>NC_138347.1:53812637-55012637 GCF_046562875.1 Panthera onca
TTCCAGTTCATCCAAGACCTGAGGGACAATATTGAATGGTCTAAAATGAATGCAATTGGAATCATAGAGAGAGGAGAGGGGCTGAGCAGAAGAAATATTTGAATACCTAATGACCAAGATTTTTTCAAAATCAATACATTACAAAAAACCACAGATCTGAGTGCAAAGAACACCAAACAGTAAACACCCAAACACACCCAAAAACATAATATAGGTTTCACCCATTTTCAAAAAATAGAGTGTTTTTGAAAGTTTTCGTAAGCCAAAATGGTATAAAGTGAAGAAGCAATTACCACTAATTTATGTTAAAAATTTTTTAACATTCACAGATCCAAAAAAAAGCCTCTCTTAGGCTTTTTTGATATCTTAGGACACATCTTGTTAATGGATGCGCATAATAAACAAAATACAAATGCTTACAGACACAGTTCAAAGATATGGTAGCTTGATGCTGAGATTCTGAGTACAGTTCCTGGGGAAAAAGTACCAGTTCCTGGGTGTGCGATGCCTCTACATGGTTTGACTTGATGCAAAACAAATATTGAATGCTATTTTCACTTTTGCCTTTTTTTGTTGTTGTAAAAATAAAAATCCTCTTGAAATTTCATCTTATTAGTAAGAACAGGTACAAAGCAAAGTGGCAGAATGCTAACTTTCAAAAATTGAGGGATTATTTGAAAGAGTCATTTTTCAATAAATATCATTGCATTAACTAAAGGTATTGGAATTAAATTAGCAGAACACCTGTGTGGCCCAGTCAGTTCTGAGTCTGACTTCAGCTCAGGTCATGATCTCACGGTCTGTGGGTTCGAGCCCCACATGAGGCTCTGCACTGACAGCTTGGAGCCTGGAACCTACTTCAGATTCTGTGTCTCCCTCTGTCTCTCAGCTCCTCCCCTGTCTATCCCTCTCTCTCAAAAATAAATTAATTTTATTTATTTTTTTTAAAAATATTTTTTTAATTTATTTTTGAGATAGAGACAAAGCATGAACAGGGGAGGGTCAGAGAGAGAGGGAGACAGAATCCGAAGCAGGCTCCAGGCCCTGAGCTGTCAGCACAGAGCCTGACACGGGGTTTGAACTCATGGGAACGTGAGATCATGACCTGAGCCGAAGTCGGACGCTTAAATGACTGAGCCACCCAGGTGCCCCCAAAATAAATTAATTTTAAAAAGGGAATTAGATTAGCAAGCACTCTTAATTTAATAGCAGTTTGTGTTCTTTTTTTCTTAATATTTTTTAATGTTTATTTATTTTGAGAGAGAGAGAGAGAGAGAGACAGAGACAGAGAATGAGTAGGGGAGGGGCAGAGAGAGAGGAAGAGAGAGAATCCCAAGCAGGCTCCAGCTGTCAGCACAGAGCCCAACATGGGGCCTGAACTCACAAACTGTGAGATTATGACCTGAGCTGAAATTGAGAGTCAGATGTTTAACCAACTGAGCCACCCAGGTGCCTGACAGTTTATGTTCTAAACAGTAAATAAATGATTCATATTTGGCCTAAGTCATAGCTCATGGGATTTAAGATATAAAGATTAGATGTGTCTAGTTGGAATATATCAACTTGGAAAAAATTCCTCTTGAAAATTTTGAAAAATAGAGCACTTGGGGTAAAGCTTGTTAAACTAACAGGTTAGTTTCCTACCAGATAAAAAGACTTGTTTATAATTAATCTGATGGTGATAAAAAGGCATTTAATTAGATTTCCATCATAAAATGGGAAAGATAGGTCTGGGGTCTGAAACACAGTAGAGTTCAGCCATCTGCTGCCAACTACCTCTTGCCAACATGTGATTTGCAAGTTAAATTATGCCAGCTGATGACATATGGCACTTCCTTCTTCTTTAAATATCTTACTCAAAATGAGTTTGCTCTCAAATGCTGAGGTTGGATTTTCAGAAATCACAGTAGTTGCCATAATTTTCCTTCATAAACAAATTTAAGCAACATAGATTTAAATTGCTAGCTCATGTGTTCTTGTCCTGTGACATGGTTGTGAGTCTGAAAAGTTTGACCCCTGAGATGTTCATATTTTCAACTTACGAGCTTAAATTTTTTTTTTATGGTTTTGGAGTAATGAGGTAGAGGAGACAAGAGCAACCTCTCTAGGTTTTGATACACATCTGAAAACAGAAAAGATGGTCTAAAATAGAAAAATGAAGTCAAGAACCTATTTGAATCCACTGCTTCATCTTCAGCACGATGTGTCTATTAGCTGACAAAAAAGTTGAGACTCATACTGCAGAAGTTCTCAAAAGTTTTACTTTTATTTTTATTTTTTTAAAGAGGGAGAGAGAGTGAGAGAGAGCACAAGCAGGGGAGGAGTAGAGGGAGGAGAGAGAATCTCAAGCAGGCTCCACACCCAGCACAGAGTCTGACAAGGGCCTCGATCTCAGGACCGTGAAATCATGACCTGAGTTAAAATCAACAGTTGCACGCTCAACTGACTGAGCCACCCAGGTGCCTCAAAAATTTAAACCAAAACCAAAATCAAAACACTGCAAAACAACGTATTCATATTACCAGTGCTCTAAACCTGAAAAATTCTCTGGTTCCCTCAAGGGTTTAGGCTTAGTAACAGCTACAGTTGTCTTCAGAATTACTAACCCAGCGGGAGTACAGCTCAGTGGTAGAGTATTTGACTGCACAATTGCTAATCCAATCTGTCTTGAATTAAGGCCACGAGGTTTTCAAATGTTTGCATCACTCAGCTGCCACAAAAATCTCCATGAACAGTTTAACCGTGACCTAACTAAACAAAACTATATATTCCAATAACTGTAATTGTGTGTATTCACGTGTGTATGTGTGCATGTGCATGCATGTATGTGTGTGCATATGTATATATTTGGCAAGACACTTTATACCATCAAGATAACAATGTGAATAGACATATGTATTCTAAACAGAGAATATGAGCATCTTCAGCCAATCACACCATGAATTTCTCTACCTGTGACCCCATGGTTAACTGCAAGGCAAAGATTTCAGGCTCATACAACCAAAAATGATAAATCCTATTGATCACAGTTTTTGTCTCAGGTGATTGTATCTCCTATCCATGCATAAAGTTTTAATCATGACTGTAACTTACAGCTACCAATGACAGTTCTTTTTAGATAAGATGGCCTCCTTTCATACTTGAATATTTTCTCAAATTTTCACTGTGGACTGCATCAGCACACAATAAAATTTTAACTCCTTTTGTGGTTGTTGTTGTTTTATTATAGTCATCTTATATAAAGCAGACTTTGTGTTTTCCCAAAATAAGGAAGTTAGTGTCTTAAATATTCCATTACTGTTTGTTTCTGTGATCACAAGAGCAAATCAGTAACAATTTAGGTGGATGCGTAGACACAAGCGGAATACAATGCTGGAAGAGCATAAACTGGTCATCTTGGGTCTCCTTGGGAAGGTGTTTAACAATTCAGATTTTAGAGAAAATGATCATCAAGAGCACTGATCAATCTGAATCAGGCTGGTTTAGAATAGTATCTTGGAGTATCCTGGGGGACCCTGCCTGTGTTGAAAATTAACTCTTCAATTGCTGGATTGTGGCAAGAGGCAAGAGTGGCTGAAGCAATAAGGAGAAAAGAAAACCTGAGGGACTAAAGGAAGCATATAAACTAGTCCAAAATCATTTTTACATTTTCACACTGATATGGCTAATACTGTTGTACAAAGCTGAATGTTAGTCTTGGTCTATAGATTTACTTCCAACATTCTCAACAATGAATTTTTCTAACTCGTAGGGTTTCAGAAAATGAGCCGCCATAGTTATAAAGGATATGCTAAATCCTGAAGTTAACTCTAACATGCCTCTTTATACCTCCAATACCAATAAGGCACAGAAAACTCTTACTTAAAAAAATTTTTTTAACGTTTTATTTATTTTTGAGACAGGGAGAGACAGAGCATGAACAGGGGAGGGTCAGAGAGAGGGAGACACAGAATCTGAAACAGACTCCAGGCTCTGAGCTGTCAGCACAGAGCCTGACACAGGGCTCGAACCCACGGACCGCGAGATCATGACCTGAGCTGAAGTCGGCCGCTTAACCGACTGAGCCACCCAGGCACCCCTAGAAAATTCTTATTCAAAGAGGAATGAAGGCAGTGTGTGTGTGTGTGTGTGTGTGTGTGTGTGTGTGTGTGTGTGTGTGTACGCAGGCATATATGCTGGTAATGGCAGGTAAAATTCAAGCACTTAATAATTTCAAATTACTTGGTGTGTAATCCAAATGTCACAGCTTTACCAGCCCTTGAACATGGCTATTGTCACATTAATAGTAAAGCCTTATTTCCTGTATCATCTCCAATTTACCAAACCCTCCCCAGTACCCTGAAAGTTCCTGCAAACTGTTTATCATGTGTTCATGAAGTAGAATACCAGCTAGAGAAGCCATATGGCATCCACCATGTTTTCATTGTCTTTCACTCTCCTGCCCTTTTTAATGCTCTGTGCACATGAGGTTTCTTGAAATGTGCCTTAGATGCTACTGCTACTGTAGTTTTGAGGACATTGCTCTATAGACTATGTAGTTTCTACTGCTGCCTGCCCAGGACTTTAGATGTCAAATCCTCTTTGTGGTGATGCTACAGACCTTAACCATGTGTGGCACTTTGTCACCAAGCTCACGGGGCATTACTACTTTTGTCCCATCTCATGAAGTGCTTTAACCACCACTTGATAACTGTCCCTCCTGACTTCAAAGCAATCCTGGAAGGGCAGTGAACGTAATGGCCCACAGCAGGTTGTAACTCAGGCTGGACCATGAAAGTGTCCATCCTCTTGCACATCATGACTTATCTAAGCAACCTCCTTCTCAGGAGTTGATGAGGCTGCTGAATATAAGACGGGTTCTATCTTTCTGCAACATCATAATTTTAAGGATCAGCTAAGTGTGGAGTTTCCAGGGGCCATCTTGACACCATATGAAGACAGTCTGAGAATAAAACCAAGGAGAGGGAAGCACAGCATGACTTAGAGTTGTGCCATCTAAAAGATTAGCCACCAGATACATGTGGCTTTTTACACTTGAATTCATTAAAATTAAATTGAAACATTCATTTCCTTAGTTGCTATTAGCCACACTTCAAGTGCTCAATAATTGCATGGACTATTGTATTGAACAAAGCATTTTATTGGACAGCATGATCTTGAGGGAGAAACAGAGTCCTAATTTCATCCTTTAAATCTCTGCATCTAGCTTTGCCTAAAGCTTGATCCATGTTAAATTCTATTTTGGTTTAAGCTAAAATAATGAAAGCTTGTTTAAGTTGTATTTCTGACCTCTGAAAAATTTTATGTGTACAAACTAGCCCTCAGGCCTATTGCCCAGAATCAGAGTCAGGAAACAGACAACAACCTTCTCACATTTTCCCAATTTCTTCCCATGATCTTTCCTGACAAGACTCAGTCTTACCCTGTCCTTGAGAACACACACACACACACACACACACACACACACACACATACACACACACACCACAAAAAGAGATCAGAGGGCAGGGGGGTTGATAGATGTCACCACAAAGCCAGCCTCTACTGTCAAAGATAAACAAAACCAGACATCAGTTAAAGCAGTGAAAACAGATTTTATTCAGTAAATACTGACAGTAGGGGAAAGAGCCAAGCTCTAGTTTAATTTGCACAGAGATGACTGGGCATTTTTCTTAATTGAAGTAGAGCTGACATATAATATATAAGTTTCATGTGTACAATAGTGATTTGACATTTATATATATTATAAAATGCTCACAAGAATAAGTGCAATCACCATACAAAGTTATTACAATATTATCGACTGTATTCCCTATGCTGTACTTTTTATCCTTGTGACTTATTTATTTTATTACTGGAATTTTGTACCTCTTAATCCCCTCCACCTATTTTGTTCATTCCCCACCCACTCCCCTCTGACACTAACAGTTTATTCTCTGTGTTTATGAGGTTGTTACTGGTTTTTTTGTTTTTTTGTTTTGTTTTGTGTGTGTGTGTGTGTGTGTGTGTGTGTGTGTGTGTGTGAAGGGTTGTGTTTATGTTGTTTATTTACATTCCACATGTAAGTGAAATCATACAGTATTTGTCTTTTTCCACCTGACTTATTTCACTTAGCATAATGCCCTCTAGGTCTATTCATGTTGTGACAAATGGCACAATTTTGTTCTTTATTATGGCTGAAATGTATTCTATTGTGTATATATAGTCTTACACAATAGTCTTTATCTATTCATGTATCAATGGACACTTTGGTTGTTTCCATATCTGGCTATTGTAAATAATGCTGTAATCAACATAAGGGTGCATATATCTTTTCAAAATAGTGTTTTTATTTTTGTTTTCTTTGGGTAAATACTTGTAAGTGGAATTCTAGATTGTGCGATATTTCCATTTTTAATTTTTTGTGGAACCTCCATAATGTTTTCCATACTTGCTGCACCGATGTACCTTTGCACCAACAATGCACAAGGGTTCCCTTTTCTCCACATCCTCACCAATATTTGTTTTTTTCTTGTCTTTTGGACACTAGTCATTCTGACTAGTATGAGGCAATATCTCATTGTAGTTTTGATTTACATTTCCCTGATGATTAGTGATGTTGAGCATCTTTTCATTTGTCAGTTCCTTTGCCCACTTTTTAATTTTTGTACTTTGTATTTTTGATGTTGAGTTGTACAAATTTTGGATATTAACCTCTTATTGGATATATTATTTGTAAATGGCTTCTCCCATTTAGTAGGATTGGGCATTAAGGGGAGAATGAGGGTGTAGAGAAGGGAACCAAGTGGGGACTCAAAATTACAAAGGGCTGGCAGTGCAAATGTGATTAGGCCAGCCAACTGTCTCTGCTACCTGACAATTATGAAGTTAGGATTTTTTTCCTTCCAAAGAGACTGGGGGAAAAAAAAGTCCTCTTTTTCCTGATGATTGCATTTCAAAGAAATGACTTTTAGGTCCTTGAGAAAAGATACTCCTAAATTGTAGAAAATAACATTCACATCACAAAGGGTCAGAGAAAGGATTTACAATTATAAGGCTTTTTTAGTAAATGCTGTAAGAAAGCAAGATCAGGTGTTGCCTATAACAAACAGTATATTCTAAGCCCTGAGTTTTTCCAGATAGAAGGTCTGAAAGAAGCAGGGTTGTCCCAGGGACATAAGACCTTAGGTACTAGAAGCCATGTTAAAGTTTGGCCAAGTCTTTCGGTCAATGGAATGTTCAATGGAGTGTTCATGTCAAGAGTTTTTTTTTTTCAGTTCTCACTACCTAGATTTTTCCAGAATGCACTGCAAAACATAACCTATGTAATTTGGGGTGACTGAGTGGATCAGTCGGTTAAGCATCCAAGTCTCAATTTTGGCTCAGGTCGTAGTCTCACCGTTCATAGGTTTTGAGCCCCGTGTTGGGCTCTGTAATGACAGCAAGAAGCCTGCTTGGAATTCTCTCTCTCTCTCTCTCTCTCTCTCTCTCTCTCACTCTCTGCCTCTCCCATGCACATGCGCATTCTCTCTCTCTCAAAAGTAAATAAATAAACATTAAGAAACAAAAACAGGGGCGCCTGGGTGGCTCAGTCGGCTAAGGGTCTGACTTGGTTTCAGCACAGGTCATGATCTCAGTCTTGTGGGTTTGAGCCCCACATCGCCTGCTTGGGATTCTCTCTCTTCCTCTCTCTCTGCCCCTCCTCCACTCTCACTGTCTCTGCTCTCTCAAAATAAATAAATAAACTTTAAAAGTCAAAACCCAAAAAACATAACTTATGTAATTTAACGCACAAGGCAATCCTCTCACATCCATATCATTATTCCCATTTTACAGGTAAGAAAACAAAGTTCAAAGGACTTAAATCATTTGTCCAGGTCACATACTAATAAGTTAAAAATCATATTAGAACCTAGATTTCTGTGACTGAAGATTGTGTTTTTCCTCACATTACCCATAACTTTGTCTCCCTGGTGACCTCCCTAATTTTTCATGCATGTTTCTGTAACTAGTTTTTACAGAAGTGCCCTTGCCTTTAAATGACAAAGCCCATAAGATGTGAGTGGGGGTGGGGGGAAGCCCTCACAAAATGTCAGAAACTTGTGATTAACAGGCAGCAGGTTTACAAACTGAAAGTGTTCGACTCACATCCATTGTCATCTCAGCAAATGGCTTGGCCCCAAAGTTGCTGAAAGGGGAAATTTGATTATCTTTACTTCCCCAGAAGACTGATAAATCGAATTCAGACTGCTATTGTTCCAGATACAGCCTGAATCTTCCATAGGATTTTAATCAGCAGCAGCATTATGTAGCATATGGGAGCTATTTGGCTGAAAGGAAACTCCAACTGTCACTGGTACATCCGCCCAACATGAAAGGAAAATAATAATATGGAATAATGGGACCTTCTTATCTACAGCACAGCCTCCCTCCGAGGAACTCTGTGGTTTACTCCACTACATCTTCACAACATCCTGTTAGATAGGTCGGAGAACTACTTGACTATAATCCTGAATGCTTACTGGCTGATTCTACCAACATTTTAATCTCTTTCAAAGCCTTTTCTCTATCTGCATCTATAAATCCTATCTCCTCTCGCCTTTGGATCTCTTCTGTTCTCTTTAGTGTAATGAATAAACCTTCAACTATCCCTCCCCATTTACACTGCTCTATCCTTCACTCCTTTTTCTTGCTACTTTTTTTTCCCTTTCCTACCCTCATTTTATCAAGGCCTAAGTGGGAAATCAGTGCTCTTGGAGTGACTAGTCTATAACTCAATTATATCATCCTATTAGACTACAGTGATGATCAAATGTAAAGGTCACTTCACTTATTCACTCCCAAAGCTTTACTGAATATGTTTGTTTCAAAATTCAAAGTTAATACAGCATCCTTTTCTTGAAGCATGAAAAAGAAACAACTAATAACAATGCATAGGATAAGTGTCATCGTCTTACTGAGCCCATTAAAGTACAGGAGAAACACAGAAGGCTACCAACGCAGTGTCTATGGTAGCTTGTCCCTAGAGCCTTCAAGTCTGGTTCCAGAGCCAAGCTCACAAACCAAACTTCAGGCTTCTTTTTATATCCCTCTCCCCTCTCTTAACCTTTCTTGACATGCTTCAATTCCTATACATTCAGATAGGCTGTGAAAGACACAAGGGATTGCTTAACAATCTTATAAACACCCAAGAATGGCATTGACAAAACTGACCCATTAAATGATGAATCAGCATTTTATTTTTAGTAACCTAGGAGTCAAGCCTAAAGCTCTTGGCATACATATTTTCCAAGCAGGAAATGTGAAGAATGAACCACTGGTGCTATTAGGAAGCAAAACAGGATTTTGAAATAGTGTCAAGACCCTCTTGACAGCTTTGTATTTTGTCCAAAACGTGGAATCCAATGTGGTGAGCTAGTAAATGTCAGTTTTAAACCCTTGGGTAAGAAAGACAGACTTTATCATATGACAGAGAGAAGGATAGTTGAAAGTAGAAATGGCCAAGAATGACAATTCCAGTGCAGGCCCATGTCAGATGTGATTTCCTTCCCCTGTCCCTAGGCCTACTTACCTAACTTCAAAAGTTCAACTTCCAGAAGTGACAGGAGCTGGTTTCTTTATCATGGTAGTACCATCAAAATGCTGAAGTCATGAAAGGGATGCCTAAAAACAAAACACAAAACAAACTAAACTAAATAAAAACTAAACAAACTAAAAACAAAACAAAACAAAAAAACCTCTTTCATTAGCATCAAACCCTGAGAAGGATCAGGCAGCAGAACAATTCTGGCTGTCTCAGATAAGTCTTAGATAAGACTCTAAGCACTTGGGATTCTCAAAGGAGTGATAATGTTGTTGAGGTTTTACAGTAAGCATAATAATTAAGTAGTAAATGGGCTCAAGGTAAAACTGTAATATAATCCATTAAGTTAAACTGTAATATAACCCATTAAGTTTTTTTTTTAATTAAAATATAACTTTATCCCCTTTTTTCTTTGTATAAATGCAAATACCTGGGACAAAGTAGATGTTAAATAAATGTTTGTTGCATGCATGAATGAATAAACAAATGAATGGGCATTTTTGAATGCTCCAAAACAAGATTGAAAATCATTTGCTTAAAGAATTATAAAAATAAAAGACTATTATATTCAAAAGCCATACACAGGGAACTAATGAAAGTACTATATAAAAAAGTTCCAAACCCACATATTAACCTGCCAACAAGTTTGTTAATCTTGATTTGCACTAACAACACTGTTATTGCGTAATCGATATTTATTAGGCTAACTGGCTGACTGCTTCAACAAATACTCCCAAAAGTGTCACTGTCTTCATAAAATAGAATTTTCTTTCTTGCTTATGTCAGGTGTGGAATTTGGGGCAAAGAGCTCCGCACGATGAAGTCATTCAAAGACCCTCATCTTTTTAATCTATTGGTTCTTCTACCCTCATCACCTCAAAGTTGTGGGCTGAATTCCCTACATTCAGCCAACAGATGATGGAAGGGAAAAAGCATATGATCAGTGGTGTGGAGAGTTTTGTGGTCCAGGCATGGAGATGAGCACATCATCTCTGCCCACATTACACTAGCCAGACTCAGTACTTGACTTTAAGTCTGAAGAGCTAAAAAGTTTCATTTTGATAAAACAGATTATTTATATACATTATTTATATATTATTTAATAGGAACTACCAATTTTTTAAATGTTTATTTTTTTGAGAGAAAGAAACGACAAACAGGGGAGGGGCAGAGAGAGAGGGAGAGAGAGAATCTCAAACACGGGGCTCAATCTTACAAACCCTGAGATCATGACCTGAGCTGAAATCAAGAGAACGATACTTAACTGACTGAGCTACCCAGGCACCCCCAGCCACTACCAATTTTTAAGCAAAGAAATGACCAAGATGCAAATGGGAAGTTACACTGGCCCTGATAAATAGAAGAAACTAGAAACAGGAAAAACTAGAGACAGGAGACCAGCTAAGAAGCTACTGCAGTCATACAAGCAGATGATAATAAGGCCCAGAGTGAAACAGTAGAGAAAGAATGATAAGAAAATGATAAATATGAGGATATATTGACTGATTTGTTGAGTGAGCAGAAAAGAACCAGGTGACAGTCTTGGGTTTTATATATTTACAAGAGTACACATATGAAAATGTGGGTGGTCTTCCAGTTAACTGACAAATGTTTTGTTTTATTCATTTTTATGCACAGGCATTAGGAAAATAAAGATTTAAATGTGAAGAAAACTGAATAGAGTACAGTGTCTGTGGGAAGTCAAAGGAAAGCTAATGTGGAAATAAGGAAAACAAATAGATGAAGGGAATGTTTTGGGATTCTGTATATCACAGTGAGGGTTTTGAAGTGAATGTGTGACAGCAAAATTAAGTGTCAAAAGAGGAAAAATCACATCCAAAACATTTCCCTATATTTGTTATGCTATTTGCCACAGCTGTCAAACATTCAGATGCCAATAAAATGCTTGAATAAATAATTCCATTTTGGCTGCGGCAACTGGTTTACAGTATGCATTCTGGAGGATCCTGTAAAGATGTTATTTTTAGTGCTCAGAAAAGAAAAACTGTACCTGGGGAGGCTAACTGGTAACCAATTAATCAGACAATTGATCTAATGGAAATGAGCTTTAATCACATTGTTAGATGCATTATAGCAATTAACTAATGCCCAAGTTTAAAAGATGTGATGTCAAATTCATTACTTAGACAAAGAAGAATGTCATTAATCCCTGGAAAAACAAATATGTACTTTTTAAAGACTTCCTGCAGCCTTCTGCAGTTTGTGAGAGACATGGCCACAGCAGCAGGACTGAGTACACAGAGATCCTGTTAGAGGTGATAACAACCAGAGCAAGGAACTGAATGTGAAAGGACAATTCTGTCTCTTCACACAGTTCAGCCCTCCTCTTGAGTCACACCTGGGATGAACTTCCAGAGAATTCCAGAATGTTCTCCCTGTAGTGAACCAATCAAGGTAAAATGAAAGAGACTTTTCTTTGAGCCTTTTACACATCTTTTTTTTTTTTTTTTTTTACAGGAAGAAACAAATTCACATATATCTCTCAGTTGTTCAGTATAAAATCCATAGAGATACTTTCAGGCATCGATGTTATCTGTAGGCAACTGGAACATTTTTAATATAATTGTTATTAATTTTTCAACAGCTATGCAGTAATCAACATGTGCAAGTACTCTATCAAAATGAATTCCTGTTATCATACATATTCATAAAGCAGAATTGAAATGTTTAAGCACACACATTAAATATAGTTCCAAAAAGAGTAACAGATTTGGAGTGCAAAATGGAGCAGAAGAGTCCCTGAGTAGGAATATGTCGTTGCTACCAAAGGATAGAGCACCAAAGAAATTCTGAGCTACCACGAATGAAGCATTCACCACTTAATCCTTTCACAACCAAATGAGGTACTAACATTGTTCTAAGTTTACAAATGAGGAAATTGAAGCACAGGGTGATAGAGTAATTTACCATAGTCACACAGTTTGGAATTGGCAGAGTAAATGCAGTGCTAAACTGGATGCATTGTGACCACCTCACTGTGTCTTCGTGCAAGAACACAAAGAGTATTCCACCAACAGAAGCTACATGTGTGATTTTGGTGGTGGGTGGCAGGGTGTGGGTAGGAAAACGAGCATAAAAGATGAAGCAGACGTGATAAGTAGAGGTCAAGCCTGAGGGAATTTGAATTAACAGAAATTATAAAGCTTGCTAATGATTCCTATAAAAACAGTGATAGTCATAAGGCTCTGACTCTGTATGATACATGCAAAACAGTAACGGATAAATGTGAGTTAAGGCCTCACCAACTGCATCAGTTTTCTGTCCTTTGAAAAATAAACACACTCAATAGCCCTCCTTTGACAGATACTGCGAAATAAGAAAGATAGTGGTAATTAACATCAGTCATCCTTCCTAAATTGATGCTGACGTATGCGAGAATTCTATCTAAACTTTGTTTTCAGCAGTTTCTACCAAGTATTATCCTCACGTTTCTGATTTCAGTTTCCTCAGTAAAATTCTCTGTTACATTCTCAAGACCTATGAGGATACAGACTGTTCTGTGTTTCTACATGACCCATTAGATCATATTTTCCTTTGATAAACAAAACACATCTCATACCCATATATAGTCATATTTCTATTTTTTTTAACGTTTATTTATTTTTGAGAGAGAGAGAGACAGAGCATGAACGGGGGAGGGTCAGAGAGAGAGGGAGACACAGAATCTGAAACAGGCTCCAGGCTCTGAGCGGTCAGCACAGAGCCCGACGCGGGGCTTGAACTCACGGGCCGCGAGATCATGACCTGAGCCGAAGTTGGCTGCTTAACCGACTGAGCCACCCAGGCGCCCCAATATATAGTCATATTTCTTTAGCACTGTTGTTCATGATAAAGTGGCTCAGGTGCATTATAAGTTTTAACAAAGTAATTTTTACTTCAGAGAGTAGGTAATTGAGAGCTGTAATATACATGCATTTAGTATTCCAAAAATTTTATAAATGCACATGATGCACACACTTTCTTACAGTGGATAGGTAGATGATGGTGATGGTGATGATGATGATGATGATGATAGGTAGGTAGGTAGGTAGATAGATGACCGAAAGTGCCCTAGCCTGGATTCCCCAGGATGCAGATCCTGATATGGATATGATCATGAAGGATGATTATCAGGAAATACATTTATGATCAAGACCTATGGAAGGGAGTGGAAGGAAACAGTACCAGGCAGGGGGAGAAGGAAGACCTGGGAAGCAGATCCACTGAAAGCTCCAGGTGGCCACATACCCCAGGACTGGGATGGCTATTGAGAGCTGTCCCAAGATGACCTAAAAGACCTCCATCAATCCACGTTTGAGTAGTTATCAAATACAAGCTGCGCAAGATGTCTCTGGAAGGAGGTAAGACCATGGGCAAGTCAGGTTTCTAAAGCTGAGGCACTCCAACTAATGTGCTAAGGGCCTTCTTTTAGAAGCACTCTCAGCTCCTGCATGAATATAAATATTTTATCCTAAAGGGAGATCTGTGTGGCATATCACAGTATTCACCAGAGAAAGGTATAGCAAATGTATAAAATATAAATAAGAAAAAACAGATATAAGTAACATATATATTAAATAGGTACATATTATATATTAAATATGTACACATATATATTAAATATATGTATGTGTATACTAAAACCATGCATGATGACCAAAGTTTCAGTATTTTATCTTCCTTAGAAATTATCCAAAATCCAAACATTATCAATTGAAAACAAGATTCAGTATAAACTGAAAATTTTAAAATTAACTAAAAGTCAGAGTTCTGCGATATGGTAGCATAGGAAGAGTTTGAATTCAACTACTCCCACAGACACACTACCTATATAGCTACAAATGGATCATTTCTCACTGAAAAAAATTTGAGAACTGGTTGAACCGCTCTCTACAAAAAAAGGATAAAAAGATCACATCAGGCAGGATGGGAGAGGCAGATACACAGTCTCATCAAAAACCCCATCCTGGGGTCTCTGGGTGGCACATTCAGTTAAGCGTATGACTTCAGCCCAAGTCATGATCTCGCAGTCTGTGGGTTGGAGCCTTGCGTCGGGCTCTGAGCTGGCAGCCTGGAGCCTAGAGGCTGCTTCGGATTCTGTGTCTCCCTCCCTCTCTCTCTACCCCTCTCCTGCTTGCACTCTGTCTCTCTCTCTTAAAAATAAATAAACATTTAAAAAAAATCTTTAGGGCTGTAACCCCACAACAGAGAGGGATCTCACCAGCCTGGCACTTTTCCCACAGGAAGGGGTGGTGCCCTGCCCAACCTTTGGGATCTGGCCAGAGAGATAAGCCCTCAAAACATCTGGCTTAGAAAACCAATGGGGCTGACATCCAAGGGAACCAAAGTGCTACAGGAAATGGAGTTTCCCTTTTTAAAGGGCTCATGGGTGGTCTCACTTGCTCCAAGACCCAGTGAAAAAATAGCAATTTGAAAAGTGCCTAGACAGTATGGAAAGGAGATTAATTTGCTAATCTAACAGCACCTGCTAGAGGGACAGGGGACAGATGAAACTCTCCCCACAGATGGAGGTACAGGTGGTTGCCATTTTTGCACTCTCTACCTACCCTGACTACCTTGCTAAGACAGTAGGGGTTAGTAGTCATAACACTATCCTGCTGCCTTGCTGAAGTCAGAGAGCATGAGTGCCTGAAGCACTATCCTACTCCCTGGATGGGGCTGGCAAGCGTGAGTGGTCAGGGCATTCTCCCACTCCCAAGCTAAAGCCAGTGCACGCTCATGGACAAGACACTCTCTCACTGCATTCCGGAAGCCCACCAGCATGCATAATCAAGAAACAGTAAAACCTTGGATTGCAAGTAAGTAACTGGTTCTGCGAGTGTTCCTCAAGATGAACAAAC
Organism: Panthera onca; assembly: GCF_046562875.1. Taxonomy (NCBI): domain Eukaryota; kingdom Metazoa; phylum Chordata; class Mammalia; order Carnivora; family Felidae; genus Panthera; species Panthera onca. The sequence continues at coordinate 53,828,061 of NC_138347.1, forward strand.
ATCTCTAATAAATTTTAACTTGACAAACGATCGATGTCTTGCAATACAAGTAGTACGTGATGTTAAAGGTCACATAATCACAACTGAGCCAAAGGTTCCTCTCTCTCTCTCTCTCTCTCTCTCTCTCTCTCTGGGATTGTGGGTAACTGTCTCCCATGCTTGGATGCTCAGTCTCAGGTCGTGGTGCTGGGCAGAAGTAAGTGATTTTTCAGAACATTGGAAGGTGCCCACAACAGGCACTAGTGTATTTTTTGTCATTTCAAAGCACCTATGGACAGTCCTTTGCTTTTCCATACAAGAGTGTGCTTAGGAATGCTTTGCCTCATTCTAGGTCAGAATGCCTGCAGATATAGACCCTTTCCTCTGCTGCCTTATTGCCAATTACATTAAATACAGTATATGTCAAGAGTTTATTAATACTGTTCTGTAGTCAGCATCTGTGTGAGCATATACAATGTCCCCTGATGTGGAAAAAGATTCCTTTGAGCCAACAGATAGCAATGATTCAGCTAATGAAAGTGAAAGTCCTACATAATAACCCTTCTCTCTCTTATCTCCCTCACACAAGACACAAAGGTTTTCAAAGGTAAGTACAAATTAATTTGTTTATTTTTCTTTATATTTTGTATTTTCTTTATTATTTTGTATTATATTACAGTACTGTAACCATTTTTATATGAACATTTTGGGGTTGTAGAATAAATCATCTGAGTTTCCATTATTTCTTAAGGGAAATTCACTTGATCTACAAGTGCTTTGGATTACAAGCATATTTCCAGAAGGAATTATGCTCACAAACCAAGGTTTTACTGTCTTTCCCACTGCCTTTCTGAAGTTGGTGAATGTGCCCCATCCCCTACACCCTCCAGTTGCCTAACTAAAGCCAGTCTGTGTGCACAATCCACACAGGGGTGCCCTTTTATCATCTGACACTAGATGCCAAGGAGTCTGGTGTTCTGATCTCCATGGGAATGTAACAATAGGTAAGACAGTTCTTGGTAGGCCAGCACCCCACCCCCTCCCGGGGGCACTGCAGGAAGGGCAGACTGAAACACAGCTTCTGTCTTTCTATGAAAAAGGCCTGTTTACTTAGCCTGGAGCATCAGCCTCAGGTCAGACTTCAGAGTTCTCACACATTTTACCAGCTAATGACATGCTTCCGGGGAATGTAAACAGGGAGACATCATCCTTGTGTAACACCTTGGCCTCACTCTGACTCAACAAAACTTCCCAGAAAGTTTACAAACTCATCCGGAGCCCCTATTTTTTGCAACTATCATCTAGGGGACACCTCCAAAACTGCTGGTCCAGAGGCCAGCGAGGATTATGACTATAGATGTATATATTTGCATACTTTAAAAGCTGCTGCCTGAGGGTCTGACTTCCAATCAGCCTTAAATGAGGTACTAAATGAGATTCCTCCCCTTGGAACACTGACCTGCCTTGGTACCCCCTCAACAATGGGGAATTATCAAGAATAAATCAGACTGTTTAGACAATCACAAAAACTCAAGAGACTACAAGGAGCCCTAGCTCCTTTCCATCTCAAGATTGAAAATTCATCACCTACACAAAGCCACTCCTTTAAGACTCAGAGAGGTGACTGCTTGGCCTAAAGCATAGAAACAAAGAGTCAAGTAAAAGGAGGAAACAGAGAAACAGGCTCTAAATGAAAGGACAAGATAAAACCTCAGAAAAAGACCTTCATGATAGAGAGATAAGTAATCTACCTGATAAAGAATTCAAGGTACTTGTCATAAAGATGCTTACTGAACTTGAGAGAAGAATGAATGAACATAAGGAGAACTTCAACAAAGAGACAGTGTAAGAAACTAGCAAAGAGAAGTAACAGAGCTGAAGAATATAATAACTGAATTGAAAAATACACTGCCTGGGGCCTCAATAAAATTTCACTTTCACTGACTGGAGCAGTTTAAAAAAAATCTAACCTTATACCTAAAGGAACTAGAAAAAGAAAAACTAAGCCCAAAGTTATTAGAAGGAAGAAAATAATAAAGACAAGAGTAGAAATAAATGAAATAGTGCTAAAAAACAATATAAAGTATCAATGAAACTAAGAGCTTGTTCTTTGAAAAGATAAACAAAATTGACAGTCTTTAGCCAGACTTACCAAAAAAGAGAACAGCTCAAATAAATGAAATAAAAAATGAAAGACAAGTTATAACTGATACCACAGAAATACAAAAATACAAAGAATCCTGAGAGACAACTATGAATAATTATAAACCAACAACCAAGAAGAAGTGGATAATTCCCAGAAATTTACAATCTTCCAAGACTGACTTATGAAGAAATAGAAAATCTGAAAAGACCAATTACTAGTAAGGAGATTTAATGCATCATCAAAAACTTCTCAATAACAAAATTTCACTGGTCAATTCTACCAAACATTCAAATATTTAATACTTACCTTCTCGGGGCGCCTGGGTGGCGCAGTCGGTTAAGCGTCCGACTTCAGCCAGGTCACGATCTCGCGGTCCGTGAGTTCGAGCCCCGCGTCAGGCTCTGGGCTGATGGCTCGGAGCCTGGAGCCTGTTTCCGATTCTGTGTCTCCCTCTCTCTCTGCCCCTCCCGAGTTCATGCTCTGTCTCTCTCTGTCCCAAAAATAAATAAAAAACGTTGAAAAAAAAAATTAAAAAAAAAAAAAAAAACTTACCTTCTCAAAGTCTTCTAAAATACTAAAGACCCATTTTTTGAGACCTGCAATACCCTGGTATCAACACCAGACAAGGACACCACACACACACACACACACACACACAGGCCAGTATCCCTAATGGACTAGGTGCAAAAATCTTCAACAAAATATTAGCACACTAAATTCAACAATACATTAAAGAAATCGTACACCATGATTAAGTGCTATTTATTTCAGGGATATAATAATAAGTCAACATTTTCAAAAGTCCTAGTTGGAGCAATTAGGCAAGAAAAAATAAAGTAAAAGGCATCCAAACTGAAAAAGAAGAAGTAAAACTGTCACTGTTTGCAGACGATGTGGTTTTATATACAGAAAACCCTAAAGATGCCACCAAAAAATTGTTTTAATAATCAAAACTATATACTAATAATGAACTCTCAGAAAGAGAAATTAACAATCCCATTTACGATTGCATCAAAAAGAATAAAATACCTAGAAATAAATTTAACCAAGGGGGGTGAAATACCTGTACACTAAAAGCTGTAAGACATTGATGAAGTAAATTGAGTAAGATAAATAAATGAAAAGATATTCTGTGCTCATGGAATGGAGGAATTAATATTGTTAACATGTCCATAAGATCCAAAGTAATCTACAGATTCAATGCAGTCCCTATCAATATTCCAATGGAATTTTTCACAGAACTAGAACAAATAATTCTAAAATTTTTTGGAACCATAAAAGATCTCAAATAGCCAAAACAATCTTGAAAACAAAGAATAAAGTCACAGGTATCACACTCCCTGATTTCATACTATACTACAAAGCTATGGAATCTAAAAAGTATAATATTGGCATAAACACACACACATACAAAATTGGAACAAAATGAAGACCCTAGAAATAAACGCACACATATATGGTCAATTAAGTTACAACAAAGGAAGCAAAAACATACAATGAGGGAAAGGACAGTCTTTTCAATAAACAGTAGTGGGCCACCTGGACAGCTGCATCCAAAAGAATGGAACTGGACCACTGTCTTACACCATATAGAAAAATTATTTCAAAATGGGTTAAAGACCTGAAAGACCTGAAACCATAAAACTCCTAGAAGAAAATACAGGTGGTAAGCATCTTGACATCAGTGTTGGTGATTTTATTTATTTTTGGATCATACTGCAAAGGCAAGGGAAACAAAAGCAAAAATAAACGAGTGTGGTACTACATCAAACTAAAAAGCTTCTCCACACTCAAGAAAACCATCAACAAAACAAAAAGGCAAGAAGAAACAGGTGTTGGCAAGGATATGAAGAAGAAGGAACCCCCACACTCTGCTGGTGGGAATGTAAATTGGTGCAACTATGATGCAAAACAGTATAGAGGATCTTCAAAAATTATGAAATATAACTGTCTTATGACTCAGCAAGTACACTACAGAGCATCTATCTGAAGAAAATAAAAATCATCATTTTGCACCCCGATGTTCATTGCAGCATTATGTACAATAGCCAAGATATGGAAACAACCTAACTGTCCACCCATAAATGAATGGATAAAGAAAATGTAGTATACATATATAAAGGAATACAACTGAGCCATATAAATGATTGAAATCTTGCCACCTTGACAACATGGAGGGACTTTGAGGATATTATGCTATGTGATATAAGCCAGAGAAAGACAAATACCACATGATCTCACTTAAACATCTAAAAAACAAAATCTAAAAAACAAAAGGGACCTAGACTCAGACACAGTGAACAGATTGGTGGTTGCCAGAGAGAGGGGGGTTGAAAGAAATGGCAAAAGGGGTTTAAAAAGAAGAACAAGTACAAACTGCCAGTAACAAAATCACTTATGGGAATGTAATGTATAGCATGGGGAATATAGACAGTATTACATTGACTTTGTATGGTGACAGATGGTAACTAGACTTACTGTGGTGATCATTTCACAATGTATATAAATGTCAAATCACTATGTTGTACAACTGAAACTGATATAATATTGTACGGCAATTATTCATCAATTACAATAAATAAATAAATAAATTTAAGCATCCTAAAAATTATATTTCAGCTGTCTCATGAAGATAATTACTGACACAAAAATTATCAAAATTATTATTTAATTTAATAGAACACATTTAAACTTTTTTTTAATTTTCTGAGAATGATGTTATTTATCTGAAATGTGAACCAGAAGATTAGAAAGCATGTAAGAAGTATATTAAAAGTTAGGAATTTTAAATAAAATTCATACCAATAAGATCCAAGAAAAGACATATAGCTGTGTTTAAATCTAAATTGTCAAACTAGCTTGAATTGTCCAAGAATTAGCTTTAATTACGGAGGCTGGGATTCTGATGTTTTTCAAGTGCATTTAAGTTGGCGTGTTCTGTGAAAAGTGGATTTGTTTTTTGGTGTGTTTTTTTGTTTTTTTTTTGTTTTTTTTTTTTTTAGGATGCCATATCTGAAGTATTAGATGTTTAGTCTCTTTATTTTCTAGGAGTTTTTACATTCCCTTATGTTAGACTTATGCAAACCTAATTAGCTTCCCAAAGCCAATCAAAACGTAACTTATTTTAAGAGATTTTATATCTAATTTATTTATTTCTCCAGAGGTAAGAAAATATTTCAAACACAAAATGAGGGTAATAGGTTTTTGTAATTATGAACACGTAGACGCACAGCTTATAGCTTTAGTCATGGACTAAAACACAGAGAACAAAAACTCACAAATCTTAAGAGATATTAACCTTTGCAGTAGAAAGTTGTACTCTTGAATAAACAAGGAAGCCAGCAAATAAAATGTTATCTCTTACCCAAAAGAATAGGTGTCTACCTGAAAGATCATCAAATATGCCATAAAAGAAACTCATAAACATTGCTGGAAAATTAAGAATAACTTCTGAGTCATATGAGAACCAGAGCCAGACACAAAAACAAATGCACAGAATCAGGGCGAAAGATAAACAAAGAGTAAGTGAAGGTCAAGTTTTGTTGTCACTTGGGATTTGTTTCAGGAGCAAAGAAAAGATGTTTATTCTCAGGTCACACAGTTTGGGCTCTGAAAAGTGCATTTATTTCAATACCTTCATGAAAACCCCAAAGCAGTCAAAATACAATTTTCAAAATTAAAAAAAAAAAAAAAAAAACTTAAGTGAGAAAGAATTTATGGGGCACTTGAGTGACTCAGTCAACTGACCATCCAACTTCAGTTCAGGTCACAATCTCACAGCTCCTGAGTTCGAGCTCCACATTGGGATTGCTGCTGTCAGACTGTAGGGCAGAACTCGCTTCAGATCCTCTGTCCTCCTCTCCCTACCCCTCCTCTGCTCTCTCAAAAATAAATAAACATTAAAAAATAAAATAAAAACTGAAAAAAAGAACTTGTGAAAAGATTTAACTTATTGATGAAGGAACCGAGAGGACTGTAAGTCTACTTACTACACTAAGTATGCCTACACTATAGGCATACTCCGACATATTGTGGATTCCTTTCCAGACCACCACAATAAAGCAAATACCATAATAAAGTGACTCAAATGAATTTTTTGGTTCCCTAGTGTATATAAACATTATGTTTACACTATACTGTAGTGCATTAAGTGTGCCATAGCATTATGTCTAAACAAAAATCAATGTATATACCTTAATTAAAAAACACTTCATTGCTAAAAAATGCTAATCATCATCTGAGCTTTGAATGAACCATAATCACTGATCACAGGTAACCATAACAAATAGAGTCATAAGAAAAAGAGTCTGAAATGTGAAAACTACCAAAATGTGACATAGAGACTTCTGAAGTGAGTAAATGCTGCTAGAAAAAATGGTGCAGACAGACCTGCTTGACTCATGGTTGCCACAAACCTTCAATCTATAAAAACACAGTATCTGCGAAGTACAATAAAGCACAACAAAACAAGCTATGCCTATATTGCTATTTGTAAAATATTTTAAATGATGCCTAAACCCAGATATCATCCCAAAAGGGAGCATTCTGGCTTTGCAAGTTTCAACCTCACAGCAGCTTGTTCTCCTGTGGCCGTCTCAGCAAAAGCTCTACTGGCTCAGAGATTCATCACATTCTACTGTCTGGATGCTACTCTATCTCCTGAGGTAGCCTCTATCCACACTGGGCTGCCCTTCTGGCTTATGCAAACTATCTCCTGACATACCTACCACCATTTTTGTTAGTATTTTAATTACAAATTTTTATTTTAATTAACTCTATTTTTCTCAAAATGCACATTCTTCTATTTTGCAGAATACGTAAACTTCCAGGAATGTATAAAAATACGTTATGGCAGAAACAATTAGAAACAAAATGGCTAAACTCAGCCTCTGATGGGCTAAGATAAAAATTTATTCAAATCTTATTCAAAAGTTGCTCTTGGAAGAACCAAGATGCCATGTGTCTCTTTTACCTGGTTGGTGACGATGTTGATGAAAAACCACCCATGTATAATGACTTCTCTTCCCTCCATCAGTCTTATTCTGACAAATCAGAGCAACACTTTGGTAAATACAAAGAACAAATATTGAAGCAAGGAGTATTTTCAGACTTTTCCTCTGTTTGTTGCTTCGGAAATTATACCCCAGTAAATAATAAAACACTCTACAACTTATTCTAAAAAATTTTTCTGACTTAAAGTTTCTGACACGGCATGATACGGCTGTCTGTACCAATGAATTTTCACCCTTAAATCAAGAAAAACTGCACAACAATAATTACCTAATTAAGATTTGCATAATTATGATTACTGAATTCTACGAAAACTGTTGTAGTAACAGTATAAAAACTTATCGAAGGCGAATTAAGTTCTGTTTCCTTTCTGCTTTAATTTATTTTAATCCAAAAGAGCAATAAACAGGATATGTCTAGTTGATGATTTAATTAACTGCAGTATATTAAGAAGTTAGAAATTGTTATGATGCAGAAAACCTCAATGCCCTTCAGGCCTGGAAGCTTCATTTCTTATTCCCTAAATGGGTTAGGATTTCCACCATTTTCAAAAGTAAGTATATATCCCAAATTGAGATCAACACATAACAAAACAATGATTCAGAAGTGTTTGTTGAATAATCGAGAAAGGGAAGAACAAGGCAAGATCACTTTTAGTAAAAGAAGATCACTTTTAGTAAAAGGAGAAAGCATTATTTTAATGTCTTTGAAAGTCATACTGGAAAAGCAGCAATGCAAAGTTGAAACTCCATTTACTTCTGAAATGGACAGAAGCACTTGAGGGCATAAGAAATAGGATCAGAGAAGGTATGAGATAGATTTTATTCAAGGTCTTTGATTTATGTGGTTTGAAAACATTGCCAAGACTATTCTTGAAGAGAAGGATAAGAGAAAAAGGATGTTCAAATTTTCCATGTGTTTCACAGAGCAAAATCAAGGTATCCAACACAACTGGAAAAGGGGGAAAACCCCAGAGAAATATGAAGCTAGAGTGGCCCAATTATAATGATAAAAATCTGAAACCATTGTCTTGTTCCTTTTCTATGATCTCAGGTTAAAGAATGCGTTAGTGTCATAGGTGCCAAATATGTGATCACATAATCACTCATGTTTGACAACAGCAATAGACAGTCTGAGAAACTGTCAGCATCCACATCTACCCTCTCTTGGTGGAATCCTCAATCCTTCTCAATTATTTCTGGTCACAATTAAATATCTAACTCTTCAATCATCCATCTTTTACATCTCTTAATTTACTAGTTAATTCTCTTTTAAGAGACAAAGAGGCATAACTCTTCATTTCCTTTCATTTTACGAATCTTTGACCTCTATCTGCTGATGCATTCAGTTAAAAAAACACCACCACCATTTCCTATTAAAGTCAAAAGAAATGCATTTACTTTCTTTAGAACCATCAATGTTTAACATTTCGTGAGGATGATGGGTTCACACAATTTTACAAAGCTGTCATCCGTGACATTTTAAAGGAGATTTGTCCTGAGCATTTCAATCTATGAAAAAACCTTGATATTTAACTAAAATATCATCAAATGGGGCCTGCTTTCATGTTTTTAATGTCCAAGATATCTCTAAACATTTGTTTTCAATTAACAATCCCTCCAGACAAGTAATTCTTTTTTTTCTCCCTTCCAACACCCATTTACATGTACAATAATCACAGACCCAGGTATTCTAGATTATGAAGTTGAGCTGTAGGTAGACTCAGGGTTATATGCACTTGCTAACATGGACTGACATTAACTTCATTGTTTTCTCACAGCTGTTAAAAACAAGCATGTGAGAACTAATGTCCTAGATTAATATCACTGGAATCTAGCAAATGATTACTGCCTCTCACAGAGAAACCCCATCCCCATTTCTTCTCCCCGTGATATTCTGAATCAGAATATGTCAGAAAATGTAATACCCACTGAAATAGGCAATTGTCATCTTCACTGATTCCCCAAGCAGAAACCTCTTTTGCAGATGAGTAAACTGATTTTTAGAAATTTAAATTACTTGCGGGGTGCCTGGGTGGCTCAGTCAGTTGAGTGTCTGACTTTGGCTCAGGTCATGATCTCACAGTTCGTGAATTCGAGCCCCATGTCGGGCTCTGTGCTGACAGCTCAGAGCCTGGAGTCTGCTTCAGATTCTGTGTCACCTTCTCTCTCTCTGCCCCACCTGTGCTCATACTCTGTCTCTCTCTCTCCCTCAAAAATAAAAGTAAACATTAAAAAAAATTTAAAAAAGATATGTAGATTACTTGCCCAAGATTGGTAATATAAGTTATTTTCCTCTATACCACTCAGTTGGCTTTTATTCTTTCTTTTATTTTACAGACCCTGGATATCCTGGATTTCTTTGTATAGCTCCTTCTTACTTTTACCTACAGTTACTTCATATTATACTTGACTTTCTCAAATCCAAATTCTGGCTTGAGTATTTATAAATCAAATTTTAAAACTGAATAATTTTCATCTACTGTGAAGTAGTATTACTAAGAACACTTACTTAACATATATGAAGTTTTTTTTAAATGACTACATAATACAAGATTTAGTATTTTTTTAATATTAAATTTATTGTCAAATTGGCTTCCATACAGCACCCAGTGCTCATCCCAACAGGTGCCCTCCTCAATGCCCATCAACCCATCCTTCCCTCCCTCCCAACCCCCATCAACCCTCAGTTTATTCTCAGTTTTTAAGAGTCTCTTATGGTTTGGCTCCCTCCGTCTCTAACTTTTTTTTTTTCCTTCCCCTCCCCCATGGTCTTCTGTTAAGTTTCTCAGGATCCACATAAGAGTGAAAACATGGTATATGTCTTTCTCTGTATGACTTATTTCACTTAGCATAACACCCACGTTGCTACAAAAGGCCATATTTCATTCTTTCTCATTGCCAAGTAGTATTCCATTGTGTATATAAACCACAATTTCTTTATCCATTCATCAGCTGATGGACATTTAGGCTCTTTCCATAATTTGGCTATTGTTGAAAGTGCTGCTATAGACATTGGGGTACAAGTGCCCCTATGCATCAGCACTCCTGTATCCCTTGGGTAAATTCCTAACAGTGCTCTTGCTGGGTCATAGGCTAGATCTATTTTTAATTTTTTCAGGAACCTCCACACTGTTTTCCAGAGTGGCTGCACCAGTTTGCATTCCCACCAACAGTGCAAGAGGGTTCCCGTTAAATTATGTGACAAAAGGCCAGTAACTCACACCATTTTTTTGTCTTCTGTTTACTTTCAATGGTTTTCTTGTTCAGGGATGAAGTTCTGAGTGTTTACTTTGGCTCCCTTCTCTAAGACTACCTCTTGTTTGTCAGGACTTCCGCCTTTCTTTCTTGCCTCAAGGAAACAATCTTACTCTGTGACAAAGTAGAAAAATAAATCTGTAATTAGAGAAAACACGTGAATAAATCATCTGCAAAATAGTTAGAGTTTTAGAAATGATTACTGTTTTTGAACAGTTTTTCTATTGGAGCATATTTCTTATAGTTTCTTGTTTTGAGTTAGGAAGGATTTAATATCTTCTCATCCAATTCAAAGGAAATGGGGCACCAAAAAACACAGATGTTCAGATCTTAGCAGTTTAACATACAGACTATTTTCAGAGAATTTAATACTCTTGTATTTAGCTCATAAAACTTAAAAGTCCAATTTAAGATGTGATTAAGACTTATAGAAGGATACTTTTGAAGTGAAGAATCAAAATTTCAGTGTAAACCTTTGCAATTGCTGTCATTAAAAACTCTATGGTATTTTGTTTTAATTGGCCTAATTTTATGGTCCTTGGTCAAGATTAAGTTCAGCAAGTGTTTCATCCCCAGTTTACAGGTAGTCACAATGACAGAGTCAGCAATTCAAATTGATGCTTGTCAATTCTGAAAACAATGTGAGATTTTGTTTACTTAACCAATTTTATTATAGGAAAGATTCTCGATAAAAGCAGTAATCATTTAAAATGATCAATGTTAAATAATATCAAAAATATCCACCAACGATATGTTTCAATTAATACTTTATCTAAGAGATATACAATATATACTTTATCTAAGAGATTCAAACATGTCATCGATGGATATTAAAGATTATCCTGATTCTTTTTCTCTCTTCCTCTCTTGTTAAGGAAACATGAGATCTTCCACCTGTAGGGTGTTTCTATTTTTCAAATGAAATAAAATTTACAATCCATCACATCCAGTTAATATTCATAAAATATTATAATTTATTTCTTCTTTGATCAGGTAATTAATTAATACTCATTAATAAATTCTATGCCTGTCCTCACAGGTTTACAGCCTAGGGCTGATGGGCAATTACAAAAGGGCATGAGGGTAATTTGAAACACAGTGCATAGAGTGGTATAGGAGTTTTTAAGAAGGTACATTTACACATTTAACCTGAACTGTTGACCAGAAAAGGCTTCCTGGAGTTGGAAATCTGAAAAACAAATAGCAGTTAGCCAGGTGACAAGAGAAACAAAAATCTTCTAGCTAGAAGAAATAGCATAAACAGCATATATGAGGGTCAGGAGGAGAGATAGACAATAGAGATGGAGAGACAGAGAGAAAGATTAGAGCATCTCAGAATGTAAAAAAAAAAAAAAGAAAAATGAGAGATAAGACTAGAGAGGAAGCCAGTGGCCTCAATACACAGGAGATTTCACACAAAGTTGAGTCAATGATTTTGTCTTTATTCTAATAGCAATGAAGTCATTGGAGGATTTTATATAGGATGTGATGGGCTAGATCTGTGGTTTACAAATGAGGGCTAGAGCTGCTTGGGTGACTATCAGCCTGGGAGAATTACTTAAAAAGGAAACAAGCCTGTATGTAAGACCATTTAGGAGTTGGTTGCCAAAATCTAAGAAAAAGACAAAGTTGGTTAGACTGGGGAGGGGTTGTGCATACAGAGAGATATTTATAGAGATTTAATGTGATTTGTAGATTCAGTGATTTGGGGAAGTGAGGAAGGTTGGAAGAATCAAGGAAAACTCCTCTTGACTTCAGCAAAGGGTACATGGAGGTGGCATTAACTGAATGGTGCAAAATGGTGTACCTGTGATGGTTTAAAAATGATTTCAGTTTGGGATATTCTATATTTGAGATGTGTTTGGGTCATTTGTGTGAAAATTCAGTATCAGAGTCAGAAGTATGAGTGAGATCTTTAAGATTCACATTGAGAATGAGTTCAGTTGCCCAGGAGGAGAAAAGGGGTGAGAAAAGAACCTGAGAAGCCCCAGTAATTAAGGAAAGAGTAGAAAATAAAAAACTGAAAAGGAAATTGAGAAGAAAAGGCCATATACTTAAGAAATATAAAGTGGAGTGGTATACTATTGTGGGATTCAAGGAAAGTTGATGCCATATTTGTTAGGCAAAAATAATGGCCCTGGAAAATGTCCAGGTACTAATCCCCAGAAACAGTTAATATGTCTTACAAGGCCAAGTGACTTTGCAAGTGTGATTAAGGATCTCGAGATGGGGGAATTTTCCTTTATTGTTTATCTGGGTAAAGTCAAGGCAATTACATGTCCTTATAAGATGGAAGCAGAAAGGTCAGCATCAGAGGAAGAGATGTGAAGATAGAGACAGAGGTGATAGAAAAAGATTAGCCAAGGAATACCAATGACCTCTAGAAGCTGGAAAATGCCAGGAAATGGATTCTCCTCTAGAGAAAAGAACTTAGCTTTATCAATCTATTTCAGACTTTTAACCTCAAGGACTGTAGCACAATAAGTTTATGTTGTTTTAAGCCACTAATTCTGTGGTATTTTGTTGTATTACAGCAGCAAAGAGAAAACAATAAATGAACTATGCAAGAACTGATTTAGCTGGTTTAGAATTCATTGATGAATTTTATTTTAGTTTTAAATATTTGTTGTTGTTATTTAGTCATTTTTGAAGAGAGAGAGAGAGGAACCAGGGGAGGGGCAGAGAGAGAGAGAGAGAGAGAGAGAGAGAGAGAGAGAGAGAGAGAGTCCCAAGCAGGCTCCACACTGTCAGCGCAGAGCCGGGTGCGGGGCTCCAACCCACAAACTGTGACATCATGACGTGAGCCAAAACCAATAGTCAGGTGCTTAACCAACTAAGCCACCCAGGTGCCACCACTGAAGAATTTGAAAGAGAGGTGTTCTTTAGAGAAAGAGTTGTGAGAGCACAGTGTTTTGAGTGATTAAAAAGAATAGATGACTTTTTTGGATCTTCTTTCATTATGACTCTGCCCTTTGTGTTGCTGGCTTCATCAAGCCCCAGTCTGGGATATATGAGGTAAAAACAAAATACAAGGAAGTCACCACTGTGTTGTTTCTTGGGTCTTAAGATTTCTAGTTGGTCTGCCTTCCTTTTTCCACCTTTTGAGTCTTCTTATGCTTATTTTATATGTAATATCCAGGATTTTTTACTGTATTTAGCAGAAGGAATGGGGAAATACCTGAGGTTGATTTTTTTAAAACATTTTTTTTAAATTTTTTTTAACGTTTATTTATTTTTTGGGACAGAGAGAGACAGAGCATGAACGGGGGAGGGGCAGAGAGAGAGGGAGACACAGAATCCGAAGCAGGCTCCAGGCTCTGAGCCATCAGCCCAGAGCCCGACGCGGGGCTCGAACTCACGGACCGCGAGATCGTGACCTGAGCCGAAGTCGGAGGCTCAACCGACTGAGCCACCCAGGCGCCCCGAGATTGATTTTTTTATATGTATATTTTTTCTTTCTTGTTTATCTGTTTTCCCAAATTTTGCACTGGACAGGAATTAGTTGTGTTTCAAATGAACGTTTTGGTTTGTTTTTTTTTTTTATAAATATAAGGCCTAGACTGGCACTTTACATGTCAAATAGCAATCAACATACTAAGTAAAATTTATTTTGCATAACATTTAAAAATCTGAAGCAAAAATAGATAAATATAATAAATGTCCCCAAACTCATATAATATTTACCTTACCAATGGTACAACCTTTTAAATGACATTTTCTAAAATGTATTCTATACAAAATGATTTTCAAAATACTTAACATCCAGTATGGAACAGGCAGAAACCATTAACAGTGACGTCCCAGCAGTCAGAAAGGAATCTGGCTGGCACAACATAGGGCAAATCAGCCTGACTGCTATCAGGAAGCTGATAAAAACCCTACAAAAAAGTGTCCATGGACAACTACCTTCGGTAAAGAACGCTTATTATTTAGGAATTCTTGTCAGAAAAAAAATAATAATCCTTAACTTCACTAAGTCTAGTGAAGTTTTCATTTTATCATGAAATTATTTTCTTGTGAAAACGTTTTTTTCTTCTTTGGTACCATACATTCATAGCCTGTAGAATATTTTGCAAATGCTCTCACACGTGCTTTTATGCTAAACTATTATTCTGCCAAGCCATTTCTTATCCATATCCTTTCCTACCAGTTGATAGTTATTGCCACTCAAATAGAATTTATTCTGTAAAATGACTAGTTCTGTATCCTAGTGTGTTTAAGAAAAGTGACACATCTAAAATTAAATCATATGAGATATTAACACTTCCCTGGACCTACAGATACATTCATTTGCTAGATGCATATCAGCAATAAATAAAAGCAACATATTAGAAAAAGGTGAAAGGGAGAGCTATAATCACAAATCGATTTCTGCAGTCATCTTTCATCAATTGATAGGAGATCATTGTTGAGAATTCTTCAGCTGGACCTTGACTCAGACAGAAACTCCAAAATGTAACCGGTGATAACAGCCTTATATCACAAGTGAATAATTGAAGATCTGTCTGTCAGGTTCTTTGTATTTTTATGGAATGAGGTTGAATAAAAATTAGATAGCACGTTGATCTAATTCTTCCTTCATATTTGAAGTAATGTTTTGTCTTTAGAAAGAAGATATAGTTGGGGCGCCTGGGTGGCTCAGCATCGGTTAAGTGTCACACTTCAGCTCAGGTCATGATCTCATGGTTCCTGAATTCAAGCCCCGTGTCAGGTTTGTGCTGACAGCTCAGAGCCTGCAGCCTGCTTCAGATTCTGTGTGTGTCTCTCTCTCTGCTCCTCCTCTGCTCCTGTTCTGTCTCTCTCTCAAAAATAAATAAACATTAAAAAGAAATCTGTTAGAAAGAAAGAAAGAAAGAAAGAAAGAAAGAAAGAAAGAAAGAACAGTTCAGAAATTTCTCACTCCCTTGGCTACTGGAGCTGAGACAGGATCCTACTTTGGCCTGACACTAAAATCTGTGCTGTTTTCACTACAGCATATTGCAACATTTAGAGAGCTCATGAAAGAAAGTTATCCAAATATGTATAATAAGATAACTCAAGGGGTAATTACATTGAAAAAGTTAAATATCTGCAAGTTAAAAAAAAAGTAATATGCAATTTAATCTTATTACTGAACACAGCGAGTACAGCCAATTGATTCTCATTTTCAAAGCAGTTTTATTTTATATCATAAAAATAAGCATTAAAATATTGTTATAAAATGTGTTATTTATATATGTCCCAGAATATATATGTTTAACTCAATTTTAAGTGAATCCAAGTGTTTTCATAGAAATTAAGAAAATATTTCAGTGAACAGAGAAGGGAAGAGAAACATCAAATGGGGAGAAGTACTGAAGCTGCAGACCTTCTTGCTGTGAGTCCAGAAGCAGATAGAAGTGACCGGGGAACGAAAGTGACCAACTAAGAGGGGAAACCTGAGTTAGGTTTACTGCTTAGAACCTGAAAGGTGGCTAAAAACTGCTACAGACAACTGAATGCAGGCATAGCTTCCATAAAGCTACCAACTTTAGAAGGCAGGCTACAGCTTTGAAATCTCATTCTAAGCCAAGCAACTCATTGGACAACCTACATGGTCTGTGAAACTCTGAAAGCCCTGAAAGAAAAAAAAAAACAACCCTCTTAATTGCTAATATAAGACCCCTTTCCGGAAGAGGACCCAAGAGTCATGCGGTAGCAGCGATAATACTTCTAACCAATAAAGAAAAGAGCAAAGAGAGAAAAACAATATCTCATTGAAGACAGGGTGCAAAATAAAGCTCTAAAGTATATGAAGATAAATAATACTACAAACAGCCTAACAACAACAAAAAACATTCATGATGCAATATGAGCAGGTAAAAATAAAAATAAATAAATCAACATTTTAAATACAGTCATTGAAATTAAAACTTAATAAGTCATATATAATATTCTTGAATTATGAAGTTATTAAATTTGAAGAGAGTTATAGAACATTCACTATGAACATGGGGCAGGGGGTTAAAGATATTAGGAAGGAAGGAAAGAAAGGATGGAGGGAGGTAGGGAAGGAGGAAAAAAGACTTCAAGTCAAAATGACATCCAGTTACCCAGCTGGAAATTTTAAAGTTATTATAGCAATGGCATAATAAAATAAAAATTTTACCAGAAATAAAAGATTATCACTTACCAAGGAATAATAATTGCATTAGCAGAATTCTCATCAACAAAAAATAAATACTAGACAATACTGACATAACATCTTCAAAGAGCTGCAGGCATTCTATACTAGTTCAACCATCACATAAGAGTGTGAGGGTTCTACACCTGGCAGTGTAGGAGGCTGAATTCTCTGAGAGATGCTGGTACAAAAATTCAACTATGTAATGGATAACATAGTTCTCAGTGCATTCAGTGCTTCCAGGAAGTGGGAGAAATCTGTTATTCCTTCCACAGAAGGAACAAACTATGAGTTGAATGTGAGAGAAGTGAGAGGTAAGTAAGCAAGTGGAAAAACGTTATTGTTCCAAGGACAATACTACTGAATTATGCCTTAACCTTTGGGCCAGCAACAAAGCAAAGAAACTGAAGATGAGGCTTCTAATTTAAGCCAGGACATTTTAAGATCTAACATAGTCCTACATCTATGGTACTCCTGGATCTCAACAGAAGCAGAAGCTGAAGAAATGCATTCCCAAGTTAAGCCCACAGTATTTCCAGATTAAAGTAAAGCAATTATAAGTTTCTAAATATTGTTAAGCAAATAAGGAGGGAAGGCACCATGAGTGAAGCAGCAACAAGAAAAAAAAAAAGGATTTAACTCACCAAACTATTTTTTTTAATTTTTTTTTAACGTTTTATTTATTTTTGAGACAGGGAGAGACAGAGCATGAACAGGGGAGGGTCAGAGAGAGGGAGACACAGAATCTGAAACAGGCTCCACACAGAGCCCGATGCGGGGCTCGAACTAACGGACTGTGAGATCATGACCTGAGCCAAAGTTGGCCGCTTAACCGACTGAGCCACCCAAGCACCCCTCACCAACCTCTTAAGATAGTGGAATCACCAGGTGCAAAGTGTGGAGTATAAAATGTATAAAGAAATAAAAGATGAATTCACAGATAAAACAAGCCACTAGAGACTTTCTGAAATCATCAGTCAATTCTAGAAAAGCAAATAAATGGAATTTCTACATATGAAAAAATGTAATTGTAGAAATAAAAAAAACCTGATCAAACAGATTAAATAGCAAAATAAGGATAGCCAAAGAGGTATTAGTAAAGGTATATCTGAAAAATTAACCACAACAAGGAGCAGAGAGAGCCAGGGGGATAAAAAATATGAAATGGAAATATATAAATGGCAGATAGAATGAAAAGATCAAATATATTCAATTGGAGTCCTAAAAAAGGAGAGAAGAAAATAGTAGAAAGGTTTGTCAATATTTTTATAAACTTAGCTACATCAACAAATTCATAAAAAATATAACTAAAAACTCTTAATCAAGAGGAAGTAGAAAGACTAAACAGATCTAAAATTATAATAAACTTGATCAATACCTAAAAAGAGAAAAATTCCAGGCCTGAGTGATTTACTAGGAAGTTCTAATATACTTTTGGTGATAAAATCTTTCCATTTTTATATAAAGTGTTCCAGATAATAGGGAAAAAAAAAAAGGAGAGGAGTATAATGCCCAAATCATTCAGTAAAAGCAGTATACTGGTTTCAAACGCTGATATATAGATTTGATAAAGACAGTTCAAAAAAATAAAAATAACAAGCCAGTCTCATTCATAAAGCACAGAGACAAGAATTCTGAACAAAATAATACCAATCCAAATCAAGCCATGACTAAAATATATAATATACTAAGAACAATTTAGAATTATCCCCAAAATCCAAGAATGACTTTACATTATCAATAAAATATTAAGAAGATAAGGAAAAGCATATGATCATTTCAATCAATGAAGAAAAAAACACTTGAAAAAAATAGATACTCATTCAGGATAAAAATTCTTAACAAGATAGTAGGAGAAATTAACTTACTTAATTTCTAACCTGATAAGCCTGATAAAAGCCTGATGAAATATAAGAAACATCTCTTTTGAAGTCATAAATTGACAAAGATTCAATTAATTCAATTCAACATTTAGTTACAATGTCTAAATAGTGGCATCAGGCTAGGGAAAAAAAAAAAAAATGAAAGACCAGGAACTTGAAAGGAAGAGACAAAACTCATTCATAGGTGATATAATTGAGATCATTCAAAATAATCAACCTTAAATTTATCAGAATTGATAAGAACAGAGCCCGGGGGGGGGGGGGTGGTTATAAGATTAATATACAAAACAATTCTGTTTTTATATCCCATTAATAAACAATTAGGGGGAAAGCCTTGTAAAAATAACATTTATGTTAGCAACACATACTATAAGGTTCCTAGAAATATGTCAAGCAAATATTGTTTCAAAGCCTATATAGATAAAATTGTACAAGCATTAAAAGACACTCCACATGATAAACTAATAATGGAAATGTATGCCCTATTTGTGAATGAAGAGGCATTTTTTTTAAATGTCAACTTTCTTCTAAAGGATCAAAAGATTCAATGCAAACCCCAATCAAAATTACCATAGAATTTGTTGTAAAATTTGATAAGCTGATTCTAAAATGTTTCTAGAAAAGCAAAGAGCCAAGTATATCCAAAATACTCCTAAAGAAAAAGAATAATGAGGGCAGACATGCCCTCAGTGAAAATAGCGCTTATTACAATACTATATGAATTAAAACAAAGTGATATAAATTAAGGGAAATCCAAATTGCTCAATGGAAGGAACTAGAGAGCCCAGAAACGGGTCCATGTATAAAATGAAAAAAAAAAAAAAAAAAAAAAAAAGAGAGAGACAGGTGGCATTTCAAACCTCATTTCAAATGAGGTTCTCTTTAATACGGTGATAATATACAATTTATGGTAATGATACACATGAATTCATTACTTAAATATGAAAAGCAAGACTTTAGGGTTTTTGTAAAGAGACAGAGGAAATATTTTTAGATATTATAATTCAAAGATGATTTTTAAATTTTTTTTTAACGTTTATTTATTTTTGAGAGAGAGAGAGAGACAGAGCATGAACGGGGGAGGGTCACAGAGAGAGGGAGACACAGAATCTGAAACAGGCTCCAAGCTCTGAGCTGTCAGCACAGAGCCCGACGCGGGGCTCGAACTCACGGACCATGAGATCATGACCTGAGCCGAAGTCGGACGCTTAACCGACCGAGCCACCCAGGCGCCCCCAAAGATGATTTTTAATGCATTATGATGTTAACTGTAAAAAAATTTAAATTCCACATTACTATCCTAATGAGTCATACAACTCAGTATACAACTTAGTATATACACTAAAACTTTATTTAACCAATATGGTTGCTTTTTACATTGTAAGGCAGATGGTTCATAGACCATAATGAGCTGATTTCAAAACATTTTCAATAATAAATAATCTTGCAGGGCAAATAAACCTAACTAATAAAGGTAATCTATGAATATTCAATAATTACTCTCTAGAGAAAAAAGAAATTAACTTGAGTGACATGTACATGCTAATTATAGAAAAAGGACTATTGTGCACTAGAACTGATTTATAGAACTGATAGATTTATTTTGTGTCCTAGCATCAAATATGTATTTTCTTTCCAGACCAATTTTTTCATCCTAAAAATTTCTAATTCTAAATGAAATACACCCCATCCCCAAAATCACTCTTCTAAACATTTTAAGCAAAGATATAATAGGAGCATATGATGACTTCTCCCTTCTTCTATTATATTCTAAGCATTTTTCTACATTATCGAATATTATTATTACAGGATTTGGATCTTCTCCTTTATTACAGGTCCTAGAAATGTTGCCTTTAGCTATAACATTGGTTACAAGCAACTGGATACTTTTAGTTTATTAAAAACTCTCCTGGGTTGTTCAAATCTCCCTGACCATGATCATTACTGCTGGACAACTTGACATCTAGTCCCTAGAAATAAACCTAGTAGTTTACGTATACATAAGCTGCTGCTGTCCTCAATGCTATGCTGACTATTCCCTACAAGTCACCAGACAGAATATGTTGGAAATAGGTTATTTCATTGAAAATCATGAATCATTAACATTCGGTACCTCATTAGTTTTGTAAGCATAGTCACTTCTAAGATATATGCATACCTAGTTGTATTCTATCTTACTTGTTCTGCTTTTTTAAAGGTCAGTAACAGTAGATGGTCACATAAATGCTCAAGTAAATGACCTTATGGATATTAGTCTTCAACTATTATTTTTTTAAAAAAGGAACACGTACCAATAAATGTACTCAATTCAAAAATTAGTTTTTACAAATAATATTCTCAACTTCAATGTCTTTTTGTAACATACCCCACTCATGTTTCTTTGAAATTTTGCCATCTTATTATTCACTCCAAAAATCAATCTAAAAAGAGAGAGAGAAACAGCACTGATCTTTCTTCCACCGGGGTTGACAAATACTTTAAAAGT
Organism: Panthera onca; assembly: GCF_046562875.1. Lineage (NCBI taxonomy): Eukaryota > Metazoa > Chordata > Mammalia > Carnivora > Felidae > Panthera > Panthera onca. The sequence goes on from NC_138347.1 coordinate 53,848,963, forward strand.
AATGAAGAGTAGGGGCGCCTGGGTGGCGCAGTCGGTTAAGCGTCCGACTTCAGCCAGGTCACGATCTCACGGTCCGTGAGTTCGAGCCCCGCGTCGGGCTCTGGGCTGATGGCTCGGAGCCTGGAGCCTGTTTCCGATTCTGTGTCTCCCTCTCTCTCTGTCCCTCCCCCGTTCATGCTCTGTCTCTCTCTGTCCCAAAAATAAAATAAAACGTTGAAAAAAAAATAAATAAATAAAAGTAATGAAGAGTAGATTAAGAATAATCAACAAATATTTCAAAATGCTGATTATAATATAAATTTCATGTGCAGTTTGCCTAATGATTTTCCAAACACTGAAAACCAAATGGAGTTGGTCAATTGGTGGTCATTACAACACCTTTCAGAGCTCCTATAAACCATTTGCTCAGCTTTGTGGTGTTTTATACACCAAGCAAAAAAGTCAATTCTGCATGACTCCTCTTCCCAAGTAGACTGCAAACTCCTCAAAGGTAGGACTGTTTTCTTCTTGTTTTGTTTCCCTGTAGCCTCAAGCCTAGTTGGCTCTGTGTTATTAATTGGGACAAGAAAACTAAAATTCAAAATAAAGGTTATATTGTGACTTAAAACAGCAGATTGAATTGGCATTTGTGTGGAACTCTCTTTACTCCCACCCCTCTTCAACTAATCTATATGCAATATGCTATTTGAACTCATGTATTTAAAGAAGCCCCTTAAATGCAATTAGCTATTCTTTCAGGCTCCATATGGCCAAAATATAAAATATACTTCTAAGGCTTTGTTTAAAACATCCCCAAATAATATATTGGAAAGAATTTTTAGTTTCTGTTCCTAAGATAAGTGAACAAAAACATTTTGATCAAATCATCTGAGTTATTGGCCCTTTACAAAACAGTCACAGAGACATGGTTTCACACTGAACAAGCACTTTCGACTAAGGCTTTCAGGGCTTTGAGTCCTTTATGAGTCAAGTTGCTTTGTATTTCAGGTTTTGTTCTTTGTGGTTGTATGAACACCCTCCCCCCTTAACAATGTAAGTTTTGTTTCATATCCGGCAGCAGTGCATTCAGAGTAAAAACTGCTACAGCATCTTTTTACTGAGTAAGGAGTCACTTGGGCTTTACCAGTGGATTTGTGCTTAAGCAAACACCTCTAACTATAATCTCGCACTAGTATTAGCTTACCTAGAAAACAGCCCTTCTTTATAATTTTTAACATCTTCAAAAGAAACACAGATACAGAAACTAGAGCCTGTAGTGCTCAAAGAGATAGACTTTGCCTGCCAGTCTTAATCAAACATTGTGAATTCTATAGACTTTTCTGTATCAATAGCTTTAAAAAAAAAAAACCTCCATAAATAGAATGGTGGAAAGTATGCTGCTTCTATGATTGCTTGGCATAAAATTCATTAGATTCTGGTCTGCATTCTTTCAGCATCATTTATAGCTGCAAGAAAAACCAACAGCACCTCCAACAGCAAAGAAATGAGCAGTGAACTCTGCAATTCATCTCATGTGCATTTTGATAAGAGACTTATATTCATTTCAATAAAATTTTGACAAGAAGCAGAAGCAGCAATGAGTTCATTTCTTTGAATTTTTTTTTTACCCAAATAGCCTGAGAACTCATCTTTTCACAGGAAAACATTTCTGTGACCATTTTATTAAATTTTAGCTAAGAAGAAATGTTTCCTATTTTTCATACATGTGGAGGGACAGCTTACAACAAAACAGTTACCTTGAGGATTAATTTTTGTAAGTCCTCTTACCATTGCTTTCAAGAGCTAATGTTAGTGTTTATATTTTGAAGTCATTTACAGCATTGTTAATTAACATTTATGATATTAATGCAAAATTTACCAACTAATCCTCTATTAGATATTCAAATATTTCTTTTATGCAAATGATGATGTAAGAAGTGTAGACATTTCCCATTTTAAGTTTGATTAGAAGCCAATATTTCAGCAGAACTGCCTATTTAATTTTTTTAAGAATTATTTAGAAAATTTCCCTTTAATGAAATCATATTTAGTATTGAATCTGGAAGAGAATTTAAGAAGGAAAAAAGAAAACAAGATCTAGAGATACAAGAGTAGATATTTCGATCGAAAGTACAAAAAAATCTCAACCTGAACTTAGAGTCATCCAATTTGATATCAGCTGCCCTCAAGAAGAAAACAGTAAACAACAAAAAACTGCTTCACTTACTTCACAATAAGTGAAAACTCCATGATATAAAGTTAGAAATTTCTACACTACTGAATAGAGTTTCAGTGTCCTCAATACATCAATCATTGCAAGAAAATGTTTCAAGTCGGTTTTTACAAGAGAAGAATGCATGCAGTTCATTTTGCTATTATATGTCCCACCATCTAAAAAGTTCCAAAGTTACAATTTGGAGTAATTATTTATATTGCAATAGTTTTTTTTTTCAAGTTCACAAAAGGATTCATAGCAGGACTATTTTAAATATAGCAAGCCTCACAGTGTGCTATGTATTTGCTTAAAGATTAATTTTGATTTTGTCACCAGTCAGATAAAAATCTGGTAAGAATGACTGACAATTTATCAAAAGTAGAGTTGTAGAAATTTGAAAAATATGGAGTTATAGTTCAGTTTTCAACTTCATTTATACTTTTTTCTCCAGAGCAAAGAAATGTGAAATGTGTGAGAGTGCAGAATACAATTAACTATTTAATTAAATTCTTTCAGTATAGGCAAATTTAAATAAATTTATCATTTCTTTCATCTAACAAAAAATATTCATACAGTTCCTACTTTGTAGCAGGTACTGAATGGGAAAAGTAGATATACCAAAGTGGAAAAGGTAAATAAGACATGGTGGTATTAGTGTGGTGATATTCACACACAAATGACAAGTAAGTAATATACAATGTAAAAATGTTCTTTGTATCGTGTTATGGGAGTACAGAATGGAAGAGGAGTCAGGGCAAGTTTCACAAGAGAATACTACTTTAGCTGGATCTTAAAAAATAAATAGAACTTCACTAAGTAGAAAAGTATCTCCATCAAAGAGGTAGCAAATGTAAAGGCACAGTCATACCTGAAAGCATGAGAGATGTAGAGAACAGTGAGTACTTATGGTATAAGGTCATCAACAATATGGAAGTGCAGCAAAAACAAAATGGGAAGAGGTATGGAGCCATATTATGAATGGTCTTTTAAGCTAGTCTGAAGAGCTTGCCCTTTATCCTTTACAGACTGGGATCCAGGAAAGGATGAGAACAGAGAAAGACAGTACATGGAGTACAGCTTATTATAACAATGTACAAAATTTTGAGGATTAACTAAAAGAGAAAGAGTTTGGAGGCAAAGGACTATGATGTGTTGATTAAATAGTCTGGGTGAGAGATAGTAAGGATGTTGGCAGTGGAAAAGAAGATAGAAGTGATTTTAGAGACACTTAAGAAGTAAAACCAAATATCATTGGTACTTGGTACCATCTGGATGTAGTAGATTAAGACCATTTGGAGGTGGTAGATTATTAAAAGGAAAGAGTTAATGATGACTTAACTCCATTTGGACACGGTAGCCTTTTGAAGGTATTGCATATCATTTGCATGTGGTAGATTGTGGACAGAGAAGAGTCCATGTACAAATCTGAGCAATTTAAAAAGGCCAAGACCTTGTGTAAACTACAGAACAAAATATGTCTGTGCTACCCTGTGTCCCTTTCTTCCAATGTATGATACTGACACTCTCTAGTTCCAAAATTAGCTCATATTTTAAAAGCAAACCAGATAGCTACTCAATGGAATATCCCTCTTCATCCTTGTGTGAATGTGGGTTAGAGATGCCTGTATCCACATCAAACCAGCCTTCTCATCACAGATCTACTGTCAGACTCCTGGTTGTAAATTCTCCCCATCTCATATTTCATCCTATCCTCTAAGTTCACCAGTGCCAAAATGCAGCAATAACACCAGGAGTAATGGTGAAAATTGGAAAATTCCAGGAAAATAGAAACCCGTCCTAATCCTTTCTAGCTGCTATAACAAAAATTACCATAGACTGAGTGACTTAACAACAAACATATTTTGCATGGTTCTGGAGATTGGAAAGTCTAACATGAAGGTGCCAACAGGTAGGTTGTCCACTGAGGGTCTTCTTCCTGGTTCATAGCTAGTTGTCTCATCTCTACAACTTCACATTGAAGAAGAAACAAGGAATTTCTATAGTTTCTCTTTTATAAGAGCATTAATCTCATTCATGAGTTATCTGCTCTTATGACCTAATTACCTCCCCAAATCTCCATCACACTGGAGGTTAAGATTTCAACATATGAATTGAGGGAGGGGATGCAAAAACATTTAGTCTATAGCAAAAGCCCAGCTCCAAAGTGTTTAACATAGACTATCTCTAAAGGGAAATGCATTATCAGAGAAGTCTATGTTAAACTATCATAGACTACGGCTGCCATAACAAATGACCTCATACTTGGTAACTTAATTTTTTTTTAATGTTTGTTTATTTTTGAGAGAGAGAGAGACAGAGCATGAGTGGGGGAGGTCAGAGAGAGAGGGAGACACAGAATCTGAAACAGGCTCCAGGCTCTGTACTGTCAGCACAGAGCCTGATGCGGGGCTCAAACCCACGGACCATGAGATCATGACCTGAGCCAAAGTCAGACGCTTAACCAACTGAGCCACCCAGGCGCCCCTATACTTGGTAACTTTAAACAGCAGAAGTGAATTCTCTCACAGTTCTGAAGTCCAGAAGTCTAAAATCAAGGTGTTTGTAGGGCCATTCTCCCGTGGAAGGCTCCGTGGGAGAATCCATTCCTTGCTTCTTTCAGCTTCTGGTGGCTTTTGGCTTATGGCCACATCACTGCATCATACTGCTTCATCATCTGTCTCAAAACTCCCTCTGCCTCTGTTATAAAAATACATGTGGGGTACCTGAGTGGCCTAGTTGGTTAAGCGACTGACTCTGGATTTTGGTTCAGGTCATGATCTCACGCTTTATGAGATCAAGCCCTGGGTCAGGCTCTGTGGTGACAATATGGAGCCTTCTTTGGATTCCCTCTCTCTCTCTCTCTCTGTGTCGGTCTCTCTCTCTCTCTCTGCCCCTCCCCCACTTGCATGCATGCACCTGTGCACTCCCTCTCTCTCAAAATAAACTAACTTAAAAAAAAAAATACACGTGATTGCATTTTGGGCCCACCTAGATCATCTATGATAAATTCTTCCTCTCAAGATCTTTAACTTAATCACATCTTTTGCCACATAAGGTAATATTGACAAGTCCTGGGATTAGAATGTGAACATTCTACTGCAGAGAATGACCATTTGAATGCCCAAAGTAGAATCATTAATGAACATCGACGAAACTCTAGGTCAAATCTCCATACACATAAACTTAAAAAAAAAACCTGAGGAATTCCTTCCTGGAACCTTCCAAAAGCTCTCCAGTCTGCCACTTGAACAAACACCCCCCCAATGGTAACACCAGCATACAAGTACTGGAAGTAGGAAAATACCTTACAACATTCAACAGACCTGTTTTTTTGTTTTTGTTTTTGTTTTTTCTGGATAATCTCATTTTTCAAGTATCTTTTCTTTCTGGCTTGACACTTTATAACATAAAGATGAATCATGGACCTTTTTTGCTCAAAAAAGGAGTTAGTTTTTTGATAATAATTATCATTATTACTAAGATAAATTTATCCATTGGTTTGTTGTACACATTTAACTTTTTAAAATTAATTTTGATGTTAGAAAAAGCACTTAACCTCTAGGTTTCAGTTTCCTCAGCTATTAAAACAGAATTCTATCCTTTGATGTGTTACAGAAAAAATATGATAGAGTTGGAGAAAAAAGCATAATGGCTGACAATTATCCAAAATTAATGCGTGTATTGTATTTAAGAATATATATAAGGCATAATATTTTGACATAGCTGGATACTAAAACAAAGAAAACATCTCAGAAGTATCCAGAGAAAGAAGACAGGTCAATTGCAAGCAAACAAAATCTGTTAGAACACTGCTCATTAGGAAGAGTAGAGGAGGAAAACAATGTGTCTCCCCACTGCTGAGTTAACATATTCAAACTAAAATTCTATGCTTAGCTAAACCACAATTCAGAAGTGAAGCACAAGAAAGAAGATTTAATAAATGATTGCAAGAGAATTCAGGAAGGTTAGAAATTTATGTTAATAAAGGAAGAGGTAGGATGCAAGATGCAATGGTAAGCAAAGAAATTAGCAAGCATGAATAAATCCAATCAAGCATAAATTGTTCAAAAAACTGACAATAATTACTAATCTAGTGATAAAAAATTAGGAACAAATAAAATATGAACAAGTGATGGCTAATGTATCTCCATGTGCTGGAAATTGTTTAAAGTACTTTATAGTTATTAATTAGTTAAATTCTCATAACAAATCTATGGGATAGTTACTAATAATATCCTCACTTACAGATGATAATAATATCCTCACTTACAGGCCAAGATAGACTAAGCAACTTGTTTAAGAATCACAGCTGACAAATAGTAGACCCAGGATTTGAATCTAGGGCGTCTATACTTTTCATCAGTATCTTGTACTATGATTATGAGTTAGTAGTAAGAATATTAGAAAAATGTAAACAATAAAAATATGTAACATAGAGAAGAGTGATTGGAGTTGAAATGATACAATTTTCTTCTACCATTTTGGGAGAGACTAGAGACTCTGATTAAAATTAGACTGTATGAAGGTAAATAGGCAAAATAAACCAGGTCTTTTATGTGTTGCTGGCAGAAAGTGGTGTGGTACTATTTAGTAAATTTGAAGATATGCATACCCTGTGACCCAACACTGCTGTTCCTAAGTATGTATGAGAAACTTTTGCATAGATGCTCCAGGAGTTATATATGCCTATATACATGGAATTAGTGCATGTAATAGAACAAAACTATAAACATTAAAAATATCTATTGAATGAAGAATAGGACCGAAATTTTAGTATATTCAAATAATGCAATGTAATACTGCAATGACAACAAATTAACTATGGCTACCCACAATAAAAAGAATAAAATTCAGTATATTAATAATAAGTACATAAGAAATACTGTGATCCTATTACCATTTTGTTGAATTTTAAAACAATTAAAACTAAGTTATTTCTTATTAGGTATACACACTTAGGACAAAACTATCAAAAAAATTAAGAGAAAGAGAAAATTGAGATAAGGAAATACAGTAAAAAGAAGAGCACATAAGTAAATGAAAGCTATTGTCACTGCTCTAGCTCTTCAGTTGTTTGGTAGATTCATCCATCTGAATGAATAAATCAATTGGGTTTATGCAAGTGCCAATGACAAGAGAATGGCAAGGACCAATGATTATGATTTCTGGAAGCCATGAAACTATACTTCTTCTTTGTTGGAAGTGTAAAAAGAGAAGACATGAGTAGTTGATCATTTCTGTGAGGAAGGACCATCCGAATAAGAGAAAAATCAATCAAAAATGTTGGGGCTGGGTATTAAATATTACATTTTCTTTTTATTCATGCAAGTCACTCTAGTAAGCATAAAAAAACTGTTTCCTCAAATCTGCTACCATATCACTCTGTGATCATGGAAAAAAGATCATTGTAGTTTACAGCTGTGCATGTCTTTCAGGCATGTATATTAATTCATAATCCTCATAATGTAATTGTGAAATTACAGTATTTTAATAGATCTTACCACTACTACTAAGCACTTAATAAGTACTCAATAAAGCTTAGTCATTGTTGTTATCATCATTAATATTGATGTCATTTGATGTATTTAAGTATAAGAAAATTACTCTCCATAATACATCGGTTCCTAAATATTATTCAGCATAAGAATTTCCTGAGGGTCTTGGTAAAATGCAGAATTACTCACCTGTGATTATTCTGATTCCTCTGTTCTGGAATAAGGTAGAGAAATCTGCAACTGTAAAACCTACCCAGCTCTCATACAGATAGTCTTCCATCAATACTTTAAAAAAATTAATCATTAATCATCAAGGAAATGCAAATCAAAATCATAATCAGATATCACCTGACACCAATCAGAACGGCTATCATCAATAGACAAGACTGTAAGTATTGGCGAGGATATGGAAAAAAAGGAACTCTTGTGCACTGTTGGTGGGAATGTAAATTGGTGCGGCCATTGTGGCAAGCAGTATGCAGATACCTCAAAAAATTAATAATAGATACCAAAGATTCAGTAATTGACTACTGGGTTTTTACCCAAAGAAAACAAAAACACTTTTTGAAAAAAATACATATGCACCCCTATGTTTATAGCAGCATTATTTACAATAAGATAGGGAAATTACCTAAATGCCCATCAACAGATAAACAGATAAAAGATGCGGTGTGTGTGTGTGTGTGTGTGTGTGTGTGTGTGTGTGTGTAATAGAATTATTACTCATCCACAAAAAAGAATGCAATCTTGCCATCTTGCCATTTGCAACAACATGGATGGATGTAGAGAATATTATGCTAAGTGAAATAAAACAAAGACATACCATATGATTTCACTTATATGTAGAATCTAAAAAAACAAAACAACAACAAAACAGAACAGACTCATAAATACAGAGAACACACTGGTAGTTGCCTGAGGGCAATGGGGTGGAGGAAGGATGGGAAAAATAGGTGAAGAGGTTGAAGAGGTACAAACTTCCACTCATAAAGAAGTCACGAGAATGGAAAGTACAGCATTGGGAATATGGTCATTAATACATAGTAACTTTGTATGGTGACATAAAAACTTCACTTACTGCGGTGACCTTTTTTAAAAAAAGATTTAACGTTATTTGAGGGAGAAAGAGAGAGAGAGACAGAGACAGAGTGAGAGTGGGGGTGGAGCAGAGAGAGACGAAGACACATAATCCAAAGCAGGGTCCACGCTCTGAGTAGTCAGCACAGAGCCTGAGGCAGGGCTTGAACTCATAAACTGCGAGATCATGACCTGAACTGAAGTCAGATGCTTAATGGACTGAGCCACCCAGGCTTTTTGTAATGCATATTATAGTTGAATCACTATGCCGTACACTTGAAATTAACATGTCAACTATGAATGTCAACTATATGAATGTCAACTATTCTTCATTAAAAATAAAAAATTTTGAAAAGAGAAAAAAAAAAGAGAAAGAAAACACAATGCTTAACTAAGCCCATCACCCTGTTAGGGTGGAATTTGGGAATGCCTCTGGACAGGTGCCACTCCCCTAGTACTTAGCAGGATTGAAGATAATTTTCTAATTTACTCAAAGTATGTACAAAATAAATCAAAACTAATTTTTGTTTTGAACTCAAAAAAGAGCTGTCTGTTAATTGTGCTACTTTGTTCTCCTCTCTTCTGAAATTATATATATGAGTATTTTAACGTGGTTTTGGGAAACATTCATATCTTATTACCTCTAAGTTAATATAATTTTTGACACTGCCAAAATCCAGGAAAGGATAAAATAAGCCTCCAGATGTACCATCAAATTAATTCTGCCAGATTTTTTCCTAATGTATAAGAACCGTACCCCCCACTGATTCTTACATCCTTAAAGTCATGAAATAGTCTAACAGGGCTCCGAGAAAGCTCCCCATGGAGCCTGTGCCCACATGCTGTCTTCTCCTTCTCCTTACATATCCCACTTGTCCACTGGTGACCCATCTGAGGAAGTCATGCACACACTGTAGTGGACATGGCAGATCTGGGGGGACACCACAAACACAAGTTGTATTATTTTGCCCTTTCTTCCTTTTCCCTTGAAAGCTGTTTTTGATGGGAGAAGAAAAATATGCAAGAATAAACTGATTTAGGATTTGGCTGTAAGTGTTTGCTCTAAGTTCACTGGTTTTGTTTTGTCTTCTTTTGTTTTTCTTTTTTTCATCATGATAAGTGTGCTATTTAATCCCCATCACCTAATTCACCCATCCCTCCACCCACCCCTCCTCTGGTAATGATCAGTTTGTTCTCTCTAAGGTTTCGTTTCTTATAAACAGAATGTAGAACACACAGTCAGTTATTGAAGCCACATAGGGGAGAAGGCCGTAGGCAGAAATAGACATCAAGGGGCTGGAAGGTGAGGAAGATGAAAGAATCCTAAATCCATCTCAGATGGCCACTTACTTCTTAGTGAGCCAAAGACCTGGAGAAAGGCAAACAGGATAGATACACTTGGTACTTGGAAATAGTCTAAGAATGCCAAGGTGATTCCAGACCAGGGCTCCTTTCTCTCAGACTTAGAGAAAAGAGTGGCCTTAAATTCTGTTTGCCATTGGACAGTCCATGATCATTTCTACTGTTCATGTGTAATTATTCACATGGAGACATCAGTGGACCATTCTTTTTCACACTATGACAAGTATTAAAACATCACAATAGAAACCTCACCCTTCTATAAAAGAGTACACAGTCTTGCATTTTTCACAGTTCTGTTTCTTGATGGTTCAATGAAAAAAGGCTTTGATGTTCAGTGTTATAAGATGTTATGTTTGGACCATAGGCAAGGTCCTTCTGTCCTTCCTTCCATCCTCCCTCCCTTCCTCCCTCCCTTCTTTCCTTCTTCCTTCCTTCCTTTCTTTCCTTCCTTCAGTACTTTTGTCTTTTCATATGTGAAAAGAGAAGCACAGCTAGGGCAATGACAGTCAAATTGGACAGCCTCAAAGTCTGAATATTCTGTGGGTTTTGCCTGTAAAAATCTTAGGTTTGTCAATTAATTTATTAGTACCTCAACCCAGGAACCTGGGAGCGACAGCAAAAAAGGTTAATACCTTCTCTCAGCCTTAAGTGGCCTCTAATCAGCACACCCTCCTACAGTCACACCTGGAAGCTGCTATATGCAGAACACAGCAGTGGCCACCAACTATAATACGTGACCCATTGAATTTACAAACTAAAATGCAAAATATTCACACATTCCTCCACACATTTCTTCACCCACCAACATCTCATCTTCTGCATGTTGTGAGACTAGTCATATTCTGCCAATTAGGCTAAGGAAGTTTAACCCAAACAGCTGTTTAACGTCTTATCTGTAATGCTCACTCATTCCCTGCAGGGAAGAACAACAAACCAACTGCAGTGTGTATAAATAAGGAGGCAGGCTGCAGGAATGTGTAGAAACACACACACATGCACATACACACACCATACATTGTTAACACTGTGAGACATCTGAAATATACTGATGTACCATTTTCTATTTAATTTGAAGAACATTAAATGAATAATTTAATTTGTGTTACATGGGGTTATTTATGTGAAAGCCCAAATCACAAAATTCATTTTATTTAATGCTGACATTGGCACACACACACACACACACACACACACACACACACACACACAAGGTCAGCTATGGTCCCTTCTCACATCTGCCAAGTGACTACAAGTGTCAGAGTAGGGAGGCCTTGCTCACCCACCTCCACAGCCTCTCCCCAAAACAACTTTGTAAGGCAGATTCCCTTTAAATTAGCACTTTGCTTTTGATTTTAAAACCATCTTCCTGTCACTTGTAACCCTCTCCAGAAATGAGAGTATCAGTTTAATTTTACAAGAAACAACTTACTTATGACTAGAAAAGCAAACCAATCAAGAAAAAGCAGTACAGACCAAAAAACAGAGAAGAAAAATGCAGAGGAAGGTTTCTCTCTGCTTTAGATGTTTCCCATTATATTTTAACCATTATCCTTATTTTTTTTAATTTGTTATATAAAAATCACCAGATTAAAAGTAGTACATGTTCTTATCTCAAAAGAAAGAGAAAGAAAGAAACAAAGAGAAAGAAAAGAAAAAAACACGATTTATGTAAGCTCCTAAGTGTTCAAACATTTGAATGAATCCAACTTTCTAATACATACAATCCTAAATTTTTACTTCATCCTTTATCCCTTCTTCTTCCATTGCTGGTTTAGGAATTCTTGTTTCTTCCTCCTAAAACCTACAACAGGAAATAACCTTCACACTGATGCACAAACATATAGCCCAGAAATATTCTGCCAGTGATCGCAATGGTACAGTCTATGTCTCTAGTTCCTATAATGCACTCCTCAAACCCCAAGCTCCTTAGCATGTAACACCTTTGTGAGGAAGGAACCATAATGAGGAGGTCCAATGTCAAGTTTTCTCAGAGTATGGGTATTTCACAAAAGGAAAGCTAAAAATTTTTAAGGAGGGAAGGGAGGAGGAATTGGGCTTGGAGGAGGGTAACTATATGTGTGTGTTACAACTCTTTTTTTGCAATATGAACTATTTTTGGTATTCAATCAAAGCAGACATATTAAAAATTAAACACTCCAAATTATACCTTGGCAGTGATTTAGTACAAAGGACTTGAAAAATATAATTGGATCCAATTTTACCACTTGCTGGTTATGTGAACATGGAAAAATACTTAACCTCTGTGAGTCTTAGTGTATAATCGGTAAAAGGAATAATAATACAATCTATGTCACTGAGATGTTATTTAACCACTGAAAGTTGAATGGGCTGATGTGTATGAAAAGGCTCTGTAAATTGTGATATTCTAAAAATACTTGTTTGTGGCTATTGCTATGCTTTGTTGAGAAAATAAATGCATGGTTTAAAAGGGAATCAGATCAATTAATTTATCAGTAAACATTTCTTTAACTCACTTATTGAGTTTATTCTTGGATTGCTTGATAAAATGCAAATGAATGATCCAAATTGTCGATGTCACTATTCCCCTCGCTTTTTTTTTCTTTCAGAACATTAACAGGGACAAACATGCTGATTCAAGTACTATCATTCCCAACCTGGATATTAGTTTAATGATGACTGTGAATGTAGCTGTCACTTGGAATGGGGCCCAATGCCTTCCTAGACTTTGTGAGTAAGCTATATAATTCTTAAAATGGAATAGTTCTTTAGAAGTAATATACATGTGTTGCTTAGGAGAGAAACAGGTATGTATGTTCTTGAAACATACACGAGAGAGTTCTAACACTATTAATAAGCTGCCTTCACTGAAACAACAAATTCCTCCTCACCAAAGCATTATTAGCACCTCACTAGTTTTCTGCGGATTCCTCCAGATGACCTGCTTTCAGTCTCTCAATTTCACTTTGTTTTTCTTTCACTCACAGTGCAAGCAGCTAAGTATGTCCTTTAGGAATCTAGCCATTTTGATGGACAGGGCTGGCTTCCTGCTAGTGTCACCAGAAAGACAGAAAGATTTCACCAGAAAGATAGCCTCAGGAAATAAAATTTCCATCTCTAGTACACTCAGGTTAATGCAGATGGAAGCCAAGAAGCCTCTGCCCTTTTACACCCAGCAGGAGGATCCCAGCAGTCCTTCACAAACACACCTTTGCTGCCCAAAGCAATAGTTTTGCTTACCTACTCCACTAAGAAATAGAACATCCCATGCTTTTCTTTTTTGTGGTACTTAGCTATTTACAATGGGCATTTCCTTGTCTCAAAAATATTAACTTCCTTTCAATAAGTCAAATACATAAAAGTGTGAGGAATACATTTAAAAAATATAATTCCTTTTTAAAACACAGAGTCTTCAAGCTGCTATGTCTGAGCAGAAAAAAAAATACGGAAAATCACTGCTACAAAACGGGAGTGATAGATACATGCACAAGTTAGAATGATAGCTCTGTGTTGTTGCTGCTGTTTTATTTTATTTTTGACATAGTGAAGGTAGTCAGAAATCTCGGTTAAAATACTTGATATGTGAATAGAGATTCTCTGTGTAGAGAAAGGAATTTCAAGAAAATGTTTCTCATGCTTCCAATCAATTCTCCAAATTGAAGAACATGAGAGTTTGGGTTAAAAGCACCCACTTAGAACTCCCACATCATAGATGAAAAGAGTTCACATCAAGACACATCATCACAATGTCTCAGGAAATCAGAAACAATGAGAAGACACTGATGTATCCAGGGAGAAAGAAACAGGTCACATACAAAGGAATGGAAATAAAAATGACATCCAACTTTTAAAATGTTTTCACAATCTAGAACACTATTTGAGGGAAAATGATTTCCAACTTAGGATTCTATACCTAGTCATAATATCAATCAAATGTGATGAAAGAATTAAGATATTTCAAATATATTAGATGTGAAAAAGCTTAGCTACCTGCACCATTTCCTCGAAAACAACTGCAAAACCACTTCACTGCCTAAAGAAAACTAAGTCAATAGAGATGAAAGTGTATGATCAGGAAGCAGGCAGGATTCAAGACAGAAGAGAGGGAAAGGAATCCCAATGATGATGGATAAGGTACACGGCAGGGAAACAGTGTAGGCCCAGAGAACAATCAGTACATGTTGGAATCGGGAGTGAGAAAGTTCCAAAGGTGATGTTTCTAAGGAAAAAGAAATGCAATGGAAAGATATACTGAGATGGTTGAACATACTGAAAAGAAACTGAGATTTCTAACAAAGTGTTTGTGGATGAACTTGTGATGAGTGTTCAAAATATGAAGCATGTGTCAGGAAACAACAGATGTTGGAGAGAATACAAGGATGCAGAGAAATGTACCAAAGGTACAAACATTTTGTTACAAAATGAATAAGTACTGGGGATGGAATGTATAGCACTGTGACTAGAGTTAACAATACCATACTGTATATTTAAAAGTTGCTATGAGACTAGACCTTAAAAGTTCTCATTAAAAGAAAAAAACATTGTAACTGTGTAAGGTGATAGATGTTAACTTATTATGGCAAACATTTCACAATCCATTGAATCATCATGTTGTACATCTTTAACTAATACTGTGTTATGCGTTAATTATATCTCAGTACAACTGGGAAAAATAAAGAACAAACCAATAAAAATTTTGGCGGAAGATGTAAACAGAAAACTCACAAAATAAGAATGCAAGTAATTGAGAAAATGTAAAAATATAAAAAAATGATACTCATCATTAATCAATACCATTTGATTAATACCAAACACAATACCATTTTTTATCATACAATTAACATAAGAAACAACAACAAAAAAAGGACAACCTGGAATTCACGAAGGTAAAGTCAACCATTCTCAGACAGTTCCAAGAAGTATAAGTTGCTACAATCTTTATGGAAGATGAACAAAAATATTTAAGGCAAGAGAGTACTTGCAGTGCAGAGTAGATCCCTCTGTGTACCCTGTTTCTGCCCTTCCATATGCATTTTGAACCTGGCTTTGGCACAGCAATGCAGGAAACCTACCTCTGCTTCCTAGGATCTTTCACTGCAGCTCCTTTTGGCTAGTTGACCCATCTTCTATTGTTCTAATTTCAGATTTTTCAGGATAGGAGTTATCAGTAGTATTTGCAAGATATACATTCCTGAGATGAACCCCATATGTGCAAAGGAAGGAGGATACCTGATACAAACCTGACACCCACTCCTTTAGCCTGGCCTGTGGGTTGGGAGAATTTACCATCAAGGACACCTGGTTGCCTCAAACACCCCGTGGAGATTGTATACTGCACAATGTGTAGTGGTTATAAGAACAGACTCAGAAGACACAGGTTTCTACCACTTGCTAGTTGGGTGATCTAGGGTAGTACTTAACTTCTCTGGCCTGTTTCTTCATCTGTAAAGTGAGGATAATACTAGTCGATTACATGACAATGTTGTTGAGAAACTGTCATATTAGATAGGTGCTTCCTGTCATTTTTACTATAAATAATCTGAAAGAAAAAGTATAGTGGTCTGAAATATGGCCTAGGAAATGAAGAAGAGAGAGCTTGAAGAAAAGAAAGTTTAGACAGGGCTTTGGCCCTCCTTGTTTTCAAGTGTAGTTTTAAAGCATTCAGACAAAAAAAGGAGTCATTTAAGTTGTTCTCTAATATTTATATGTATACTTAAACAATTTGCAAAGGAGCATGCATTTCTGAGAACTCAAACACATAGCAATTCCTTCAAGAATTGAAATTTTGCATGTCTATATTCTCAGTAACCTAATATGATCTCTCTTGAAATATTTTAGAATATTCAAAACATTCAGCAGAACTTTCATCATGTTGTTTTGTGATATTCAGGCTACGTGTTAATGTTGTTTCTTAAATTCATAATAAGCCCTAAATCTTGGTCAGCCTTCAGAAAGTGGTTAGCCACACTGACACTTTTAACAGTTTCCCCTACTTCAGAGACCAGAAGGCAGAGTTTGATCCTAAATGAGGAACAATATAATACAAACTTTAGGGACTCCATGGATTCTCCCACTCCTAATTCCTTCCAATATTCCATTCATTTTCAGAGTTAGAACCGTCTCCAATTCAGTTACTGGCACTCTTGATTGGTTTCTTTGCACTCCACTGTCTCCTAACTTTCCTAGTCAAACAGTAAGACTTTTATCAAGCTATGCTCAAAGTTTATTCCCCAAAGCCTGTCAAATGCCTCTTTCTCAAGGCCTCAGGCATCAAGGTGTTTCCCTTTTGTGGGAGTATCAACTTAAAGGATAAAAGGCATCTATGAGAATTATCATAGAGTAATCATTTTTAAACTATTGTGAGCAGTTTAAAATTGTGTTAAGATTGTGGAACCCTTTTAACATTTGACTTCAAGACTAAAAGTACCAACTCTAATTGAAAGAAATCTGGAATAGCATTAATTAAAAACAACTGATCACGCAATAGTTTTTACAGTTCACTGGAAGGATGGTATATTAGTTCAAACAATTGATTGCTTGCATCAAGTTGTAGAAACCTACTCCAGCCAATATGAGAAAGCCAGGCCATGAGGATGTTACATACAAGGGTAGACAACCTAGCAGGACTCTAGAATGAACAGGATTCCTTTAATCTCCCCTTCTTTCTGTCAGTTTATTTTATTCTTTTTCTCATACTTGCTAACTTTCATTTTCTCAGCCACCCCACCCTCCTAATTAGTTGTCACTTTTGTAGATATACTGGTATACGTGGCCACCAATACCAAATACCAAGAGAAAGGGTTACTAATACGCCCACCCCCCAGCTTGTGTCAAAAAGAAAAGAACACCTGGATAAGCAACCATGACCCAAAAGAAGGTTTATATGGTCTAAGCATTGCTGCTTGGGGCAACACCTTCAGCTAAGTGAATGGGGCAGCAGTGAAAGAGGAACTCAGGAAAGAGGAGCTGAAAAGGGCAACCAACAGGAATGCCACACTACTTTCTTTACAAGAGCTAGTAAGCACTGGGGAAAACGTTTCCCATCTGCAGTGTACAGCTATTGGATTGACTGTCCTCCCCTACTGATAAACAGAGGGGGAAAAAATCAATCAACTGCTACACAAAAGAAAACCTTTTTGTTTTTAGGAAGAAAAAAATCCCCAAATATAAAATACTTTCTATACTGACTTTTAAATTGTTACTACAGAAAATAAACCTTTATCAAATAAATAAAAAGAAAAAAAGAAAGATACGTTAATGCCAGGCTAAAATGGCAGACTGAAAACATGTATTGGAAAATATGTTCTCAAAATTTCATTTAACTGATGGTAAAGACATACTAGAAGATGATTCCAAAAGCACTATAAGGCTTGGAGTGGAGAGGCTATCCATGGGCCAAATATTTTCATGGCTTTTTTCATAATAAAAAACAGAAGATTATACAGGCAGATAAACTATGCAAGGCAGATGAAGCACTACATTAGAAAGTGAAGAGGAACAGGTGTCAGCAATTGTAGGAACTGTTCTTTCTAGAGAAACTGAGAAAAGCCTGCAGCTAAGAATTGGCAGGTCTAGAGAGTAAGAAAGAATTATAGAGAAGAAATCAAAGGAAATCATTTTTAAAAATGTCCCCATCACTGCAACTTGACTCCTCCAAAGAGACCCCCATTCTTATGTGAATAGTGAATGGCAGGTCTTGTATGTTCAGTAAGCATACAACAAAGAGCTGCTTTCCAAAGATATTGAATCAATAGCTTTGGAATAGCAAATGTTGCATGTGTGGAATTTTGTGCCCGGATTAAAGTTGTCCTTCTCTGAGGGATCTGGTCAACTATACAACTTAAAATCTGCTCATTGCCAGTAACACACACACACACACACACACACACACACATACACACACTGTACCCTCCTAGATAAGGAAAATATTTAATGGTTGATAAAAAAACAACTCTACACAGCAGCAGAACAAAATTTATTCCAGCAATTCAGGTCAATCGACATTGTGTTTTATTCAGAAGATGAATGTAAACCCAATTATTATGAGACAATTGGGGGAAAACCATCCACACAAAAAAATTTATCAAGAAGAAGCAGCCAAATAACTGATCCTGGAGAAAACACAGAAAATAAAACAGATGTTGGAGAAGGTTCTGAGGTGAAATATAAAAGGATCCACACTGAATGTGAGAGGCTGTCAGCATTAGCTAAGTTTGAGCCCACATGGGACTGTCTATTGCACCTGAAAGTGAAATCACATGTGAGCTGATGAAAGGTGACTCAGTGCACCACAGATGTCTGCTCCACTGTTTGCACTACATAGAGTTCCTTAATTGATTTGATAACACATCCATGTAATGAGAATAGAATACCATGAAAAAGTAATAGAGAATATCTAAGAACGAGTTCTTAGAAATTAAAAATATTATTAGTGTACTTGAAAGTTCAGCAGAAAGGCTGGCTGACAAAGTTAAAGAAACCCAAAGATATAGAAAATAGAAGAGATCCAACCCCTAGCCAAGAGAAGTTTCAAAAAGAAGAGAGAAAATTGAGGAACTAAAATTATATAAGAATTCAAAATTCCCAGAGTTAAAAGATAAGAGACTTCGTCACCAAGTGTCAATCAGGATGAATTTTAAGAGATCTATACCTAGACATGTAATAATGAAATTCTAAAATACCTGAGATGAAGATAAAATGCTAAAAGCTTCCAGAAATCAAAATAAGAGAGCCAACCAAATAATGAGTTTTAGTGTAGCAGATGTTTCTTGTGCCCCCTTCCCTTCCCATCCCCTTCACCTGGGTCTGATTTCAGCTGCATCTGCAGAAGATATTTCATGTGAACTGGGACTCAATTCACAGAGACATCATCCCAACTCATGCACACACTATGTATCTTTTCTCTTTCTGTCTCCAAGCCTTCTCTAAGCCTATAAGAGCCCACTGTTTTCATGCACAAACATACTCCAGAGTGCAAGATAGTTAACCTGTCCAGAACTTTACCAGCAGAGGAGCTAGTAAATAAATGATCAGATCCCTTTCTATCCAGTGGATAAATTCTGGGTGGTGTTACACATGCTTCTTAAAAGATACCAGCAGATTCAGGCTCCTCTAAACCACAGCAGTGACCTTACTAATGCACATTATCTTTTTGTCCTTCCTCATCTCACTACTCTCCTCTCTCAACTCTGTTTCCTATATCTATCTCCTTTACTCAAACTTTAATTTGGGGAAACACAAACTAAAATCTAAACATTTATGGCACTGACTTTAGGACTAGGCAATAGGAAGAAGCTAGAGAGGTCTTCAGGAGATTGTCAGTGTAACTCAAAGGAACCTCAAGGAAGCTATTGATGAAGGCTTGAAGACAGTGAGGAAAAGGTTATTAGAGGCCAAAGAAAAGTGGCAGAAAACTTGGCAACACTGTCACCTATGGTAATGAGGAAAATAGAAAGAGTACCTACTGGAATTGTGGATGCCTGGAGATAGGTGAAGGTAAAATTTCAAGCCTCCACTGGCTTCTTTTAGCTACCTATGATAAAACATAAGAAAAAAGAAATCAAGATATAAATTCTGTATTTTTTTAACAGAATTTAAACAAAACATAAAATTCAAGCCTTCTGGGATCAAAAAGGACTATTTTTTTCATCGCTGGTCTCCATAGAGAAGGATTCTTAGAGTATAGATTTCTTCAAAACAAAGATCAAATCATAAGGGATGTAAGTTCCTTGATAAACCTCAGATACAACAAAGACTCAGACAGTTTCAGGTAGACAAAAGGCCTTGTAGACTCTGTTAGACATAAAGTTTCAATAAGCTTAAGAACATTGTCCCACAGGGGACCAGAGGTAGAGAAAGACTTGCCCCTAAAAGATTAATGGGCGTGGCTACTGTCTAAAGCAAGGTTTCTCAACTTTGGGACTATTGATATTTGGGGCCAAAAAACTCTTCGTTGTGAGGTGGATGTGGGAAGACTGTCATGTTGTCCCGTGCATTGTAGGATATTTAGGAGCATCCTTGGACTCTATCAGTCAGATGCCAATAGTGTGACCCCTTGCATTCTTGGCAATCAAAATGTTTTCCAGACCTTCCAAATGTCACCAGAGGGGATATCATCTCCATTTAAGAACCACTGGTCTAAAGCAGTAGATTTATAATTTGATATATAGGAAGACCACAAAGATTTTTAAAGTATAATATCAGTTTGGACTGAAAGGGAGAGAAACAGGACAGAATAAAATGAAAATCTGTCCTTGGACAGTTATCTTAACAAGAAGCAGCCTAAGAAAACTACTTAGTTGCAAACACAGCCTACTTCTATAAGAGGGACAATCCTCCTGTTAAGAGTGGGGTCTATCCTCATCCCCCATATTAAATCTGGGCAGGCTCTGTGATTGCTTTGGCTAATAAAAACTAGTACAAGTTATACTATGCCAGATTCTAGGTCATAGTCTTAAGAAACTGGCAGCTTCAACCTCTGTTCTCTTAGAATACTTATTTTTGGAACTCAGTTGCCATACATGAGATTCCCAAGATATTTGTAAAGGCAATAGGTAGGTGCTCCAGTCAACAGCCTCAACTTAACACCTAGACAACAGTCAGCAACCACTAGCCCTATGTGTGAGCCATCTTGGACACTCAGGTCAGTTGAGCCTTTTGATGACTCCAGAGGCAGCCTATATTTGACTGAAACCATAGGAGAAATCCCAAGCAAGAAACATGCAGTTTAACTTGGTCAACACACAGAACTGTACAAGATAATGCATTGTTATTTTAAGTCACTGAATTTTGCAGCGGCTTGTATCCAGCAGTAGATAATCTGTAATCAGGGAAGAACTTCTGGGTAATCCCACTGATTTATCAGAGATTAAGCTTTTGGTTATATCACTAGGCAAGCAACTTAGACCAGCTGAAACGCTGGCCAAAGAGGAGAAAAATCTAGAATAAGTGCTAGAGGAGAGAGATGATAAATACACCTCACAGTCTTAGAAGCTGTGGTAGCACTGGAAACTAAAGTTTGTTTCACTGTGACTCCTGTACTAAATCTTACAAAGATTACAGCTAGGCATCACTTTGAAGTATAAGAAACAGAGTGGTCTTAAATGTGGGACGTAAGGAGATCTATGTAGCGCAAGGAGTAGACCAGATACCTATGGTGCACTGAGTCACATCCCATCAAGCCACATGTGATTTCACTCTTAGGCGCAGTAGATGGTTCCATGTGGATTCATGTTATCTAAGGCAAACAGCCTCTTACATCAAGTGTGCATCCTTTTGTATTTCACCTCAGAACTTTTTCCAACATTGTAAGAGCCTGGAAGTGCTGAGACAACAAATGGCAGTGGTAAGGGGAGATTTAATGCACATAGAGAGAAATCAACAACCAATGAGGAGTGGTAGCTTGCACATTAATACTCCAGTGTTCTGTCCTTCAGGCAGGAAAATCTAGGCAGTATTATGGAATTTCAGAAGATGCTGGAGGGATTTAGCCCTGTTGCCCATAGCAGCTACTTTGAGAAAGTACCCTTACACTGAATTTTCTTCTTTACCCATTTCACTCTCCACATGTTCTCACTTCTGATTCTTTGGATTTATATAAAAATAAATTACCTCTACCCAAGTCTTTGTCTTAGGCTCTGCTTTCATGATGAACCTGAATTAAGACCATCAGACTGATAACAGATTTGTTATCAGCATTGGCATATGCAAGAAACCTAGACTTCTATACGCAGCCCAATTATGATCAAGCATGAAAGGAAAATATATTTTCAAACATGTAAAGATACATAATTCAATACATGTTTTCTGGGGAAAAATTAAAGATGTAATCTAGGAATCTGAAATAAAAGATTCTGAGAAAGAAGGCTTGAAATCCAGCAAATAACAGAACTTGTGTAAGTAAGAAATCCCAGATGGTAATAGTGCAGCATACTTAGAAATTATTCAATCAAAATTAGAAACTTAGAAGGGCAGAGTATCCCAAGAATGCTTCTGAGAAGAAAATTAATTTCACATATCACAAAATATTATTAAGAAGCTGGAAGACATTTGTAACATTATGAAAAGTATGTAATTTCTTCTGTTGAAAAGGTAAAAAGGCAAATTCTTGGGAAAATATTGTTAAAGAAAGTTATACTCCAGATCTGAAGCAACTAGTATATATTATTTATTTTACTTTTTAAACAGTCCTAATTTTTAAGCTAACATGGAGTAAAATTGGCTTTTTCCCATGTATAGCTCTATCAGTATCAACACATTAATACCACCACAATCAGGATACAAAACAGCATCCTCAACTCACAAATCTCCATCATGCTGCCCCTCTGCAGTTGCACTATTTCCCCACCCTAATTTCTGACAACCACTAATCTTTTCATCATCACTGTAGTTTTGTCTATTCCAGGCTGGCATGTTAATGTGATCATATGGTGTGTAACTTTTTGAAATAGGCTTCTTTAACATAGTATAACGCCTTCAAGATCCATCTGTGATTATTTGTATATTAATATTTTATTTCTTTCCATTGCTGAGGAGTATTCCACTGTATGGATGTACCACAACTTGTTTTGTCCATTCACCCACTGAAGGACTTTGGGTTATTTCTAGGTTTGGACAATTAGGAAAAGAGCTGGTATAAAAATCTGTAGACAGGTTTCTGTGTGAAAATTTGTTTTCATTTCTCTAGGGAAATACCTAAGAGTGGGATTGCTGGGTCACATAATAAATGTATATGGACCCAACCCTTGATTTTGGTTCAGGTCATGATCTCACAGTTCATGAGATCAAATCCTGCATCAGGCTCTGCAATGGCAGCACAGAGCCTGCTTGGGATTCTCTCTGTCTCCCTCTTTCTCTCTGTCCCTCCCCACTCACACTAGCTCTCTCTCTTTCTCTCCCTCTCAAAATAAATAAACTTTAACAAAAAAAGAATGTAAGAGGGGCGCCTGGGTGGCTCAGTCGGTTGGGTGTCCGACTTCGGCTCAGGTCATGATCTCACGGTCCGTGAGTTTGAGCCCCGCGTCGGGCTCTGTGCTGACAGCTCGGAGCCTGGAGCCTGTTTCAGATTCTGTGTCCCCCTCTCTCTCTGACCCTCCCCCGTTCATGCTCTGTCTCTCTCTGTCTCAAAAATAAATAAACGTTAAAAAAAAAAAAAAAAGAATGTAAGAATATGAATCCATTTGGCCTCTCTCACGTAACATTTCCATTCTCTTAAATGACATAAGACTGGGGTACCTGGGTGGCTCAGTTGGTTAAGAATCCAACTCTTGATTTTGGTTCAGGTCACAATCTCACAGCTCATGAGATTGAATCCTGCATCAGGCTCTGCATTGACAGCACGGAACCTGCTTGGGATTCTCTCTCTCTCTCTCTCTCTCTCTCTCTCTCCCTCTCTCTCTGTCCCTCCCCCACTCACACTAGCTCTCTTTCTCTCCCTCTCAAAATAAACTTTAACAAAATGAATGTAAGAATATAAATCTCGTCTCACGTAACATTTCCATTCTCTTTAAAATGGCATAAGACTGGGGCACCTGGGTGGCTCAGTTGGTTAAGCATCTGACTTCAGCTCAGATCATGATCTCTCATGTTTGTGAGTTCAAGTCCTGTGTCAGGCTCTGTTCTGACAGCTCAGAGCCTGGAGCCTGCTTTGGACTCTGTGTGTCCCTCTCTCTCTCTCTCTGCCCCTCACCTGCTTGTTCTCTCTCTCTCTCTCTCTCTCTCTCAAAAATAAGTAAATATAAGAAAAATTTAAATGACATAGGACTACATGCTATCTCTGAGTATCTATTCACAACATTTAGTCCTGTAGTAGATTGTATGTATATAATCACAAAATTATAGTAACCCTTTATTCATTTGCTATTTTTAAAATCCAGTCTATAAAGAAATCATGTTCAATTTATTTTTAATGAATTCTATTAATTACCTGATCAAATATAACTATTACAAACTGAACAATAAGGAATGATACGGTATACAAAGTGAATACTGGGGGCCATGAGGAGTAGATGGACACTAGTAAGGGAGCTCTAATTTTATCCTATTTCATAATGATCTATTTTGAAATAGCTCAAAACTGATGAAATAAGAAAGAAGGTTTTGCATATTTTAGTAAACTGAATAATTAAAAACAATAATATAAGTAGCAAAACTCAGGAGACAAAGAGATAAATGCTGGTACACATGAGTTAATTCCTCATCCAAATGAAAATATGAACACAGTATGTTGTCACAAGATTGTCTCAACAGAAAAAAGAGAATAATGACTTTTTTTTACATGTCATTCAGTGCTATTTTAAGCTGTTCAAACTTCTGTGTGCATGTGTCAAATAAATAAGCATATACATATATATATTAAAACATAGTTTCATATTATGGATAGAAGAAAAGAGAGAAAGAAATATAGACTGATAAAAAGAGAATCATGAAAGAGGCACTGGTGACAGAAACTGACCTTTTGGAATGATATTTCAGCTGTGGCCACTGAGGACACTGCAACTAGACAAGGTTCTTAATGTTTTGAAACATTGCAAAACTCTCATAAAATGTTTTGCGTCTGAAGAGTGAGGAGTCCACTTTCTTCCAAAGTGAGATATCACTAACTATGAGTGAATATTTTCTGTTAAATGAAAAAAAAAAAAACTGGAATATGTCTAGATGTCCAAACTTGAAGTATTACATACTGGCTAGTTTACATATTCAGCCAGGGCATTTAAGTTACTCACAGAAGGATCACATAATCAAATAATTAGAAAATTCCTCTGAATACTCAAGACACCTGGATAGATTTGTTCTGCTTAATAATCGTTCAAATGGGAATATTTCTATTTTTTATTATAAATGCTGTCAATGAATTCCATGGATACATTTCTAAGTTCATGAACACTTCCCATGAAGCCTCCCCCAACTGCTTGCCTCCCAATCTTCAATAGTCCTCATCAATGAGCTCTAGGGAAAAACAGAGATAATGATAACTTTACCATTGAAACTAAATATTTGATACCTTCTTTAGAATCTATAATTGAAGAATGGATTTATAGCAATGGTTGGGCAAGGTGGAAGAGAGAGGGGCCACAGGGGAAGAAAACGGAAGTGCTGTTTAAGAGCAGGTGATACTAATTGACACTAATGCTGTAAAACCCAATTATATAGATTTGTGTCTAAAATTAAGTATCTTAGAACTACTGTGAAACTTCTGCCAGCAGGCAGTCACTGTGTTGTCTTTAGTGACAACTTGTCATCAAATGAAAAGCTTCACCAGAGGGCTACTTTATTCACTTCTATGTCCAGTACAGACATGTCAGCAGTTGTGAAAGTATAACTGAACAATGATAGAAAGAAACTCAAGCTTCCCAAGTCCACTAAGGGAAAACAAAAACAAAAACAAAAAACAAAAACAAAAACAAACCAAACCAAAAAAAAAAAAAAGAAATTGCCTATGTGGTGGCCATCTATTCACTAACGCTTATGATCTCATGACAAAAAGTGAAACACTGGCCTAAACATCAGTAGCAGTAAGTACATTGCGTGAAATTCAAAGAAATGGAGAATAAATAAAAGAACTAACTTTTGGTAACTAACTCATAATGAAATAAAAGTTTTAGAGTTCAAAGCTGACTGTTTGTAGTTTTCCTATTATTGCTTCAGAGATCAGTACAACAAGCTTTTGTCAACTATTTTTGAAAATGAATTGCTCTAAATTCTAAAACTGGGAAACCTGTTTCAACATTTCAAGAACAGGCCATAGTTAAGTTTTTAGAATGTGTGTTTGTTTGTTGCTTTTTTTTTTTTTTTTTTGCTTAAAACTCCTATGTGAATGATTATGGCGAAAGTGAACGATTCCCAGGTAGAGAACAAGAGAGACCCACACAGAGATGTATTATGGGCTAGCAGTGTTGACTTAAATTATTTTTAACTGGCTTAAATACATACAAATATATAACAGTATAAATCTTTCATGTGCCTAATTCTTTCCCAACCATAAAACTAAGCATTTATAGCAAATACTAAAAAATTTAAGAAAATAAAATTCAGAGTAATAGCATTCAGTAACACATTAAATTAATGTGATGGATATTATTTTGCTGAAACTAAATTAAAACTCACAATATAAATATGATATGGACTGCTGTAGTAGTGGATTTCAGCAGTCTGGTGGTGCTGTGATGGTACAATCCCATTGCCACTCTTCTCTAAACTACCATGTTGCCTCGGGTTCCTTTGTGGTATCATTCGACCCTCATTCTGTACAAATATTGCATTTTAGGTCTGATTCCATCTTCCTTTTCTCGGTAAACTACAAGAAGTGCATGACTCGAACCTCAAAGCTCTTTCATCATGTGACATCTGAGTTTTTTATGTAGCTTAATAAATTGAAGTCTTAATCTATAAAAATATTTTAATAGTAATTTATCACTATAATTTTAACGTAAAAATTCAAATATGAAAATAATGTTACATAAGGAGTGATTTTATCACTTTGATATTGGAATTCATTGGTAGATACACTTAAAACTGAAATTCAATCAGTGACAGTAACCACTTTAACAGCAGGAAATGCTAAGATAATTGCAGATAGGCCTAATACATTAAAAGCTAAATGCTACCAATTGTGATAACCACTTATTTTGAATAGAATCACAAAATTAATACTAAATTAACATCTAAAATCACTTGGAAATATTTGGTTTTAATTTGATCATTGGAAAATTAAGAATATTCTTAAAGTGACTAAAAAACTAACATTAAAATAAAAAGACAAATTTTAATGTTTCCAGTATTATAGGGTGTGTGGATCATCTAACATTTCCTGCCAACACATATATGGAATTTGGCTTGAGAAACACTAGATTAAACAAAACAGATTTTAGAAGCCACCGGTGGGGAAGAAGTCTTAGACTCTGAAGTCAATGTATTACTTGGAGTCACAAAGCAACATTTGGAAAAAATGCTTCCACAGATTTGACAATCTCACTTTTTCTGACTTATTTTTCATCCATTTATTTTCAATTGTATTAAAACATAGATAAATACTAATTCACTGATAAAAATTCTGCAAAATTAATTAAAATCATCCAGTGATAACAACTTTAAATATCCATATGGATATAACACTTGATACTTAGGATATTATCTTTAGAAATAAGAAAGACCAGAGTTTCCCTAATAGTTGTAATTTTATGTAGTACAAAAACATATAATTTATGTGCTGTATTTAACACAGCATATCAGCTCCAATTGAGTGTTGAATATAATTTTGAGCTCTCATTCTAACTCTATAACTTCATCTACATCTGAAAAGAACTTTCCCACAAATGCAAAGAGAACATGAGGGAGTTTAGTGTAGCTATATTTAAATTTACCCTGGAAAGGAGTTGAACACTGTCTATGACTTTTGGTTAGGAGATGGTCTCAGAGAGAAAATTGAAAACAATACAAGTATAACACAGTGAAATAAGCATGTGTAAAGTACACAGGACTTGGATTTAGAAGTTTTTTGTTTCTAAATTCTGTTCCCCCCACTCACTTGCTCTGTAATCCTAGGCCAACACAGAAAGTAATGAGAATTAAGTGTTTAAAATAACATGCAATATAAGGCATCCTTTTCATATTTAGCTGCAAAACTTAATTTTGATTATTGCCCTTTGTGAGATAAAATGGTGCTATCACAATGTTATTCATAAGTTTTCAGTTTAGTAATCTAGAGTAGATGTTTTTCAGTAAAGGCATTATCCCATCATCATGTGGACACCAGAAGACCTCATCTACCTTTTCTGATTTCTATCTGATTACTTATCATATAGAATAATAGCACTTGTCAAAAGAAAGATTAGTTTGCATTAATAATAATTATATATCTCCAGACATCAACTTTATAAGTAATTTATGAACATCTTAAAATATATCTTAACCATTATGATAAGTAACAATAATGATATAAAGGTGTTGAAAAAAACTTATTATGTTGAAAAAAAAACATTACCATGGACCTTTTCATTTAATAGGGAAAAATATATACACATATGTCTATTTAATCAGGAAGCATCTGATAAACATAATAGAATAGGTACAAAGTGCTAAGGAAGAGAAGAATCATCTCTCTAGATGATTTCCAAGCTGGAAAATATTGGTCAAGTCCTTGCAAAATGTCGCATTTAGACTATACTGTGACAAAAACCACTTTCAACTTGTGGAGATACATGCATAT
Organism: Panthera onca; assembly: GCF_046562875.1. Classification (NCBI taxonomy): domain Eukaryota; kingdom Metazoa; phylum Chordata; class Mammalia; order Carnivora; family Felidae; genus Panthera; species Panthera onca. The sequence goes on from NC_138347.1 coordinate 53,877,275, forward strand.
TGTAAAAAATGATCTAGGTAAAAGAAATCGTAAGCCCAAAGAAATTGAAAAGGAGATTTCATGTTTACAGAACAGTAAACAGTTTTGTATGGAATGATTTTGAGGTTCTTCAAATGCGTTTTGTAGGAGGTAGAGTTGAAAATAGGCTACTATAAAATCACTGAAGGATTTGAAAGTTAATTTAAGGAATATACATCTCAGATATATATAACATTACATATTTTTGAAAAGAGGAAAACCATGATTAGTCACAGAAGTGAGGAATGGAACGACCAACAAGAAACACTGTAGGGTCTGAGCTGTCACTAGACTAATAATGGTATAAAGGGGAGAAAAGAAAAAAAAAACATAATACATAGCCAGAATGTACAGAATTCCCTGACTAAATGTGGGATACAGAGGGAGAAATGTATTATATAATTTTGAAGTTAGAATCTCGGGCAACTTAGGAATTGGTGGTACTGTTACAAAGAGGGCATAAGAAAAGACAGAAATGTAAAATAGAAGGTAGGGTGAAATGATAAGCAGGTAAGCACTGAGAAGGGGCATTAAATTTAGTATTTATGAGATTATTGAGAAAAGTTACAAGAACTTTTGATATGAGGGCAAGTTTTCAGAATGCAGAGTTTAGAATGAAAAGAGACTCTCATTTCCAGGGAGATGTCCCCATAAATAAAGGAAATATAATTAATAAACTTTAATAATCATTTTCAATGCATACTTGATATTGCCAAAAAATAAAGGAAATTCCAAAAGCAAAAAAAAAAGAAAAAATGTTAAAGTCCAGTGTTAAAAATGGGTACTTAACCTGCAGCTACTATGGGTCATATCCCATTCTGCGTTACTTACTGTCCTGCATTCTAATAGCCACTCAGAGAACGAGACATTGTGTCTTAAACCCACAAAGTGAATAATCCTAATTTAGACTGTAGTATAAAGCATAAAGAATTACATTCTCAGTAGATGAGCTGACTTAAAATAAAAGTATGATATCAAGGGAATATATTTGTGTTGCTCTTTAAATGTGAAGTGAAAGAAAAACAACTTCTTTGAAATTATAACCATGTGCCAGATTTTAAGCGAGTTTGGGTTTGAATGTATACTTTCTATATGATCCAGGAAAACCAAGCTGAGGAATTCAGTTAAATTGGACATGGTTTTTAGCACCCCAGGAGTGCACAGGAAAAAAAATGCAATCCACTTTAAAGAATTTAGGTGGTACAGAATTGTCATAGATAATGGCAAGCACTTGAAACATTTGCTTACAATCCACAATTTCAAAACACAGGAAGAAACTCACCACCATAAGTAAGCAAAAACAACCACAATAAGTTTAAAAATCAAGAACCTCAAATATTTAAATTATCAGAAAAAAACTTAAAATGTTAATAGAAATACAAATAATTGAAAACATGAATAATAATATTCTATTAAAAAGAGTCATATTTGGAATAAGAACAAAGAGTACTTAGGAAATTAAATATAATGTATTTCATTGCAATTGAAACACAAAATATGGGATTAAGAGCAGATTAGACACAGGAAAAGAATTAGTTAACTAAACTAAAGAAGGCTCCAATGAAACTTCCTAAAATACAAAAAGACAAAATTATGGAAAATATTAAAGACAGTACAAAAGCACTGAATGACCAACTCTAAAAAGCACCAAATTACAACATTAGAAAAAAGGAAGAGTACATGAAGGAGAAGCAATGTTTAAAGCTAAGAGTCTTCCAGGAACAGACAACTGGATTATCAGTTTAAAGCACAATTTGTTCAGACTGAACTGAATCAAAACAACTCAACTTATCAAGTTGAAACTACAGACAATCCATACTGAGAAAAAATCTTAAAAGCACTTAGAGAAAAAAGACTAAATACTTGAAAAAACAGCAGTTAGCATAAGCATAAAATGTTCAATATCATAACAAAAGCCAAAAGACAGTGGGCTGATATTTTTAAAGCTTGGAGAAGTAACACCTAAAAAAAAATCAGGTAATTGTATATTTTCCATATTATTGACTATATAAATACAATCAAGACAAATGGCAAAATCAAGGTATTTAGACAAACAGGGTAGAGCATTTGCCACCAACAAATGTCACTAAGGAACTTCTAAAAATATACCGTAGGTTGAAGGAAAATGAAATCAGAAGGAAAGTCACAAAGATACATCAGAAATATGAGTAAATATAAATATAAATTGACTAAAGAACAGTAATACATAATTTAAGGGTTAAAAAGGATAAAACAGAAATACTAGATAACTATGATGTTGAAAATGAGAACATGACAATTGAGGCTAAAGTTTTCTTAAACCCTTGGATGCTTGGAAATTGCACATGTATATTACAATTTTAAGAGTAACTTGAAGAATCTACAGATCCAAAACCAGAGAATAAAGAATATTTGAAAATCTAGTGGAAAGGAGAAAAAGTAAAATCAAAATAAATGCATTTGGTTAGAAAGCACTAAAAATGATAGAAAAATTACAAATATGAACTATTATAAGTAAATTCAAATATATTTTCTTTTAAAAGTGGAGATTTCAGAAGGAATTTTAGAAATGTTACAAGAGGGGCACCTGAGTGGCTTAGTCAGTTAGGCATCTGGCTCTTAATCTCAGCTCAGGTCTTGATCTCACAGCTGGTGAGATTGAGCCCTGCATAAGGCTCTTTCTGGCAGCATAGAGCCTGCTTGGTATTCTCTCTCCTCTCTCTGCCCCTCTCCTGCTCATGCTCGCTCTCTCTCTCTCTCTCTCAATAAATAAATAAATAAATAAATAAATAAACAAACAAACTGGAAAAAAAATGTTACAAGCAATACTACTAAAGCATGAGAATTCAGAGGTTGAGAGTGGAAGAGTGAAAAAGATGCATCAAGCACACATTAGCAGTGAATCAATAATCATGCAGTGCAGTAAAGACAAAAATCAATTACCAAAAAATAACTAAAAGTACCTACAACAGATGTGAAAATGTAAACTGTAAAAAAACCCAGAAGAAATTATTTTAAACTTGAAAAATACAAAAAAATTAATTACAGTGAAAATGACAAAAATGAGGTACAACTAAGGTACACTTACAGAGGAATTTATAGCCTTAAATGTTAGATATCAAATTCAGAAGGTTTAAGAAAAAAAAAAAAACAGAGAAGCAAACACACAGAAAGAAGAAAGCAATAAATATAAGAGTAGAATTAATGAAATGAAAGAAATAATATGCAATAAAAATTCAAAGATGTTCAACAAACTAAGAGTTTGTTCTGTGAAAAGACTAATAAAATAGATAAAGCACTAATAAAACTAATCATAAGAAGGCACAAACAATTATGACATTTTAAAGGACAGTATATGTAAAAAGGCAGCAGATATTTAAAAATAAGTAGAATATTCTATAAACCTTTTGGAAAAGAATTTAAACCAAATGGAGAATTTGTAAGATAATTATAACTTATTTAATTTACAAAAGGTTATTCAGAAATAAATATTTTAAACCCACATCTAAAAATCTCTAAATCATCTAAAAGACCAAAATAATTTTATAATTGATTTCTACCAGACATATAAGAAATATATATGTTAAATTACTATACTGTATATCTGAAACTAATATAACACTGTATGTTAATATAACAGTGTTATAGGAATCAAAATTAAAACTTAATATATATATATTTTATATATGTATATATATGTGTGTATATATGTGTATATATATATGTATAATTGTAATTTTAGATGATGTGTCAATTAGCTAGTTTATAGTATAATTGCAAACAATACCAAACATCTCAATGACCTGCAACAACAAAGACTGATTTATTTCTCATATAAATCATATATGTCCAATCATCACATGAATACACAAGGAATATTCCAATAAGGAGAGAGTGCAAATCAAATGATAACAGGCAAGGATGTAATCAACATTCTCATACAAAGGACCAGGTGGTTCAATCTACCAAAGTGAACTTTTCCATGGAAGAGAAATAACTGGACTGCTCTACAATAAATTTTATGTGGTGAGAAAATTTAGGTTAAAAATTAGACATCAACACAAGTTAAAATTTTAGTGCAGTATTTTTCCTGAAGATAGATACAAACATTCTAAAAAAAAAATTTTAACGTTTATTTATTATTGAGAAACAGAGAGAGACAGAGCACGAGCGTGGGAGGGGCAGAGATAAGGAGAGACACAGAATCTGAAGCAGGCTCCAGGCTCTGAGCTGTCAGCACAGAGCCCGATGCCGAGCTCAAACGCACAAACCATGAGATCATGACCTGAGATGAAGTCAGACATGTAACAGACTGAGCCACCCAGGTGCCCCTAGATACAAACATTCTAAATAAAACATTATTAAGCCAACTCATTAAGACCAGAAAGGCAGGATTTTTAACATTAGAAGATATAGGAATGTAACAAAATAATAGATGAAAGGAAAAATGTATCTCAATAAATGCAGAAGATGACTTTGATAAAAATCCATCATTCATTCATAATTAATGAAATCTATTAAAGAAATTGAATCAATAATCAATAACTTTCCAAAATAGAAAGTACCAGACCCAGATGAAGTGAATAAACCAAACATTTAAGAAAGAAAATACAATTCTCTAGAGTCTCTAGGGGATAGAAGCAAAAGGAATACATTCTAACTTATTCCACGAGGCCAGCATTATCCTGACACCAAAACCAGACAAAAACATTACAAAAAAAAAAAAAAAAGATAAACTACAGACAAATACCTCTCACAAACAGAGATGCAAAAATCCTCAACAAAATATTAGCAAATTCAATCCAAAAAGGATAATAAGAATTATATACCATGACCAAATGGGCTTTATCTCATGTATGTAAGGCTGGTTCAACATTAAAAAAGCAATTAATGGAGTGCTTGGGTGGCTCAGTCAGTTAAGAGTCTGACTTTTCATTTCAGCTCAGGTCATGATCTCACAAATTCATGAGATTGAGCCCCACATCTGGCTCTGTGCTGACAGCATGGAGCCTGCCTGGGATTCTCTCTCTCTCTCTCTCTCTCTCTCTCTCTCTCTCTCTCCCCACACACACACACACACACTTACCCTGTTTGTGCACTTTCTCTCTTTCTTTCAAAATAAATAAATAAACTTAAAAAAAGTGTAAAACAATTAATATAATTTGTCACATGAACAGACTAAAAATCACACAGTCATATCAATAGATGCAGAAAAAGCATTTGACAAAATTCAACACCTATTCATGATAAACTCTCAGTAAACAAGAAATAGAGGAAAACTTTTTCAATGTGATAAAGAATTCCAAAAAGCCTACAATACTAAAGTTTAAAACATTGTTAAGAAACATAAAGGTCCAAAGATAATGCACAAGAGAGAAAATACTTGCAAAACATATGGTAAATTAAAACAGAAAACAAAGCCAAAATGCAACATTACACCAGTTGTTTAAACACATTAGTCTCATGCAATGAGAAGTTCGAAGGTAGGAGGGTTTGCAATGGACTCCAAGATATCATCAGGAATCTAGGCTCTTTCTATATCTCTTCTCACTATTATTAGTAAATATATCCTCACACTGTTGTCTCAAGGCTTCAACACAGCTCACAGTCCTCATATCAGTTTGGGAGAAAAAGATAGGAAAAATGCAGAGAGAAGACTGCTTTCAACTTTAGAGACTTTGCTTTTTTTTGTTGTTGTTGTTTGAACAGGATGCCCTTCTCTTGGATTTTCACTGACATCTTATTTACGAGAATTGTATCAAATGGCTACCTGTCACTACAAAGATGTTTGAGAAATAAAGTAGTTTCAGCCAGGCTCACTGATGCCACAGACAATATCAGATTCGTGAGTAACAAAAGAGTATATGGATACTGAGTAAGCATATAATTATGCCCACCACATTTATTTGCCAGAATATATAAAAGGTTCATACAAATCAATAGAGAAAAATTATGAGACAATCTCATTTGTAATTGCATCAAAAATAATAGAGTACTTAGAAATAAATTTAACCAAGGAGATGAAAAGATCTGTACACTGAAAACTGTAAGACACTGATGAAAGAAACTAAAGAATAAATGAAAAGATATTCCATGATGATGGTTTGGAAAAATTAATATTATTAAAATGTCCATACTTCCTGAAGCAGTCTATAGATTCAATGCAATCTCTATCAAAATTCTAATGGTATTTTTTTTACAGAAATAGAACACTTTTAAAGTTTGTATGGAACCACAAAAGACCCACAATAGCCAAAGCAATCTTGAGAAAGTAGAGCAAAGTTGAAGGCAATACTCTGAGTTCAAACTATATTACAAAGCTACAGTATTCAAAACAGTACGGTATTGGCATAAAAACAGACGTATAGATCATTGGAACAGAATAGAAAGCCCTGAAATAAACCGACAAATACATGGTCAATTAATTATGACAAAGGAGTCAAAATTTGCAGTGTATAAATCAGAGTCTCTTCAATAAATGTGTTGGAAAAATTGCACAGCAGCAGGCAAAAAAAAAAAAAAAAAAAAAAGGAACTGGACCTCATACCACACACAAAAATTAATTCAAAATGGATTAGACTTGAAGGTAAGACCTGAAACCATAAAACTCCTAGGAGAAAACATAGGCAGTAAACTTCTTGACATTGGTCTTGGCAAAGAGTTTTTTGATTTGGCACCAAAAACAAAGGCAACAAAAGCAAAAAATAAATGAATAAGACTACATCAAACTAAAAAGTTTCTACAAAGCAAACTATCAACAAAATAAAAAGGCAACCTGCCAAATGGGAGAAAATATTTGCAAACCATATATCTGATAAGGGGTTAATATCCATAATATATAAAGAATTCATACAAGTCAATAGCAAAAAAACAAAAAGCAAAAAACAAACAAAAACAATCCAATTAAAATATGGGCAGAGGATCTGAATAGACATTTTTCCAAAGATATACAAATGGCCAACAAGCACATGATAGATGCTCAACATCATTAATCAACAGGGAAATGCAAATCCAAACCATGTTATTTCTATTAGAAATAACAAGTATTGGCAAGGATGTAGAGTAAAAGAAATTCTTGTGCACTGTTGGTGGGAATGTAAATTGGTGCAGCCACTATGGAAAGCAGTATGGAAGTTTTTCATAAAATTAAAAATAAAACTATAATATGATCCAGCAATTCTACTTCTGGGTATTTATCTCAGGAAAACTAAAACACTAAGACAGAAAGATATATATACACCTTCCCCCACTCATTGCAGCATTATCTGCAATAGCCAAGATATGGAAACAATTCAAGTGTTCGTCAGTGGACAAATGGATAAACACATACTGGAATATTATTCAGCCTTAAAAAATAAAATCTTGCTATTTGCAGGAACATAGATGGACCTTGAGGATGTTATCCAAATTATCCTAAGTCAGACAGAGAAAGACAAATACTGTATGATCTCGCTTACACACAAATCTTAAAAAAAAAAAAAAAAAAAAAAACAAGTTCATAAACACAGACAACTGATTGGCAGTTGCCAGGGGTAGGGAAAGAGGGAAGTACAAAATGAGTGAAGGGAGTCAAAGATACAAATTTCCAGTTATAAAATAAATAAGTCATGGGGACATAATGGAGAGCATGGCAACTATAGTTAATAATACTACACTGTATATTTGAAAGTTACTAAGAGAATTAATCTTGAAAGTTCTCATCACAAGAAAATATTGTAACTATGTGTGGTGATATTATCTAGGCTTACTGTGCTGATCATTTTGCAATATATACAAATGTTGAATCATTATACTGTATATCTGAAATTAATATAATGTTGTTTGTCAATTTTATACCTCAATTTAAAAAATAAAATAAAAAAGACTATAAATCCAATGTAAAAAGTGAAAAAAATATGGATAGTTGACAGAAAAGTAATATCAACTAGTAAACATTAAATATGAATAGATATTCAACCTCAGTAGAAAAGAAGGAAGTAAAAATTAAAACCAACTCTAAATATAACTTCACATCTCTGAAAATACTGTTTGGGCAAGAAAAATAACTGATCATTTTTATATTCCATTGATAAAGGCAACTACTTTTTAGAGCAATTAGCAGTATCTAGTAATTCTGAGAAGTTTATACCTACTATTTAGAAAGAATACTTATAGATATATACACCAGATAAATAACCACACATATTTATAAGGGGATAATTCCAGGGGTGCCTGGGTGACTCAGTTGGTTACATGTCCGACTTCAGCTCAGGTCATGATCTCATGGGTTTGTGAGATTCAGCTCCCGTCAGGCTCTGTGCTGACAGCTCAGAGCCTAGAGCTTGCTTCAGATTCTGTGTCTCCCTCTCTCTCTGTCCCTCCCTCACTCATGCTCTCACTCTGTCTCTCAAAACTAAATAAATTTTAAAGGGGATAATTAAAAAAATATATTACAATAGCAAAATTAACAACTTAAATGTCTAACAAAAGAACAAGTAAATGAATTTCAACATAATCATACATTGAAATGTTAACAGTGGAAATGAATTCATTGCAAATAGATATTTAATATAGATAAATTGCAAATATGTTGGACAAAGACCTACATACCCAATGATTCAACATCTACAAAGATGAAAATATGCAGTAAAACTACATACCATATAGGATTGCATATATGTTTAGCAAAAACATAAAAAATAGATGAGATTGAGAAACAGGGGAACTGAATTAATGGTTCCTCTGCCATAAAGTAAAAGTGATTAAATTATTTTACAATTAAATAGATAGTGGTACCTTTATATTATCCTACATTCCTACAATATTTCATAATTTATTTCTACTTTAGAGAGAAAGCAGGAGTGCAGGAGAAAGGTCTGAGAGAGAGAGAGAGAGAGAAAGAGAGAGATTGGATCTTAAACAGGCTCACAGCTCAGCATGGAGCCCAATGTGGGGCTCAATCCACAACCCTGGGATGATGACCTGAGCCAACATCAAGAGTCGGACTCAACTGATGGAGTCACCCAGGCGCCCTGGTATCCTACTTTTTTAACATGAAATTTAGATGAAATGGAAAATAAGAATGAAAGCTGGGGAATAATGGAAACAATGGTTGACTTGGCCTCAGAACAGTTTCAATCTCACTTCTAAAATCTTTTTAAATCTCAGTAACATTTTTTGCCTCTTAGGTCTATTTAGGAAGACCTGTAAGGGGACAAGATCAACGCGAAGGCAAAGCCTTTAGCTTCTGGTGAAATAAGATATTCTTCCAAAGAAAAAACGGAATTGTGTTGCATCCAGTTTTGAACTGCTTAGTCTACAATTTTTCATTCTCTGACTCGAAAACACAGTGAGAACATGTCTTAAATGCATGGTTTGCATTATTTATTTGTTACTTTCATTTTGCTATGGTGAACTTCATGTGTGATTATAATTTCTCATTCTCTAGGTCTGGATTGTGTACTACTAAGTCAAGTTTTGGATTTAGGTAGCAGGTCAACTACATCAAACACTGCTGGACCATTGAATAAATTGAGGACAGAAAAATGTCCTTTTGGCTTGGTAACATGAAAGCCACTTCTGACCTTGAAAAGCAGTTTTGATGCACTGCTTGGATGGGTTAAGAAGGTGAACTAGAAATAGGGGGCCTGGGTGGCTCAGTCGGTTGAGTGTCCGCATTCAGTTCAGGTCATGATCTCACGGTCTGTGAGTTCAAGCCCCACGTTGGACTCTGTGCTGACAGCTCAGAGCCTGGAACCTGTCTGAGATTCTCTGTCCCTCCCCAGCTCACACTCTGTGGTCTCTCTGTCTCTCAAAAATAAATAAACATAAAAAAAATTTTAGAAGCTGAACTGGAGAAGCACTAAAAAGTAAAAGGAAAGTGACTGCAAGGAGATGATACGTGGAGGAAGTTTAGCTACAAAGAAGCAGGAGGAAATACAAACTGGTAGCAAGAGAGTTTTCAGGAAGGTTTTTCTTATTTTATTTTTAATATGCATTAGAAGAGTAAGTTTTTGCACTGATGCAATGGAGAGAGAAAATTTGGTGTTATGGATGCTCCACAATTATTTCAGATTCAACAGCTCCAATACTGACTTTTGTCTCCTCCCTCCAATCTGCCTGTCCTACCCTCATCCTTTCATCAATTTAGAGAAGTTCCACCTACTGTTGCCTAAATAAAAAGTCACCCTAGCCTGCTTCTCCTCTGGCATTTTCCATACATGTCAACATTAAGAGATACAAAATTTACCCCCTAAGTTTTAAAAGTTCCCTTTTCTTCCGCATCCTGCTACCAAGGTCCTGATTCAGTCACTTTCAGATAATTTTCACAGCTTCTATTTGATCGCTGTCTGGTGTCACTCTATAATAACTACCAGCTATATTTCTGTCAAATCACTCTCTAATACACATGCCAGTCACCTGCTTAAAAGCCTGTGATGGTTTCCCAACAACCAAGCTTAATTCCTAAGCTTAGTTTCTTAGAATATCACATCAGTGTTCTAAGCAATGATCCTACTTATGTATATAGCCTGGCACATACTATAAGACTTCAGATCTTCAACTCTTGCCTAATACTGCCCCCATTTGACCCTACTGTTACTCATCTTTAAAAATTCAGTTCTGCTATAATGGAAATTTTTTTGCGATGGAGATTTTTGCCTCTTCAACTTCACCATCTTGAACTCTGCCTCTATGTTCCGTGGCAGGCAGAATCCTAAAATAGTCCCCTAAGATTTTCTGCCTAATTCCCAGGACTATGAATGCAATGAGAATTCATGCAAGCCCTGATTATGTTAATTAATATAAGGGATTTTACAGATATAATTAAGATTACTAATTAGTTGACTATGAGTTAATCAAAGGGGAGTCTATCCAGGTGGGGCCTAATATAATCACATGAGCCTTTTAAAGGCAGAGTTTCCTTGGGCTGGCATCAGAAGAGGAAGTCAGGAAGATTCAAAGCATGAGAAGGATTCAACACACCATTGCTGACTTGAAGATGGGCGGGGGTGGGGAAGGCACATGATGAAGAATCTCTAGAAGCTGAGAAAGGCCCTGAATGACAGCCAACAAAGAAACAGGAACCTCAGTACCACAACCAGTAGAACTAGATTCTACCAGAAATGTGAATGAGCTTGGAAGTACATTATTCCTTAGACTCTCCATATACGAGCCCAGAGTGGCTAATATCACCAATTTTGGCTTTGTGAGGCACTAAGCAGAGAATCCAATTGAGCCTGCTCAGACATCTAACTTACAGAACTCTGAGATAATGAATGAGTGCTGTTTGAAGTTTGAGAAGTTTGTGGTGATTTGTTACACAGTGATTGAAAACTAATAAAATTCCATAGCTCTTTACTTAGGCTCCCTTGCATTTCATGTTTATGGTGTTCTCTCCTCAATTAGTTTGTGAGCTGCTTAGGATAGAAATCATGTTTCAGTGATGTCTGTATTCCTAGCATCTAACAGTACTTGACACACGGAGGGAGGAGGAATGTTCAACAAGTATAAACTGAACATCTCAGGGGGATGTTACTGGCAGTTGAATCCTGTAAGAAGCAAACACTAGATGGAGTTAGGAGTGCAAAGGGTTTATTGAGGTGGGGATTAACACTTGTGAAAGCAAAAAGACAGGAGAGGATGAATACAGAAATATTTCAGACTTTAGTGCCAATGAGTGGAACTTCTGAACACAGTACCTTTAAGTTGAGTCACACTTTGGGCAGATGACCAGGCCCAGTACCTCCACGCTGCTCAGCTATGGATCAGAGGCTGCCTAGGAAGTGTGTTACCTTGGCTGGAAAGATGAGGTGGACCCTGAAGGTGCCAGAACTAGAAGCTATCCACTAACTGTACTTCTTGCAGGAGAAGAACTTCTTTCCATGATGAAGACCTAAACAGTGCACCCTCATAGCTACTGCACTATGTGAAAGATCACTTTCTCTTAATTAAAACATTGCATAAACTCTACTCATCAAAGTGCAACTATAAAGTTGTCTTCCAGAAGACAACACTAAAAAAGAACTCCAAAATGATTACATCCATGCCTCTAAAATTTAGTTAAGAATCAATCTACCATTTTACAACAAAAGTTACAATAACTATACTTCCTCTTAATATTGATAGTTATGTTTTTAAGCAGTAAAATCATCAGACAATTATGATTACATTAAGTTAAAACATCCTCAAGGTTTTAGCAAAGAAAAATATTTTCATGTCAAGTGCATTATGTCCAACTCAGAGAAAAATTTGCTTTAATAAGTGCCAATGATAATTTTTAAAGGAGCTTGGTTTTCTTAGCATTATTAAAATGCAACTTTAAAAAGAAAACTATTTTCTTAGATTGCTCTGTCTGAATTGATATATCTTTGTTTTAAGGCCATCTTTCTTATTTGTTTCAACAACTTTATTTGGAATTAAATAGGTGTGAATTCTAAGCAAAAATATTCAAAGCTTCCATTATCATTTCACAAGTGTCAAAAAGAATCAGAAGTTGTTATTTTGGTGTTTTTTTGTTTTGTTTTTTAAGGCCTGAATGCCTTTAGAGGAAAGGAAGTTTGGCAACATACTAAAGGAAGAGTAATCTAAAGGAAGAGTCATCTTCAAAAGCAGCTGCCAAATCATGTTCTTTGATGAGTCTCATTTTTGATAATATTAACATCCTATCAGTGATAATATGATAATTAACAACACATATTTTCTTCAAACCTTCCATATTCTTATTTATATGAGTGTAAAAATTCCCAATGCAAGCTGTTCTCAGAAATATAATTTTAGGCTTAATTTTATCAAATGGCATTGTCACAACCATAGCTTGGATAAGACTTAATGTCTTCTGACACCTTTGGTAATATTGGTTCTCTGACACCAACATCTCCCCGTCACCCAATTTCTGGCCTGGAAATTGGAACATATATTTTTTTTTATTTATTTAATTCTTTTATTTGAGAGACAGAGAATGTGAGCAAGTGGGGGAGAGAGGCAGAGGACAGGAGAGAGAAAGAGAGAGAATCTTAAGCAGGCTCCATCGAGGAGCCCAACAGGGGACTCACATCCCACAACCCTGGGATCATGACCTGAGCCAAAAATCAAGTCAGTCACTCAACCAACCGAGCACCCTGAATTCTAATAGAATTTCTGGAAGCATAGTAGTTCTACCTTATCTGCACAGGATACATTCTAAGACCTCCAGTGGATGACTGCAATCATGGACAGTACTGAGGCATATATATATATATATATATACATATATATATATATACACACACACACACACACACACACACACACACACACTATGTTTTTTCCTATATATATGTACCTATGATAAAGTTTAATTTTTAAATAAGCAGAGTAAGAGGTTAACAACAATCACACAATAAAATAGAACAATTACAATTAATAAAATAACTTATAAAAGTTATTTGAATGTGGTCTCTCTCAAAATATATTATACTGTACTCGCCCTTCTTCTTGTGATGATGTGACATGATAAAATGCCTATTCAATGAGGTGAAGTGGGGTGAGTGACATAGGCACTGTGATGCAGCATTAGGCTACTACTGACCTTCTGACAAGTCAGAAAGAAGATTATCTGCTTCCAGACCGTGGTTGACTGCAGGTAACTCAAACCACAGAAAGCAAAACCACAAATAAGGGGGGGGACTAGTACATAACAAATCTCATAAGAATTCACCTTTAAACTCATTTACCAGAATTCATTCTTTCTCTGGCTTCAGTTTCTACTTCTTTACCAACCAGCATGGAAAAAATGTCAATTTAAGGGAAAATCTAGTAACACTTCCCAACCTTTATCATTAATAGTAAAGACAGAAGCCCAGAGCTCCATGTGTCCCTGACAAGAACCTATACTGCCCACATTTTCTTAATTCTTTTTACTCTCCACCCCAGATGACCACGTCAGTCTTCTTTCCTTCAAATCTTAACCTCTCCTCAGGTGTGCTTACTCTCAGCTGATGGTCTTATTTCCTATCATTTAGAAGAGCAAGGCCATCAGAAGAGGTTTTCCACACACTCCCATTTCCATATCTACTAACCCACCTGCATGTGAGCCCTTGTATGTCCACTGTCTCCTCTCCCAGTGCTATGGATGAATGTTAGCTCCTTTATGAACCAAACCTTCCACTGGCTCACTAGATCCCTTCTCATCTTGTTTCCTCAGGTACAACTCTCCCCTTTTTCCTGTGGGCAATATCCCTCTCTCCACTACATCATTCACAGGCGCATAGAGATGTGATGTTTTATCTTCCATCTTTAAAATAGTAATAATAATAATAATAATAATAATAATAATAATAATACCACTACAAAGAAAAAAAAATTTAATTAAAAAAAATACTCTTGACCTCACACCCAGATCCAGCAAGTACTCTTTGCAAAAGGAAAACTCCTAAAAGCACATGGATATCCCCCCTTTCTACTTTCTCTCCTTTCTCTCTAATCAGGCTTTTGTTTTCACTACTTCAAATAGGCTCTGGTGAAGGTCAGCATTGTAACTCCAGTCATCAAATTTTGGTCATAAACTTAGCCTATAAACATAATTTGTCATAGTTGACACTTTCTCAGCTACATTCTTCACGTGTCTTCTGGGGCACCCCTCTTTATTGGTTCCCCTCCCATCACACCAGCTGCCTCATTTCCTTCCCATCCTCCATATTTCTTTTTTTAATTTTTTTAATGTTTATTTTTGAGGAAGAGAGAGAGATAGAGTATGAGCGAGGGAGGGACACAGAGAGAGGGAGACACAGAATCCAAAGCAGGCTCTGTCAGCACAGAGCCCAATGTGGGGTTCAAACTCACAAGCCATGAGATTATGACCTGAGCTGAAGTTGGATGCTTAACCAACTGAGCAACCTAGGTGCCCCCATGTTTCTAACGTTGGAGTACCCACAGGGCTCAAGTCCCTTGATATCATTTCTTTTTCTGTCTACACACACTTCTTTGGATATATCCTTTATTCTTGAGCTATAAATATTCTGAAGACCCCCTCACATTATACCTCCTATCTGATCTCTCTCACAAAATTCCACACTGTTACATCCAAACTGCTTACTCCCTACCTACACTTGGATGTCTAATGAGAATCATAAATTTACCATGTGAAAGGTGAAGCCACGTCTTCCCCTTTCGTGAAAATTTATCTTTCTTAAATTTTCCTCAATTTAGTCCATGGCAACCTCCTTTTTCTATGTGTAGCCAAAGAGCATGGAATAACTTTGATTCTTCTCCCTATCACACTCCCATTAATCCATCAGGAAATCCTGTTGACTTTGCCTTCAGAACATATTCAGAATCTGCCACTTTTTAACCACCTCCATTGCTACTACCCTAGTGCAAAAGTACCATCATCTCTCCCTTGAGTTATTGCAATAGACTTCTAACCAGTCACCCTACATCCATTCTTAAACCTGTACACCTTATTCTCAACCTAAGCAAGATGCTATTTCTTCTCTGGTCAAAACCATGGAATAGTTTGCTACCTAACCGTATCAGCTGGGGATCTGAAGATAAACTGAACCAATAGAACAGAACTAATTAAACAGAAAATTGAACTAAAATAAAAAGATTTGTATTAAGGAATTGACTCACATGATTGTGGGAGCTGGCAAGTCTGAAATATAGAGGGCAGTCAAGCAGGGTGATAACTCAGGTAGTATGTAGTCATACTACCTATGACTTAGGTAGTTATATGTCTGAATGTCTTCTGCTCCAGGAATCCTCAGGCTTTGGTCTTAAAGCCTTTGATCTGATTGCATTAGGTCTACCACAGTATCAAGGATAATCTCCTTTAAATTCAACTGGTTGTAGATGTTATATTTTCACAACACCCAAATTAGTGACCTGCATTATAGTATAACCAATTTGACGTATAAAACTAACAATCACATGACTCAAAGTCCAAAATCCTCAAAATCACCTCAAAAGCCCCCTATCATCTACCCCTGTGTTAGCTCTAGCCTCATCTCTCTCTATTCTCCAATTCACTCTGCTCCAGCCACATTGGTTTCCTTGCATCTTTTCAAACTCATCAAGTACATTCTTTCTTTAAGAACGTTTGTTGTTCTTTCTGAAATATTCTTCCCTAAAGATCGGAAAGACTCCTCTTCACTTAGCTTAGATTTTGCTCAAATATCACTACCTTCATCTCTTTCCTACTTTACCATCCATAGCACTGCGTAGTCACAATCCGACACACAGAGTTCTTCTGTGCTTGTTTATTGTTTATTGTTTATCTCCTCCCACCAGCATCTAGGCTCTAGTGTTATATTCACTGAGAACAGTGTCTGAAATGTAATAAGCATTCAATAACCATCTTTTAAATTAATTTATGTTCTTAAGCATTTCTTAGATATTTCTATCTGATTACCCTGAAGGATTCCCAATAAGTTCAGTGAAAGGGCCCTCGACTGTAGATTTACAAACCTGAGTCTAATGGTGACTCTGCCATTCACCTTTCTTCCCCTGTGGGAAATCACTTCATTACTCTAACATACAGACTTCTCCAAATGTAAAACAAAGGAACTGAGTAAAGTTCCTTCCACTTGGAAAATCTTATCCTGTTCCTTTCCTCAATTTCTTATTTAAATAGAACCTCAAGAAATATTATAGGTCAACAAACTTTTCCAACTTTTTTACCTTGTACATTTCCTAGCTATAAATACATTGTATGTTCTATGCATATTATATTATTATAACACATAAATATATAACTATTACAAAGCATAAGGGAATTACTCCCTAACTGAAGAAGCATAAATAATATAAATTAAAACAGACATGGTATAGGGACTTATTGTGCCAACAAATTAAAAATGCCTTCTCCATTGTTACCCTCTTTCATTCCAGTGTTATACACACAGGACCACATATTACCATCATTGCCTACACAGTCAGAGGGCCTATTACATATTTCAGAAGCTAAAGACAGACCTGCAAGCTTTGGAAGGTCCATCTCTTCAGAAACACATCACTTGAAAGGATTCTGTTCTCCTTACTTCTGTGTAATACAGTTGCATATCTTAGTTTCCCCTCCTCCTGGTCCCTGAGCATCTACTGCCCTTCTGGAATAAACCAACAGTTACATATAAGTAATCACTTTGAGCTGCCCCAGGGCCTTGTGAATTCCATCATCAGGGCCCCACAGGTCTTACTTACCTGCTTTTCTTTATAGGAAGTAATAACTGATGTCAGTAATTGGAATATTCAGCAATTTCAATGACCCACTTTCTTTTTCTCTCTCTCTCATTCAGACACAGAATTGTAAGTATTCATTGTCCGTAAGACATTAAATCAATACAGTTAATACTGTACAACTCTTAACGACAATCAATATTAGAAGCTTGTGCAACATTGCAGTGCATTTGCTCTGCCTGGAAAACTTTCATTTCCTAAGAAAGACAGAGAATGAAGAATCTTACACAATCAATATCTCAGATGCTGAGTTTCTCTAATCCTTTCAGCTCTAGAAAAGGAACCATGTCAGTTATAACTATCATATGAATTTTCACAAGGTTTTACTTTCACTAGCTTAATAATAGATCACATTACTGGACTATCTGGAAAAAAAAGATTCATAGCCAAAATTCAAAAGTTCAGTTTAGTTCTAACTGCAATCATAGGCACAAGTAAATTGGAGCTAATGCAAAAGAAATGCATACAGACCAATTAGAGGGAAAATCTAAGAATGAACATAGACACAAAGGGCTTTAATTGAAGTTAATCTCACATTAGAGAAATGTATTATATGAACAAGGCAAATTGAAACAGCTATTAACAATGCAGATGTGCTTGACAAGCAAGTCTTAGCTTTTCGGTCAATGCAGACAGTCCTACAAACTCTTTCCTCTATATCTCCATCATGCCATTGAAAAAAAAAGTGCATATTAAGATTGAAAGCCTAAATTGCTAATTCTAGATTATTTCTAGTTTCTCACTTTCACCCTTTGAATTTACAGGGAACTAGTAAGACTGAGGATCTAGAGAAATAATGTTTAATTTTTTTAACGTTTATTCAGTTTTTGAGAAACAGACAGAGTGAGAATGGGGAAGGGATAGAGAGAGAGGGAGACACAGAATCTGAAGCAAGCTCCAGGCTCTGAGCTGTCAGCACAGAGCCTGACGCGGGGCTCAAACCCATGAACCCAAGAACCGCGAAATCATGACCTGAGCTGAAGTCGGACACTTCACCAGTTGAGCCACCCATGAAATATGTTGAAATGTTGAAAACTAAATCACCAGTTTAGTGCCTGCAAATTCTCCCAACACTTCTGCAAATTATTGACCATTTCTGGATGCCTACTAAATTCAAGGCCCTGTCCTATACCTGTTACATATATTATCTCAATTAAATATCAGAAACCCTACAAGGTAGGCATTATTACTCACTTTTTATGGGTTAGAATACTAAGGTGCACAAAAGGGTAAGACAATTTACCCAAAGCTATACAACTAATTGGTGAGAAAAGTCAGATGCAAACTTCAGTGTCTCAGACTCCACAGCCCTGTTCTTTCTACTGCTCTGTATGAGTCAAAACTGAGATTCAGTGAGGAGTAGCCTGTTTTTTTGGTTTGTTTGTTTGTTTGTTTTTTAACTACAAAGAATTAGGAATCTCATGAGAGGGCTGCAACTGAAAACAAGCTTCTCATCTGCCTTCCCAGATCACAGGGAGATAGTGTCTGGGGCTCCTGCAAAAGGGCACGGTGAGATTAGCAAGAAAGTCAAACAAAACCTTTCCAGGGCCTAGCTACAGAGTGACAAGATTGCTGAGTGGGAAAGGAATAACTTAAAGTGACCTTTTGATCACTCAAATAGGCCTCATTTTCTCCATGCATGTATGTTTCAACATTTTGCATCCAATTTATTGATAGTGTAATGAAGAGATTGACCCTTACATAGTACCTCAGGGGTCACATAGTGTTTTACCACTGACTGCCTCTCCATACACTCACAGCAGTCCTGGAGTCAGGTTGGAAACATGACATACTTTTCAGCATCGCTTTCAGCATCAATTTCTGAGAGCCTATCATGTACTAATGAGTCCGCTGTAGGGGATCAAAGATTGCCAAATGTCCTCACAACATTCTTTAGACAACAGGAAACTCAAGTGTGATTTTACTTTCCCCCAAGTCAAAAAGCTAGTAAAGTAAAATCAAGGTATAAGTAAATGAACGACTAAATGAGAAAGAAGAAACGGTGGCTTGATTTTTTAAAAAATAAAAAAGGGTTTGTTTGTACAGTACAAGTCAATACAAGTCTACCAGCTCCCCATTTCAGTCACATTGCTAGCCTTAAGCACCTTCTATGTGGTATTTCTGGGCTCCCACTAAGGAGAAAAGGCAATCTTAGGTCTGATCTCACACCTAAATTTAAAGTTACATCAATAGCATCTATGTTAGTTTCCTATTACTTCTATAACAAATTGCTTAAAGCAACACAAATTTATCATCTTACAATTCTGAAAGTCAGAGGTCCAAAGCAGGTCTTACTGGGTATAAAAATCAAAATGTTGTTCGGGCTGCATTTCCCCTGCAGAACCTAGAGAAGAACGAATTTCCTTGCCTTTTCCAATTTTTAAGGGTTACCTGCAGGTCTTAGCTCACAGCTCCTTCTTCTATCTCAAAACCAGATGTGCAGGAACAACACCCAACTCTCTCCCCCTGACTCTGCCAACCAGTCCTGTCTGCCTTTTCCTCTTTTAAGGATCTCTGGTTACACTGGACCTACTCAGATAATTCATGAATGATCTCTCCATCTGAGAGTCCTTAATTTAACAACATCCGCAAAATCCCTTTTCATGTAATCTAACATATTCACAGGTACCAGGGATTAGAACGTGGTTATCTTTGGAAGGCCACTATTATGCCTGCCATACCATATTTGTCTGGAATTTACATTCACTGATCTGAAAACAAAGATGGAGAGACACAATCTCCTCTACAGTAAAAATAAATGTCATAAAATCTAAGGCCAAAAGATATGAACAGGGGGAGTGGTGTCTATTTTACCAAAGAAGGACCCACCAGGTTGAATTTTAGGCTCTTCTGCCTATTAGCTGCATGACAGTAAGTTACTTGTGAAATCTGTGCCTCAGTTTCTCCTATGTAAAATGGAGACTGTTGCAATATCACAGCTACATTTTAGGGGATTGTTATGAGGATGAAGGATCATGCCCCTAAAGAACCTATCACAGGGCTTGGTCAAAGGTAGTTGCTAGGTAAATAGTAACTACTCTATTTTCACCTGTTTTAGCTCAGTTATTATACAAGGAAATCCTATACAAGTATTTTCCCATCGTATGATTAAACCATTCATTTATATCCCTACATGGAATCTGACTTCAGGGGAGTTCCTACGGGACTATAACTCCTTTCACTATAACACTTTACAAAATCGCCTGATGAACTGCCCAATAACAAATTAAAGAAATGGCCATGTTTTGATAATTAAACTACACAAAGCTCCAAGTGCCATAGTCACAAAACTAAAAATACACAACACTACAATGCTTATTCAGCTAAAGGAACACCAATAGGAAGATTTGTCGTCTGCAGGCTATCACAGAAGACTTAAATAATTTTCTAACTTGAGTTAGAGGTCAGTTTAATAAATAAAGAGCTATATAGATCTTGCAATGTAAATATAATTACTAACCTCTTTTTCTAGTTCTTTTAGGTTATTAAATAATTCCTGACACCACCTCCCCAAGTCAGCATTCAAAATGAGAAGTTTTCTAACCTAGCTGATCATACACAAATTACTTCAAACCTCAATTAAGCTAGGATATACAGAGCATTTTTTAATTGGATGCTAAATATCAAGCTGATAATAATACACTCCATACACAAATCTAAACCAAATCTAATTGCTATATATATATATATATATATATATATATATATATATTTCTAAAAATTAAAAGAAAAATATTTACAGTTATTTATAAGAAATACTCTTATTTTCATTATCAAAATATATAATGCTATATTTATGGACTGACAATTTAACAAAACAAACTTGTTTCTAGTAGAAAATCTATCAAACATCAAAGAAAGGGATTTCATCAATAAAGCAACAGGAATAGCCTGTTGGTGTAGTATCTGTGCCATACATTTCTGTGTGTCTATTTTGTTCCAAAATCTATAAAAAAAAATCCCACTTGTAAAGTTTATACTTTCATTAACTACTTGTGTAAACTGCAAAGTCCATCTACAGGCCTTTATACTCATGGACAAAATATAAGTATATCAAAGTGGCATAATTTGTCTTTTAATAATATAATTTCCTATGAGAAAATTACTTTGTGGTTTCCTATCACGTCTCATGAAATTTGAGTGAAAATAAGAAAACTTTTATTGCCCTTCAAGTGTAAAATTGCAACTAGAGATTAGAGACACACATAATACCATCAGCTAAGGCCTAGCTACTCTACCCTTATTAAAGCACCAGAGACCTGTGCATGTTGCCAAAGGCCTTTCCGATTCCATCAGTGTGATTTCATCGGTCTTGGGATAAAGAATCAGAGAGAGTTTATATTTCTATGACTGCTAGAACACTGGAGTTGTAACATCTTCATAGACTTGGATTTTAAGGGATTTACAATGGGAGCCTGTAGCTATCTACAACTCTTAAGTTTTTTTGAACTTGGGAAAACTATTAAAATAAGAAGAATGTAAAATGGCAAGTGCCTTGATGTGAGGCCTTTGCAGCAGGATATGGTGTTAAATGAAGCTAACCAATTTCCACTTTGTAGTTTTGATAGATGTCCAGAGGGCTTTTTGAAAGTAAAACCAATGAAAGAAACAAAAGCTGAGTGATCATTTCATCAGGGGACCCTTGGTTTATACTGTAAGTTCAATTTAGGCAAGTCAATATCAGAAAACTCAAGAAATACTAAAGAACTTTTCCTCCTCAAAACTCATTTCATCTCTTATCCAAGAGCATGCCCTAATGTGCATTTCATCATTTTTCTGAAGTTAGACTTCTCTTATTTTCCCATCTAAAAACCAAAACAAAACAAAACAAAACAAAACAAAACATATGTTACTGAGTCCACCCTGGTCTACAGAAGCTTTAATATACAACTTTAATATACAGATGAGTGCTTTCCATACAACAAGTCAGCTGAAAATTAATTAATTAGTTTGTCAAAAAAATATTTTCTGAATATCTATAATGTATTATGACTTCTGCTAAATTGTGAGAATAAAACCATGATCTAGACAGGTACAGTCCCTGCCCTCAGAGAAGTTACAGTCTGCCTGTAGCAACAAACAATACAAAACTAATTATTCATTTCAGAAGTGATAAGCATTGTGAAGCAGAACAGGATATTATTGGAGCTTTGACTAGATTTGACTAAGTGAGACCTCAGAGAAAGATGTGTAGGAAATGGATATATGAGCCTAATTTTGAAGGATGAGCAGAATTAATAAAACAAGGGCTGGGAACTAGGAGCAAGAGAAAGAAAGCATTCAACAGGTGCTAAAAGGCCCCACAGTAGATTGAAGCGTTGAAAGTTTAAGACCTGAGAGAAAACCAGAATGAGTACAGCCAAGGGTGAGAGGAAACAGGACAAGGCAGAGGGAGAAGTAGGTACACACTAGATCATGGAGCCATATCAAAGAGTTTACTTGTACTCTAACATCCATAAGAAATCACTGAAAGATGTTGAGCAATACATTGATACAATCAGGCTTATGTGTTTAATAGATCACCTGGGCTTCAATGTGAGAATGGACTAATTATTATCGATGCAGAATTATTTCACATAGATTCGTGATTCCCCACAAAATATAGCAACAGCAAATCAAAAGGAAAGTGAATGCAAAGTGTGAATGAAAAACAAAGATAGACCAGTAAACCTGAATTCAGAAAGTGATTTGATAGAATACACAAAGAACATGTGACTCAAATTACTATGTCTGTCTTTACCAGTAGAACACAAACTCCAAGACCATATTCGTTTCCTCTGTTTTGTCCATTACTTTATCGCCAGCACCTAGAACTTTGGTTGAAAACAGAGGTCCTCAATAAATACTTGCCAAATGCATGACTAAGCAAACAAGCAAAAAACTTTGTTTCCAACCACTTTACACTAGTGATAATTACATCCCCCATTCTCCTTATGATGCTTTCCATAAATATCATCTTTTGAAAGATTCTTCCTCTTCCATCATTTCTCCAAATTTAAGGCAAAGGCAGGTAGTGGGGTTCAATGACAAAATGAGCATTGTGCTACGTAGTGCCAGCTAATAATGAAGTAATAAAGAAGGGTAAAGAAAAGATAAATGAGGGGAGTATAAGATACAAAGAGAATGATCTTAGGGCATTAAATCATGCATCTGAAGAGGTTCAAGAGCCATTAGGGCCTGGTAGCTTACAATCACTGATGACATCCTGCTATGTTCTGAGTGTTTGTGGTTCCCCTCCCCAAATTCATGCTGAAATCCTAACCCCAAGGTTCCAAGGTGATTAAAGGGGAGGTGAGGCCTTTGAGAGGTGCTTCGGTCATGAAGATGGAGCCTTTATAAATGGAATCAGTGCCCTTATAAAAGAGGCCCAAGAGATCCCTACTTCTTCAGTCTTTCGGGGTTACAGCAAAAAGACAGCAGTCTAAAAAGTGGGTTCCCACCAGACACCACATCTGCTGGTGCTATGATTTTGTACTTCCCAATCTCCAGAACTGTGATAAATAAGCCGCCCAGTATTTATAAGTCACCCAGTTTATGGTATTTTTGTTATAGTAGCCTTTTATACAGAGATTAAGACACACCCCGATCTTCAAGTGCTCACACTGAAAAGTTTGCATTGAAAGCATTCAGCTGAGAGAGTATGAAGCTCAATTACATGTCCACTGTAGCAAACTAACAAAGGCATCTCGTTATCCTCTAATGAAAAAGACAGAGTAAAGCAAAGTGTACAACATCATTAGGTTGATGATTAAGCAGCTCTGTGCCTTACATTTTTCCCTGCAGCAACATGAACGCTTTCTGTATATTCAATGTTCAATCAGCCAGGAGAGAGATCCTCAAGTATCCATCACCTACACACACATACACACCCTCAACACACACACACACACACACCCTTACAGACACAGAGGGAAGAAAAGGCAATGTGTGCATCTGCCTTGGATGGATACAGGCGGTGGGAGGGTATAGGTTCAAGAAGTCAAGAGGGACCCACTGGCTGGTGATCTCTGTAATTTAGACCAGCCCCTGTATCCAGAGACCAGTTTCCAAGTCACTTCATACACTCTAATTCTATAGAGACAAACTATTATTCAAAAGAGAAAGGAACATAAGGATATTTTAGATCTATAATGCCTCAGAACATTTGTCCCTGAGAGATTTTGTAAAAGAACTATTGGAGAAGTTACCATAGCAAGTAGAAAAAATGAAGCCAGGAAGAATTGTTACAATTCAGGGCTAATGGTAAGTTACTCAATGTTGTTATAAAGTTTAAACAAGCAATATGATTAAAACATCTAACACACCTGTGTATGTGGGGAAGGGAGGAAGTACCTGAGTTGGGTCTGGGACAAAGAGTGGAAATTAAAGGATGCAAACCCATCTTAGTTAATTTCTGTTAGGGTGTATAGATGTTTAATAACTTTAATTTTTTTAAGTATAAGGATTTTTTAAGTATACATTTTATTTCTGCTGAAAATTTTTTTAAAAGGGTACATTAGGAGAATAAAAATAGAAGTATCATTTTCAGTGGGGCATCTGGTGGCTCAGTCGGTTGTGCATCCTACTTCAGCTCAGATCATAATCTAGTGGTTGTGGGTTCAAGCCCCACATGGAGCTCAGCTCCTTGCTGTCAGCACGAAGCTTCCCATCCTCTATGTTCTTCCCTCTCTGCCCCTCCCCTACGCATGTACTTTCTCTCTCTCACTCTCTCTCAAAATAAATAAACATTAAAAAAAAGAAAACACACAAAAATAGAAAAAAAAAGCAAACGTGATGCATCTAACAAAATCCAGGAATGAAGGCAATAGAAACAAAAAGACATGATGGGGAAGGGAAAACACAGAGCAAAAGAGCAGGATTTTAGTAAACACAGTAAATAAAAATGTGATTAGCTCATCTTTTAGAAGACATTTTCAAATTTGGTAAAACAAACTATTCATCTAATCATATTCTATTTTAAAATGGCACAGCTTTGGGGCACCTGGGTGGCTCAGTGGGTTAAGCATCCAACTCTTGATTTCGGCTCAGGTCATGATCTCACAGTGGTAAAATCGAGCCCCTTGGCGTCAGGCTCTGTGCTGGGTGTGGAGCCTGCTTACGGTTATCTCTCTCTCTCCCTCTGCCTCTCCCCTGCTCGTGCTCTCTCTCAAAAATAAATAAATAAATAAAAAATAATGACACAGCTTTTCAAAAGAGGATGCAAGAAAGTTGAAAATAAAGGCAAATGCTAGCAAAATAAGGCTGAGTTGGCAGTAGCACACAAAAGAGAATTCAAAGCAAAAGCTTTAAAAGCGAAAGCTTTCAAGCAGGTTGACAACCTACTGATAAATCAATAATCCAATAAAAAGATGTAAAAATCATATATTTTAAACATCTAACAACCTAAATTCAAGACTTATTAAAGAAGTGATATTTCCAAGGAGAAATGGATAAACCCATAGTTCACAGGAGACTATACCACATCTCGGTTAGAAACCAACAGATAAAATAGAAAAGAGTTTTAGTAAAGAAGATTTTAATGCAACATTTAAGTTTGATCTGGAACACACACACTTCACATAAAAGACAACACATTGTTTTTTAACACATTTACACACAAAAAGAGTAATTTGTATCAAGTTATAAAAAAAAATTTAACAAGTTTCCAAAACTTGGCATCTCACAAGGGTTATTCATTGGCTATGTTAGAAAAAAAAAAAAAGAAATCAACAATAAAAAAATAGGAAGAAAAATCCATACATTTTAAAATTAAAACCTGCATTCCCAATCATTGCACTACATGGGAAATTAAATGCAAATTACAAACTAGTTATCACAGATATGCCCAAGGGAACACGTACAAAGATGTTAGTTAATCATTATTTTAAACAACAAATAAAACTTTAGGGAAAAGTCTGTTCTTCAACAGGGTAAATAAAATTTCTGAATAAAATGTGGGACATTTATACCACAGAACACTAGTTATATCTGTAGACACTATCATGAATAGATTTCCAACACATATCACTGAAAAAAAGCAGGCTGCAAAATAATGTGTAGCATATAATACCACATACCTACAAACAAGAGAACTATACACACTAATACAATCTATATGGAGAGCTCACATGCATACACACACACACACACACACACACACACACAGACACACACACACACACGGAAAAACATCTGAAAATAAACACAGCTTAACAGAGGAACACCTTAACAGAGGGAAAAAAAAAACAAAACAACACAGATTCATGGTCAAAGAGGACCTCAACACTTTCTATATTTTATTTGTATAAGGAAAACGCATTCATGTATCACTTGGTTTGAAACAGAATATCAATTATTTTAAAACTTACAGAACTTTGCGCAATTATAGATAGTATGTAGAAAATTCTAGAAGAGAGAGACAGAGACAGAGACAAAGAGGTGTAGGTCACCACACCTCTTCAAATAGGCTGAGAGATGAAGCATCTCTGAAGAGTTGACATTTGAGCAGAAGCCTGAATTAAGTGAGGAAGTCGGCCATGGGAAAAATAGGGAAAAGTGTGTATTAGGCAGAAGGAATGACAGACAAAATGTCCCTGAGGCCAGCTCTGGGAAGGAAGAGCAAAGGCATGAGTGGAGAGGTAAGCAGTAGCTACATTATTTTGAGACTTTGCAGCCATGGAGAGGAGTCTGAGTTTTAGTGTCGTGGAAAATGACTGGAGGATTCTGAGAAGGGAGGAGACATGTTCACATTTCGGTTTTCCTTAATTGTCACAGACTTTGAGTCTGGAGTTCTCTCTTGTCCAGCAAGACAGCAGATGCAGAATTGAATATGAGAGAGGCTAATGTCCAGGAGGAAACAAGAGCTCCGAATAAGGGTCCTTGCTCCGTATTTATTAGGATCAGAAGGCTTACAAATGTGATGGATGTTCAGAAAGAGACAATGAGACGATGATCATTAACTTAAGTGTGTGAGAGAAAGGGGGTTTTGAAGATATGCGGTGTTAGGGGTCTGGGTCAATACAAAACAAATTCTGGCACTGAGCAGATGGCTGCTTACTGCAGGCACAAGGTGCAGGGTCTGTTTATCTTAACTTGGCAGAGATAAGATAGATAGATAAGACAGAGGTAAGACAGATGGAGCATGCTACCTCAGGGTCAACAAGGTGCCTTTCTTCTGCTAATTATAGCTCCACTCCAGGCAATTTCACCCTGCTGCGGTGGTCTATAGCCCTGTTTACCTATTCTGGACGCTTCCATCCTGTGAAAGCAGCTTTCTGCTTTTGTCTTATGCTGGGGCCCTTTCGCCCTGTTTAACTAATCTCGGATGCTTTCAGTACTAAGCCTTGTTGACCCACTGGTGCAAGCTCAGAGAATTCCTAAACTTATTCCCCACACTTAATTAAACTTTTTACTTTGAAATCATTGTGGCACTTACATGCTATTGTAAGAAATAACACAGAGACAGCCCATGTACCATTTATCCAGCTTCTCCCAATGGCAACATCTTGCAAAACTATAGTGTAATATCACAACCAGGATGTGGACGTTGATGCAATCAAGGTGCAGAATTTCCATCACAAGGATCCCTCATGTTGCCTTTTTAGACCCACACACATTTTCTCCTTATAACCCAGCAACCATTTACCTGGTCTCCATTTTTATAATTTTGTCATTTCAATAATGTTACAGAAATGGAATCATATAGCATGTAGCATGTTGATACCGTCTTTCTCTCATTCAGTATAATGATTTAGAGATTCATACTTGTTGAGTTTATTAACAGTTTGTGTCTTTTAATTGCTGAATAGTATTCCTTGGCACTTGAGTTTAACCATTTACCTCTTGAAGGATATTTGGGTTTGACTATTAAGAATAAAACTGGGGGTGCCTGGGCAGCTCAGTTGGTTGAGTGTCCAACTTCAGCCCCGGTCATGATCTCACAGTTCATGGGTTCAAGCCCCATGTGGGGTTCTGTGCTGGCAGCTTGCTCAGAGCCTGGAGCCTGCTTTGGATTCTGTGTCTCCTTCTCCCTCTGTCCCTCCCCTGCTTGTGCTCTGTCTCTCAAAAATAAATAAATGTAAAAAGAAATTAAAAAAAAATAAAACCTCTATAAAATTCATGTACAAGTTTATGTGTGAACATAAGTTTTCATTTTTTCAGGACAAATACCCAAAAGAGCAACTATTGGGTCATACAGTAGTTGCATGTTTAGTTTTTTAAGAATCTGCCAAACTATCTTCTTGAGTGACTCTTCCATCTTCCATCCCCACCGGCAATGTATGAGTAATCCAATTTCTCCACATTCATGCCTGTATTTTGTGTTGTCACTGCTTTTATTTTATCCAATTTTATACATTTTGATAGGTATGTAGTGATATCTTGTGACTTTAATTTTTATTTCCCTAATAGCTAATGATGATGAACAACTTTTCATGTGACTATTTGCCATTTTAGATATCCTCTTCATAGAAATGTTTGTTCATATCTTATGCCCATTATCTAATGGAATGTTTGCTTTACAAGTGAGCTTTGAGAATGTTTTATTTACTCTATATACTAATCCTTTGATGGATATATGGTTTGCAAATATTTTCTCCCAGTCTGTAGCTTATTTTTTTCATCTACTGTATTAACAGTACTTTTTTCAGAACAAGTGCTTTCAATTTTGATGAATTCCAGCTTACCAATGTCTTCCTTTTATGGATTATTCTTTTAATGGCAATTTTAAGAACTCTTTGCATAGCCCTAGATATCAAAAATTTCCTACGTTTTTTCTAAGAGTGTTACACTCTTCATTTTCAACTTAAGTCTGGGATCCATTCTGAGTTAATTTTTATATAAGATGAGAAGGTGTGAGATTTGTATCAAGGTTATATATATTTTTTAATTATTTAGGGGTGCTTGGGTGACTCAGTCAGTTAAGTGTCAGACTCTGATTTTGGCTCAGGTTATGAAATCATAAATTCATGAGATCCAGCCCCTCATCGGGCTTTGCGCTCACAGTGGGGAACCTGTTTGGGATTCTCTCTTTCCCCTCCCCGACTTGCATGCTCTCTCTCTCTCTCAAAATAAAGAAATAAACATTTTAAAAATTATTTATGGATATCTAGTTGCTCTAGTACATTTGTTGAAAAGACTATCCTTCCTCCATTAAATTTCTTTTTCACTTTTGTCAAAACTTGGTTGGACGTACATTTGTGGACCTATTTGTAGATTCTCTATTCTGTTCCATCAAACCATGTGTCTATCCCTCCACCGGATAACACAAATTATTAGATTTATTTTGTTACAGTTCCACAGGTCCCTGAGGCTCTGCTATTTTTTTTTTCAGCCTATTTTTTTCATTTTTTTCAGATTGGGTAATTTCTATTGTTCTTTCTTGAAGTTCACTGACTCTTTGTCTTTTCCCACCATTCTGTTGCTGAGCCACACTATCATGCTTGTTCTGCTTTTGTTGTTGTTGTTGGTTCGGTTACTATATTTTAAGTTCTAAAATTTCCACGTGGTTCTTCTTTATATCTTGTATATCTTTTCTGAGACTTTTTTTTTGAGTTATTAACTCCTCACTAAAGCATTTTCATGATGGCTGCTTTAAACTTTTTTTTTTTTTTTCAGATAATTCTAAAATCTCTGTCTGCCTGGTATTTGGCATCTACTGATTGTCTTCCTTCTTTCAATTTGAGATCTTTCTTGTTCCCAGTACAATTAATGATTTTTTATTGAAATCTGGAAATTGTGGGTATTATAAGATGCTTTATCTCGTGCAAGGCTTCTGCTTTAACTGGCTTTCTCTGAAACAACTCAAGCAATGACTTGAGAGAGGCAATGACTTGTTATGCCAAATGGAGGTGCTCTACTCAGTTTTCACTTATACCCAAAGTGGGGGTTACTTTTTCCTGTTGAACAAGGGTTGACAATACTGATAACTCCCTAGCTGGAAGAGATATCATTTTTGTTTTTGTTACTGTTGATATTGTTATTGTTATCGCTCTCAACCTAGTCTCTACTGGCACTGACACTGTTTCCTAAGTCTCAGAGCATCGTGAAGGTCACATTAGAAAGTTCTGAGCCACAAAAAGGCTTCTGAAGTCCAAGGAAGAAATCTCTCCCTGCACCCATGGTTTTTTGAGTAATTCCATGATTGATTTTGACATGCCCCTTAAAATGATCTGAAAATCAAAGGTTGCAGTGTGCTCAGCTCACTGCCAGGCAAGCATTTTCCCGAGGCAGGTCTTAAAATATGCTAATAGGAATGTGAAAACACTAAATTTATTTTACATCCATAAGACTCATACTGGAATATTCATCTTCAGCTGTGGATTCTTATCTCAATGTTTAATTTAATGAAACTGAAGGCATCTGAATAAAAAGTTGCAAAATTTATAATAAACAACTGCTTGTCAAGACAATTTATTACTGGTACACTACATGCCTGAGGACTTAATTTTACGCAGTTGAGATGAAAACATCTAGAACTATCTTTCATATATGGAAGGACTATCTACTCTGTTTTCGTTCCTTTCCTGAGATGACTGCCTGAACTCTCTGTTTCCTGAACCTAACAATTGGTAAGGATCTGGCACATTCTTATCACTAAGATCTCACCTCTAGACTTTTTAAAGACCCTAAAAGTCTGGTAGGTAAGCTAAGGAAAATCAACATGTCTGAAGAGGTCTCCTCACTCTTCAATGGACAAGCAGTTGTAGGAACGATAAGTAGACTATGAGACTACCCTTATCTATCACTAAGACCTGACAACTGAGGACATTTATCCCAGCAACACTTCTTTCCTTGGTTACCCACTTGCCTCCTAGACTTAAGGTTCAAGTACCTAAAATTTCACTTTAAAAGCTGATGAAGATAGAGCCCAAATCTCATCCATTGGAATATAATTAAGATATGTTTTGTTTTGTTTTTTTTTTAACATAATACGTACCACCCTTGTACCAGGGAAAGAGGACATTGCTCTTGTTTTCCCCCACTCACTCTCTACAACAAGGTGAGAAGTCTCTGAAGCCATAGGGCCAGGCCCAACCAAATCTATGCCCCCACTGTTGGGCCATTCTCTGTGTACCTAGAACCCTACTATGTACTTCCCAAATGGCCCAAACTTCATTCAAGACTGGAACAAGTCACTTCCCAGGGTCTGTACTCCTAAGAGTGTATAAACTGGTTTGAACAAGCTTGACCTGAGATATGGTTAAGAATGACATTTTGTAGAAGACGTAGATGGAAGAGTCCAATCATTCGAATTTGAACTTGGTTTTCCAGAAGAGGTAATCGTAGAAGTATACTTGTCTAAGAAGAAGGATAGAATACTTTTTAGCAGTTTGTTGGCTTAATTTGTAACATTTAAATATTTAGACATATGGCAAATGGGTCTCTATTTGTATATATCTTCCTGAGGTCTTGTAAAAATGGGAGTTAAGGCCTAGGCTAAATCCATGTGTCATAAGAGTAAAAGTCTACAATTATTTGCTAATTATGAATCAGAGGATCTGGTTCCAAAGGGAAGGCCAGAATATAGAATTCCAGCTGTGTATTCCAATTGTTTAAAACCCTGAAACATAGGACAGTTAAGAAAGGAATAAAGGGAGGGAGTTCTATAAAACCTGGGGATCATAAAATATCTCATGATTGTGGGAGTAGATCCTCCAAGGAGACTTTCTTCATTCCCCAAATGAGTCAAGTGTCCCCATCCATAGTCTGATCATATCTTGTCGTATTATGGCAGTACTGGAATTGCTTACTTGTCTGCATCCCCCAACTGGCTGAGTTCTACAGGGGACAGATTATTAATCTCTTTTACTGCTTTATCCCTAAGAATCCAGGAATAATGTATAGTAGGTGTTGAATTAACATATTTTGAATAACCAAATCAAAAAAATTGTGCTATCCTGAGATATAACAGAAAATGGAGAAGTACCATTTCTAAACCTTGATATGCTGGGCAATTGGAGAAAAGCTCTACTCAAAACATGGATATAGTAGGTTATAGCTACTAGAAAAATATAAATTTGATTGATGAAAGAAATAAACTCTGGATCAAGAAGGCACAGTATTCTGATAACTAGACAGAAGTTTTCCAGTCTGAGAAAGCTTTATGAGTTCTCGAAGAATAACCAGAGTCTTGATCTCTGTATCCCTGGAACTTAATGCCAGTCTGGAATACAGTAGGTGCTCAAAAAGAGTTTGGTGAATGACAAGATTAAAGACACTGTCTAAGAAAAACTCTATTTCAATGTTATATGACCACTGTTCAGAATACACTGAGAAATAATTATTGAAATTCAATCAGAGGATACATTTTGATTGTGCAATTGTTATTTTTAAATGTACTGGATCATAAGCCCCATGACTTAAACTCATGTATATAGAGTATGGATACAAAGGAAGTATTTGTTTCCTAAATCATTTATATAAAAGACGTCCTGCCAGTTATCCATGGTTACATAACAAATTCCCTCAGAACCTTGTGGCTAAAAACCACAATAATCATTCAATTCCCTCTCATGGTCTTTGTGAGTCAGATATTCAACCAGGGCACAGTGGGAACAACTTGTGTCTTCTTTAGGATGTTTCAAGTCTCAGCTGAGAAGATTTGAGGACTAGAAGTGACCAGATGGCTGGTGGCTAAAATCACCTAAATACTCATTCATTCATCCGTCTGGAGGTTGTCGCTACTGACTGGGGCCCAGTTGTAGGTTTATTTGGGGCTACCTGCCAAAATGCTTATGAAAAATCTCTCATGGTTCCCTTGTCTCTTTAGAACATAATGAGTGATTTCTAAGAATATGCATCCCAGGAAGAACTGGCAGAAGCCAGAAGGTTACTGGTGGTAACCATTTGTTCCCTAGATTCAGGAGTCATAGGGGTTCACTGCCACCATAGTCACAGGTCCACACAAACTCTCAGAAGAGCATTAACACCACATTGTGTGCAAAGCATAAAGGATGGGAGATCTTACTGTTGTGGTCAACATGGCAAATACAATCTGCTATAGTCTACCCTCTAGCCATAGTAATTCATAATCTCTCAAAGATACAAAACACCTCCATTCCCACCATCAAGACTGCCAAGTCTCATTCCATTACAGCAACAGCTCAAAGTCTATAAGAATGTGCAAATCAAGTGGATGAGGTTCCTTCTTGAGATTTCTCCAGTACAGTTCCTTAAGCACCCTTCCTCTTGAGCCTAAGACCTATGACCTAAGAAGACAAGTTATACAATAATAATAGATTACCAGAGAAGTATCTTTCCTATAAATGGCTTAGGTAGCAACAGTGGAACAGTCAAGACACAAGACAAACACTCTAAACTCCCATTCAAAAAGGGAGAAAATAGGAGGCATACCACAGTCACCAGTTAATTGCAATTTTGAAATCCATCCCAATACAGATTGCAAATTCTTTGATTAAAACACGATATTGCTCCCCAGGAAGGATCCCCTATGACTCTTGGTTCTGCCCTCTGAATTATCTTTCCTTGTATGTATTTGTCAGCCAACATTTGCAGCAAAGTAGTTTTCTCAAGATGTGTTTTGTTAGGAGAAGTTGGGGGAAAAGAGACCAAAAGCCTTAAAAAAATAAATAAATAAAAATTTTTAAAAAAAAAACCTCTTTCTGTCCTTTTTAGTCCAAGTTGGTGGTGCTACCATGAAAACAATCCTCTTAAAAATTCTGTGGGATTTTCTATGAATCTTTTTGGTGTTCATGTCATCAGGCAGATGCCATAAGCATAATTCTCTTCTAGATGAGCTCTTCTTTATCTCAGTTTCCATAAAATGTTGCAACGTATGTAAGAATCTTGGAAGCCATATTAGTTAACAGAGATCTATGAGGCACATCTGTAACTTCCGTAGACAGACTTTAGTCACTCTAAAAGAGTCTGTGAGGCACCTCAGATCTTCCTGAGGTCTTTAAAAAACATTATACAGTCATACTCTTGGTTCTTTCTTCTGACCAAGTTTTCATGACAAAAAACCAGATTTGACCTCTACTAAGAAGACTTTTCTTAGAATCATGTGTCATTTGTAGAGTTGGGAATAAAAAACAGTTTTATCTGTATGCACGTCCTG
Organism: Panthera onca; assembly: GCF_046562875.1. Lineage (NCBI taxonomy): Eukaryota > Metazoa > Chordata > Mammalia > Carnivora > Felidae > Panthera > Panthera onca. The sequence goes on from NC_138347.1 coordinate 53,911,518, forward strand.
GCTCTTTTATACTTAACAGTCTCTTCTTGAGCACATTCCCCTGCTCTCATATTTTGTCACAGGTGCCAAAAAGTTCAGTGGCACTTTCAATATTTTTCCTGGAAAAATCACTGAATATATTAGATACAAATCACTGAATATATTAGATACAAATACTATTTCCTGTATATTTTAGATGAAAGTGTCACCAAACTTTCACCACTGCATGATCATTGTTCCTCCACTTCTACTCTCCAATACCATTTCCCTACTTTCCTTTAAGCCTTCACCAATAGCTTCCTTCTAGCCCTGTAGGTGTCCACTGAACTCATTCTTTAGGCATTTCCTAACTTTTCCTCAAGGCCTTTTAGGATTTCACCAACAGTCTTCTCAATGTCCTTCCAGCTCCCACCTACCATCCAAAGCCAAAACCCCAGCACCCAAATTTGTGTGTTTTAATTGTTTAGCTCCCCATTCCCAGCACCCAAATCTGTTCTGGTTTTCTGTTGCTGGGCAACAAATCATTCCAACACCTAATAGTTATTTTATTACATCTCACAGTTTCTGCCTATCAGAAATTTGGACAGGGAATGGAGCAGATGACTTGCCTCTGCTTCACAATGATCAGAGTCTCAGGTGGGAAGGCTCAAAGGCTGCAGGTGACTTGAAGGCAGATCCTGGCTATCAGTTGAGACCCTGCCTGGGGTTACCAGTCAAAACACCCGAATGTATACTCTCTGTATGGTCTTTCATCTCACAGCATGGTGATTGTGTTCATGGAATAAGCTGCATTGCCTTTAATGGCTTAGCTTTGGAAAGTCACATATTCTGACTTCTGCCTTAATTACAGGTATGCCCAAACTCAAGGAAAGATAACACACAACCCTCCCCACTTTCTCCAAAGTTTCGGAAGAAATACCTATCACATATTATAAGAAGCGTAGGTAGAATGGGAGAACTTGTTGCAACCATCTGGGGAAAACACAATTTGCCACACATATTACTAAAGGAAAACAGAAATGTCCCTACTTATAGGCCTCTAAAATTCAAGGTGTCATAATATCTCAAGTTTTGTACCTTAAGAATCTATATTTGATATGCAAATATTTTTGTCTGATTTTAATGCTAAAAAGAGGATCTAGGGCTCCTCTACCAAACACCCCTACTTAATAAGCAAATATAATAGGGCAGGGATAATTTCAATAACTTGTTTAAGTTCCAATTCAGTCTTATAACTTCCAGTAGAGTTATCTTCCCATTATATATTCTGCTACATTAAGATGCTTCAAATGCTATAATATCTCATCGCTCATGGTACCTGTAATAATACTCAAATTATCAGCAGCATTTCCACTCTTTCTGAGAAGCTTTAGAAATAAGGATTATGACTTCTTTTTTTAATAAACAAATTTCATACAGCTACATGCAAAAGTTTTAGGAAACTTTAAATATTACAATAAGCATGCAACTCCAGCAAGATCATCACGTGTATGAAGCTGACATCTCCACTTAGAATTATAGGGGAATGCACAGCGAAAACATAATTACTCTAAATTTGTTTTTGGATATTTATTGACCTTAAGAGTTCAGAGTCTATAATGGTCCTCTCATCCAGAGCTAATCACTGACACTTCATAACTTGAATGCTGAAAATTTCCACTCAGTTGCTGTCAAAGGTTGAATAGTTATATTTAAGGCATTTTCTTTTGGAATGTTTCATACACCTTGAAGAGAAGTGTTGGAGTCTAATTTTAAAGGTGTTCACTTGTAAACAATATTTTTAAAGGTCTAATTTCTAAAAATAGTGATATATAAATATTGAATGAAGATAAAACCTATTAACATGTAATATTGCCTTCAGTCTTTAGAAGGCAACATGTTACTTCTCACTCAGAACTGTGCATTTAACGGGCCTGAGGTCATACTATGATCTCCAAATAAATATATTCTATTTAACAATTGACAAAAAATAAATAAAAATCAAGTAGCTGACTGCAGTAACTGCATACATACTGCTGTTTACCCATTAAGTATTAGACTACTAACCTATTTTTAGAAAACATAATAAAAATAATCTTATTTATATTATTTACTTAAAAAATAAAAAATAAAACAGATGCAAAATAAATCAGTCTATTCCATTACATAACACAATTATTGTAATTAAACATTACTCACCCAATGTATTCATCCACCCAGTATTCACATCAGAATAATTTTTTTGACCCTAAACCAAATTAGGAAAAATCATTTACTTCATGGAGAAAAAATTATCTTATATGTATTTATGAACTATTAACAAAAATTGACAGAAGCCAAAAGAAAGGTTTGACATATTTAAAAATGAAGAAACCATACATCAAGTGAGCTGATTACTCTGAAAGAAAGTAAAAGCCAATTACAGAAGTTTAAGGAATATATCTACAACATTATGCAATTAAAATCACAACATAAAAAATTTATAGATATTTTGACAAAGCATTATTTTGCTTATGTGAATGACTATGCAAATTAACAAATAATTATGAAAGCCCTTCTATCTGTTATGGGAAAATAACACAGTTGAAGAAGTACAGCAGTCCCACCTTATCCATGGTTTCGTTTTCTGCAGTTTCAGTGTTCCCCAAACAACCACAGTCCAGATGCCAACAATCCTCCTTCTTATCTGTCATCAGAATGTCAGTAGCAGCCTTGTCATTTCATTCACTTCACTTCACCTGAACACGTTGGCATTTTATCATCTCACATCATCACAGGAAGAAGGGTGACTACAGTACAGGAAGATATTTTGAGAGAAAGACCACATTCACTTAACCTTTATAACAGTATTTTGTTATAATTGTTCCACTTTATTATTAGTTATTGGTGTTAATCTCTTAGTGTGCCTAGTGTAGTTTATATACATATGTATGTGTAGGAAAAATCATAGTATATATTTAGGATTCATTACTATCCATGGTTTCAGGAATGCACTGGGGGTCTTAGAACATATCCCCTGCAGATTAGGGGGCCCTACTGTAGTTGGAAAAATAGCAAAAATAAATGCATAATATAAATATTTGAGCAAATGTTCAACATAACTAATAAACATTTCTTTGAAAATGAAATCAATGTAATCCAATTTTAACTCATAAAATTAGCAATGATAAAAAACAATAAGTATATCCAGTTTTGGAAATGGTACATTGAAGTAAGGCACACCCAACAACAGCAGATAATAGTCTCAATTGATATAATTTTTATGAAAAACAATTCAGTTATTAGTTGCTTGAAAAGCATCTAAAACTTTTGACCAAGTAATTCTAATTTTTAATGTCTGTTTTATGAACTTGAAATTTAAAAAAAAAAGATTAAAATGTATGCCAATACCATTTATTATTGCATTGTTTATTACTAATAAATCATAGACACAACATATTCAACTTTAGGAAATGATCAAATGCAGTCCTGATACAATTATATAAATAATAAACAAACATCTTTTTAATATTTTGTACTACATATGAAATAATATTAATAAGAAATTAATACACAAATATTCATTATATTCTCAACTATGTAAAATATTCATCACAGAAGCCTGAAACACCATATTCCAAAAAGTTGAGGGAAATTCTAACTTTACAAAGGTAGTATGAGACATTTAATTTGTTTTTGCTTTCTGTTTTTAAAACAAATCTGTATCACTTGCTATCAAAAAAGGAACAAGGAGAGAAAATATTTGAAACATTTAGAAGGGAAAAAAGAAAAGATACATCAGCATCTGGCAAGCATTAGTAAAACAGGTAAAAGTAATTTTTTTTTTATTTCTTTAATGTTTATTTGTTTTTGAGAGACAGAGAGAGACAGAGCACAAGAGAGCGAGGGGCAGAGAGAGGGAGAATCTGAAGCAGGCTTTGGGCTCTGAGCTGTCAGCACAGAGCCTGATGCGGGGCTTGAACTCATGAACCTTGAGATCATGACCTGAGCTGAAGTCAGATGCTTAACCAACTGAGCCACCCAAGCACCCCAGGTAAAAGTAATTTTGAAGTTCAGTTGAAAAGTTATACTTGTTCTCTTTCACATAAGAATTCAATAACTGATTTTCTCTTAAAATTCTCAACAAAATTTTTTTATTCTGAGTCAGTCTTTTTAAGACATTATGATGATTATGTATCTACTTATTTCCCTTTGATCCTTGCCTACCAGGAAATGCAGAGCCAGGTGTCATTCTGAGAAAAATAATCACATAATTCTATTTTCTTAGTACAGTTACCTACCTGGATGGTCTAGTGCTGTTTTCACTTATATTTTCATCTTTTTAAACATGCTTTATTATAGATTTGTTATAGCAGATGGTGCCATCATTTTTCTTAATGTGTATAATGCAGAATATGTGAAAACAGTCTGAAAGAGTTGGCACAATGATGAGAAAAGTTGAATAATTAATCCAGGACAAATGTTTTTAAATTACTGAAGGTTTGAAAGTTAAACTAAATTTAATCAATTTTTTTATAAGTCTTAAATTTTGGACTCTAGATAAATCCTAGGCTTTTTAAGCATAAAGGTTATAAGGCTGACTACAAAGTGGGGGGCCAGGGAAACCATTTTCTCTGCAAGAAAAATGGAGCTAATTGCTGGCATGCAGGGCTCGTCAACAGCACCATCAAGTTGAAAAGCTTCTGATTATATCATTTGTTTATGTATACTCTCTTCTGTGGCAGCTCTCTCTTATGAGTGAAGAAATTCTATTCTTTTGTACTAATCCTCTAGTGGAAGAGCTTTCTGGCAAGTAAATAAGTGAGCCACTGAAGTACAGAACAGGGTGGCTATGTCTCACCACCTTCCCTGGTCATGCTGTGGGCCTGATGTTTTCTGTGTAAGGGGATGACTCATGGACATCAAGGCTTGGTTTCCATCAATTCTCTTTAGGAAAGGACTCTTCAGAAATTTTCTTCAGACTATGGTATCATCATTGTCTGTTACCAAAATATGCTGGTCTTTTTCTAACATAATGTGATCCCTTCTAAATGGCAGTACACTTTGAATATTCTTTTATCTCTGCTTTACAAACATTATAACATCACTTCCTTATGTAAAAGGAACTCCATAAATTCACTCCTTAAAAATGCTCTTAAAAATCTTCTGAAAGTGAATTAAATATTTTTTATATTGCTCTCAACAAATGATATTAATGTTTTAGGAAGTTATAGATTTATCCCATGCTTTAATTAAAATACAAATTCTGGAAAATGTCAATGGGGCCTGGAAGATTAACGTCAATCTTGTGAAACAAAGTCCTCAAGGGACAAAGAGAGGGGGTTAGCTAGTAGATGGAACATAAAGTGCTTTCAGCCATCTATACACGCATAAAAATCTTGGTGCTTTATTAGTGATCATTCAGTTAAATGTTTGTAGCTGTTTTTCCAAAATGAACACCGGTCAGGTTGCTCTGTTATATGAAGGGGCTTAGTTACTAATATCTAGAGCTTGGAATTTGGTAAAAAATATTGATATGAGCTATTCATTTTGCCTTTTTTAGTACTTTATATATGTTAATTTAAATAACTTCAAACACATAAAATACATATTCTCCTTATGCAAAATTAAGAAATTGTTAAGATTGGGGCACCCGGGTGGCTCAGTTGATTAAGCATCTGACTCTTGATTTCGGCTCAGATCATGTCCTCATGGTTCTTGAGTTCAAGCCCTGTGTGGAGCCTGCTTGGGATTCCCTTTCCCCTTCTCTCTGCCACTCCCCACATGCATGCATGTATGCACGCACGCTCTCTCAAAATAAATAAGCTTTAAAGAAATGTTGATAACCAACTTAAATTCCAGGTTCCTCCCCATAGGTACCTAGTATTAGCTGAGTTTGCATCCTTCCTGCTCTCTTTTATGGATTTTTGTGTGTGTATATACACGTATTTATAATTTAACCACTATATATAAAATGCGTATATATGTATATATAATACTATATATTTTCATATGTATGTAAAAGTATATAGTGTTTTATATATATAATATACATATTATATATATATAAACACAAATGCATAGCATCATAATAGCAACATAAGAATATACCTATTCCCACAGAGAATGAGATTTTTTTGGCTATTTTTCTTTCATCTTCCATGAATTACTTATACAAATTTTTTCCTTCATTTTTTTCCTATAAGGTTATTTTTTTCCTTATTGATTTATGAGCTTTTGTAGATTCAAATAATTTTTTGTCTGTGTTGCAAATATTTTTATTTCAAACTGTAAGGTGTCTCTCGCTATACTTAAATTTTAATTTTAAGGTCAATTTTTCCTTCATAACTTTTTCCTATTTGACTTATTTTAGAAGGGTTTCCCCAACATAAAGATCAAATATACATTCTTTACATTGTCTTCTAATAGTTTTATAATTTACTTTTACATGAATACCTTTAATATTAATATTGAATTCCCCAGTTTGTTAAGTTGGCATATAGGAAAGCAATTACTTCTATATGTTGATATTTTATCTAACCGCATTGTTGACTAGGTTTATGAATTCTGACAGTTTGTCAGCTGGCCCTCTGGAATGTATATGTGACAGTCACCTTCTGCAAGTTGTCAGTGACATCGTTATTTGCTACTGTTGTTGTTTCACTGACTGGGCCTCTGGCGTCCTGGTAAATGATAATGGCAATAATGGTCCGTCTTTGTGACCCTCTTTTCAGTGGGAAAACTTCATGTATCATTAACATAATACTTATTTTTGTAGATTTTTAGAAAGAACCTTCATCCAGATAATGGTAACAACCTTTATAGGCCTTGTTTGCTAAAGAATGACACTTAAGTTTTATTTAAAAGGTTTTTGCAGTTACCATTTCACTATTGTGTAGTGCACTGACAAATGTTTGTGTTTTTGAACCATTGTCACATTTCTGGAATAAAGGCTGGATGCTCATGACATATTTTAATTCCAATGCATTCATTCTTTGATTTTTTTTTCCAAATGCTTTAAGAATTTTGCATCTATGTTTGCAAGTTTTTGTGTGTGAATCTGTATATGGTTCTCTCTTTATCAAGTTTTTAAATATTTGTATTTCACTTTTATTGCCTTTTATTGAGACAATCAATTTTTCTTTGTTTCTTTTTACTAACAGTTAAAAGTTACACCTATTTCTCTTCCGGTAGCAACTTTAATTTTTAAACTACTTTATAATTAATTATAATTACATTGTTTCTAATAATGGTGGCATTAAACTGTGGACACATTATAGCTTCTCTAAAAGTCAATATTTGTAGCACATTAGGCTACATCCCATTCATCATCCCATTTGCCATCTTGCTACTACCCAGAAATGTTTAATAAATTTAATAAACAGCTGTTTACTAAACAGCTAATTTTAGAAAAATTTATTGTAGTCAATACTTATTTAGAATTTACAATAATTTTGAGTAAGTTCCTTACAGTGCTTTTGGAATCTTTCCTTTTCCTCTTGGATTCACATTCAAGAGTTGGAGAACATCTGACTCTAATTCAACCTCTATCTGTAAGTAATTTACTTTCTGAATCATTCTATGGGCAAAACAACCCTAGTTTTCTCACATAATTGAATACTCAGAATTATAAATCCAAAGTTGTTTACCTTAAAATGCATTTTTTATTGTCCTCTTGCATGTAGTTAATCTAGTGAATTTTGAACTGAATGTAATTTCAATTTGACAATTATTTCCCAGTAAACAATCTCTTCTAGTCTCCTTCTCTGGAAGCTTTTAAGATTTTGTCTTTGTCCTTGGTGTTCTAAATTTCATTAGGATGGGTTCCTCTAAATTCTGCTGAGTGCTTGCAGGAGGTATGTGCTTTTACTCTGAAGAGACAACTGTCTCCAATTCTAAGAATATTTTTTTAATTCTTTTCATGTTTGCTTGTTTTTGAGAGAGAGAGAAAGAGAGCACAAACAGGAGGGCCAGAGAGAGAGGGAGACATAGAATTGAAACAGGCTCCATGCTCCAGGCTGTCAGCACAGAGCCAGACATGGGCCTTGAACCCACAAACTGGAAGATCATGACCTGAGCCAAAGTCGGATACTTAACCAACTGAGCCAACCAGTCGCCCCTAAAATTTTTTTTAATAATTCTTTCATTTAATACTACTTTTTACCTCTTTTCTCTTCTGAATCTTCTATTATATGAAGTCTCCTGAGACATGAGATTACTTTATCTTTCATACTTTTCACCTTTCGTTTGATCTGAATTCTGCAAGAATTCCTCACTTCAATTTTTTTAGTGCATTAATTTACTCTTCAGCTTCAAGGACCATTCTCCTCTACTTAGCTCATCTATTGTGCTATTAAGTGACTGACCAATTTTTATTATCCATGTAATGTAATTAATAAATGTTTAGGTAGCAATATCCTCTTGCAACCCTTTGTGATAAAATATATTCTAAAATGAAATCCTTTTCTTCTTGTTCTAACCACTGTTTCTTTAGGTGTAAGTACTTTTGTTTATCCCCTTTTTTGTGTCTCTATCATGGTGATGAATTTCCCTGAATACTTGGTGAATTTTTTTTTTTTGTGCTCCTTTTTAAAGGGGGATTCTCCATTAGGATGTCTTCTGTAGAATTCATTTCATTGTTTTTCTTTGCTCTATTGCAATCCTGCTTTTGCCTTAACAATGAATTTAATGCTAATTGACAAAACAGCTAATAGAAAGATAAACTGTATTCTGGCACCATTAGCCTTCTGGGACTCTGGGTGCACTTTTAGCCTTTAAATGAAATAATCAGGTTGAATATTTGATTTTCCTGGAAGACAAAAACAAATAATTTCTTAGAGAACTTTGGGTAGAATTCTAGATTCTAGAACACTAGATTCTAGTACAAAAACAACAGCTACAACAGCTGAAAAATAATCCTTTTATAAAAAGAAAAATGGTAGGTATGTTTTGCTTCAGAATGATGACTTTTATTTCAAGAAATTGTTTTCTTTAAACCATTCCATTAAAAGGAGTTTGGTAGAAAAGATTTAGTTCATGGAATTCAGAATCTCAGCTCCTAGTAGATTCATGAGTAGAAAATCAATTTCAATGTAAATTATTCTAAAATCAGATGAAATTTAACTTTGCAAGAGACACCAGATCAAGCCACTTAATCTCTGTGAACTCCCAGTCACTTATTTTTTTTTAATTTTTTTTTTAATGTTTATTTATTTTTGAGACAGAGAGAGACAGAGCATGAACGGGGGAGGGTCACAGAGAGAGGGAGACACAGAATCTGAAACAGGCTCCAGGCTCTGAGCTGTCAGCACAGAGCCCGACGCGGGGCTCGAACCCACGGACCGTGAGATCATGACCTGAGCCGAAGTCGGACGCTCAACCGACCGAGCCACCCAGGCGCCCCCCCAGTGACTTATTTAGAAATTGAGATTGATCATAGCACACACACATCACAGGGTTTTATGATAACTAAGTGGGTAAATATATTTGATTTTATTTTTTATAAACTGTAAAATCTTTTATTTAAAAAAAAATTTAAGTGTTCATTTATCTTTGAGGAGAGAGAGACAGCAAGAGCTGGGGAGGGACAGAGAGAGAGGGAGACACAGAATCTGAAGCAGGACCCAGGCTCTGAGCTGTCAGCACAAGGCCCAATGCAGGGCTCAAACCCACGAACTACGAGATCATGACCTGATCCGAAGTCAGACACACAACGGACTGAGCCACCCAAGGACCCCTAAACTGTAAAATCTTTTAAAAAGTAATTTGCCACATATTCAGGCCCTCACTATATAACAGACTGTGAATGTTATTATTATTTAAGTCAGTTTATAATTTATCAAATGAAATTGTAATTTTTTGCCTTTGTGTATAATCATACATTTCTATCCCATCCCTATTTAATAGAGAGATAGATAGGGGCATAATATTCCCTTGATGTTCTTAATATCCCAGTCTGAAGGTTCAATGGTAAGTCATGTGTCCCCATCATGTTCAAACATAAAAATCTCTTCGATTGCTTGTTACATGAATAACAATTTTTAGAACATCATCTAGAGATTCAGATTCAGGAGGGGTCCAGAATAATATGCTTTTAAAAAGCACCCAAAGTAAAATCTTTCATCAGGAATATTTGGCAAACACTGGCTTAGAGTAATGAGTTGTAATGATTTTCCAGCAAGAGTCATAAGTTCATCTAGGACTACAAAAGGTAAATACTTATACTCCAGTAATAAACTGCCCACCATTTGTCTAAAGTCACCTATTTGCTCTCATCCCAGTGAAAAATAATTTAAGTGCTTAGAATGAACTATTTTTGGGTCTTCTGGAGTGTGTTCCACTTATAGTATCCCGTGCAGATGAGACTAAATCTTATTTCCTAAGATTTCCAAATAAGAAATATTCCCTCTTTTGTCATGATCCATTCCAATGTTTTTTTTTTTTTCAACTGCCCAAAAGCTCTTTTTTACATCTGGCTTAAATATTTAATGCATATAACTTTACTGTTAATAGATTAGTATTACCACCAGAATGCAAAGAATTTTATCTTAAATCTTAAGTAAACTCACACAATGTATCCAAAACTATAAGCCACTCTTCACCATCCAGAAGCTACTTCTCGTTAAGAGGAGCCAAAAAGTTCAAAGAAAAGAAAAGAAGAGAAAAGAAAAGAGAAGAAACCTGTAACCTGCATCCACCTAAACATCTCTAAGGAATGTGCTGTCAATAATACATGTGAGGGGCAGGTAGGGTATGTTTCCCAAGAGACAAATGATTAGCATGAATGTACTGTGCTCAGACCTTTAAGAAAACAGAATAGCCAAGAAGGACTAGAAAAATCATGCAGCTGTTTCCAGGATGTTTTTATTTATAATTTTATGGACTGTGAACTGTGCAAAAAAATGTCACTAGAAGGTACTCATTCATCTGCATGATTGTCTTAAACTCCTGTCTGCAGCAATGATCACTAATGAATATGCAGAACATTTTTAAGGTTCAACAGCTTCCAGATAGGCTAGTGACAAACAACCTTGACTGTATTTGCTCTCAAGGCCCTATTTAGGGGGCAAAAGCCAATAACATGGTGCCAATCTTGCTGGCACAGGATAAAAACTGCCTTGATTGTGTTCTTGTCTGCTAAAAAGCCTAGGCGGTGGTATTCAGCTCCTTTCTCAATAGCAGCCTCTTGAACGGCTTGGCATGAACCAGCCATTCTAAGAATGCCTGTTTAAATCTTAGACTGATGAAAAGAGGAATGTATACTGATTTGCTATTAAAACGTGCAGAATAGAAAGCAATATGAAAACTGAAAATATTCATGAGTATGCCCACATAAAATTTCATTGTGTGATTTTAGTTACTGCACTTTGGGTCTGTATTTTAGTTGGAGAGGAGATTTTTTATACAGTTAGATATGTAAACTCACCATCCACACACCAAAAGATCCATGATTGTGTCAGCATAGCTTATTTTTAAAAATTTTTATGTTAAAACATATCATACACATAACGAATAGTGCAAAAAATATAGGGGCCCCTGGGTAACTCACCTGGTTAAACTTCTGGCTCTTGATTTCAGTTCTGGTTGTGATCTCAGGGTTTGTGAGTTCAAGCTTCGAGTACGTAAGAGAGAGGATTCTCTCCCTCACTGTCTGTCCCTCACCCACTCATGTGAATGCACTCTCTCTCTCTCTCTCTGTCTCTCTCTCTCTCTCAAAATAAATAAACATTTTTTTAAAAGAGAATAGTGCGTGGGGCGCCTGGGTGGCTCAGTCGGTTAAGCATCCGACTTCAGCTCAGGTCGCGATCTCGCGGTCCGTGAGTTCGAGCCCCGCGTCGGGCTCTGGGCTGATGGCTCAGAGCCTGGAGCCTGCTTCCGATTCTGTGTCTCCCTCTCTCTCTGCTCCTCCCCCGTTCATGCTCTGTCTCTCTCTCTGTCTCAAAAATAAATAAACGTTAAAAAAAAAATTAAAAAAAAAATAAAAGAGAATAGTGCAAAAATATAAATGTACGGTTCAATGAAAGCCAACTGCTAGGTAACTGTCACTAGGTCAACAAAGAGCCTTGCAAACCCTGCAGAAGCCTCCATTGCATCCACTCCCCACCACTTTCCTTTCCAAACTCCTCAAAGGAAACCACTCTCCTGCCTTCTAACAGCACAGCTTAGCTTTGGCTATTTTGTAAGACTCTGTACCAATTAAATTACATAGTATATATACACTTTTGTATCTGACTTTCCCACCCCACTATTATAATTGTGAAATTCATCCATGTTGCTGGGTGTAATGTCAATTCTTCCATTTCCATTTCTGTAGAGTATTTCTTTGCATGACTATAAAACACTTATTTATCTATAATACTGCTTGGTGGACATTTATATTTTTTTCCAGTTTAGGATTGTAATGAATAATGATGCTATGAATATTTGTTTACATTTCTACTGGTGTACACACATTTTTCTGCTGGATACACCTAGAAGTAAAATTGCTGTGCCATAAGATATACAAAAGATCAGCTTTAAGAGAGAATGCTAAGTATTTTTCCAAAGTTGTCACACCAATGTGTAGCTCTAGCCAAAGGTATAAGGATTCCTTTTTCTCCACACTCTCAGCAAACCCTAGTAATGTCTTTTTAAATGACAGTCACTCTGATGAGTGTGTAGTAGCACATAACTTGCTTTTTCCTCATCACCAATGTTGAGTTCCTTTTTATATGTTAATTTAGTCATTTGGGTGTGTGTGTGTGTGTGTGTGTGTGTGTGTGTGTGAGAGTGAGAGAGAGACAGAGACAGAGACAGACAGAGACAGAGAGAGACAGACAGAGAGACAGCCCTTCCCACTCAAATCTTTTGCCTATTTTTCTATTGGGTTGTCTTTTTCTTATTGATTTGGAGATTTTTAAAAATTCTTAGTATGCCTTCTTTTTTTAGCTATATATATTCAAGGTATTTTCTTTCACTCTGTGGCTTACCTTTTTACTTACTTAATGGCGTATTTTGATTAGCATATTCTTAATGTTAACATAGTCCATTTTATTCATCTCTTAATGATTAGTGGTGTATGTATCTTTTAAAGACACCTTTCCTTACCCCAGGCTCATGAATTGTTCTATATCAATTTTTAGAAACTATTGATTTGTCTCTCAATTTATGTATCATTGTAAGATGGGTCATTTCTTTTCTCTCCCTACCTTCCTTCTTTCCTTCCCTCCTTCCTTCCTATTTCTTTCTTTCTTTTTAAACAAATAGAATTCATTTGAACCAGTACCATCTATTGAAAAGATGGCTCTTTCTCATTGTATTGTGCAGTGCCCCTTTCTATTAAATCAAGTGTCCTTCCAAACATAACCCCAGTTCTGGGCTCTCAATTTTCTTCCACATGTCCATTTGCCTATCCTTGTGTCAATGCTGCACTATCTTATTAGTATAATTTATAATGCATCTTAACATCTGGTAGAGCAAGTCTTGCCACTTGCTTTCATCGAAAGTGTTTGGCTGAGCCTGGGTGGCTCAGTCATGTGAGTGTTCAGTTTTGGCTCAGGTCATGATCTCATGGTTCATGGGGTCAAGCCCCCACATCGGGCTCTCTGTTGTCAGCACAGAGCCCACTTCAGATCTTCTGCCCCCCCCCCACTGCTCCTCCCCCACTCATTCTTTCTCTCTCTCTCTCAAAAATAAATAAACAGTAAAAAAAGTGTTTGGCTTATACTAGCACTTTTTTTTAATTTTTTTTTTAACGTTTATTTATTTTTGAGACAGAGAGAGACAGAGAATGAACGGGGGAGGGTCAGAGAGAGGGAGACACAGAATCTGAAACAGGCTCCAGGCTCTGAGCTGTCAGCACAGAGCCCGACGTGGGGCTCAAACTCACGGACCTGGAAATCATGACCTGAGCCGAAGTCGGCCGCTTAACCAACTGAGCCACCCAGACGCCCCTATACTAGCACTTTGTATTCATAACCTGTATGATCAGTTTGTCATTTCTGAAGAAATCTGTTGAGTTTTCATTGGGACTGAACTAGATCTAAAAGCCACTGTTGCAAAATAAACTTTAAAATATGAGACTAAAGATATATGAACATGGTCTATTCCTCTGTTTATCTGTTTTTTAAATTTCTCCCAATATGTTTTATTGCAGAGCTCTGTAGTTTCCTATGTAATGATGTTGTCCATTTTAAAAATTATTCCTGGGGCACCTGGGTGGCTCAGTAGGTTAACCGTCCAAGTTCAGCTCAGATCATGATCTCATGGCTCGTGGGTTTGAACCCTGCATCGGGCTCTGTGCTGACAGCTCAGAGCCTGGAATCTGCTTCAGATTCTGTGTCTCCCTCTCTCTCTCTGCACCCCCCCCCCCATCACACTCTATCTCTCTCTCTCCCATAAATAAACATAAAAAAATGATTCTTATGTAATTTGATATTTTCTAGATGTTAATGTAAGTGCTAACTAGTTTACTGTAATGTCTTCTACATGTATGTTATTTGTATATATTAACACCCTGGCGTTTTTCTCTTAAACTTGTATCTGGCAACTTTGTTATATGCATTAATAAATTCTAGTTATCTTATATATTTTCTTTCTTTAAGTTTATTTATTTATTTTGAGAGAGTGAGAGCATGCATGTCTGTGAGTGGGGGAAGGGCAGAGAGAGAGAGGGAGAGAGAGAATCCCAAGCAGGCTTTGCACTATTAGCACAGAACCTGATGGGGGTCTTGATCTTAGAACCATGTGATTATACCTGAGCTAAAATCAAGAGTTGGAAGCTCAATCAACTGAACTATCCAGGCACCCCTATCTTATGTGTTTTTTATATAAATCATATTTGGAAATAATGAAAGTTATATTTGTTCTTTTCCTATACATATTTTATATATTTTTATATTTTTGCCTTATTTCTCTAACAAAGACCTTCAGTAAGATAACAGACATCTTTGTGCTCTTATTGTTCTGAAGGGAAAATTTCTCAAAACTTTATGGTTAAGTTCATGATTGGTGTAAATTTTTTAAACATATCTAATAAATGCACTTTAATCAAGTGTTTTTTTAAGAATATATTGAGATGATTATTAAATCATTTACTATTTTGTTGTATAGTAAATTATATTAGTTCTTTTTTCATTAATGTATTTTTAACAGATTTATTGGATATAATGTGCATACCATAAAATTCATTAATTTAAAGTGTACAGTTCAAAGGTATTTAGCACAGTCATGGAATTGTGCTACCATTGCCATAATGTAATTTTAAATATTTTTATCAGCCCAGAAGGAAATCTCATACTCATCGTATACACTCCCCACCCTTACTTGCCTAGCCCTGGTCACCCACTAATCTATTTTCTGTCTTGATAGTTTCCTACTCTGGAAATTTCATACAAATGGAATCATGCAATATGTGGGGGTTTGTTTTGAGACTGGCTTCTTTAACTTAGCAAAATATTTCTGTTGATCATTCACATTATAGCATGTATTCATGCTTTATTCTTTATTGTTACTGAATACTACTTGATTTTATGGATATATACTACATTTTGTACATTCGTCAGCTGGTGAGCATTTCATTCATCTTCACGTTTTGGCTTGGGACATGCTGGGAAGCTCTATTGCATAGGAATATTATTTAACATCTACATATTATTAATCCAACAAACTAAACAATTTTCACATTAGATTGTTTAGTTTGAATATAACTGATTTTATTTCTACCATATTTTTTCTCAGTGTTGTGGGTTTCTCTTTCTCGTTCTTCCTTTTTGTTTTTCCTGCTCTCTGTTGGACTGACCAAGTCTGTTTGCTCTTTCTTTTCCTCTACTCCTTTCCTGTAACTGATCTGAGAGTTCTATATTATATTCCTGTGTGTGTGTGAAGTGTTACTCTTAAATTTATAAGTCACACACTCAAGTGTTTTCCAGTAAATTCTACAACATACCTACCTTCCTCCCAACCCTGACAACATTCTTACCATCTTTACACTATGCAATAACAGATACATCTTCTTACTTTAGTTAAATTTAATTTACTCTTTTTAAAAACATTCAAAAATTATTACTTTCTCTATTTCACTATCAGACTACACCTTCATATATAATTCATACATAATTTTTTTGCTTTTTATATAAACACAATATTCTTGAAATTTAAAAAAAAAATAAATCTATCAAACAACTGCAGCATTCATGAAACCCAGTAGAAAACAACTGTTTAATGTTGAGCAGAATTCTGATCATTATCAAAATCTGAGCACATGAAAGCTTGGAGACAAATGTTTCATTACATATTTGAGGGCATTCAATAATAATAATGGCTAATGCCTATACAGGACTTACTTTGTACCAGGTGCTGTTTTACTGTTCTAAGAAATACACACACATGTAATGTAATCTTCCCAACAACGCTATGAAATAGGTACTATTGTTGTATTACTATTCCCACCGTACAGGTGAGGAAACTAGCACAGAAAACTAAGTACATTGCCCACAGTCACCTAGCTTGTAAATGTCATGGCTGGAAATTGAACCTAGACAACATGTCTCCAAAAATCCATGCTAAGTACAATCTGGTACATTACCAAACGGATAATTCACAAAAAAAAGTCCGGGCCTCTGGAACTATTAGCAGCACATGTTTGAAATAGTAATCTATGAATTAGTGTTAGTATTTTTCATAATAGCTAACTGAAATAGAAAGTGGATATCAGTGTTTTCTGTCCTTAAGAAGCATTTTAATTTTAAAACCAGGTATGGATCCTCTGAATTGCTTTTAGAAATTCCTTTTTTTGGACTTTCAAACACTGAATTCAAATTTAATGCTAAGTTTAACATTAAATTTAAAAATTCCTTCTTTTAGACCCTTAAACGTTACATTATCTAAAACCTTCATAATCAAGAAGACATAAAAATAAATGCCTTTGAATTGGCCAGCTTACTTGTGACAAAAGGTACTACTAATAAAACCCTGCGTCCATGTCTATCTAGTCCTGCTCAAGGATCATGCACACACCACTACAACCCAACTACCTAAATATTCCCAGTCACAGGTAATGGTCCCCTTTGCAGGGAAATAACCAGTATTTCCAGTCAAGCATTCACATGCACCATGCTGAGAAAATGTCTCTGTGTTCTAAGTTAGCCATGCAAGTGGCAGTGCTAAGTAGGAGACTCGAGTACTCAAATAACCCTGGCTCCAGTTAGTTTGACAACCTCACTCTTGCCATGCTCAATATTAAATTCAACTCAGACTCAGCCACCAATTTGGAGAACTCCAACTCCATGATCTCCCCCAATTACCTCTGTTCCCTAGGGTCCGTTCAGCTCTCTGGTAGTAATCAGTCCTATGGTTTCAGGTCCATGGAGGCCCAGGGAGATTCTATTTTATTTATTTTTTTATTTTTTTAAACATTTTTATTTATTTTTGAGACAGAGAAAGACAGAGCATGAACGGGGGGAGGGCCAGAGAGAGAGGGAGACACAGAATCGGAAGCAGGCTCCAGGCTCTGAGCTGTCAGCACAGAGCCTGATGCGGGGCTTGAACTCACAGACCGTGAGATCGTGACCCGAGCGAAGTCAGACGCTCAACCGACTGAGCCACCCAGGTGCCCCAGGGAGATTCTATACTGTCAAAGAAGATAAGAATTCTGAGAAAACACACACTTGAGCTCCCCTAGGTAAAATGACAGTAAAGGACAAGGGGAGAAGGTTTAGATGTGTGGCACTATCTTCATCTGAGAGGCTGTGTTCCTTTCCATACACCTTTCTATTCCCCATCCTTCCAATTTAAAACAAATAGCACCATTTCCAGCCAGTGTGCTTGAAGAAAAACTAATGCAATGATTGTAAAATAATTTGCAAAAATACATATTGCTCTAAAATATTCAATGATATTTATTTCCTTTTTGCAGAATAATAAGTCCCTATTGCACACGTAATAGGATATCTCAGATAAATTTTGTTGTGTATTTGGCACAATTTTGAATATTCACACTGCCTAACCAGCCATTTATCAGAGCTTTCACAAAAACGTTTTTTAATCTTCCACAGAACAGCATATATCTCAAGACTTTTATATGAATTCACTAAAGTTATATTCAAATAGACTAATTATCATTAAGTGTGTATGCTTAAAATATGTATAAGATATTTATGTATTAAAACTGGTAGGTTCTGATTGCCTTTATCTTGATGGTGAGTTATGAATCCTTTACATTTAAGAGAAAATGTATTTTCAAGCCCCAAAGCTAGAAATCTTTTTAAAACATATTGAAAATGAAGTCATATTTCCCTGGTCTATTTCAGTATACAGTACTTTGTAAAATAAATACTCCAAAGTGGTTTGAATTCATAAAAATAATTGCTTAAAAACTGCCCCAAGGTTAGGCCTGGCATTGAAGATTTTGTCTGGTGGCCAATTATTATGGTTCTGTTAATACTCTAAAACACTGTCTATAATGGAAATGCCAACTTCTCTGTAGTCCATATGAATGAAATATTGCAAATTAAAGTATGCAGCTGATGTGCAACTTCGCCTATGAAATATGATTGCTATTTGCCAATATATTTTCAAAAAATATAGGAGCAACAAGAGTTGGTACAAATGCTTAGGGACTATAACTAAAGCTATTGTTGAATTCTTTCTAATCAAATATTTTACCATATTGTTTCATTCGGTGACTAGCTCACTGCGAGTTGCATCATTAAGTAAGACAGCATTCCCTAACTCAGTGGCATACCATTCACTATGATCATTTATTAGGTGCTTGTGCACACTTACTCTGTGATTCTTGACAGACGTTTTGAACTATAATTTATAAAGGAAGTAGAATTTGAAACAGAGATCTCTGTGTCATCCAATAGAAACAAAAATGTGTAACAAGAGTACCATGTCACAAGCCTACTCGCCCACTTCAAATTCTGAACAGTGATAAAAGCATGCATTACTGCCTGCCCCAGCAATCCTTTCCACAGTCAATGGTAAAAGAAATAGGAGGATTACTGAGGAACACTGTCCCATGCAACATAAGCTTACCTCTTCTGCTATCTCTATTCTGTCTGTTCCAGGAGTGACAAGATCAAACCAGATATATATAGAAAGCATCCAAGTAATACCAGTGAGTCAGAGGAGCTCTTTCATTTATACTATGTTGTAATCAAAATGCATAGAATTTTAAAATTCTAAGGTTTTATCATATACTATTGCATGTGCTAAAAGTGTAACTTCTATAAAGAGAACGCATTAACCTGTATCTTTAACTCTTCTTTGGAAACATCCTTTCTGTATAGAAGTACTTGAAATAAAGCTATCATTTCTTATTCTCCCAAAAGATGTCAATCAAGAAGGAGTTAGTCATGATCAAACATATTATAGTCACTGTAGAGGTTTTTAAAAAGAGTAAAAGATGTGATCTCCACCAATGAAGAATCATATCTAACTGGTTTTTAAAAGATAAGTAGAGGTAAAATAAAATTACAGTCTAGTGTGTTTAAAACTACATTCACTATGGGAACTTAGCAAGGAACGGAAGAGTGTGGTCTCAAACTGTCACTGAAGGAAGAATAGGTGTTCAATTGACTGACGGAGAAGCAAGAAGATATTTCATGTGGAAGGAAGACTGGAAAATGGTACAAGACAGGAACAAGCATGTAGGAGATAGAGGTTAACCAATATGATTGAAGCAGTGTCATAAATAAGATGTTTATGATAGTATCTAGTTAATAGGGAGTGTTAAATGTCACATGAGAATCTGTAGGGACAAACAAACCACCAAAAGGATTGAAGTAGGAAAATACAAGCTGTAGGTTTTGTCTTAAAGCTTAATCCTGGAAGCAGGGGAAGAGTACTAAGAAACTAAAGATTTCACTGGGCAATTTAAGTGTATATAACATACTGGAACATCGCAAGCTCTAGAGGGATGTGTGTCTGGATTAGACCCCCAGCAACTCTACTTACTAGCCATGTTACCCAGGAGAAATTTCTGAAGTTCTTGTGCTGCAACTTTCTCATCTAGAATGTTGACATAATAAAGTACCTAGCTTATTGGGCTACTATGAAAATTAAATGGATTAATACAGGTTAAGAGTTTGGAACCAAAAACAGACTCAGATAGAGTTAGCTGATTTTTGACAAAGGAACATAGACAATAAAATGTAGCAAAGATCCTTTTTTTCAGCAAATGCTGCTGGAAGAACTGGATATCTACAAATAAAAAAAGATGAGTCTAGACACCAGATCTTACAACTTTAACAAAGACTAACTCGAAATGCATCATAGGCACAACTGCAAAATGCAAAACTATAAAACTCCTATAACAAAGCATGGGAAGAAAATCTAAATGACCAAGGGTATGGTGTTGACCTTATAAGTGGGACACCAAAGACATGAGTCATGAAAAAAAATTGATAAGCCAGACTTTATTAACGCTAAAAAAACTGCTCTAAATAAGACAATATAACAGAATGAGAAGGTAAGCCACAGACTGGAAGAAAATATTTGCAAAAGACACATCTGATACAAGACTGCCATTTAAAATATACAAGAAATGCTCGAAATGCGACAATAAGAAAACAACCCAATAAAAAATGTGAAGACCTTCACAGACATTTAACATTCAAAAAAGGTGAAATACACAGAAAATATAAACATGGCAAAAAAACACATATGAAATGATACTCCACACATGTTCCATTTATCACCAAGGAAGTGAAAATCAAAACAAAATGACACTACATATATTAGAACGGTCGGAATCTGCAGACTCTCAGTACTGAATACTGGTGAGGATATGGAGCAGCAGGAACTCTCATTATTGATGGGGATGCAAAATGGTATTGTCATTTTGAAAGACAGCTCGACGATTTCTTACAAAACTAAATATACTTCTCTTTTATGATCCAGCAACTGCACTCCTCGGTATATACTTGAAGTTGTTGAAAACTACGTCCACACAAAAAGGGGCACCCAAATGTGTCTAGCACCTTTATTTACAATTATCAGAACTTAGAAGCAACCAAGATGTTCTTCACTAGATAAATGAATAAACTGTGGCACATGTGGACAATAAATTAGTATTCATTGCTAAAAATAAATGAAATATGAAGACATGAAAAGATATGGAAGAAACTTAAATTCATATTACAAAAGAACAAAAAAACTTGGGAGTGGATCTGGGACACCAGAAGTATTCAATAAAAATCACTATTATTATTATCACATGTACACGTTGCATATTCATGCATGCACAGTTTTTAACATTAATTCTCTCATCTCTCAAGTAAAAAATATCTTGAGGACAAAGGATTGTGTATTTTTCAAAACTATATTCACAGAAGTTCTCAAAGTGCTGGGGCCCCTGGGTGGCTCAGGTCATGATCTCACAGTTCATGGATTTAAGCTCCGCATTGGGCTCTGTGCTGCCAGATCAGACCCTGGAGCCTGCTTTGGATTCTGTCTCTCTCTCTCTCTCTCTCTCTCTCTCTCTCTGCCCCTTCCCTGCTCACGTGAGCTCTGTGTGTGTGTGTCTCTCTCTCAAAAATGAATAAACTTTTTTTTTAATTAAAAGAAGTTCTCAAAGTGTTATTCAAAGAATAGGCATGCAATAAATATTTCTTGAAGAAAAAAATCAATGTAGAAAGGGAGAAATAGGCTAATGTTGAATACTGATTGTTAAGCTATGAGGAGAAAAGTTCATGAAGGTATCAAAATTGCATCAACTCTCTTTCAACTCTATTTCAGAACTTAGAGAAATGCAGTGAACCAATGCCTCCAATGTGTTCCAAGGAAATGTATGAAAAATTCCTGAAATCATGCACATGAACAAGCTGACAGTTTAATCAGGCTAGGTCTCCCCAGACAGATGTAGAATCACACAGGAAATTTAAGAGGAATCAGGAAAGCCAGAGAAACTGGAAAAAGGACTCTTTAAAGAGAACAGACTCTTGAATCTTTTAATATTATATATATAAAGGAAAGAGAAGAAAGGTTTCGCCCTCTCCATAGAGGTTAGAAGGCTGTGTGTGTGTGTGTGTGTGTGTGTGTGTGTGTGTGTGTAACCTATATATTTCAGAACAAATGTGAGCAAATAGCAGAAAGCTATGAGTGCATCTAGATTAACAATCTGACAGTAGGCCCTACAAATGTGGAAAGCAGACCTCTTGGGTCAAAACAACAAGGATATAAGAATCAAAAGCAATAGTGCAGATGAAATAGAACCTGCTTCCGAAATGCTCCTTATACTCATAATCTTACTGTTCAAACCTCCAATTGCTGGAACAAAATGAAAGCAATTCAAAATATAAGGAATTTGGTAGCATGGCTGAGATGGCGATTCACCCCGATATGCTGCTGGCTTAAATTTAGCAGATATTATTTTCTTTCAATTCAACCTCTTGGCATAACTTATGCTCAGAGTTCTTGGAAGATGTGGTGCATGGAAACAAAAGGATGACAAATGATTCTGTATAACATAACTTTGCAATAAAGTCACAAACTAAAAAGAATTCCCTAGAATTTTAATATAGGACTTCTCTGGCAGTGTTGATCAACCCAGAGATCACCTATGTATACAAAGTGAAAAATACATAATGAAACTATGTTGGAGATATATATCTGAGCTCGCAATCTAATCATTCTATAGATGGCACAAATTATGATTTCACAGGTACTGTGTTTGCAGTTGGTATCCTACAGAGGAAAGAGGCTTGGGTGGTGATAGTCTGGTTGAGAAGGGAGAAGTTGAGCATATTCTTATTTAAATACTCCAATGTCATCTCTGCATTGAGGCTTCCCCAAACACTCCTGTAGAAAGTAAGTGCTCAGCACTCACTCTATCACAGAACTTGTCTATGCATTAATTTATAAAGTTTATTTATTTTTTACATGTTTATTTTCTTTTTCACCTACTGAATGTAAGGTCATGAGACAGAAGACAGTAACTATTTTGAGAAGTTATGCAGCATGATGATTAAGAGCATAGAATTAAAGGCTAAGCACAAGAATTTATCCTTGGGCACACTGCTTAAACTCTGTCTCAGAGTTACTAATAGGATTAATACATTTAAATATACATAATAACTATATATATATATATATATATATATATATATATATATATATATAACAGATACCAATCACTATATAAATGTTAGTTGTTACTATTAGTTGTCACCATTTTCTTAATGCCAAGAACATCAAATAAATGGATATTCAAACACAGAAATACACATATCCACTCTGCACATCCTACTTCCTACTGAAATGTGAAATATTCATAATCAGGTGTTCCCTTTTAAATAATTGAAACTATTCAAAGTACTTGCATATGTCAAATATATGCTTGTAATATGAAGTACTATCATGAAGCCCAACACTATGTTTGGCACCATGGAGACCCATGTTTCAGCCAAATTCAATGCTTCCCAACCACGTGTCCTCAGAGTACTAAAAGCATCTTCAAGTCCATAGTGCACCAACTACTGATTGACTAAATTCTGCCTTGCATTTATTTGACTATTTTTCAGATATATGTAGTTGTAATCCATGAAACACAAATGCATTTACAATTACTGTAAAGTTATCATTGTTCTGTTAGTTTCTCATTATTTTGTAGTTTGTTGTTTCGTCGTGCCTTCCTTGTTTTGTAGTTCCTTAGTAACTGATTAAAAAAAAAAACTAGTGTCTTTTGGGATTCTGAAAAGTTTGACATTTAAAAGGGAATATTATACTTGGAAAGGTTCAGAATCGGGGGTCTAGGTCATGCTGCATCACTAAAATGCCAACCTGGCCTCTCCAAGCTCCCGGGCAAGCTGCAAAGGGCACTGGAGTCAAGAATATACAAAGACTAGAAGTGCTCTTGCTAAGCCTTCTCTTCTAAAGGGCTCTGGGCATCATTGCCTGAGTTTGTCTACATTTGTGAATTCTGTTTCAGCAAAAAGGTCAGGCCTTTGGTCAGAAATAGTTTAAACCGTTAGAGAAGAAGCCTGCCTTCTTTTTTAATATACATAAAGTGAGATTGAGAGAAGGTAGTTTACCAACAAACTTGTACAGTGACAGTGTGTGGTAACTTTGGTAGTGGCTTTCTAAATATTTACTTTCATTAAGAGGCTCTTCAAGTAGGTGTAAAATATTAGAAAGTTCACCCACTTATCATCCACTGTCACTATAGCCACATTCCAACATCCATGCAACAAATACAGATGCCCGTACTCTGCAAGAGCTCCTGGGGGTGAAATGGTGAACATGGGACACATACTAAAGTCACTGTAGAACTTCTGTATCAGAGGAAGGCTCCGATGCCCTACTATACTCCAGTTTTTTGGACATTTCTAAATAAAGAATATCCAGAAGACATAAGCTCTGTGTTATCCTCTTTTTGTCTATGATCATAATAATAAAAGACAATGCAGCAGCCCTTCAGTTATCTGCACCAGGATCAGTGATGGGGATACAATGTGAGCAGAAATAATGTTATGGATGCATAAAATTCCATTCCATTTTTCTCCTCCTGAAAGTACAAAAATACCCCATTTCCACATTGCCCTTGCTACTGGGTTAGGGCTATGTAATTAGTCTGTCTAATGGGAATGTGACTAGAACTGACCTGTAGTCCGAACAGTGGATATACGTCCCCTGCCCACTCTCTTCTCCTGATACCATTTAAGACCTCCTGCCATAGTAAGTCACTGTTATGTCATGTCCCAGTTTGATACACAGTATATACTTATTTTACCTTACTAGTACACAGTATATTCTAAACAAGTCACTTTTCTAGGGCACCTGGGTGGCTCAGTCAGTTAAGTGTCTGACTCTTGATTTTGCCTCAGGTCATGATCTCACAGTGGGTGGGATCAAGCCCCACATCGAGCTCTGCACTGATGGCATACAGCCTGCTTGGGATTCTCTCTCTCTCCATTTCCTCTGCCCCTCCCCGCTCTCAAATTAAATAAAAAAACATTTTTTTAAATCTTAAACACGTTAATTTGCCAGATAAACTGAAGATTACTCATTAAATGCAATGGTTTTGGAGTCTGATAAACCTGGTTTTAAATACCAAGCTCATATCTTATGATTGAGATCTTTGGAAAGGTAAATGACTTTTGAGTCTCAGTCTTTTTTGTCCTATAAAATGTATAGCTTCTCACAGGCTATGCAGGATTATTACACAAATTATGTTAGTTAACTAAATAAATAAACAAGTGTGTGTGTATGCACATGCACACCTTTACACTCCTCCAAGTTCATATAGCAGTTCAGTGAATTTGTATTTCTTTTTTTTTTTCCTAAAATGTATTTATTTCTGAAAGAGAGAGCACATGAACAGAGGAGGAGCAAAGAGAGCAGGGGACAAAGGATCTGAAGAGGGCTCTGTGCTGACAGCAAAGAGCCCAATCCAGGCCTCGAACTCACAAACTGTGAGATCATGACCCGAGTCAAATCAGACGCGGAACCAACTGAGCCACCCAGGTTCCCCTGAATTTGTATTTCTATACAGTTTATCTAGAAATGGATTACATGCTTAGAATAATAGTTTCCAGAATAAAAGAGACCTGAAAAAACACCTAATCCAGACCCTTATTTTACGGATGGGCAAAGTGAGGTAGATCGAAGTAAATGGCATCGTCTATAATGACATGCTCTTCTTTCCATCACACAATCTGCTATTGAATTAGATAAAATTAAAAAGTGTTTTAAAATTTAATTAATTACTGTCCTTTATGTTATAAACCATAGCACCAAAATGTGGAATTTAAAGAGTTATCCAACTGCAAGTTTTATATTAAAACAGCACCTGAGTCTTGCCCAGCTGCACTGAAATTAGAGGCACAGATGTTTCAGGGTCAAGGATGTTGACAATAAAGCAGTGTTCTTTCATCTGTGCAAAGCCAACTGGCTTGTGTATCAATTGACTACAACTGTGGCTTCATTCGTGAATACTCAAGTAGATTAATCTGTGTGAGTAATGCAGCATGGAGGTTAAGAGCACCAGTGCAGATAGACTTTGCTCTGAACTCCAGTTACACGCTTTCAATCCTAGGGCACAAGGTAGTTCCACCCCTGGTTACCTCTAGGGCCCTCCCTCTCACTTTCCTCCCCTATGGAACTAGGACAAGAGTATTTGCTACATAGGATTTCTCTGAGTAAAGAGTTAATGTTTGTAAAATCATTTAGCACAGTGTCTGACAACTGGTAAGCACCCACTAATGATAATTATCATGATGTGCAGAAAATCCATTCCTCTCAGTATAATCATACAATGGATATATCTTTGTATAAATATTCATATCCACATATATATTATGAATGAAAACATGTTACATCTGTTAAATAATTTATTTTTGTACATTTTTGGATATGTTGCTGTAATTGAGTTATGACATAGAATTTCACAGTTGTAAAACATGAATGAGATCTGATACTATGCAATACAGACTTAAAGATTAAAATTTGTATAAACTAAATTTTCCAAATATTTACAATGTTAATCTAGCCTCTTAAAACATTCAATAGTAAATTTTTTCTCTGCCTTCTTAAGTACAATATAGCCAGTTTTCACATTTTATTAATTACTTACAATTATCATTAAAATATCAACTATACATCCCACAGCTGCTCCTGATGTGGGATACAGTGAGTGAGTAGTATGGATCCAGATATACTCAGATACTTGCTTCCTATATAAAGTAGATGATTAGCTTGCTTTTTGCTCGTTTGCATTTTTCTTATGAAACTGAAGTGACTAATGTTGAGCCGTCTATCCTTCAGGGCAATAAAACACCACTAACTTTTTGAAGAATAAATTAATAAATTAAAGACTGAAGTAATCAGCCCTGAACTGTTTTACTTGCCCTCCAGAAAATTATCTCCTTTGCTTGTGCTTCTAGGATCTTTTGAATTGTCAGCACCATTCAAAACATTTCTTATGATTTCACCATGGATGTCATTTCTTATCATCTCTATTGCTTCTCAACGCTGCCCTCTCCATGCCTGAACCAAATGAACAAACTCGACTGTATAATTTTGAATTAGGGTCTGGAATAAATCTCAGCCCTGTAACAGGTGTGAGTTCCAAAATGCTTTTTTGCCTACTGAGCTTATTTCTCTCTCCACCCCAACCTTCTAAGTGCCTTCCATGGGAATGGGAAACTGTCTCAAGCCCTGACTTACACCCCAGTTTTCTGATTAGGATTGTATCTGGCTCCTTAGCCTGAACAATCACAACATAGTTCTAAAACAAGCTTGATTCCCCTAGGAGTTGGACCCTCTATCTCTCTGCCAACAGCCGGCTGGAATCCTGCTTTAACCCAGATGGACTCCCACACTCCAGAAACCACATGATTCCAGTCCACCTGTCTCAGATAGCACTTCTGTGGGGAAACTCAGGCCACAGGGCCCCCACCATCTGATCTGAATCTCGGGGTAGTAAATGAAGCCCAGATGGAGAACAAATTTGCTACATCAACTTGGATCCAGAGTCAGACTCCTGCCACCATCCATGCAGGCAAACCCTCCAGCTTGAGTAGGCTTCCCTAGTCTGGCATTGCTTGTTCCTAATGTATTTTTCTCTTGCTGCAAGCCAGACAACTGAAGACTAATCATGTCACATGATCTACCCTACTAAGTTTATTATGATAAATAATAAATTTATCGTAATTTGGCAGCCTAATGCTCTCTTCTTTCTTTCTGGAATCCTTCATTGATACACTGTCAGTGAAAAGTGCCCTCAGATGTACTCAGTATTATTCTAGGATACTTGGGGCTCATTTCTAATGCCTCATCTGCAGTATAATATGATATAATCTATAGTGATGATACTGAGTTAAACAATAACATTTTTTCAGTTTATGCTGTATAAAGTCTATTTGTGACTTTATACAGCACTAGTTTCTTTGGGCTTCCATAACAAAATACCACAGAAAAGTGGCTTAAGCAACAGGATGTATTTTCTCACAGTTCTGGAGGTTGGAAGTCTAAGATCAAGGGTTGACAGGTTTGGATTTTCCTGGGGCTCTCTCCTCAGCTTGCACATGGCTGCCTTCTTGCTGTGTCCTCATATAGCCTTTTCTCTGTGCAGGTACATCCCTGATGTCTCTCGGTGTATCCAAACCTCTGCTTACAAGGATACCAATCAGACTGAATTAGGGCCCACTCTAGTGGTCTTATTTTAAATTAACTGCCTCATTAAAGCCATATCTCTAAATACAGTCTCATTCTGAGGTTCTGGGGGTTTGGACTTCAGTGTATCGATTTGGGGGGAAGGAGGAACAATTCAGCCCATAACACATGTGGAATAATACCTTCTTCACAAGCTGTCCTCAGGATACTCCCTAGAAGAGTAAGTCATCCATAGTAGACCTCTGTTAAGAGTTTATGTGGCTGAAAAACGATTTCATACTTTTAATCTTGACCTCACTGTGAATTGGTGAGATAATATTGACAGGCAAAATAAGTAAAATTTTACATCACATCAAATCTGACTTCCCGAAATGGGCTGGACAATAATGAAAACAGTTATTGTACCTCAGTAAACCTGCAGTTTCTAAATTTTCTTCAACTGATGCTTCTGAAAGGAGTATCTTCATCTCTCTGTGCACTAGCATGTTTTTTTTTTCATACTACAATGAATCATATTCCTAAATTGCCAAATGTTTTATCTTATGCTGGCCTGGAGTATGGACAAACATAATACAATTCCCAGCAGTGTGTTCACTAACTACTGGGGGAAATTTTGCCAAGATCTGAGAAAACACGATTCACTTTTCACTGATGAAATGATCAGGAAATAGTCAATATTCAAGAATGAATTCTGTGAAATGACCCATTTTTTATTCTGTGTTTTTTTATGGGTTGATTTTTCTCCCCACCAGCTCTGCCATCTCACAATGCCAAAGGTTCCCGTTCCTGAATTTAATCATTTCCACTAGAGCACAGGCTAGTCTTGGATGTGGAAGATTTTTCAGTCCAGCCCTCTCAGCGGTTGCCACCTCCAGCAGGCTGTCATGGGGCCCACCTGGCACAGAGCTCTCTGGGGACCAAGAAGGTGGGGAGCCCTCAGGGCTGGTTCTTCTCTCCCACCATGTTCCTCAAGCTTGCTCTGTCTGTTCCTGTCCCCACTCCTGGTGTCTCTCATCCCCATTGCTCCTTCTGTTTCAGCTCTTCCCATGCTCATGCTGCAATGTATGTTTTCATAATAGAATTCTGCACTCTGGTGGGAGTATATCTGTGGGACAAATTCTTTGCATTGAACTGGAGGGAGCTGTTAAACACTTCTCCCATGAGTAAAGAAGAGGCAATAGCAATACACTAAGAAAACACTTTGCTTTCCCCTCACTGTTGAGAAGCACAGGTTTCTATTCAATTCTATGTTAAAATTATTTGTAGCTGTCAGTGGGCTGAGAAGTAGAAGAGAGTCTAGAGAGAAATTAAAAAAAAAAAAAAAAGAAAATAAAGAGGGAGAGAGATACCTGGAAGTTTTTCAGGCAGATGAGAGGAACAGTTGGTAGGGAGGAAAAGATTTAAACTATGCCCAAGCACAATGGCATTCACTTCCAAAATTAAAATTGTCTGCTGATTGTGGCCGAAAACCCACAAATCTTTTTTTTTAATCTTATTTTCACTATCATAGTCTTCTCAAGCTGACATAATTACCTTTTGGGGTTTCAACAGCACTTGGCAAAATCACAGCAT
Source organism: Panthera onca (assembly GCF_046562875.1). Lineage (NCBI taxonomy): Eukaryota > Metazoa > Chordata > Mammalia > Carnivora > Felidae > Panthera > Panthera onca. The sequence goes on from NC_138347.1 coordinate 53,941,122, forward strand.
CTACATTTCAAAAATTTTGTTTCCAGAAAGGAATCTAAAACTTCTTATTTTTTAACACGTGGCAGGTGGCTAGCTGTTAACAACTAACTTTTTACCTAAAAAGTGACATAATTAGTCCAAGTATGTTACATTCTCATGGCTGGATGTCCTGTTCACTGGTTTGGTTTTTTTCTAAATCAGGCTTCACTTAATAATGAACTAACATTTTAAATTATTACTTATTCATAATCCTAGCCAAATCTACCAAGGTTCCCTTTCACAAAACAGCCGTTGTTGTTCTCACTAGATTTCTCCCTGCAGCAGGTCACAGCCCGTGTGAGGACAGACACTGGAGAAAAGACAAAGGAAAAATATTAAAATAGATATGCTGTGTCTTTCCTGAAAGTGGTTTATGATTTCATGTTCACATATGGAACTAAAGATTGTGGCTGACTATCTTGTGGGAAGTGTAAAGCTGAGTGAAGCAGGAGGCTCCTTGATCTCAATGACACTGGTGGGTGGGGACTGGCTCACCATGTCTTCAGAGGAACAGGTGGTCCTCAGATCGTAGATTCAGAAGTTTAATTTTATCAACTCAGTCAGGGAGATCAGGCCTTGGCAAAGGAACAAAACATAACCAAATGCTGAATAGGTTGCTTTATAAACCTGGTGCCAACTGGTTAATTTACAATGAGAAACATGCTTTTGGATGAACGAATAATCTTCTCCAGAAAGAAGACAATTTTAAAAAATAACTGCTTACCAAAATACAACTATCTGAGCATGAACTAAGAACAAATGAGGTTCATGTAATAAAAACAATAGCACCTGCTCATTGCACTGCTTATTACAGAGCGGTGGCAAGTTTCTACACCAGCGGTGGCAAGTTTCTTCCTATAAAGGTTCATGAAGTAACTATTTCCAGCAACATGAGCCGCAGACTCTGCCACAGCTATTCAACTCTGCCTTTGCAGCGTGAGGTGGCCATGGAGAAGGGAGTAAGCAAATGGGCAAGGCCACTCTCCAGCAACACGTGGTGCACAAAACAGGCAGCAGGCCAGGTGTGGCCCTGTTGTACATTACAAGTCGTGTGCACACTCATCTATGAGAGTCATCACGACTCCCTGAGGTGAGTGTTACCCACTTGATGGGTGACGAAACTGAGGTTCACAGAAATTAACTGACTTCCTGGAGGTGACCCGGATAAATAATGAATTTGTCAAACCAGGACTTCCTTTTTCACGTCTGATTCCACTGCCTGAAAGTTGGGAAGGCTGGAGGTTAGTTCACTGAGGCAACAGCAAAGTCTTATTAATTTCTCTTAATTCAAGATATTTTTTCTAATCACAAGGTTGTGTCAGTTGAGATTATTATCACTTTCCCCAAAGAGAGGAAGAGAAATGCCAACATTTTAACTCTCCGAGTATTATTTTTCCAAACCCTATGTATTCATACTAACAGCAGGGTTGCAACATTTACTCACAATATGATTCAGCTACACAAATAAAATTCTCTTAAACTGCATTTATGTTTTCAAAACCTCTAACTATGCTGGGTAGAAAGGTTATTTTTTTCAACTAGCCAGTTAAAATATTTCTACCTCTTCTGGTTTCAGCAATCCTTATTCAGTCTTTTCAAAGTTAAACTCCCTATTGGGGCTTTTATTTTTTAACCTCTTTCACATAGTCCAGTCTTTTTAGGTAAACGCTTAGTCTTTCAGATTTCACCCTTTACTCTTCTCAAGTTCATATGGGTGTGTAGGGAAAGTTGACCTTGTCCTCACAGACATGGACACATGAGAGAATAATGAAGAGATGGGTTATTCCTCAGATCCATGAGGTATCCCGTGGATCGCTATGGTTTCTTGTGTAGAAGATATGGACCAGTCTGCTTCCCAGGCTGGTGACTACTGATTAACAGCTGGCTCCACCAGGCTTTTGGGGTGATATGCTGGCACCTCTGCTAGAACTTTTACCACCACCATTTTCATCCATTTTCAAAGTCCTCACCTATGGCAGCCACTTTGTCTTGACCTCAGACCCCTGCCATTTCAACATCTTTTCATCATGGCACTGGGACCCCAGAATGTCCTGTAAACCATCCATCCGGCTGTCTTATGACAAGGATATGCATAACCACAACATGCTCTGGAAATATCTGAGCACTAGACTCCCTGCTGAGGCTTGAACACTTCCATCTAGTACACCCAGGGAAGTGTGACCAACCTGGATGAATTCAGCCTCCTCACATCCATGTGAATATACCCAACATCAGTTTCCTTCTTTCAAATGTAGGCAGATAATAACAGTTGATTATGCTGATCAACTCAACCTCTTGTTCGCTCTTTCTCCTGCTGTCCTCTCCCTACCAACTACCAAAACTGAAAGCAGCATTTTACCCATCCTCCCTGTCCCTCCTTGATAAGGACTTCCTGAAAGTGGAATTCTACAATCAGTTTTATAAGCCTCACTTACATCTTGAGGAGATAATAAAAAAATTTTTTTAATAAAAAATAAAAATAAATTTAAAAAAAACAGAAAATCCTCTTGTTTTAACAAAGCCTGGCTTTCTAGACTATTTCCTTCTGTAAATTTCTGCTTAGAGTATCAGATGCTAAATATTAACTCACTTTCCTTTTGATTTCCCCTTCTGGCATTCTTAATCCCTCCCTATAGTAGATATAGTCCTAAAACTGAATAGGAAATCAAATGTAGATACAACTACGCATATATGCACACACATTTTAAAAATGTAAATTCTATTACACACTCACCATTACAGTACCTCCCACTAGACTCATGTTATTTTCATATTATTAAATTCTCATATTCCTAAAACATCTTTTATTGTTCATACTTTAAGTTGTTTGCTTCCTGATGACCCCCCAAAAATAAATCTGCAAGTCATTTCCAAAAGGAGAGTTGCATTGCAGAAAGATAAGTCTTTTCCTAATTCATGGATTCTTTCAACAGCACTAATAGAGAACTTCATATTTTCACCTCATCAACAGATTATGTTTGAATTCTAGCCTTTATTCCATAGACTTCTGCAAATAGATTGAGGGGCAGGGTAGCATGTATAGAAACTATTATGTAAAATGGGCAAGGTATCATAGTAAGAACTGCCTTTGGAATTGTTACATTCCCACTCCCTAGATTAGAATTCAGGCCACTGAATTAACACATGGCACTTCTCTAAGATCTAAAAACATCAAAATTTCAGGTCTCTGAGTGACAACAGGTCATCCTATCTCCTAAGTTTTCTATAGTCAAGACCAAAATAATTTTCTCCTGCTATTGGCATCGTAACAACCATCTACTTTGATACATTCTATCCTTTGACTTTAATATGCAAAAAGTTTATTTTGTAATTTTAACTTCCAAAGCTGTTTTCTGAAAGCATGTTAGTTTATCCTATTACCACTTTATTAAATGAACAAATCAGGGGCACTTGGGTGGCTCAGTCAGTTGGGCATCCGACTTCAGCTCAGGTCATGATCTCACGCGTGAGTTCAAGCCCCGCATCAGGCTCTATGCTGACAGCTCAGAGCCTTGAGCCTGTTTCAGATTCTGTGGCTCCCTCACTGTCTGCCTCTCCCCTGCTCACACTCCTTCTCTGTCTCTCTCAAAAATAAACATTGGGCACCTGGGTGGCTCAGTCAGTTAAGTGTCTGACTCTAGCTCAGGTCATGAACTCGTGGTCTGGTCTGTGGGTTCAAGCTCCTCGTCAAGCTCTGTACTGACAGCCTAGAGCCTGCTTCGGATTCTGTCTCCCTTTCTCTCTGCCTCTCCCCTGCTCTCACTCTCTCTCTCTCAAAAATAAATAAATGCTAAATTAAATAAACATTTAAAAATGAATAAATCAAATAGAATCTCCACATATAAGTGAGAAATCACACACAGCTTTATGATATATCCAGCATGCTACAAAGAACTGGAATTATTTCCAGTTTTCTAAGTTTTGGACCAGCTCACTGACATCATCTCAAAATCATTCATCTTCTTACATTTCTTCCTAAAGTTTTTGGTTTACCACATAAAAGATTACTACAAAAAGCTATTCAGTCTGCTCTCATTTTTCTCTTTCCAAGTCCAATTTCAAATGCTAATTGTGGTGATAAAACTGCTACCTGATAGGCTAAGCACTTTATAATTTTATTGTGAAGTTTTCCTTGGGGAGTCATGTGATGTGTTATATTCAAATCTAAGTTATGAGTCATGTGGTAATGAGAGGTTAGGTCTAGTTATATTTCTAATTAAAGTTTTCTCTATAGCTCATTTTTTCTGACCCTTTGCTCATTTTTGTGATATTTGAGCCTTGCCAACATTCCTATTCATTAGATGAATGCAAAAGTCTCATAATGTTTTAAATATTGCTTCATGTTTTGCCCAATTATGCCAACTAATCAAATTTTATTTTTCCTTTATTATTATTTTCCTGCTTGCTCTTGTTAAACTGCCCAATAATTTCTATACTAAACTTATTAGATTTATTTAAATATAAACTTTATTATAAACTCCCATTTCACAACATATTAACTTCTGAGTTTATATCTGTATTATATCTTGAAAATATAACCAACTATTTTTAAATTCTGGAAACAAAAGATAAGATATCAACATTATATTTAAACTATCAGCAATAAAGTTGTTTCTGGCTTAATTCAAATTATGGTATGAGGAAAATTCATGTTGCAACACACAACTGAATCTTTTATCAAATATACTGTTTTTAAGACAATCAAGTGTCCCCGGGTCCTGAGGGAAACAGAAACACATTGTTACCAAGTGTTACTGGGTAACTGCCTCATTAAAAGTTCGAGAAAAACATTAATTTCTTGGGAGTGAACAGAGTTACACAAAAAGAAATTCTACTTTCTGGGAAAGCCTACCCACTTTAGACTCTGCTCTTCTTAATGAGACACTGAAACCCCTGATATGAACCTGACTCCATTCCATACACTTTTTCAAGGAGTCGAACTTACTAGATGAGGTAGGACCTGCCTTTTTCCCATTTACTTCTAAGAGTTCTTTTGTACTTCACACAGCAGGCATCCTTTCTGTCTTATTATCTTAGACTGGTCAAGCAGACAAAACTCTCATTTTCTTAATGAACAATAGTAAAGATTTACTGAAATTACATGAATATCTGTATTCACTTTGTCTATGAAAGCAGAAATGGAGCCCATCTTTTCCACCACTAAACTACCAATATTTAGGCAGAGAGTCTGGCTGTGTGATATCCACATACATGTTTGTTACATGTTTCACATAGTGATGCTAGTCACATGCAACAAAAGCTCCTAGAATTTTTTAAAGAATAATTCTTTGGATTCATGTACACATATGTATGTACTATGTTTCTTTTAATAAAACAAGATGTTTTTATTCACATCATTGTCAACATTCTCATTTTAAAAATCTCTCCTATCATGTGGCGATATGATTTTATGAGCAGCGAAGAAGGTCTTTCTGTTTTTCACATCTGCTCACTGATTCAAACGCCACCCCACCCTCCCCTGCTGCTGCCCAGTTCCAGTTTTTCTCATCAACAAAATGGTAAGAAAATAAGAAACAACCTCTTCTTAGTAGCATAAGGATTGAGGTTATGAGGATTAAATGCAGCAATACATACAAATGAGTGTTGCCTCAGAGTAGATTTATTCAAAATGTCTACCAGGCATTCCCAATGCTCAATAAACATCAGATAGCCTTTCTTCTACTTCTCTTTTTGTTCCAGCTACAAAAGGAAATGCCATCTATTCTACAACTATCTCATTAAGGTAAAGTGAGATTCTCTTTAAACAAAGCCCTTTTCTCCCCTAAAAAGTAACCAAAGTTACAGGGCTGTGTTAAACACAGCAGCGGTTATAGAGGTGATGGAGAGCTGAAGTCAGTTCAATAAATCACGAAAGAATACAAAGTTTAACAAAGAAGAGTTTAATTGCAAACTGTAGTACCTCCATCTGCGCTAACATCTTTTATTGAGTCCCAATTATTATTGCCTAAGGCAGATAAGCTGTAGACTAATCTGAATGAAGCGAGGTGTGACATTACTTGTTACATTTGAACTCTTACCAGCTTAGAATTTGTGCAGCTACACACATGCTTTCAGGTTCCTTTTTTTTTTTTTTTTTTTGCTATTTTTCTGAGATTATTCTATCTAGGATGTTTTAATGTGCTACTAAAGAATAAATTTTGCACAGGATAAGATGTCCCCTGGGCCTTTGTTTCATGTGAGAGAAAGGGATACAGCTCTAGAAGTCTAGTACAGAAGCAGTTCGTGTTTACCTTCCCACGCGCAGGGCCAAGCCCATCTGCACATAAATTATAGACCTAAAAGTTACTGTCTTTGCCATGAAGAAGAAGAAAAAAAATGTCTGGAAGAACGGATCTCTAAGTACAAAAAGTAAGTTCAGGGAAAGGAAAAAAATGAACCAATATTTAGAAAGTTAAGAGGCCAGGCAAAAATTCTACCAGTAGGAACTATTATTCCTATAGAACAGATACATAGGCTCATGGACATCAAGTGGAAGTCACACAGCCAGAAAGTGGATGAACAGAGATTCAAACTCAACTGGGTTTTTTTTTTCTTCTTTTACTTTCAAACACAGTTCATTCTACTGCTCCTCCATGTTTTATGAGCAACAGACTCAAAGGACTGTTGCTAAGATCAAGGAAATAATGTAGATGAAATGTGCTTTGAAAGCTGAAGGATGGAGGTGTCTCGCAGGCATATGGACACTTACTGATTCAGATTCTTGATCAGTAAAATGGACTGTTATGAAAATAAAATTAGATGAATATCTAAGAACACTTTAGAAAGTTAAAACACTATAATGTATTTTGGTTCCATTTATGTTTATTCATAGTAAAGAAGTAAAGAAGCCCAGAGTCACATGCCTAGAAACCTTCCTTCCTTCCATCTTTACCCTTCCCCCTTATTTGCCCTCTCCGTCTGTAACATATTCTCATGTATGCATACTTGAAGAGAGTGAAGTCCCTAAAACAAATATTTAAGAAAATAAAAAGAGAAGGTGAAGAGTAGTGTTTACTTCAGGGAGAAATGATCCTGTATTTCGTATCTCAGGGCAGTGCTCTCAGAATTCTTTCAGAACTATGATAATATCATTACTTATTTGATTTAAAATCTCCTTAAAGGCAGAGATGGTATCGTATGGTTCTTTGTATTCCCAGCATCTAGCACAGTAGAAGAAACTTAGTAAATGCTTACTCTCAGTAGAGAATACATGTGTACACACATAGTGAACTCCTTCTCTGTAAGAATTTTGTTGTGCCCATCTTGAGATAACTGAGGCGACTATAGTGAGTTTCAAAAAGCAGATTAGGAGTTCCAAATTTTAAAAGAGGAAACCAAAAGAATTATAAATCTAATTAAAAGGCCAATAGTAAGAGAGAAACAAGATAATTATGATGTCAACAAAAACATGGAAATTTTTTTTTTTTATTTTAGAAAGAGAATAGTGTCAAATTCTACAGTAAGGTCAAATAAGATATATAGAAAAAGTATCCAATAGCTTAAGTAACCAAAAGAACACTGGTAAGCTTCTCAAAAGCAGTATATTGAATCAGTCTTCCAATATGGCTATAGTTTCATTCATTGAAATAAGTTCTAAAATGTCTAAATCATCTCACATCTGGTTCACATTCATATAAACTGAGCACTCACTAGCACTATGCTGGTCACTGGGGATAAAAAGTAGATAAATACCATGGATTTTCAGGGCACCATTCAACTAGTTGAGCACTCTAATTTTTTTTAATGTTTATTTTTATTTTTGAGAGAGAGAGCATGAGCGGGAGAGAAGCAGAGAGAGGGAGCCACAGAATCCGAAGCAGGTTCCAGGCTCTGAACTGCCAGCACAGAGCCCCATGTGGGACTTCAACTCACAAGCCCTGAGATCTTTACCTGAGCCAAAGTTGGACACTCAACCGACTTGAGTCACCCAGGTACCCCAACCACTCTATTTTTTTTAATAGTGAGAGAGAGAGAGAGAGAGAGCACACAAGTGGGGGAAGGGGCAGGAGAGAGAGAGAGAATGAATCTTAAGCAGGTTCCATATTCAACCCAATGCTGGGCTGGATCCCATGACCCTGGGATCATGACCTGAGCCAAACTCAAGAGTTGGACATTCAACCAAGCTCACACATTTATTAGATTTAAGGGGAATTAACTCAATCTAATTAAAGCTGTGGCCCCACCTCAACTCAACACAGTATGCCAAAGACTGAGTGGCCAGTCCCTTATCCTAATAACATACACAAAAAGGGATTCTGCTCTCTGGATGACATAACAAACAATCTGATACTTTGATCTGTACTGTTTTATACACAATACCTAGAATATTTTTTTTTTAAAATAAAAGGCATGAAATTCAAGTAGAAATAACAAAGAAATGATGGTCAAATAGAACCCACATAGTACAATATAGGTTTATACCAAAGTCATATTGATGTAAAATGGAAATGGAAAAAACATGCCAATTAATAGTCAAGCACTGTCTAACTGGATCAAATGTCAAGAAGAAACTGAACTCTGCTTACAAGAGACATGTTTTATAGATACAAACAGATACAAGAAGGGAAAAGATACCAAGGCAAACAACAGTAAAAAGAAAACTGAAGTAGCGATAATAACATACTAAATGGACATCAATACAAGAGATATTACCATAGAAAAAAATAGGTCATTTTGTAACAATAAAAGTCCACTTATCAAGAAAAAAGTAAATCCTAAATATGTATACATCTAATAGCACAACTTCTAAATATATGCAGCATCAATTCATAGTATAAAGACATACTCTCGCTGGTGGACAGAGCAAGGGTTCCATTGAACTACAAGTTATAGCTGCTGTTAGGCACTTTGAGTTCCTTATGTCCAGGGATCAGCAGACAAGAAGAGGAGTCACCATATCATTTAGGGTGTTTAACCCAAGAAACATGAGGAGTAAAAATGGTTCTAAACAATGGGGAGAAGAAAGAATACACATGGAACCCAGGTGATGCCCTGGATGCCAACTGGTACTTTTTTGCCCACTGTAGCTATAAATGGACATTTACAGCAATCCTGGCTGAAAAATGATTACAGCCGTTCAGATCTGAAAGGAACTTTTGGGTCACACCACCAAGTAAGCTACTGAGATCTAACAAGTAAGAACAGAGGGTGAAGGGAACTTGGAATGGAGAGTAGAGACGGGAAAGGATGAGTACAGTTTTAGCTTCAATATTAATTGAAGCTATTAGAGCTATCATTTACTCCACTGATCTCTTTTCTTTCAAGTTTCCCCTCAGGAAGATTAGGCCCATAGGAGTCTTGGAGAATCTGATCTTTGAATTTCTGTAGAGAAGGAGATCTGTGTGATGAGAAGTATAGACTGTAGCAGCCATGAAAATGCACCTCTTAAATCTCCTAATATAGGGACTGCAACTTTTTGATAGCTGCAGCTACTACATTCTGAATATATCACTGCATCATAAGCATGAATATATTACTGCATGACTCAGTGCAGTAAAGATGCTTAGGCAGGCCAATTCCTATGAGATGTGGGGCTCCCCTAACAAACTACTTTGGCATGAAGACTCTCTATTGGCCTTGTCAAAACACTCATAAAACTGCACTGCAGCCTAAGACCTTTCTTTCTTCCTTTCCTCTTTCCTTCTGTCCTTCATAGAGGTCAGGCATGAATCACAATCAGATGCTTTTCCAGCCTCCTCCAGCTTCCTCATCATTTTTCCTCACAAAGGGATCCCCTGATAAATCTTTTGTATAACCAATGCCATCTTCTCATCTGTTTCTCAAAGAAGTGAGGTTAATGCTTACTGTGTAATGTTCATAAATTTTTGTTCAACTAAATTAAGCATAATTTTGACAATGTTTTTTACCAATAGTAACTATGTTTTCCAATGTCAACTAGACCATAATTTTCAAAATCTTTGAGTACTGTAATAACTTTGACTAATATTAATTTGAGTTAATAAATGGGTAATTAATGGATAGCTAGACTTCTAAAAAGGATTAATTACTGGAAGATTGGCTACTGAGCATAATTTTATGTTTATATGCATCTGTTTGGGTCTAGTTGATAAGTATGTTCATTTCTGGCACTTAAAAAAGATTTAAAAGATATGAGTAGCTGTAGAAAGTGTTTCTTTATTATTATCATTATTCATGAGTTTGGTGCTGCTAATATTCTGTATTACAGAATTATTATCTGCCCTCCAGTTTCTCTGAAAATCGAAGGTAATATTAAAAATATTAAATACCAAAAATTTTTAAGTGCCAAATATTCTCCTAGAACTACAAAATACAGCTGCAAGTGTTTTAAGGACCACCTAAATAAACCAAGATATACCATTTTCATGGATCAGAAGATTTAATATTTATAGATACAATTTTCTTTTAAATTTTTTTTCAACGTTTTTTTATTTATTTTTGGGACAGAGAGAGACATAGCATGAACGGGGGAGGGGCAGAGAGAGAGGGAGACACAGAATCGGAAACAGGCTCCAGGCTCCGAGCCATCAGCCCAGAGCCTGACGCGGGGCTCGAACTCACGGACCGTGAGATCATGACCTGGCTGAAGTCGGATGCTTAACCGACTGCACCACCCAGGAGCCCCTAGATACAATTTTCTTGAAGTTGATCTATAAAATCTTAAGAGAAAAAATTTAGTCACCATTTTAATTATGGATTCAAATAATACGTTAACTACAACTATATAGTCATTTTATCTTCAGGTTATTTCTGCTTTACTTTAGCAATAGCTGGTGGCACTATTGTAAGCTACAGTTCAAAATTTGCATCTTCATTGAAGAAATACATTGTTGGAGCCTCATGGAAAAGTCTGTACTAGGTACTCTGCACTATTGATACTTTTTCTGTATTATTTTATGCAATGCTCAGTCAGGTACAGCCATAAGAAGAGACAAAGACAATCACAGAGGAAAAAAAAGTTTATTATATTTACAAGTCAGGAGGTGCAGCACTCTCTGCCAGGCTACATGAGAAAAGCACCATTCTGGTCAGGAGGAGAAGACAGGATAAAGGGAGAAGCATTTAGAGCTATCATTAAACCAGAGTCTTTATTGGGGTTTCCATGGGAAAGGTAAGGCAGCGTATAGTGACCAGTTAAGGACTGGCTAGTTTGAGTGATTTTGGTAGTTTTTAGTGGTCTCTAGTTGCCTGGGACCAGACCTGGTATGATTAAGACAGAGTAAAATACCTGGGGTACATTTGTCAGATAGAAGAGGTATGATTCTAGATTGGTTAGTTTGCATAAAAGCATCATCTGTATTGAGTCCTTCGCAGTCTCTAAGAATTGGCTAGTGTAGGGAGGAGCAGTCTTCCCCAGCCAGAGAGGTTTTTTTTTTAAGATGTTAAAATATCACTCTGTATATATTTATACATATTTATATAAAATTATGTAAAATATACAATTTATAACATATCATAATTATGTAGAATATAATGCATAAGCTATTATTTTCATATGTATATGTAATACTTCAAACTATAGCCTCTGAATTCATACATGCAAAGCTGACACCATTTACACTACATTTAATTTTTTTTAATTTTTATGTTTTATTTTTTATATCTGAGAGAGAGACAGAGAGCGAGTAGGGGAGGGGAAGAAAGACAGAGACAGAATCTGAAGCAGTCTCCAGGCTCCAAGCTGTCAGCACAGAGCCCGACGCAGGGCTGTGAACCCAGGAAGAGTGAGACCACGACCTGAGCTGAAGTCGGACGCCCAAAGGACTGAGCCACCCAGGCGCCCCCACTTACACTACATTTAGACAATAACAGAGAATTGAGTCAGATCTCAAGAACTCTTTTCCCGTCAAGAGGCAGATAACTGACTTGAGATTGGATAGAACAAGAATTAACTTTACAGAGATGAATAAATTGAATAGGGAAATTTAAATGTGATTATTTAAATATTTTTGGTACAGTTTTCAGTGTTTTATTTTTATGGATATATCAGAAAAGTTTTCTCTTCATAAGATATATCTAACTTCCAATTTAAAATTTTTATAAACTAAAATAAACACATTTAAATGGCCTTCGATAGTCAATGACCCCCAAGAATGCAGACACTTTTACTGACTCTTCTTAACTTCACAGAAATATTATTATTTGTAGAAGTTCAATAAGAATAAGTCATTTCACCAAAAAATAATTAGACAAATCAATTGTGCAACCAAGGACATATTAGCATTATTTTCTTTTAGTTGTGAATGACAAACCCCGTGGTAAGGTGGAAGTATTGACTTCAAATGTAGTCAATACCTACAAAGCCCTTCCAAGAAAACTGGCCTTGTACCTCGATCTCAAAGTGGTAAGGTCACACTTCCTAGCAGACCAGGAAATACAACAAAATTTGAGAATTTCTGGCAGAAGTAAGTCACCTAATCTAGAAATACTACAGGTGAAATCTGATGGAAGGAATTTCTTGGATTTGATTTTCTATCCTCAAGATGGAAAAGAAAATCTTCAAGGATTTCAAAATTTCAATCTAAAAATCTTTATATAAGAATCTTTATATTTCAGGCAGAAGTAAATTCTTTAAATCTAGTAGCTGCTCTGTAGTGAAGAGCTCTAGATTTCCAGAGAAAACTGAATGAGACATATATAATTAATACTATTGCAGCAACTAACTAAGAAATCAAACTAAATCTAATGAGACCAGAGGTGTGTGTGTGTGCGTGTGTGTGTGTGTGCGTGCGTGTGTGTGTGTGTGTGTGTGTGTGTGTGTGTGTGATCAAGAAGCAGCTTTTGAGATTATTTACAGTCTCAGAAGATTAGAGGGAGGAATATGATCAGAAAAAAAAAAAAAAAAAAAGTCCCAAGACTTGGAAATAGACAAAGGAGTGCACTATGTACCCTTTCAGTGGAATGCTAGGCATTGCTTTGTGCACTTTCTATTTATTGGATTCTACAGGGACATGCACCTTTCATTAACTTTCCATTGACTGGGCAATTTTATAACTTTAGTGTGGTAGTGATTAAACTGTAGAAAACTAATAGCCATGCAAAGGACTCCTAGCAACAAAATGATACCTGTTCATAACAGGACAAATCAATTTTTTTTCAGTAAAGAATATAAATTTTTATAACTCAAATTATCAGATGAACCAGTCACAATTCTTACTGGTTACTTCATCAATATGTAAAATAAAATTCTTAACATGTATATATTTAAAATATGCTTTAAAATATATAGGCAATCCAAAGATTAGAAGACAATATTTGTAATACAGCTAACAAAGGACATATATGTAGAATATATAAAGCACTCCTTAAAAATCAATAAGAAAAACACCAACCAAGTGAAAAACAGAAGGCAATTAACTTGAAAGGAATTCTCAGCAAAGTCGTTTTGAGACCAATTTCCAGGTCAATAAGTATATTAAAAAATCCTAACCATCAGATAAGGAATTACATATTCAAAAAATTACTAAAAAGACTGACAAAACCAAATATTCGCAAGAATGTAAGATGAATAAGACTCTCAAAATTTGTTATGGGAGAACAAAATGGTATAACCACTTTGGAAAATGTTTTGACAGTTTTTTATAAAACACACACCTTACCCATGCCCTAATAATTCCTAGGCACTTGTCCAAGAAGAATAAAAACATATACCCATGAAATGACTTGCCATAAGTTTACATAGTATACTCGCCCAAACTGGAAAGAACCCAAATACCTAGCTAAATGATAGCGAAAAAACAAAATGCTATATTCCTAGTCCTCAGCAATTAAAAAAATAAATAACTGGGGGGCACCTGGCTGGCTAAGCTGGTAGAGCATGCGACTCACTCGCAGGGTCGTGAGTTTGATGGAGGTAGATTTTACTTTAAAAAACAAATAAACAGGGGCGCCTGGGTGGCTCAGTCAGTTGAGCGTCTGACTTCAGCTCAGGTCATGATCTCACGGTCTGTGAGTTCGAGCCCCGCTTCAGGCTCTGGGCTGATAGCTCAGCATCTTCAGATTCTGTGTCTCCCTCTCTGCCCCTCCCCTGCTCATGCTCCATCTCTCTCTGTCTCAAACATGAAATGAAACGAAATGAAATGAAGTGAAGTGAAATGAAATGAAATGAAATGAAATGAAATGAAATGAAATGAAATGAAATGAAATAAAAAATAAAATACATTAAAAAATAAAAAATAAACAAAAAACTGAGATACTCATTAGTACGAATGAAACTCTCATACTACTTTGAGTAAAAGAAGTAAAACACAAAAGAGGACTTACTGCTTCATCCCATTTATATGATGTTCAAGGACAAAAAAAAAATAACCTATGGTCATAGAAATTATAGCAATGGTGGTCTCTGGCGAAGGGATGAGAATTTATTGGAAAGCAAGAAGGCAAAACTTTCTGGAAAAATAAAAATAGTTTATATTTTGATCAGGAGATCAGAATCTAAATTACATCAGTGTAAACATTTATCAGATATTTTCAAATTATTTTCTGTCCTTACACCAAAATCACACTCCCTTGGTAACTTGATAAGCTTTGTGTTGAACACTACTAGGTGGCAATGTAAGTCTTTAACTATTTTCTTTTTCTTCCAGATCATCTTATCTGTTAGCTATTTTACATTCTTTGTATAAGCATGCAAACTTGACAAAAAATGTTATGATTTTAATCCATATTGTCTTCAATTTACAAATCAATTTAGGGGAAATTGACACCTTAATGATATAGTCTCCTGATGTCTGAACACAGTGTAGTATATCACTCTATTTATTATGGTCTTTTAAAATCTTTTCTTAAAATGTTTTGTATGTTCAGGGGAAAGGCCTGGCACATCTTTTATTATATTTATTTTTAGGTATTTGATATTTCATATTATATTAAACATTTTTTCTAGTATATAGAAATGCAAATAATTTTATATTTACCTTTTATTCAGGAAAACTACCAAACTCACTTATTAATTGTAGTATATTCTTAGTGATTTCTTTTGGAATTTTCTATCTACATAAATCATGTCAAATAATAGCTGTTTTAATCTATATTTTCAATATTTGCTAAATATTATTATTATGTAAGTATTCATTTCTTCATTTCGCACTATTGCACTTATTAGGACTACCAGTATAATGTTGAAAAGAAGTAGTGATAACAGCTATTCTTGTCTCATTTCAGACTTTAAGAAACAAATTATTTAATATTTTACTAAGTACTCTATAAATCTATCAAGTATTTTATTTAAATGTCTTGTAGATATTCTTTTCAAGTTGAGAAAGTTCCCTTCTATTTTTAGCTTACTGAAACTTTCTTTCAAGAATGTATGTTTAATTTTATCAAATCTTTCTGGTTTTCTAATGAGATAATCAAGGATTTTTCCTTGCTTTGGTTAATTTGGTCAATGCAGTGACTGAGGTTTTCAAATGTTAAACTAACAATGCTTCCTAAGAATAAACCACACTTAAGTTAGCATTTTCTATGTATTACTGAATTCAATTTGTTGTTTTTTTTTAAATGTGGTAAAAAAAATTACTCTCTTTTCAAATTTTTATTTATACAGTGCAATGTTGTTAACTATAAGCACAATGTTGTACAGCAGCTCTCTAGAACTTTTCATCTTGCATGACTGGAACTCAATACCCACTGAACAGTAACTTTCCATTTCCTCCCCCTACCACACCCCACCCATGTCCCTGGAAAACACCATTCTGCTGTTTCTATGACTTTGACTCTAGATACATCAAATGAGGAGAATCATGCAGTATTTGTCCTTGTGTTACTGGCTTATTTCACTCAGCATAATATCCTCAAGACTCACCAAAATTGTAGCACATGATAGGATTTCTTTCTTTTTATGGCTGAAAAAAATATTCCATTGTATGTATATACTACATTTTCTTTACTCATTCATCCATTAATGGACATTTACATCATTTCCACCTTTTGGCTACTATGAATAATGCTGCAAAGAACATGGGAGTGAAAATATTTTCAAAATCTTGATTTCTGGGGCGCCTGGGTGGCTCAGTCAGTTGAGTGTCCGACTTCAGCTCCAGTCATGATCTCACGGTCCATGGGTTCAAGCCCCGCATCAGGTTCCATGTTGACAGCTCAGACCCTGGAGCCTGCTTCGGATTCTGTGTCTCCCTCTCTCTCTGCCCCTCCCCCATTCATGCTCTGTCTCTCTTTGTCTCAAAAATAAGTAAACATTTTAAAAAATCCTGATTTCAGTTATTTTGGATAACTACTCAGAGGTGGGATAGCTGGATAATATGGTAGTTCTATTTTTAGTTTTTTCAGGAGGCTTCATATTGTTTTCCATAATGGCTATACCAATCTGCATTCCCACCAACAACATACAAGGATCCCTTTTCTCCACATTCTCACCAACACTTCTTACCTCTTGTCTTTGATAATAGCCATTCTAATAGATGTGAGGTAATATTTTGTTATGGTTTTGTATACATTTTCCTGGTGATTAGTTATGTTGAGTACTTTTTCATGTACTTGTCTATGTGTATGTTTTCTTTGGAGAAATGTCTATTCAAGTCCTTTGCACACTTTTTAATCAGATTTTCATTTTTGGGATTTGTTTTGCTTTTTCCCATTGAATTGGAGGAGTACTTTAGACATTTTGGATATTAATCCCTTATAAGATTTATAGTTTACAAATACTTTCTCCCATTCCATAGGATGCCTTTTTCCCTCTGCTGATTGTTTCCTTTTCTGTGCATAAGATTTTTTGGTTTGATTTAGTCTTATTTGTTTACTTTTGCTTTTGTTGCCTTAGCTTTTACTGAACCAATGTTATGAAGATTTTTCCCTATATTTTCTTCTACAAGTTTTATGGTCTTACACTGAAATCTTCAATCCATTTTGAGTTGATTTTTGCATAGAGTGTAAAAAACAAACAACAATAACAACAAAACAAAAAAGGTCCAATTCCATTCTTTTGCATGTGGATTAGTTTCCCCTACTGGGTGGCTCAGTAGGCTGAGCGTCCGACTTTGGCTCAGGTCATGCATGATCTTGGAGTTTGTGAGTTCAAGCCCCACATCAGACCCTGTGCTGACAGCTTGGAGCCTGGAGCCTGATTCAGATTCTGTGTCTCCTTCTCTCTCTGCCTCTCCCATGCTCGCTCTCTCTCTCTCTCTCTCTTCTCAAAAATAAACAAACATTTAAAAAATGAAAAAAAATAGGACTTTCTTATTTCCTTTTAGGATTGTTCACTGTCAGAGTATAACACTGTAATTGATTTTTGTATATTGGTTTTGTATCCTGCACTTTGCCAAATTTGTTGGTTTTTTGTGCAATCTTTTATGTTTTCTACATATAATTTCATGATATCTGTGAATTTTATATCTTCCTTTCCAATTTGGGTGACTTTTGTTTCTCTGTCTTACCTAATTGCTCTGGCTAGTACTTCCAGAACTATGTTGAACAGAAGTGGCAAGAGTAAGCCTCCTTGTCTTGTTCCTGTTCCTAGAGGAAAGGCTTTCAGTTTCTTATCATTGAATATGATGTTAGCTGTGGGCTTGTCATATATGACCTTAATTATGATGAGATCATTTTCTCCTATTCCTATTTTGTTGAGGGCTTCTATTCTGAAAGGGTGTTGAATTTTGTCAAATGCTTTTTCTACACCTATTGAGATGATCCTGTGATTTTTATTCTTCCTTCAGTTAATGTGATGTAGCACATTGATTTTCTTACATTTGAACCATTGAACCATCCTTATATCCCAATGTAATCCCACTTGGTCATAGTGTATGATCTTTTTAATGTGCTGTTGAATTCTACTTACTAATATTTTGTTGAGGATTTTGCATATATATTCACCAGGAATGTTTGCCCGTAGTTTTATTTACTTGTGGTGTCTTTATCTGGATGAAACAATAATAAAATAGAGAATTTTTCTTCCCCTTCTATTTTTTGGAAGAGTTTGAGAAGCATTAGCCTTAATTCTTTTTTTACATCTTTGATAGGATTCACTTGTGAAGCATCTGGTTCTGGGCTTTTCTTTGTTAGAAAGTTTTTGTTTACCTATCTTACTAGTTATAGGTCTGTTCAGATATTCTATTTCTTCATGTTTCAGTCATGGTGGGCGTAAGCATTTCTCCTAGGTTATCTAATTCATTGGCTTATAATTGTTCCTAAGAGGCTCTTTTGATTATTTGTATTTAAGTTATCAGTTGTAATGTCTCCTCTTTCATTTCTGATTTTAGTCATGTATGTATTTTTTTTCTTGTTAATCTAGCTAAAGATTTCTCAATTTTGTGTATCTTTTCAAGAAACCAACTCTTAGTTTCTTTTTTTTTTATTATTTGCATGACTTATTTTATAAGTTTGTAATTGTTGACCCCCTTTGCCCATTTCACCAGCCCCCATCCCTATCCCCTCTGGCAACCATGAACCTGTTTGCTGTATCTATGAGCTTTTTTTTTCAATTTTGTTTTCCTTTTTAGATTCCACATATAAGCAAGATCATATGGCATTTGTCTTTCCCTATCTGATTTCACTTAGCATAATGCTATAAGGTCCATCCTTGTTATTGTAAATGGCAAGATTCCATTCTTTTTAATGAATGAATAGTGTCTCATTGTGTATATATACCATGTTTTCTTTATCCACTCATCCACTAATGGCCATTTAGGTTGTTTCCATAACTTGTCTATTGTAAATATGCTATATCAAACATAAGGGAAAATATATCTTTTCAAATTAGTATTTTTCTTTTCTTTGGATGAATACCCAAAAGTGGAATTGCTAAATCATATGCTAGTTCTATTTTTAAGTTTTTAAAATTCCAGTATAATTAACATACACTGTTATATTGGTTTTGTGTGTACAGTACAGTGATTCGACAATTCTGTACATTACTTAGTGTTCATCATAAGTGTATTTGTAATCCCCTTCACCTATTTCACCCATTCCCCCTCTCCCCTCTGATAACCACCATTTTCTTCTCTATATTTAGGAGTCTATGTTTTTGTGGGGTTTTGTTTCTTTTTTTCTTTGTTTCTTTTGTTTCTTAAATTCCACATATGATTGAAATCATGTGGTATTTGTCTTTCTCTGCCTGCATTATTTCATTTAGCATTATATCTTCTAGGTCCATGCATATTGTTGCAAATAGCAAGATTCACTCTCTTTTATGGCTGAGTAATTTTCTACTGTGTGTGTGTGTGTGTGTGTGTGTGTGTGTGTGTGTGTGCATGTGTGTGTCTGTCTGTGAAAATCATCTATAAAGCTGCATCAAAAAACTGGGCCTTGGAGGAAGGCATGGATCCTGAGGCTCTGATGGTGGAGGACTACAGGAAGATCTACTTCATGTTCAACACTAAGCTGTCCAGTCCTGTGAAACACCCATTAAAGAAGCCTGTGGACAAAGATCTATATCCCAAACACTACTGGAAATACTCTGATTACATCAAAAGCA
Organism: Panthera onca; assembly: GCF_046562875.1. Classification (NCBI taxonomy): domain Eukaryota; kingdom Metazoa; phylum Chordata; class Mammalia; order Carnivora; family Felidae; genus Panthera; species Panthera onca. The sequence goes on from NC_138347.1 coordinate 53,960,542, forward strand.
GCAACCTGGATGCCCCTGAGGCATACCAAATTGGCCAAATAAAAAAAATCTTCTGTATCAAGAAGAGCAATAGCAGTCCCAATGAAACAGACATCAAGATCAGAATCAACAAATTCTACAGGCCAGAGAATACACACAAATCTACCCTGGCAAGTTACCATGCAGACATCAACCTGTTTTAATGGAGGAACAAGGAGGCCATGATGGACTTAATGGTGGTGGATATAATATTCTTGTTATTTTTCATTATTTTGAATATGTCATCCCACTGTCATCAGGCCTGCAAGGTTTCTGCTGAGAAATCTGCTAATTGGATATATCATCCTACTCCCTTTTGGCCTGCAAATTTTGCTGATAAAGCCAGTGACAGTCTTATAGGAGTTCCCTCGTATATGATGAGTAGCTTTTCTCTTGTTGTTTATAAAATTCTCTCTGTCTTTGATTTTTTTGATAATCAAGTGTCTCACTGTGGATTTCTATGAGTTCATCCTAGCTGGGTTATGTTGGGCTACTTAAATCTGTATGGCCGCTTTTTTCTCCAGATTTGAGAAGTACTTGGCCATTATTTCTTTAAATTAGCTTTCTGCCTCTTTCTCTCTCTCCTCTCCCTCTGGGTCTCTCATAATGCATATGTTGATTCATTTAATGGTGTACTGTATGTCCCTGGGCTTTCTTCACACATTTTCACTTTTTTCTTTTTGTTCCCCAACTAGATAATTTCGAATGACCTATATTCAAGTTCGCAGATTCTTTCTTCTGCATGGCAACTCTGATTTGAACCCCTCTGTTAATTGTATTCTTCAGTTCCAAAATTTGTTGTTGTTTTTTTTATAATTTCTTTGCCTGTTATGTTCTTCTCATCTTGTGCATGCATTGTTATCCTGAGCTCATAAAACATCTTTACAAAAATTATTTTGAATCCTTTGTCAGGTAATTGATTTACCTCTATTCCATTAGTACTGATTCTAGAGATATATTTTGTTCCTTTGAGCCATGTTTCCCTCTCATGAGTCTTAAAGTTTTATGTTAATATCCAAACATTTGGGGAAAAAAACAGTCCTGTCCCTGTCTTTATAAACTGGCTTTGTGCAGGCAGAGACCCTCACCAATCTGTCCAACTACAGACTCTGGGGACCTCTGAAACCTTTTGGGGAAGCAATTTCTCTGGCCTATACATGAAATTTCTCAATTAGAGAAACTTGCTGGATTCTTTTTCAGGAGCTCATAATGTCTTCCTTCCTCAACTATCTGTCTATGGCACTGCCAGTTCTCTGGCTTTTCAGCAGCAAGCTGAAGATACTAGGCATCCAAAGTATGCTGGCTTCCTATTAGTACCCTGAGTCAGACAAGACAGATATCAGTCCCTTGGGAAGCCCTCTGAAGAGTTAGAACATTGGTACACATGCTCAACTCTCCTCTTTCCCCCCAAGGTAGAAGCAGTGAGCCAGAACATTCTCTCCTGGCATTGATCTCTGCTGCCTGGGGGAGGGGCTGACATGGGTATAATGAAATTGCTCTTATCTATTTCAATGCAACTGTTCTCTGCTTTTTGCTCACCTGGGGTACTGCAACTTCTTAACTGCATTCTGCAAATCTCAAGAAGGTATTTTGGTTTGTATATTATTGCTAAATCAGTGTTTCTAAGGGGGAAATGAGAGCACAGGCCTCCTGTTCTGCCATCTTGCTAACATCTGCTCATATTTTGTTTTGCATATTCAAGAGTGTGTGTAAAATTCAAACATTTTAAAACGTTCAAAGCCTGAAAAAAATTACCACTCAGATTCTTACACTGAACCACTAAATTTTCATTAAAAATTCATTTGGATAAAATAGGAATGGTCTGAAAAAAAATAAAGGCGAGCAAATAAATTGCCAAATTTCAGGGTCAATTTGAACAAACACTGACTCTAAAAAAAACAAACCAAAACCTGTGATATAAAAACTAGATAAAAATAAATAGTGGAAATAGTTTTATTACTTCAAATAGGAGTGGTTAACAGAAATTAAAACTTCCTGAGCTATGTGTATTATACTGATAAAGGATAGAAATACTGATTAAATTAAACTGCCATTTTAGGTCCCCATATCCTTTCTCAGGTCATAACCACATTAAAAAGGATATCTATTTCATTCCCCTTTTGTCTCCCCTATATTAAGGAGTTTAAGAAAGTAATAGGTCACAACTACTATTCTATAACTATTGTAACAAGCAGATTTAGTACCAGTAAATATGCTTCAATGATTACCTTCCTCTTTAGAGACCTCTGAGCACCTCACTGATTCTTTTTACCAGAAGTTAAATGTTTCCTGCTCATTCATCCTTAACTCTTCTCTTTAAGCTTGAATCAAGATTTGGTCTCTTTATTTCTAACCAAAGCATCAGTATAATCACTGATGTGTATCTGGAAAAAGCTGTGCAAAAATATATATAGTACTGGATTCAACATTAACATTACAAGAGGTACTTATGCAATAGGACTTAGATGATTCCCAGGCAGAAAAACTTCTCTCTACCCATGTCACTCTGATGCATAGCCCATGGTCTTCAAATGAAATCTATTTGCATTTCTCAGGACATCAGGCAGCAAAATATCATTTTATATCAATGCTCCATCATGTGCTGAATCTACTCTAAAAAGTAACTTCCTACAGTAAATTTTAATAGATGCTTCTTAGCCTATTAGGTGGTACCATTAAATTTCTTTTTAATTTTACAGCAATATATACTCTTACAGGTATTGACAAAAATTAATACAGTTGTTCTTGGCTCCTTTTTATTTTTTTCTTTTTTATTCTAATGTGTATATGTGTATATACTTTTTGCTAAAAGTCAAAATATTTACTTTATATACCAGTTTATTTTTGCCTTTCTTCATGTATTATGTTGTAGCCATTCACCAACATCTTTGCAAAAATCTCCCAAGACTCGAATATCTGTTTTATATTTCATCATATAGACATGCTGTAATTTATCTACCAATTCTATTTTGTTGAACATTTAATCTTTTTCAATTTTTTTACTAATATAAATAATGATGTGAAGTTCTTCAGGATAAATCTTTGCACTCTTCCTTAATTATTTAAGAGAGATTCTCAGGAATTTAATTAGTAGGGGTGAATATTTTAAAGCTCTTCATTCCACATATGTTGTATTAAAGTCTATTATTTATATGCATCTGTATTTCTTTATGGAGGTTCACACTACCATAGAAACTCTATACTTTTATAGATGATTATGAAATATGTAGTCTAAGGATAGAACATTTTACTCTTCATAGAGGATAATGGGGTCCTAGGGAAATAAGAGACTTGAACCTCTTTCCTTCCTTACAACTTACTTGCTCTGTGGCCTATAGCAATTCACTGAACTATTTTGTTGAAAAACTGCCTCAAGGTTCTACAGAGTGAGGACGAACGAGAGAGTAACACTCACATTCTCTTGAAGATTGGACTGGGTGCCATAAAATTCAAGCAGACAAAATGAGATAAAAATGAAGAGTTGAATTTAGAACACAAGAGCAAACAAGTGACTATATTGCTTTAGGGGTGAAATTGTAAAGAATTACATTTTACATATCTGTAGAAGTTTCCAGAGACTGAAATAACTTGTCACCTTTCATAAACATTTATCTTTCTGTTTATAAACACTTACAGTTTTTCACTTAGCAAAGCAAATTCACATTGTAAAGTTAACGGTGATTCATAATTACTTCTTATCCAATTTTACTTAAGATTTCAAGTTATTGATTTTCTCCTATTCTTTTCTCAAATGCTCATTTAGAATTAATAAAGGAAATAGTTTAATCACTTCCAAAACACCAATAGAAATTCTCTTGAACTGATGCCAATTTGGTAGGAAAGAGGAGCCTATTTGAAATGAAACATCTGTTGAGGTTTTAAACTTTGTAAAATCGTTTCATAATTTATAGGAATAATTCATTATAAAAATGTTTCAGAGCATTTTGTAAGTGCCTGGCACTGTGTCAGACAGTAAAGATTCAGAAAACAATAAGAAAAATGATCTCTCTTCAAAGGGTTCACAGCATAGTGAGAGAAATAAACATGTATACAAATAATTACAGTGCCATGGATAAGTGCTACTAGACTTAAGGAGCAAATAAACATAAATTGAACCTATGGTTAAGTATAGAAAAACTTCTCAGCAAAAGTAACTTTTGAACAGACAAAAAAAAAAAAAAAAGAATAAGCCTTCACAGAAGTAAAAAAGAAGAAGCATATTAAAAGCATGAAGAACAACAGGTTGCATTAAAAGAACACAGAAATGGGGGGTGCCTGGGTGGCTCAGTCGGTTGAGCATCTGACTTTGGCTCAGGTCATGATCTCATGGTCTGTGAGTTCAAGCCCTGCGTCGGGCTCTGTATTGACAGCTCGGAGCCTGGAGCCTGCTTCGGATTCTGTGTCTCCTTCTCTCTCTGCCCCTCCCCCACTCATGCTCTGTCTCTCTCTCTCTGTCAAAAATAAATAGACACTTAAAAACATTTTTTTAAAAAAAAAAAAGAACACAGAAATGGGGCACCTGGGTCTCTCAGTCGGTTAAGCGTCTGGCTTCGCATCAGGTCATGATCTCGCGGTTCATAGGATTGAGCTCCACATCAGGCTCTGTGCTGACAGCTCAGAGCCTGGAGCCTGCTTTGGATTCTGTGTCTCCCTCTCTCTCTGCCGCTCCCCCACTCATGCTCTGTCTCTCTTTGTCTCAAAAATGAATAAACATTAAAATTTTTTTTTTAAAAAATACAAGCAGAATTACAGTACTTGGACTATACTATGAATGGTCAGAAAGTCTCACGTTATATAAACACATTCATTGTCTCTACATTTACCATCAGGTATCACTCTTCCTTCTGCTGTAATCCTAAGAAGCTACTAGGAATTGTTTTATTTGGTGCTTTTGTACAGATATTTTACATAAGTCTCTCCAAAATAAAACATTTTTAAGTAAAATTTTAACAAAAAATGACCAAAGAAATCACTCAGTGATGGTGCTAAAACCAGACAGGCAGTGAACCTTCAGAATTTGAGATGTTTTCCACAAAGGCTAAAAAACTGAGCAGAACTTCAAGAAGCTAACAGTACATAAAAGACACTTGTTTCCCCATAGCTTGGCTCCACTGCTAGAAATAGCATTTTCAGGAGAACTAGCAGAGTACAAAAGAGCCCCAGGTCTCAGTGAATTTGTGATCAGGACTTTGATCTCTTCAGAATGAGGCATGATGCAAATACAAAGTATTTATTACTAACTTTTCACAGAAAAATTATGTCGGAAAAATTTAAGAGCTAAACAGTAAAATTTCAACCTAGCCAAACAACACTCTTTATTTTATGTCTAACAGCCTGCCAAATAAAATAAAACAAAACGTTATGAGCAATTAACATTTCTCATTCTCGGTGTTTCTGTACAAATGCCTATTAAATATTAAGGTGGATAATGGCTGGCAGCGTGCCAGGGCTCTGCAATACACGTGGTGTATCAGCCGCCACCATTAATCTGCATCAGCAGGGGCTGCAATTCCAAGATAATCAAGTTTTTCTCCCTCTCTCTGTTTGTATCTATTTGTTGTTGGTTTTTTTCTCTTTATCCTCCTCCCAAATGAAAATCAAATTCAAAGATTAAATATTTACATTTAAAAAAAAAACACATAAAGGCAATGCTGGGACTGCACACACTCTTTTCCTTAACACTTTCTAGAATGAAGCATTAGGCAAGAAAAGGAGAATTTTTTTACCTATTCAGTAGAAGCAGAGAGAAGACACATCTGCCAGATATGGAACTACAGAAAGCCTGTGGAGGGGTAAAAGGAGGGAACACCTTCCCGTAGTAATCTATCCATACTCTCCTAGACTAGCTTTCCTCCCAGAAGGCAGTAAGTAGCAAGTTATCTGGAATTCCCAGATTGAGGAAAACATCTGATACTTAGGAACTAGTCATGTCCTATATTGCATACTTTGATACAATTATTCCTCATAACAATCCTGGAAGTAGGAAACACTGTAACCATTTTATAGATGAGGAAACTGAGTATCAGGAACATTAGGTAAAATACATTGCTAGTAACTGATTCAATCTCTAAAGAACACTCAAGTATACAATACTTTCCTTGTACTGGGTCACCTCACCAGAGTCTCTCCAATCTTAGCACCACCCTCTGCCCTTACTTTTTTCTCAGACTTCTATCCAGATGAAACTCATTACGTGTAGATAACTGATATCTGTTCCATAAAGATGTAAAAAGCCAGTTTATAATTCTCTTATTCCCTTCTCTTCATCCAAGTCATAAAAAGTCTATTCCAAATGAGTTGGATTTTTTATTAAGGTTCCAGTCCAGTTCACTTCAAAGTTGGGGACAGACTGAGTTTGGAAAGGCCTGAATTACAATCTTTTACATGCCATTCTAATCCAGAAGGTCTCTGAGAAATGTGTCCAATGACCTGTGTATTTAAGCTCGACTGACACTTGCCTGGTATCTCTGGAATCCTTATCCAATGGTTTATTATCATGAAAAACATATGTTAATAGTGCATTCCAATATTCGTCCATATATGAGGCATTCCAGTGAGCCCTATCCTTTCAAATGATCCAACTCATCCTAACCGGACCTTCATAATTGGTCTGGAAGGTACAAACATATAGGCACATGATATCGCATTTAGTTGTTCTGTTTCTTTTTTTTTTTAATGTTTATTTACTTTTGAGAGAGAGAGAGACAGAGAGTGAGGAGCAGAGAGAGGAAGACAGAGGATGTGAAGCAGGCTCCACGTTGTCAACAAAGAGCCTGATGAGGGCCTTGAACCCCCAAACCCTGAGATCAATCATGACCTGAGTCAAAGTTGGACACTCAACCGACTGAGCCACCCAGGCTCCCCTTGTTTGTTTTTTAATATAAAATGAAAAATGTTAGGTCAAAAATCTTCATACTTGTTTTTCTTATCATATAATAATAGTAAGAATAGTTATTACTTATTGAGCCCTTATGTGTCAGAACTGCTCTATTTTTTAAGAATAATCTCATTTAGGGGCACCTGGGTGGCTCAGTTTGTTAAGCATCCGACTTCAGCTCAGGTCATGATCTCAGGGTTCGTGGGTTCAAGCCCAACGTCAGGCTCTGTCTGTGCTGACAGCTCAGAGCCTGGAGCCTGCTTCAGATTCTGTGTCTCCTTCTCTCTCTACCCCTTCCCCCCCCCAAGAATAAATAAAAAAAATGTTTTAAAAAATTAAAAAAAGAATAATCTAATTTAATGTTTATCACAACTCTATAAAGGTAAGTGCTATTCTCATCCACATTTGTTCAAATGAAGAAAAGGAAGCAAGACTGCTTGTGTAGTTTCTCTGAGGGCACAAAGTCAGAGTGGAAACCTAATCCCAAGGAATCCGGCTCCAAAGACAAAGTCTTCAACCCTTCATTCTGCCACCTGCACAGAGTGAACTCCATATGAGGAACCACAGATTGGATTTTGGGCCTTTCCAAACCCAATCCCATTCTTATAAAGTCTCTAAGTACCTTTAAAGAATGGTATCAGGTCTGCCTCACACAAGTACTAGAATCATTTGAATGCAAATATTTAAAGATACAGTATTAGCTTCAAAGTACTTAAGATAATCAAAAGAAAATACAGTATATCCAATTCAGCAAACCCTACTCTGCAGGTCCAAGGACCTCTGTGGTCCAAGAAATATTCCTTTTTGGAATCTTTATGCTTCTACAGTATCTTGGGTTTAGCTCTGCTATTATGCTGACCATATTATCTTAGATTTATTTCTTTATTTATTTCCTTGCCTATCTCACCATACTAACACAGGGCAGAATTATAGATTTACTTGTTTTCCTATCTCATACACTACCCTGGCAACATCAGGTACTTATAAAGTGTTGGTTGTGTGAATAAACAATGCTATTACCCTCAGAGAGTTTACATTATAGTATTAAACATAATAGCAGGCATTCTATTTCAAAATTAAACCCTATTAAAATCACAGTAAGATAACACCCCAGTCCTGCTAGAATGGGTATCATGAAAGAGATAAGAAATAACATAATGCTGATATCTGTACCCCCGTATTCATAGCAGCATTAGTTACAATAGCTAAGACATGGAAATAACCTGAGTGTCCATCAATGAATTAAAGGATGAAATGTCGTGTACACACACACACACACACACACACACACACAAATATTATTCATCCATTACAAAAGAAGAAAATCCTGCCATTTGCAACTATGGATGGACTCTGAGGGCATTTTGCTAAGTGACATAACTCAGAGAAAGACAAATACTGTTTGATCTCCCTTATATGTGGAATCTTTAAAAAAGAAAAAACAAAGAAAGAAAAACAAAACAAAACAAAAAAACCTATAGAAAAAGAGATCAGATTTGTAGTTACCACAGGTGAAAAGTGGAGGTAGAGAGAATTGGGAATTGCATGAATGTGGTCAAAAGATACAAACTTCCGGTTATAAGATAACAAGTACTATCGATATAATGTACAATATAATGATCATAGTTAACACTGCTGTATGGTATACATGAAAGTTGTTAAAAGAGTAAATTTTAAGACTTCTCATCATAAGAAAAAAAAACAATTGTTTTCTTTTTCTTTTTTTGGCTTCTCTATGAGATGAAGGATATTAACTAAACTCCTTGTTGTGACCATTTCAAAATACATGTACATCAAATCATTATGCTGTACACTTTAAACTTATACAGTGTTGTAAGTCAACTATAGATCAATAATACTGAAGACACCTATTAAAATGTAATTTAACACACTGATGTCTCAAGGGTTGTAACTGATAGATTTCTGAAACCTTGCTGCAATTCCTATTCTTTCATGGCAAAAACATTTCACATTCCAGATTTTCAATTGAAATGGTTTTACTGTGACATTTTACAAGAAGAGGGCAAGGTATTTCTATTGGTAGTTTGAGTTCTATGAAGTTGGAAAATATATAAGGTTTTTTTTGAACCAGAGAAATTTATATATATATATATTATACTTATTTATAGATATTTATATATATTTATATACTTTATATGCATATAAATTAAGAATTAGGCTACATTGCTAAAGTTTCCTTGAAAGTACAAAATATAGTTTCATAACCAAAATACATTTGATTATAAGTAAGCCTACTGTGTCTTTCTAAATAGTATTTCAAATTTTTTCTCTTAAAAAGTTGGGTCAATTTTCAGTGGTACCTTTCCAAGAAAATCCTGCTAAACAGGATTCAAGCAATGAGTGCTGTAATCAGAATGAACTCCTTCTGTGCTTTGGCTAGCCTTTCCCATGATTTCCTACAAACCCTCTACATCTCAGAAATCAAGATTAAATCAGGAAGAGCTGACGCACTTATATACAACTACGATATGCCAGGAACTAGCACTACTGTTTAAAAGGATACTTTATTGAGGAGAGCTGCTTCTGGCTTCTGATTTCTAGCATCCAATGTAGAATTTGATCATGCACAATACTTGGTGTCTCAAGGCTGTGTTTGATTTCTGAGCTCCAGCAGCTTTGTGGGTAGATGGTTGATTTTTTTTTTTCTGCACTCTTGAGAAGAGTTCGAATTTTAAGGCAATACAAAAATAATTCAATGAGTAGTGGAAACAATTTTTAAAATAATGGACTGAGACTCATCAGAACAGGTAATCTTGGCCTTTTGTGTATTTACCTAGCTGATCTCTCCTTCCTATGTCACAGTTTGTTTCCCTATAAACAAAGAGGGTTCTAGGATTCATTCATTCATTCCAGGTATTTACTGTGCACTGACCATGTGCAAAACATTATGCAAAATTCCACAGATGATATAAGTAGCCTTCAGATTGCTAATAGAAATACCCTGTTCTTTCAGAAACTGAGTTAGAATTGAGATAGATATTACTTCCAGAGACCCAGAAATTCCTAAATCTATACTGTCAATCATCCATTGTTTTCAAGCCATTCCCAAGGAAATTAGACACTCCAGGAGTAACAAATAAGAACTAAAGTATAGTTTTGTTAATAAATCAGTAATGATGATAACAACTAAAATTTTTGATCACTTATATGTGTCAGAACTCATTCTAAGCATTTTGCATGCACTAGCTTATTTGATTCTCAAAGCAATCCTGTAAGAAAGGTTTCATTATTATCTTCATTTTTCATAAGAAAAAAACGGAGTCTGAGAGAGTCAAAAAGAAGCTGAGTCAAATAGTTAATAAGTGGCAAACTTCAGATTTCAACTCAGGAGTTGAATACACAGCCTGTGTTCTTAACATTCCGCTCTGTATAATTCAATCCAGAATTTCATCATCAGACCTCAAGTACAGCAGTTTACTCCTTGATATTCACCCTATAAAACTAAACCCTATAACACTTTTGAAACTGATCTTCCTACCCCCAAGCAAACACCACTCTCTTCAGGGCTACCTAAAGCAATAGGATAGGTATGTTGTGCATATTAAGACCAATGACATTGACAACAGTGCTGGCCCTTCTCCTCCAGTTTCCTTGGGAAGGGACTCTCAGGCTGCTGAAACAACTACATCTCTATTCTCTGCCACCAGCCTGCCTGACATACTGCCTAACATGGTGACGAACAGAATCCTCTGCTCTTATCTTTCATTAGAAAATTTTTCCCTTTCTTTCACATGTCTAGAGAAAACCAAAAGCATGCTTGTGTTTTGTGCATCTTTGTGAGTTTGTGTTCTCTGTGTAAAATCATACTCATATGAGGAAAAATAAATATCTGAATATGCTTCCAACAACTAGACAGTTCTTAATTCAACTAATTGAAATCTACAGGAATCTACATGATGCATGAGGAAATGGAACCAAAAGAGTCATCTGGGTTTAAAGAATGAGCCCTAGTTCAATTACCCTCTCCCCTATATTACAGAAGTAGTGAAAATAAAAGAGAGTGAAAGACAAGAAACAGCAGAAAACTGGACTGAATCTAACAATCTACCCAGCTGTATAGAAGAGAACAGATCATAAGTAACTGAGGTTTAATACACTGATCTGCCATTTTGTAAAATATGTCTCACTCTGTCATGGCAGTGGATAGCAGAAATGGAAGCTTACTGGTACATAGAAAATTGAAGTGTTCCTATCCTTATATATATGGAGAGAGGTTTCTATCTTTTTCAAACAGATTTCCTTTCTATATTTTCTTTTATCCTCATAAGAGTAGTATAAGAAATTGGTTATCTCTGAATCCACATAACACAATTGTGGAAAATATCTCCAAATATCTTAGTTCAATTATACATATTTTATTACATAAATAAGCACATACTCTACCCCCCATAATTCCTGAGACTGGTTTAATATTAATTCATACATAATCTGTATTTAAATCAATAGATATTGATGAGAGAACCTATTTCAATTCAAATATTTCTGTCGCTGATACATTCAAGAGAGCTAATGATGACAAATAAAAAAGATGAATCTGAATATGTTTACTCCTTATTTCATAATTAAGTATGTTCTTCCAGAATTTCACTGTGGATTTGGAGGCTGACTAACTCAATTTGAGGCAGAAACTTTATTTGTGACTGGGGGCTACCTTTTCTCTATCCAATAGTAAACTATTGAGGAGAATGCCCACTCATTTAATTTTACATTCTTACTCTGATGTCCCAGACGAGAATCCACCAAATTGAACTGACTTCTATATTTCCTCCAAATCAATTCTCAGTCACCATCTTTAGAGCCACATATGACTCATTCAAATAGATGATATCACCCGACCTATTGCACTGCTGTTTTAGAATTATTTTATACAACAGCTATCCAGTGTTGTAGCCAGACATTTTTGAAAGATATTAATGATTGTAAATGTGGCTACACTGCCAATGTATGTACAATATTGTGCTCAATTAAGATAACCCAAAACAGGCGAAAGCCTTTTTTTTCCCCAATACAGTTGAATCAGACTTGGACCCATGTTCCAAGCATCATATTTTCCCTCATCAGTTAGAAAGCACATAAAGCATTTCAGGGATATTTTCCCAATGTTTCCAAAGGAATAATAAAGATAGTATTTTGGTGTCTACCACAGCACTTAATGTTTCTGGTGAATGGAATATTTATCCAAAAGACAAAACTAAAACCTAAATGATACCCCTGATTCCTCTATCTCCTTCATGACTCACATCCAACTAATTCCCTCTCTGCTCTGCACATACTCACTCCCCCCAGCAAACACACACAGCCCTCCATCCTCATTGCCACTGCAACTGACTGTCTCATCATCTTGTTCAATCATCCCCAAATAATGTATTGATCACCTCACTGTACTGTAGCAAATGACACGTTTGTTACTGGGTTCACAAAAAATTAAATGAAAAATAGCATATATTAAAGTTAAATGCAAAAACAGATGCAAAATCAAACAACTACATACATCATGCTAAATACTTTAGAAAAAAAAATAACCTGCTTTTCTTTGAAGGAATCAGATGCAGATACATGGTTTTGAAGTGTATGTTGAAGAGAGGAAGTAGCATGTGCAAGGCAGTGAGACACTAAAGATCAAGGGTCATTGAGAGATAGATAGCAAAATATCCATGGAACAGAGGTACATAGTAGTTTCCCTTAAGTGGCTTTCTGCCATAAAAGTTTCCTCATCTCCACCTTTCTTTATAAGGCCACAATTTATTTTTCTAAAACATACATTTGGTCCTATAGTGCAACTCGTAAAAAATGTATACATCCCTATTACCCATAGCCTAAGACATAAACTCTGTACCCAAGCATTCACAGACCATGCTTGAAATACGGCAATGGACTTAACCTACTGGCAGTGGTGTAGTAGGTGAATTTTGACATAGTTTTATACTTATGACATAACTTTTGACATAATTTTAATAGCTCTTTTGACATATTTTTTTCTGGACTACTTGCCTTATATAATGGTTTTTCCAAATGCTTTTAGATTGCCAGAAATGCATCATATTCCCATTACTAATTTTATTTTTGACACAATTTTATAGGTTATTTCTGTATCACTCAATTCCCACTCCCCATGTTTAATATAAGTGTATAATAGAGGGAGAGTTTTGTTGTTGTTGTTTTAAACCAAGGATTGACTAGTTCGTTTATTCAGCAATATCGTTTGCTCACTTTCTATAAAAAGCAGAGTTTAGTTCTCCAATACAGTGAGTAAATCAGTCAAACTATCTGTGGCAGTTTGTTGTTTTTGTTGTTGTTGTTTGTTTTATTGTTTTTTGTTTTGTTTTGTTTTGTTTTACCTTTTGAACCTCTTCACGTATTTCTCTCACTTCCCATCCCAGGCCCCTTGCAGCCACCAATCTGGTCTGTATGAGCACGTTTTTTGCTTGTTTGTTTGTTTTTTAGATGAAATTATTCTAAATTCCCATGGCAAAATGGTCACATCAGAATATAAAAACACTTTTACTTATTACTTCAACTAATCATTGTCAAGTGCCTGTTATGAACTAAAGCAGTCTTACAGATGTTTAGAATATATCAAGGAATGAAACAAAGATCCATGCCTTGGGGAGTTTAAATCCTAGTTAAATGAGAGAGGCAATAAAAATAAACTAATAAGACATGAAATTGATATGTTTTAATATGATTAGCACAATGAAGCTGAAGAGGTAAAAGAACCACATATGCTGGGTTTGGAAAGTGGGGCAGTTGGACATTTTTAACATGATTATTAGTATGGAATTCATTGAGAAAGTAACATAAGAGCAAAGACTTAAAGGAGCTGAGAGAGTTAATCATGGAAATATCAGAGGAGGTAGGTTCCTGACAAAAGGCACTCCCAGTCCAAAAGCTCTAAGCGGGGGCGCCTGGGTGGCTCAGTCGGTTAAGCGTCCGACTTCAGCTCAGGTCATGATCTCGCGGTCTGTGAGTTCGAGCCCCGCGTTGGGCTCTGGGCTGATGGCTCGGAGCCTGGAGCCTGCTTCCGATTCTGTGTCTCCCTCTCTCTCTGCCCCTCCCCCGTTCATGCTCTGTCTCTCTCTGTCTCAAAAATAAATAAACGTTAAAAAAAATTTAAAACAAAAACAAAAGGCTCTAAGGGGAGAAAGGGCATGGCATCTTAAATGCATAACAAGAATACCTGTATGGCTGGAATAGAGGAAGTGAAGGGAAGAGTAGTATAAGGTGAGGACAGAGAATATATAACATGAGAAGACACATTATTTGGAATCCTGGTGAATATTAGAAGAATGACAGTTTGGGGCACTGGGGTGGCTCGGTCGGTTAAGTGGCCGACTTCAGCTCAGGTCATGATCTCACCAGTTTGTGGGTTCCAGCTCCTGCATCAGGCTCTTTGCTGCTAGCCTGAAGCCTATGTCAGATTCTGTCTCCCTCTTTCTCTGCCCCTGCCCCACTCACACTCTGTCTGTCTCAAAAATAAATAAATAAGAAAAAAATTTTTTTAAAAAAAGGATGACAGCTTTATTCTGAATGAAATAGTAAACTACTTCAGGATTTCGAGCAAAGTGACATGTTCTGATTTACACCTACATTTTTAAGTCAACACCCTCCCTACTGCCTTGAGAAAGAGAAGAGGAAAGAAGCAGTAACAAAAAAGTTAAGTAGCCACTGCATGCCACACGAAAGATAATGGTGGCTCAGAACAAGATGGCATCCCTTTTGATGAGTGAAAATGATGAAAAATGGTCATATTATGAACACATTTTTAAGGAAGAACTAATAGAATGTCTTAACATATTTGATGGGGATTATGAAAGAAAGAGAAGAATCAAACATAACTGCAAGATTTTTTATGCTTTCATTTTTTTGTTTATTTTGGCCTAGCAGAAAATGGAGTTGTCATCAAATATAAGGGAAGGCTAGAGGTGTAGCAAACTGTGGGTGTTGATTCATACTAAATGTAAATTATATAAACACCCTAATGAAAAAGCAGACATTTCCATATTCAATACAAAAGCAAGACCCAACTACATGGTATTTTAAGAAAACTACTTTAAATATAAAGAAACAAATAACTTAAAAGTAAAAGAATAGAGAGATTCCATGCAAACACTAATCTAAAGAAAACAGAAGTGGCTATATTGATATCAGACAAACTAGATTTCAAAGCTCAGAATATTACTGGAGATAAACAAGATAAACATTTCATAATGTTAATAGGCCAATTCTTCAACAGGACCTAAAAGTTGTAAATTTTTGTGTCCTAATAATAAAGTTTCAAGATGCATAAAGCAAATACTGACAGAGCTGTGAGGGAAAAAAAGCAGATAAATCCACAATTACAGTCAGAAAATTCAATACCCCTCTAATGATTTATAGAACAAAGAGACTCAAAATCGGTAAGATATAATAGATTTGAATAACATTATCAATCAATTAGGCCTAATATACATTTAGTGAACATTCTACTGTACAACAGCAAAATACAAATCCTTCTCAAGTGTACATGGTCTGTTTACCAGGGTAAGCCATATTCTGGGCCATAGATCAAGTCTCAATAAACTTAACAGAATTAGATTTATACATATTATGTTCTTTGATCACAATGGAATTAAATTAAAAATAAATAACACAAAGATCTCTGGAAATTTCCTAAATACTTGAAAACCTGAATAACACACTTCTAAAGAACCCGAGGGTAAAAGAAGAAATCAAAAGGGAAATTAGAAAGTATTCTGCAATGAATGAAGGCACAACATATCAAAATTTGTGGGATGCCACTACAGCAATACTTAGAAGGAAAATTACAGCCATTAATGCACAAATCAGAAAATAAGAAAGATCTTAAGTCAGTGACCTCAGCTTTCTTCTAAGAATCTAGAAAACGAGGAGCAAAATAAACCTAAAACAACCAAAGAAAGGAAATAAAAATAATCAAAACTTAAATCAATAAAGTAGAAAACAGAAAAACAATAGAGAATATCAATGAAACAAAAACTGATACTAATTCTTTGAAACTAATAAAATTAATAGACATCTACTATAGAGGTGTGTGAATGATATCACAGAATAGTATGACTATACTGACCAAGGAAAGAGAAGATACAGATTATCAATATCTGGAATGAACAAAGTGGCAATTTACAAATTTTACTGTTATTAAAAGCATAATATGAGAGTTATTGTGGCAATAAACCCAGCTAACTAGATTAAATGAAAGTTGCTTGAAACATAAACTACCATATCTCACTCAAGAAGAAATAGATATTCTGAAGAGCCATATATCTATTAAATAAGTTGTTTTTGAAAACCTTCCCACAAAGAATAATACTAGACCAGATGGCTTTATTGGTGAATTCTACCAAATATTTAAGAAATAATGCCTCTTTTTTTTATTTTTTTAATTTAAAAAAAATGTTAATGTTTATTTTTGTGTGAGAGTGAGAGAGGCAGAGCGAGAGTGAGGGAGGGGCGGACAGAGAGGGAGACACAGAATCCAAAGCAGGCTCCAGGCTCTAAACTGTCAGCATAGAGCCCAATGCGGGTCTCAAACTCACAAACCATGAGATCATGACCTGAACCGAAGTCAGACGCTTAACCGACTGAGCCACCCAAGCACCCCATAAGAAATAATGCCACTTTTATATAAATCATAAAATTGAAGGACAGGCAATACTTCCCAACTCATTCTATAAGGCCATTTTTATATTGATACCAATAGAAAGACATTACCAGAAAATAAAATGACAAGCCAATGTCCCTCACAAAAACAGACATAATAATACTTAGCACATTTTAGCAAATTAAATTCAACAATATATAAAAAAGAGTAATATCCTAACCAATTAGGTTTTATCACAGGAATGCAAGATTGATTTAACCATTTAAAAGTCAATCAATGTAATTAATCACAGCAACAAACTAAAATGGAAAAACCATATGATTACATAAGTAGACACAGAAAAAGCATTTGACAAAATGTAACATCCATCCTTGATAAAAATACTTACCAAAATAGGAACAGAAGGGAACTTTCTCAACTTCATAAAAAGCATCTAGGAAATATCTACAGCTAGCAACATATTAAAAGGTAAGAAACAGCTTGCTTTTTTCCTAAGATCAGTAATGAGACAAGGATGTCTGCTCTCATCTCTTCTATTCAACATTATACTAGAGGTTTTCCAGTGCAGCATGCCAAGAAAATAAAAGGCATCCATACTGGGAGAAAAAAATACTGTAATTACTCACCGATAATATGATCCTCTTCTTGAAAATCCAATGAAATCTGCAAAACAAGATATTATATCTAATAAGTGAGTTGATCGATATCACAGGATTAAAGATCAAGATGGAAAAATCAGTCTTATCCCTAACTCTAGCAATGAACAGCTACTGAAAAATATACCACCTTTGACAGAAAACATATGAAATACTTAGGAATAAATACAACAAAAAAATGTGAAAAAAACCTACAATACATCAGTGAATTTCAAACTAAGTGTGTATGCGTTAAAAATAAAGCCAAACAGGGACACCTGGGTGGCTTAGTTGGTTAAGGGTCTGATATCTGCTCAGATCATGATCTCACGGTTCATGGGTTTGAGCCCTGTGCAGGGCTCTGTGCTGACAGCTCAGAGCCTAGAGCCTGCTTCAGATTCTGTGTCTCCTTCTCTCTCTGCCCCTCCTCCTCTCATGCTGTCTCTCTTTCTCTCTCTCAAAAACAAAAACATTAAAAAATTTAAAAATATATATTAAAAAAATAAAGCCAGAGAAACTAGAGTACATATTTGTGGGGAATAAGCTTAGGAATTCTCTGAGCCTGCACTGATGGGTTAACAAGGCATAAAAAATTACAAAGCCATAGGATGCTCACACCCAAGTTTGGGTAAACAAGATTAGATAAATAGGGATAGAGTGGGGTGGGGGGGGACAAAGGCGCCCAGGATAGAGGCGGGGGCAAAGGCTCCCAGAATAGAGTAGGGGGGCAAAGGCCCCAATACAAAGGGATATGAGGTAAGCAAGATTAGGTATTTAGGGCGAAAACACCCCCCCCCAATTTAGTACTATAGCAGAAAGTTGCTTTCACAGGAAGGAAGGACCAAATTAGGTAAACAGGTAAATAGGACTATAGACTGCTGTGAGTGAAACTGCCCAGAGCAGAGCTGATTAGCAAAGGAAAGGTACCTTGTTGACCCTGAGGTTACATGCTCTATTTGTCTTATCCCCCAGGCTGGCTAACATAAACAGACACAGCGCCTCATGTCTGCCATTAACATCCATCTGCCCAGTGACAGGATTTTGGTTTGGTTTCTATTGACCCAAACCCCTAACATCGTATATCTTCAAAACCCCTTTCCCTCTTGCCCATAAGTTAATGTTCACAGATTGATTGTCTCTTTGTGCACATCCATCATGTTTGTAAGCCTTCTGATCTTAATAAATACGGAGCAAGGACCCTTATTTGGGGCTCTTGTCTTCTCCTGGACATTAACCATCTCTCGCATTTTAATCCTGCGTCCCGCTTTCTTGCTAGACAAGAAAGAACTCTAGACCCAGAGTCTACAGCACATATTGGTATTCCATTCATATAAAATTAAAGAAAATGACATTACTCTACAGTGACAAAGTATGGTGACAGAGTGCTTGTCTGAAGATAGGTGCGTGGGTGGGGAGAAGAGAGGGAAGGATTTCAGTGGGACATGAGGAAACTTTGAAAGGTAAGAAATATGTTCATTATCTTAAATATGGTGATAGTTTCATGTGTGTCTACATATGCCAGAATTTATATTTTAAGCATCTTCAGTTTATTGAATATCAATTATACCTCACTAAACTTTTTAAAAAAGAGTATAGATAATTGATGAAGTACAACCTTTGAGAATCTAAGTGGAAAGATAATCAAATAGGAGAGCAAGAATAGAAAGATATATAAGTAAAAGGACTGGCTTTAGATAGGAGACCAGATACAGGTACAAAGGCAAAAGAATGGAAATGGAAAAACTGACAGGTGAGGAGATGTGGCTGTGGGAGTCCTTAGAAGTTCTCCTTTGGGTGTTTCAATTTTCTCAGTGGAATAGGAAGCAATGACATTATCTGAGATTACAGATGGAGGACAAGGTTTAAGAGGTTTGAGAAAAAGGAACTAACATGAAAGAGTAGCACAGGAGAGTCCAGGCTGGTCTATGAAAATTCAGTGTGATTTCCAGGTAGCCTTAAAAATCCATCTGACATTCATGGCCATGGATTTAAAGTAGAATCATTCAGTATGTTTGGGTGTTGTTCTCCAGCCAGAAGACAAATGTAAACATGGAGGAGGCAAAGAGCTCTTTTTAACTAAGGTAGTGGCTTTTTCCCAAGTCAATAAAACAATAGAGGGACAAAAGAACTGAGCAGGAGGCCAGAAACATCTGTAAGATGCCCATAGGATTCAATCCTGATGGAGAGTGGAATGCATTGAATTAATATATTGGAGGGGTTGTAATTTTTGGTAACGATATGGTCTAAAATAATACCATACGAGCGAGAGCTGAAATAAATGAAGGACAAGGTCACTGAAGGACACAATGCTGAAAGGATCATCAAACTGAAGCTGAACTCAAGTACAATTTATGTAGGAATGGTGTTGGCAAAACACAGTTAAAAGATGATAAAATCTTTGAGAAAGGAAGAGGAATAATCCAGAGGTTGAGATAAAATCAGAACGATAAAACACGAGTAATGTAATCAAATGACATAAAATCATTCTCCAGTTTAAAGAGTATGGGATCTATGAAAGAAAGACTACCAACAGCTGAGTGAGCTAAAGGGGAAATAGTGTCTTAAGGGGTTAATAGTCTTTTATTAGAAAAAAATGTGATTTAAATGCTTTGGTAAGAGCGTGGTCACATAAGAAATATTTGCTGATGCTGGACAATGATTTCTAGAAAGCACAATGAAAATAGTTTAGGAGTTTGAGATACGTGGCAAGAGGTAACATAAGGTTATGGGTAGCCTTAAAGAAATATTGGAGCTGAAGGATGATGGTTAGTCTAGGGCTTCTCTTGTGTCTGATGGATCACAGATAGAGGCATAAGATTTTTCCTGGTGAATGGAGGGTAAATTGTGCTGGTTGGTGACGATCTGAGTCTAGAGGTAGGAAGGGCTGGGTGTCTGAAACTTTCTCTTAACTCCTCTTTATGGAATCAAAGAAGACTCTAGATGTGGTGCCTGAATCCCAAGGTTAAGTAGGAAAACCTATGGTGAGGCACAGTCTTAGTCACAGCACATGGGTTCACCTTTGAGCCATATTAGAAAAGGGGTGAACTTATGACAATTGTGTTGACTCATTTTTGAGTAGTTTTGTAATTCAAGATGTCTAGGGAAGCCAATTAATATGAAAATAATCCTCCTAACCTGTACCCAATCTGTATTTCTATCCTAGCTCTCACAGCACCCTACAACTCTGACCTTCATCCTATCCCTAGGTAGTTTAGGGAATGGCCAACAGTGCAAGTGTTGGAGAAGGAATAGGAGTGTCTGTGCATATTATTTGACACTTCTGAAAATAATTTAAAGTAAAACATCTTAGCATTTTAGGCTACATCAAAATATCATGTGGCTATCTAACATTTTACATCTTAATCTCCTACCCTTCTTGTTCCCACCTTTCTACCTGTCTTCCCTACCCCACACACACATACCATGAACCATTTATTCATGACTACTGAAATTTTTCAAATCCACAATACACTTTCATTGGTCTGTGCCTTTGCTTATGCTGCCCTCTTGGCCTGGGATTTCACTGCTGTCCCCTCATCTGCATGATATACTCTTATACAGACCTTGTTCAAATGCCCCACCTCTCCTGCGAAGCCTCCCTGTGATCCCACATCAGGTTCGCCATTCCCAGTCTTATGCACACTCTATATGCACCACTCCATCAGAACATGTATCATAACAGGCTAACTATTCATGTGCTTGTCTTCCTTGCTAGAGAGTGAGTTCTGCAAAGTCAGACAATGCTACTCAACATTTATACTATACTACAAGAGCCTCAAGTGCCTTGTTGAATTAAAGTGAATATAAGGTATTACTAAATATTTCAGAATAGGCAGTGTTGACCAAAGCTAGATTCATATCAAGCCCATCCAAGTTTGCAAAACTGTGAGTCATATTCATTTTTATTAAAAAATAGCTTATTCACATTTCCAAAAACATTATAAGGAAATATGGTTTAAGAATTTTGTAAATAGAACAGTTTATTTTATTTAACAATGATTAGTTGAGTCATCTCAGCAGTATACTGGAGTCAGGAAATTCAAACTAACTTAATAAATATAGTTGGCATCAATGAAGAATTGAAGGATAAAATTATACTCTATTATCAAGGTGCAATAATACTATGCATTTAAATAGCACAGATAAAACAAAGGTTAATTGGCATTTAAACCAAACCCCATTTTAGTAGACTAAATAAGCCTTTAACCAAAAGGTGAAATTCAGCATTAAACACTAAAAAAAGTGTTACCATCAGAGATCCATGCTTGTAAAAGTATGATAAATCAGATTAACTTATTAGAATACAAGCAATTTTGCAGTATATAGAAATACAACTAGTTAAGGCATAGTAACAATCTAGTAAGGCACAGTTTACAAAATAATTCAAAATATACTAGCTATAGAGTAAAAGCATAAGTCAGATGCCATTTATCCAGATGGATTAATTAATAATATAATGTTACCCGAATCCAGTTCAAGTATGTGGACATCCTAGGAAGTCACCTCACATTTTAACACTTGCTTAAAATTGAATTCAAGTGTAACACCCTGATACGATCAAGCGGCTGTTGAGTGACAATAAATATGGATCTGAGGTTTAATTTTTAAGTATGTGATGTTATTTCAAAATCTATATTCAATCATTTATTTTGTTATTGCATTAACATGAAAGTTACTGCATAATAGTATCAATAATTTGAGAGTCAGAAAAAAGAACTGCAAGCTGTCAACAGATTTAAGAGCTTATGCCAGTCATACTGACAGAAGCAATTCACAGCCTTCTTTGATGGACACTCACAGAATGTCCAAAATTGACATGCTAGGAAATTCTATTTCTTCTGAACTTACAGTTTATCCCAGAAAATTAGTGTTTTGTATTGCTGGGATACCATGAAACTGCAACTCTTCTACACTGCTTTCTCCCCCCAAGGCAGGTGACAGAGATGGCATCTCCATCTTGAGAAAGGCTTGAGGAGGGAACGAGGAGACATTAACATCTTTCTTAATCAGGAAGAAACAGAAAGTTAACTGTTCTTTTCTCTCAGGAAAGAACAGCCTCCCAGTTAGGTACTTCGCTGATACTGTATTTCCCACAAATGTAAAATTCTCTCTATTCTTTTAATCCATTCAAAAAGCTGAAACTCCTTGCCAAGCTGCAAATCATTAGCATTAAGTGACATTTATGAGGTCCTACATTTGCATAACTCTGTATTGAAAATTGATAATAAAATCTAAGAATGGTGCTCTCCAGAATTACATTCACATATTAATTTTTTAATCATAGAAGGAAATCATATGGAGGCGATAACTACAATTATCTGAACAGTTGCTGCAATCACCAGCAAAAGCAATAGCCATAGATACACACAGTGTGACGGAAACACCCAAATTTCAGGACCAGGAGTTTTACGTAGAAGAATGAGAAGACATTTCCTGCCTGTTGTCCATTTGCCTATAATTTATGAAAGAACGTGGTAACAAAAAGAGACTGAATTGAAGCAGCCCAGGGCAGGTTAAATTAACACTGAAAAGAACCTGGGTTCTTACAACCTCAAGTCTTCTCTGTACATACTACTGCCTTCTCCTCTTACCTCTGGTTTCAACATAATACTAATGTTGCTGCCTAGTGATGATTTATACCCCAAGTCCTGGTGACCATTGTATTATCAGTGCATATTGTAAAATTTGAGGCTATCACATTAGCAATGACAACAAAATCACTGCTCACTCCAAAATTCTGTCCAAAATGCCACATAATACAACTCTCTCCCTATAATGTAAACAGCCAACCTAGATGTCCTTCAAAGAACTTATTATTTGTTATAAAATGCAAGAGTTGCAATCAATGATATTTTCTGACATTTTAGAAAAGCAGCTAAATAGCATTCTCACCCAGGATGGTCAGTTCCATGATGCCAATAGTGAAACTGATGGAGGCAAAGAGTTCAT
This sequence comes from Panthera onca, assembly GCF_046562875.1. Taxonomy (NCBI): domain Eukaryota; kingdom Metazoa; phylum Chordata; class Mammalia; order Carnivora; family Felidae; genus Panthera; species Panthera onca. The sequence goes on from NC_138347.1 coordinate 53,983,661, forward strand.
AGGCCAATCTGGTAGGCTGATGCTAGACTTGTCATGTAAAGTGACAGGGGATTGATATTTTCCACATCTGCTTAGGGTCAATTAAGGAGTAAATAAAATGGGAGAGAGACTCCTTTCATCCTATTATAGCCTATTAATTCTTGGCAGATATTTTGACTTCCTACTTCTGTCTCTACCTAGGAATTCCTAAACTCTGAGCAATGTTATTATTCCTTGACTATGATCTTTACTTGGACAGCAAAGAATCTTAGATAGTACATAGTAGATTTGAGCTCTCCTAAATGAAGTTGATTTAATTTGCTTTTAAACACATTGCTATCAGGTGTGAGCACATATCTAAATATACTTCCAATTGTTTTATTTTTGCTATAGGGATATCCTGAAAATTATAATAATCCATATGGAAACTTGATATCAATAGCAAGTTTTCCTGGAGAAAGCAAGTTTCTACCTGACGTTACACATAAATTACCCCAAAATACCTGTTCTGCCAAATTGAGGAATAATAGGCTTGACTTCAGTTATTCTAACAGTAAACATGTTTCTTTAATTGTTTTCGTAAAGTCCTATTAACATCTTATTGTAACACAGATTTAACCTCGTTTCTATAGATATTTATTTCATAATGGAAATTATGGCTCATGGCTGTTTTTTTTTCCTACATTGCAGCAATTGGTAAATTGAGTTCAACCTTTGCAACTACCTAGCAATTATTTTGCTGCTGTACCGCATGCAGACAATGGCAGAATAAGGTAGAAAGAAGTATTAGGAAGCATGGGTAACAAACAGGTCTACTTTTGGAGGTGTTTAAATCATTAACCTCCCAATTCAATATATTTTTTTAAAAACTATCTGTCAAAAGTGTAATGGTACACATGAATCTGAAGAACATGCTGATCTTCTAATAACCAGAAATGAATAAGCAATCTAGTTTAATTCAAAAATCAAACCAAGAAATACCTGTAGATCCCCTATGAGCAAGGTACTCTGGAGGGGGGGGGGGCACACAGGAGGTTGTGTGCCTTAATGAGCTATTGCAAATAACTAGGATACAAAGTTCCAAGTGATTTAATTAGAGTAGAGGGGAAACATTAAAAAAAAAAATGAGAGATCATATTTTTTGGAACAATAAGAAAATCATGTAGGATTTCACATTAGGAATAAAATTTGACATAAAGAGTTTTTCTAGAAATCTATTTACTGGTCATTTATTTCTCAAAAAACAAAAAAATACAACGAGAAGATAATTAACATGAATTAATTAAATTTCTTATAGTCCACATATCTTTTGGGCAAAAAACAGGCAGAATCATTCAATTCTTTTTTTAAATTTTTTAAAAATGTTTATTTATTTTTGAGAGAGCACGAGTGGGGAAGGGGGAGAGAGAGAGGGAGACACAGAATCCAAAACAAGCCCCCAGGCTCTGAGCTGTCAGAACAGAGCCCAATACAGGGCTGGAACTCGTGAACCACAAGATCATGACCTAAACCAAAGTCAGAGGCTTAACCGACTGAGCCACCCAGGCACCCCCAGAATCATTCAATTCTTGTTTTTGCTCTTCCTGTTGCTGTATTTCTTACTAATAATACCCAGTTCATAGTGTTTTGTTTTCATTTGGTTTGTTTTGTTTAATCTAGCTGAATATAGAATGGCTGAATATATTTTGACACATTCATACTATAGAATATTACTAGTTAAAAAAAAGATAGATTTGCATGTGGTTACATGAATAAATTTCCAAAATATAAGTTGAATGGAAAAGCCAATTGTAAAATGTTGCATAGAGTATGATATTATATGTCAAAAGCACTAAGGAAAACTCATTATAACTTACATAATTCTATATAACTAAATTTTAGGCCACTAACACTTGGTTGACTTGAGCCTCTAGGCAATAACTTTGAAAACTTGGGATATATAAACCCAAGGGAGACTCACTCTAAATTTTCAGGATACGATGCAACCCTAGGAGTGGTATAACCCTGAGAGAGTCAACAACTTTTGCAGGAGGCAAGGATTTCAGGACAGGGGTGTTGTTCATTAACACTACCTGAATAAGGTATCCAGATGTGGTCTGAAGGCAGAGAGTGTTCCCTGTTCTGAGCATTCAGCTCAGCTCCTGCCAGGCACTCTAAATGACACTGGCAATGTTTACAGAGGAAACCTGGGACTGAATTTCCTGTCTTGAATCCTTTTCTGCTTCATTTCCACAATTTGCGAGTATACTGGCCATCATGTGTCCAAAGTATGTTTTATTAAATAAAATCAAAAGTTACTGATATCAAGCAGCAGCAAAGCAGCAGGGAAGGAAAATAATTTAAAATGTGCTGACAGACCAGCAATTACCAAATATATCCTACAGAATACTAGTCCTGTGATTTTTTTTTCCTGCTCAGAGAGGTCCAAGTTTGAAAAAGGACTGCAAAAAACCAAAACCCTATCTTGGAGGGTCACAATTCACATACATATTTAAAGATGTTAAAAGCTCTGAGAAGTCATACAGTAACAGAATCTATTGACCGTTAATTTCTCTGTAAGCTCCATTGCCATCCCCCTCTTACACATTTCCAAAGTCACCTAAAAGCCTTCATGTGTCAAAAACTGAAGGTAAGTGTTATAGCTCCAAACCTGATCTTCAAGTGACTCCGGAGGTGTACAAATCATTCATCTACGGTGCAAGTCAGAAAGCTTTATATCTCTCTCCGTCTCTCTCTCATCTTAAATATAAATACAAAATCAAATCCTTTTAATTCTACATATGAAAAGCCTCTTGCTTCTGTGCATTTTTCTCAATTTCTGCCATTTCCACTGTAGTGCACACATTATCTCTTATCTGAACTACTGCTGTGGTCCCTTACCCAGTACTCCCATAAGACTTCTTTCCACCTATATTAATTAGTCAGCTTGGCTGCCATAACAAAATACCACAGGCTAGGTGGCTTAAACAACAAAAGCTTATTTTCTCATGGCTCTGAACACTAGAAGTCCATGATCAAGGTGCCAGTAAATTTTGTTTCTGGTGAGACCTCTCCTCCTGGCTTGCAAATGGCCACCTTCTTACTGTGTCCTCACAAGGCCTCTTCTCTGAGCACAGGCTGAGAGAAAGAGCTGTGCTGCCTCTTCCTATTCTTATAAAGACTCCAGTCCTCTCAGATTAAGGCCCCAGCCTTATATCCTCACTTTTTACTACCTCTTTTTAGGCCCTAACTCCATAGACTGTCATATTAGGGCTTCAACATATAAGTTTGGTTGGGGGTGGGGGTCACGATTCAGTTCATACCACCCACTTCTACCCCAATCTCTATACTGCAACCAAAGTGTTACTTTAGAAATAAAAATCTGGGGCGCCTGGGTGGCTCAGCCACTTAAGTGTTCAACTTTGGCTTAGGTCATGATCTCATGGTTCATGAGTTTGAGTCCCACATCAGGCTCTCTGCTGTCAGCATGAAGCCTGCTTCAGATCCTCTCTCTCCCTCTGTCTGCCCCTCCCCCATTCACATGCATGCGCACACACACACACACACTCTCTCTCTCAAAAACAAACATTAAAATTTTTTTAATAGATAAAAATTTTTTTAAATAAAAATAAAAATCTGACCATGCCATTCTCTTTCAAAAATGGTCTTTAAAAAATTATGGGTGCTTTCCTCATACTGGCATCTGCTTACTGCACCAACCTCCTTGTGTGTGCTTCCACTACAATGAGTTTAAATTTCTCAAACATGTTTCTGTTTATCTCAGAAAACATGCTACTTTGCACATGCTACTCCATTCCTGCATTGCTGACCTCCCTCTTCTCCTGGAAAAGTTTCTCTAGCCCCCAAATACTCCAAAACTATACAAGACCTCCTAGAACAGTCTACTATATATGTCCTATACTTCGTATTCATTGCAATTATCTCAGTTACATATTGAATATTTCTGTAATTAGTTGATGAATGTCTTAGTCCATTTGGGCTGCTATAATAAAATAGACTGGTTGGCTTATAAACAACAGAAATTTATTTCTCACAGTTGTGGAGATTGGAAGTCCAAGATCAAGCACCAGCATGGTCAGGGAAAGACCCTCTTCCTAGTTTATAGCCAAAGCCTTCTTGCTATGTCTTCACATGGTGGAAGCCTCTTTTATAAGAACAGTAATCCCATTCATGAGGGCTCTACCCTCACGACCTAATCATCTCTTAAGGGACCATCTTCTATATCACATTTGACACCAGGATTTCAACATATAAACTGGGGGGAGGCCACACAAATATTTAGACCATGGCACTTAATGTCTGTTTTCCTTACTAGAACATAAGCAATACGAGGCAATGATCACGTCCATTTTACCCATTATATGAACAGTATCTTACATTGTGTTCCCCATACAGTAGTTAATAAACATTTGTTTAATGAATCAATAAATATACCCAGAATTCCTCTAATTTACTTGAAAAAATATTGCAAGGTCTCCTTATAAATATTTTATTTAACCATTATTATGCAAAACACACTTCAGGAAACATGCCAATAATCTGAACTTCTCTGGGATAAAGATATACACTGACAAATAATCCATAGGAAATTTCACTCAAATCTAAAATCCAGAAGATCACATATCTGTGGATATAAAACAAATAGCAAAATTCTGATTAGGAGAGTTGTAGACATATTTGAAAATTTTCAGGTGAATTCTGAAAGGATGGATCTCTTTTCCTCTTTCTTTTTCACCAACTGGAGACCCTGTGATCAGAATTAACGTCCTGTTCCTTAGGTATAGTGACCCATATGTGTGTGGTTCAAATTAATTATGACATGTTTACTTGGCTCTAATAAGAAATTATTTTATCATCTGACTGCTATGAGTGTGTATGTGTGTGGTTATGATGAATTAAGATGCATGTGCCTGGCTCTGCACAGAGCCCTTTCATTGTACTAGGGAAATCCTTACAAATAGAAGATTTCTGGAAACTATGATTTGTACATAATTTATGGTTTTTACAAGCTAATCTTAAAGCTCTTGCCAACTCTGAGATATTATAAATTCTACTTTTTCATACTTAAGAATTAACATCCCAAAAATATGGGTGATAGCTTGAGACCCTAGAGAAATATCATCAAAGATGTCTTTGGACAACAAAGGTACTAGAAGATCCATTCATGTAAATGCCAAAACAATAAAGATGCTCCCATTCATATAGGTAAACTGAGTTGCCTCATGTTTAATTCCATAACACTAATGCAAATCCTATTTTTCAAAATTACCTAGGTCATTTAAAAAGTAGCAGAAAAAAATAAGGACTAAAAGTCAATGTACAAGTATGAGTCACTTATACCAACGTATGGTATATTACTGCCCCCATATTGAGTTAGATGATAGAGAAGTCTAGAAATTAAGATCATAAAACCTCATTAATTTGTTTTTCCAAACTAAGGATAATTTATATTCTGTTGATTATAAGGTTTGCTTTTATGTAATCCATCAGAAAAAAAAAGGCTTGCTAAGCAAATGAATATCATATACAAGATTACAGAGATAATGTTTATCCTTCTTAAGTCAACTGTTCAAGAACTTAAAATCATTTGCATATAAGCAATTAATATGCTCAATACAAGAGGTGCTTATGTATTCATTAGAGTAATTCCTACAGGACTACTACTTGGCAAGGCTTCTGTGTGATTAAACATAAATTATATTATATATAAATCGTTGAATACAAGCATCAAACATTTAAAAAGTTCCTTTATTAACCAGTTAATACCAGATTGTTTCATTTCATTCTTTCTTTCTAACTTCCTCATGTGTAGATGGATATTTACCAGCCAAATCAGATACAATATGTCCCATATACTTCTGAAAAATAAAGTTCAGTTTTCTAGAGACATCCCTGAATTCAGAACTTTTAGAAATTCTTACTTCCTTTCTCTACTTACCCTGAACTAGTCTTCCATGAATTCAGCCACTACAGGGGTCTGAGGCAGGGCAGGTGTTGCTGAAGCGGTCTGCTGCAAACGGAGCCTCACCCAGGTGCCACCTGTTCAACCAACAAGTCTGTGCAGAAAGATGATGAGATTATAATACAATGCGGGGTCCCCTCAGTGGTGGGAAGACCTACTAAATAAGATATCCATGGAAAGTGTCATCCACTTGTTCAAAACACTGTTTAAAAAAAAAAGACCTTGGATTCTTTTTTTTTTTAATTTTTTTTAATGTTTATTTATTTTTGACAGACAGAGAGACAGAGCATGAGCGGGAAGGGGCAGAGAGAGAGGGAGACAGAATCCGAAGCAGGCTCCAGGCTCTGAGCTGTCAGCACAGAGCCCGACGCGGGGCTCGAACTCACAGACCGCGAGATCATGACTTGAGCCCAAGTCAGACGCCCAACCAACTGAGCCACCCAGGCGACCCCTTGGATTCTTAATGTAGGTTAAACTTTAATGCAAATCCTCAGAGTGTTCTAATTATAAAAGAGAGTCACAGGCATGAAAAGACATGGCTAGGGTTGAAAACAAATCAGAGAGGGTCTAGAAAGAAAAGCAGAAAGTGGTACTAAATCAAACTAAACACATGCCAAAGCAGCTATTGAGCATTCTGGTTCCTGCAAAGATGTGTGTTTTGACAAATCAGATGAGATATCAATTCCAAAAAGCCTAACAGGGTCTTACATATTTAATTATTCAAAGTCATTTCTTCTCTTCTTGAATATTAACTCAGTGAATTTTCCAGAAAAACAAAACAACACTTGTATGCTTAGCATCTTCCTTCCTTCCTTCCTTCCTTCCTCCCTCCCTTCCTTCCTCTCTTCCTTCCTCCCTTCCTTCCTTTCCTCGTTTCCTTCTTCCGTCCTTCTTTCCTTCCTTCTTCACTTTCTCCCTCCCTCCCTCCTTCTTGACTTCCTCTCTCCAAGATCTATTATCTCTCCCCAAAATGTAAATTGTGATGAGTCTGTAACATAATGATGAATGAAAGCCCCACAAAAACTGGTTTTTATATCAGAAAGGGAATAGACTCAATGAAAATTTTGTGTCATAAATAAAATTTGTGGAAATGACTCGCAAGTTATAAATGTAAGCATTATTATTCTCATCCAGGGGGCATTCAATAAATGCCTGCTGATAAAGAATTCCTAAGTGTTCACTAAACTTTTAATGTCTTCCTGTCACTTATCACTGACAGATGCCATAGGGCTGTCTAAATTTTAATAAAGTCAATGCTCATCATAAAATCAATTAAAATGCAAGCTGCCTGCAGGCCGACTTCTTCCCTAGGTGATGAAGATGGCACGTTCTCCTCAGACCAAGCATACCTCTGTGTTGATTAAGCAATTCTCATCAGTTGTGTGTAATTCAGGATACAGAACACTAATTAGTTTTTCCAAGTAGGGTCCTATGCCAACTTTCATACATGCTACTCATCACTTCCCTTTACCCAATACAACCAGAGTGGTAACAACAATACGACAATACCAGTGTTTTAAGGTTAAAAAAACTAATGGGTTTTTTACTATAGAATTATAACCATTGACTGCATACAAATGAAGCCTAGGGGAAACAATAAAATACCTGTGTTCTTGGTCAGAATGTTCACTACTAATAAACAAACAATGAAAGGATCTTAGGCCACACAAGCGTTCTGATGTGAATGTAAATCACCACTGCTGAATTACCAGCTTCTCAACTAATATTTGCATAGCACTTGACATTTACAAAACACTTTTATATATATCCTCAGATTTTATATCAAAGCAAACCTATAAAGTTGTATTTACTATTGGCAATTTCTATAGAAGGAAATAGAAACTGAAAGAGGGTCTATGACTTATTCAAGCCTATGGAGCCAAGCAGAGACAAACTGGGCTCAAACTCAGAACTTCTGACTCCAGATACTCTGTTTTCCCCATCCATCTGAGCTATCTCTAACAGTTCCACAAGATTTGAGAAAATAATTTCAGGTAAAATAATTTTGGGCCCAGTCAAAGTTTGGTATTCTTTCAGAACAAAGAGTTTAGTACTCTTAGAATTTTGGGTTGAAAATTTTGAGTTGGTCTACCAACCATTTTGGTCTACCATTCATTTTGAGAACGTCAGTGGTGAAGCCTTTGCTTTGGGTTTAATTCCTCTGCATGGAAATCTAAGAATAAAAATGTTATCTAGAATCCATAATACTTAGGGTCTCTATTCAAAATCCAAAGTGTTCTGCTCCTCTAGGCCTGGTTTGAGTGCTGAACTTATAGCAATGCAGAATCTTAGGCTCCATCTCAGGCCTATTAGAATCTGAATTTTCACAAGGTCCCCAGATGATCCACACGCATATTAAAGTTTGAGAAGCATATCTCTGGCCTAAATCTCACTGGAATTTATATTCTAATAGATGCAGGGTCCTGCCACTAAGAAAGTTTGAGACCGTGGGCCAAATATCTCCTAATACTATTGTCATTAGATGTACCTCTAGATTCAGCATCTCACATTATGCTCACATCTATGCCAGCATGTTTCCATCTCAAAGCAATGAGGAGAATGCAGTGGTCAGCCAGAGCAATTAAAAGACAAGCAGAGGTAGGGGCACCTGGGTGGTTCAGTCAGTTAGGTGTCTGACTCTTGACCTCAGCTCAGGTCATGATCTCATAGGTTCAAATCCTCCATCAGGCTCTGCGCTGATGGTGTGGAGCCTGCTTGGGATTCTGTCTCTCCTTCTCTCTGCCCCTCACCTGCTTATGTACTTGCTCTCTCTCTCTCTCTCTCAAAATAAATAAATAAACAAACAAAAAAAAAGACAAGCAGAGCTGAAGCTAGGTGACTTGACACTTTCTGCAAAAGAATATTGAGGAGAAAGCATTAGAGAATTGGCAGAATGTATCTTTGTTCAGAAACAATTAATTTTTTTTAGTAATTAATACCTTTATTACCAAAAGAGTACCAAATACTGCATGTTGTTCCCAGCCTTACATAGTCCTGAAAATTAGCATGGGCTAATCTGTAAGCATCAATAAGTCATCTGGAAATTTTAATATATGCTGATAATTCTGTTACTGGAACTTACTTTTAAGATGCTTCATATCTAACTATTATATGCTTTTTAGATGATGCATAATATTCTGAAATGGCAATTTGCCTAAGGAAAAACAAGTGAGTCAGCAGCCTGCATCAGGTTTCAAAAGTAATTCTGAAGATTTGTGCTCAAAATCATAAGATTATGGATCTGGAAGTAAAGTAGACATCTCACATTACAAGAAATCTGTGAATAACCAGGTGGGGCATCAAGTCCAGGTACAGCACACCTTTAGGAATGGATAAAATCTGTCTCAATACTCAGCTGAACACCAACCAACTGGAAGGTCCGAAAGGAAGGGTGTTGCAGTTAACTCCCCGTGGCTCTGACCACTAGGCCTCTACTGATACACTACCTGGCAGATTAACACATCTTCTTAGCAATCACTGAAACCCATTCTAACTGTTCATCATGTAAACAACATGGCCCAGGGGCACCTGGGTGGCTCAGTGGGTTAAGCATCTGACTCAGGTCATGATCTTACAGTTCGTGAGTTTGAGTGCCACCTGGGCTCTGCACTGACAGCACAGAGCCCGCTGGGGTCCTCTGTCTCCCTCTCTCTCTCTGCCCCTCACCCCCCCCGCCACAATACATAAATAAACTTAAAAAAATTCTTTAAAAAAAGCCAACATGGCCCAAATTTTTAAAAATCCTGCTTAAATTGTAAAATAAAATGTCTTTTTAGAAAGCATATTATGAAAGGAAAACAAAGTCCTGAGAAGCCCTGATTGAAAATAGGCAATTAATAAACACTTATTTAAAGGTTTTGAATGAAAGAATAAATAAGTCAGTAGAGTCATTGATTGTCACTACTCCCATGCCACATTTCTAGCTAGAATTCTCTTTGAGGCTCAAATGTCAGGGGGATTTTTGCTTTGCTATGACTTCCTTTCAGAGCAATGATGAGGTTCACCAAAGTCAATAACATGAAAAAATTGATATTCTCCAAGCATTCATGCAGCAATGGGTAGCATACACAGAATATATTATATATTTTTTTTTAATTGCAGGCAGTATTGTAGTGCACTGAAGTGGAATCTGTAATGCAGAAAATTCAGAAGTAAATTTATAATTGTCACAAAACATCCTATAATGAGACAAAGCATATGCCTTAAAAGGAAGAAGTAGAGCTTTATCTGTAATTGAAGGAAGGGTTGCAAGCCAGGGCACATAAATGGATCCTAATACAGTAGAGAGAGGAGTGTTGATGGCACTATAGTCCTTGGAGCCACATCAACACACAATTATCCAAGTCACCAGCTGTTATATCACCTTAGAAAATATGAGATCCATATCTATCTACCCATATACAAACATTTCTAAACATGATGTAAATGTTTCGAGAACCAACACAAAAAGTCAGGATTGGAAAACTGTTAATATCAAGAAATGTTTGGGGCGCCTGGGTGTTTCAGTCAGTTGAGCGCCCGATTTCAGCTGAGGTCATGATCTCACCATTTGTGAGTTCGAGCCCCACGTCAGTCTCTGCGCTGTCAGCTCAGAGCCTGGAGTCTGCTTTGAATTCTGTGTCTCCCTCTCTCTCTGCCCTTCCCCTGCTTGTGCTCTGTCTTTCTCTCTCTCAAAAATAAATAAACATTAAAAAAAATTTTTAATGTTTTCTGAGAACCTGCTAAGTATAAGGCACTCAGGAATATCAGCGGTAGAAGTAAGATATCTGCATTAGCTGTAAGGGCAACCATATTCATGAGTACTTTATGCTCCATTTAAATCACTTTTGAAATTGCTTTTTGTTGGAGAAAATGATCTCCTCACTACCACTTATGCATTTTTACATGAATCTAACTATATCAGTCACAGGATAGTCCTTGTTAAATAAAGAATAATTAGTTCCTTTTCTATAATGGATGCAATAATTCAAAAGAATAGTAGCCATCATCTCTTTGGGAAAAAAAAAATGACTTAGCAAAAGTAAAGTCTCTCAGAAGTTTCAACATGTGATATTAGGAATGTGGTGGCCTTTGGTAAGAGGTTAGAGTTGAAATGGGAGGCAAAGATCACTTGAATTTACCAGAAAGAAGAAATGAGAGCACGCAGTGTTTCCATATTCCAAAGCGGAACAATTATGAAGGCAATAAATTATGATAAAATATGTCGCCCTGGTGTAAGCACATAAAAACATGAAAAATTACCAAATTAGAGCAAGTTTATGACTCACCCTGGATAGTATTCAGTGTCTGAAAGTGTTACCTAGTAAATGCAGACTTGTTGAGTGAAAGAAGAAAGTAAACGCCTACCCCCAAAAGGTTGCACACTATATGTATATCTCAAGTAGGGGAAATGATCTTATGGCAAAATTACTCCCCAGTGCAGTCTCATGTCACAGAAAACATTTATGTAAAGACAACTGTTTGCAAATCTGTTAGTAGTACATCTGAGGTATAGAAAATATACAAATCAGTAACCATGCCCCCCCAGTTTTTTTAAATGTTCATGTTATAGCTGGATTTTAAACGCATGGAAAAGAAGAGAGGAGAGGGAAGGAAAGGCAGAAAGGAGGAGGAAAAAGGAGTTTTTTGTGAGTTCTTCAGTGCTCCCTCAATTTTTAAATTAAATTCAAGATAAAAGTTTCCAAAATAAGGAAATGTCAACCCAAATGCTTGTTAACAAAAGTGAAATAGTCTCTTTTAGATAGTCAGCTTGTTATTTTTTTCTAAGTTTAATTTTATAGCTAAGAAGTGTGACTACAGAGGACATAAACTTGAAATGAAAATAATAGACGTACAAAGGTGAAGCACATTACAGCCAAAGAAGATGACATTGCTGAAGGGAGGAACTTTGAAGTGATAAGGAAAAATGAACAGGGGAGGAGAAGAAAAGAATTGGAAGAAATGGAGCAGGAAGAACATTATTTCGTGTAAATTAAAATTAAATGTAAAAGGATGACAGTAGCTCTGATCTCGTCAGGCTGAGGTATTTTGGTGGCAGACAGTAATATGAGAATTATAAGCAATTTGCAAACCACAAGTCTGCAAGCATGCACATTTCTCCTCTCTCATGATTGTTAATCAAGTTTTTTTTTTTTCCATAGAGGGAAACAAATTCCAAAATATCAGTTTCATGAAGCCCTGCCAAAATCAGGAGCAGTTTGGTCCCTGCCAATGACAACAACCCCCCTGCACGCTCCAGGCAAAATTAAGCAAAGGATGATTGTTTTTGATGGTGCCTCCATTTGATAACAACCTTCCTGGAGCCTGCCTTTCAGACGGAATGTGGATCACCCCTTCTCCAGGCTGTCTCTGACTTAGCAACTGTCCCCTGTCCCCTCTTCAGGCTTGTCAGTATCACAAACAGGACCCCTTCCCACCCAACTCTTCTTCTCTAGGTCCACATCAACAATAGTCTGCCTCCATCTCCTGTCCTCTACTAATAGCTAACACATAGTGCTTGCTGTGTGCCAGGCATATTTGCATATATTAATGCATTAAAAACATGTCATCCTTGGTTGGTTAAGCATCTGACTCTTGATTTCAGCTCAGGTCATGAGCTCATGGTTTGTGAGTTCCAACCCCACTTTCAGGGCTGGAGCCGTGCTCCAGTCTCCGCACTCTCTCTCCCTTTCTCTCTCCCTCTTCTCTGCACCTCACGGGAGTCTCTCTCTCTCTCCCTCAGCTCCTCACTCACTTGCACTCTCTCTCTCAAATATAAAAAAATAAAAATAAGATTCTCTTTCTTTCCCTTTGCCCCTCCCCCACTCATGCTCAGGCTCTCTCAAAAAAAATAATAATAAATTACAAATTAAAAAAAATTTTTAAGAACATGTCATACTCAAAACCACCCTATGTGGTTGGTTGGCACTATTGTGACCTTCACTTTACAGATGTGCAAGAGATTATAGTCCATGTAGGGAGTTTTCATTTTGTGCAACGAGAAACAGAAAGCCATTAATAGGGTTTTAAGCTGCAGAGTGATATGATCAGATTTATATTTTTAAAAAACTTCTCTACTTTGTGGAAAACGGATTGAAGGAACAAGAGTAAATATGGAGAGACTGTTACGGAAACAGGTCTGGATCACCCAGCAGAAGAAACCAAGCAGCACTCAGAGATCTTGGAAGGCAGGAGGTTTATTTTACACCGGTGGGCTCAGAGGAGATCATCTCCAGAGGTCTGAGCCAGGAGTATAAGCAGAGGGAACAATTTGTAGTCTGTTACTTCCGCATTCCTCATTAGTAGTAATTTGGCTCGTGGGACAAGCAGGGTGGGAAGAAGAACCCAGAAGGGGAGTCTTCAGTCAGGGACAGGAATTCCCCTATCAGTCCTGTCGGCCATCTTATAACAGATTTTTCCCTATCAAGACGAAGAAAAAGGCTGTCGTGATAGAACCATCCAGAAGTGGTGGTGGTTACATGGTCGTGCTGGAGATGATGAACAATGGTCACATTCAGGGTGTATCTTAGAAGCTGAACTTACAGGTGTGAATGCAGGTGTGGTATAGTTGTGAATGCAAGGAATGAACAAAACTCAGGATTTAAGGATGACTCCTATGGTGTATAGTGTCATTTTCTGAAATGGTAAAGTTGAAACCAAGAGTTCAGTTGTGGGGTTTTTGTTTGTTTATTTTTGAGAAAGAGAGTGTACAACAAGCAGGGGAGGGGCAGAGACAGAAGGATCTGAAGGGGGCTCCACACTGACAACAGTGAGCCTGATGCTGGGCTTGAACTCCCAAACCATGAGATAATCACCTGAGCTGAGGTCTGACACTCAACCAACTGAGCCAAACAGGCACCCCAAGAGTTCAGTTTTGAATGTGTTATAAACACTTGGTCTTGAGCCTCCATCTTAGTGTATAAGCAGAGTATAACTTAATAAGCCCCAAAGTGGGAGACAATAATATTTATTTAGGAATCTGGGAGAAAAGGAACCCTACTCTTCCTAGGCAGGAGCTCTAAAGAGGGAATCAGTCCTAGAATTCCTGATGAGGAAGAATAAGGCAAGACAACAGGCTGCAAACACCCCCACCCCTACATGGGATATGTGTGATACTCTTCAGGCACTGCTGGATGCCCAAGAACAAAGGAAAGGAGAAAAACAAATAGTTAACTGATAGAGATCACATTCGTGCAGGACCTGAGTCTCCATCAGTTTACAAATATCTTAGTAAATTACAAGAAGTCAATCTTATCAAAAGCCTAATTTCCAGAAACCTATAGACTCAGTTTCCTGGAGCCCCAACATCACCTTGCCCTCCACAATGATTTGGTAAACAAAGGCAGAAGGAAATGGCAGGTAAAATTAAACTTCCTTATAACCTGCATCCCATTGACAAGTACTTGAGGCCAGCAGGGTAAAACATTCTCTAAGAACTCCCTACTGTCTTAATGTTAATGTTTTTCTAGAAGGAAAAACAACCTTAACTTGACAATAGCAAGGCCTTAGGTATCTTATGGGTCCTCTTTAGCATATCAAAGTCCCTCTGGAGGCCTCCGATTTGACTTTATCTCGCCAACTTCATAGTATATAAGGAGCCACTTTTCACAACCCTAGTACAGCTCTTTCCCTACCGGTCCTGTTCCCATACTTTAATAAAATCACTTTTCTTTGCACCAAAGACGTCTTCAAGAATTCTTTCTTGGTCATGGGCTCTGGACCACCCCACCATCACCGCAAAATCTCATCAATGCCACTCTGAAGAGAGTGGGCTGAGGAAAATTCTGAATTAACTCACTTACATCAAAAACAATATAGAAAGCATAACGGTAATTGAGTTTATCTGAAAACAATTACAATTATGTGTTTTATCTTTAAGCAAAACTTGGATTCATAAATTTTGAAAAGCAGTTCTACTTCTTCAAACACCTAAGTAAACTTGGTAATTTTCACTGACTACAAAAGTAATGACTTGTTGGCATTTATTCCTCAGTTACCCTCACAATCTTCTGGGAGATTCTTTGAGGTGCTTCACATGGGACATTCAGTCCATAACATCCTCCTTTTTACTCCTTTTTGCCTCTAACTCTTTAAGGTAGAATTTAAGTGGTAGCTTAAATATCAGTGACTCATTTGTTCATTTATTAAAAAAAATATTTATAGAAAGCCTATTATGTGCCAAGAGCCGGTTCTAAATTGCTGGTAAAACATCAGCAAGGAAGACAAATAAGTTCACTGAACTGTCATTCAATGACAGGGGTGTGTGGAATAGATGATAAAAAAGTAAATAAGCATGTGCTATGGTTGGAATAATCCAAGGTTATCTGATACAGAACAAATAGGGAAGTACCATAGTTCTTTCTGTAGTCCTAGCAGAAACAACTTCAAAATTAGAATTGTCCTTTACACAAAATAATTATTTATATCATTCCACCCTTTGCAACCATAGGTAGTTTGATTTACATTATCATTAACTGTATATTACCATTAACAGTGTTTTAATTGTATCTTTATGTAAACTCACCGCTGTCATAAAACAAATTTAACAGTGTGGTATATGGAGCAGTACAATCAGTTAGAAAGGGGACAGGCTTCAATATACAAAAATCTGTTGCATTCCTACACCCTAATAATGAAGCAGAACAAAATGAAATAAGAAAATAATTCCATTTACAATTGCACCAATAACAATAAAATATCTAGGAATAAATTCAACCAAAGAGGTGAAAGACCTATACTCTGAACACTATAAAAAATGATGAAAGAAACTGAAGATGACACAAAGAAATGGAAAGACATTCCATGCTCATGGGTTGGAAGAACAAATGTTGTTAAAATGTCTATACTACCTAAAGCAATGTACACATTTAGTGCAATCCCTATCAAAATACCAATAGCATTTTTCACAAAACTAGAAAAATAATCCTAAAATTTGTATAGAACCACAAAAGACCCCAACAAGCCAAATCAATCTTGAAAAAGAACAATAAAACTGGAAGCACCACAATTCCAGACTTCGAGTTATATTACAAAGCTATAGTTTCTTTCTTTTTAAGTTTATTTATTTTGAGAGAGACAGAGACTGTGCAAGTGGGGGAGGGGCAGACAGAGAGGGAGACAGAGAATCCTAGGGCTCGAACCCACAAAACCACAAGATCATAACCTGAGCTGAAAATCAAGAGTCTGATGCTTAACCAACTGAACCACCCAGGCACCCCCAAAACGGTATGGAACTGGCATAAAAACCGATACATGGATCAATGAAACAGTACAGAAAACCCAGAAACAAACCCACTATTACACAGTCAATTAATCTTCAATAAGGGAGGAAAGAATATGCAATGAGAAATAGTCTCTTCAACAAATGGTGTTGGGAAACTGTACAGCTACATGCTAAAGAATGAAACTAGACCACTTTCTTTCACCACACATAAAAATGAACTCAAAGTGGATTAAAGGCCTAACTGGGAGACCTGAAACCATAAAAATCCTCAAAGACTGTGCAGGCAGTAATTTGTCTTAAATTGGCCATAGCAACATTTTTCTCGATATGTCTCCTAAGGCTAGGAAAACAAAAGTAAAAATAAACTATTGAGACTACATCAAAATTAAAGGTTCTATACAGCAAAGGAAACAAAACTAAAAGCAATCTATTGAATGGGATAAGATATTTGCAAATGATATATCCAATAAAGGGTTAGTATCCAAAATACATAAAGAACTTATATTACTCAACACCCAAAAAGCAAATAATCCAATTAAAAATGGGCAAAAGACATGAACAGCCACTTACACAAAGAAGAAATACAGATGGCCAACAGACGCATGAAAAGATGCTCAATATCACTAGACATCAGGGAAATCCAAATCAAAACTATAATGACATATAACCTCACACCTGTCAGAATGGCTAAAATCAAAAACACAAGAAACAAGTATTGGCGAGGCTGTGGAGAAATAGGAACTCTCATGCACTGTTGGTGGGAACATAAACTAGTGTAGCCACTGTGGAAAACAGTGTGGAGGTTTCTCAAAAAATTAAAAGTAGAACTAACCTATGATCCAATAGTCACACTACTGGGTATTTACCCAAAGAACAAAAAAAAAACATTAATTCAAAGGGATACATGCCCTCCAATGTGTAGCCAAATAATGGAAGCAGCCCAAGTGTCCATCAATGGATGAATGGATAAAGAGGTGGTATATTTATACAACAGAATATTATTCAGCCATAAAAAAGAATGAAATCTCACCATCTGCAACAACATGGATGGACATACAGAGTATAATGCTAGGTGAAATAAGACAAATACCCTATGATTTCACTCATATAAGCAATTTAAAAAATGAGCAAGGAAAAAAAAAGAGAGACAAACCAAAAAACAGACTCTTAACTATAAAGAACAAACTGATGGTTACCAGAAGAGGGTGGGGGGTGGATTGGTAAAATAGGTGATGGAGATTAAAGAGTATACTTATCATGATGAGCGCTAAGTAATGTATAGAATTCTTGAATCACTGTACCGTACACTTGAAAATAATATAACACTATATGTTAACTATACTGAAATTAAAATAAAAAATATTAATTAAAAAAAAACAAAGAAAGGGTACAGGCTTCAAAGTCCAAGAGATGAGGGCTCCAACCCTTGATTTATATTTTGCTAGCTATGTGCCCTTGGGTAATTCACCTGACCTCATAAACCTCATCTTACCCATCTCCAGTGTGGGGATAGGAACACTGAACTCAAAGTTTTGTTATGTTCATTGAAATAATAATAAAATTAAATAATATGTGTTTACTGGGTTTGATTAAAAAGCTTCAACTAACTGAGAACTGAGGGTTGATGGGGGGTGGGAGGGAGGGGAAGGCAGGTGATGGGCATTGAAGAGGGCATCTTTTGGGATGAGCACTGGGTGTTGTATGGAAACCAATTTGACAATAAATTTCATATATTAAAAACGAAACAAAACAAAAAGCTTCAACTCATTGAACTATAAATCTGAAATTGTTTTACCATTTTCCCAAGGAACACCTATTAAATGTCCTTTTTCCAACCTCTGTTCCACCTGGCTATAAGCTCCTTAAGATCTCTCAGCCCATGTTTATAATATTTCTTCAGTTTGGGCTAAGATTATGTAATATCTTACTCATATTTCTCCCTCTTCTACGAAAACAGGGCACACTACTAACTGAAAGCATCTGGGCTGGGGAGGAAGGAGTGAGGTTTCCAGAGACAGCACCCTTTACCTAAACTTCAGTGGCAGTGAGAGGAGGTGAAGAAACATCTGGTCATCTGAGTGACCACAATACCTGGTGAAAAATCCTCCATTCTATTTCTTCTAATTTTTGAGATTTCTGTGTTGAACACTGACTGCTCGTCAGCTCCACCTTTGAAAAAAGTATCTAAGTGTGGGCTCTTTGTAGGTTCTTAGGAGGGTACTTTGTCTCACCCTGCATAATCCTTCGGCTGGGAGACCAGGCTGAAGCTAAGTTTATTCCTTCCTATCTCAACACCAGCCACGATTAATGATGTTTTCCCTACACACCGGAAACTCACATATCCCTACTAAACATGGGGAATAGAGTTGAGCTTGTCACTCTACTCACAACTCTGTCATCTCTTCCCTGCACTTTTAACCAAGCCCAGAGCCATATGCTGGCTTAGTGGTTCAAAAGCATTCAGGAAGGAGATCATCAGTTGTGGACCTCATAAAAAGGGAAATACTCAGGCATTCACTACCAATACCCACAAAACACATCAACATGAAGGCCTCTCAATGTACCCTCACACTTCAGATCAATGTCAGAAATCCTTTCACAAGAGACTTCCAATCACTGGAAATTCTCACCTACACCAGCCATATCTCATGTCACTCCTTGCTATCTGTATTCCTGCCTCACTATTTTCCTTATGATCATCAAACATGCCATGCTGCTCTTCACCTTGGCATAAAGACAGATGAAGAACACTCAAGACAGAGTTCTGAGGAACACCAATATTTTATGGTGGGTTTATAGAAGGGAAAGATGGCAAAGGAAACTGGAGAGGCATCCAATGAGGAAAGAAGAAAACCAGAAAATGTATGGCAGAAGTCAAGTAAGGAGACTGTTTAAGTGCTTGACTGTATAAAATGATGCTAAAATGAAGCTCAAGAAGTGGTCTTTGAATGTGACTAGCTGGAGGAGACCAGTGACCTTGAAATAAATGTTTTAGTAGAGTAGTGAAGATAGAAACCAGACTGAAGCACCGTAAAGGTGGGGGCGCCTGGGTGGCTCAGTCGGTTGAGCATCCGACTTGGGCTCAGGTTATGATCTCGCAGTTGGTGGGTTCGAGCCCCATGTCGGGCTCTGTGTTGACAGCTCAGAGCCTGGAGCCTGCTTCAGATTCTGTGTCTCCCTCTCTCTCTGTCCCTCCCCCACTTGCAATCTACCTCTCTCTTTCAAAAATAAACATTAAAAAAAAAAAAGACTTGAAGTACCGTCAAGGTGAATGGCAGATCAAGAACGAGATTATCTTTAAGGTATTATACTTAATAGTAGGAACATTATATATTAGTGTTTAAGTTACTTTAATTTAAAGTGGACTTACTCTTTGCCAGGTACTGTGCTAAGCACTTTACAAGCATTTTAAGAAATCGTCCCAGGAACGCTATTAGACAAAGTCACTGAGATCTAGAGAGACTAAGTAAATTGACCAAAAACACAACTAGGAAGCTGTGGCTGACTGAATAACAGCCCTCAAAGGTATCCAGGTCCTAATCTCTGGAAACTATAATGTTACCTTATATGGCAAAGGGACTTTGTAGATATAAGGATCTTCAGATGGGAATATCAACCTAAGTTATCAGGCCCTAAATGAAATCAAAATTGTCCCAAGAGAGAAGCAGAGGGAAATTTGATACAGAAGAGAGAAGACAATGTCATAACTTCAGCAGAGAGATTTGAGATGCTTTACTGCTGGTTTTGAAGGAAGAACCCTCAGGCCAAAGAATGTACAGAATGTAGCTCTAAAACCAGAAAAAGGCAAGGAAATAGATTCTCCTAGCAGCCCTTAATTTCAGCTCAGGAAACTGGTTTCAGATTTCTGATCTACAGAACTGTAAGGGAATAAATTCATATCTAAGCCACCAAGTTTGTGGTAATTTGTCATGGAAGCCCTAGGAAACTAATACAGATGTGGTCGTGATTCCTTCTCTAATACAATTCAGCACTAAATTGAAAGATCACACTTACGGAGAACAAAGAGAAGGCAGGAGAGGAAGAAAGAAATAAAAAAGAGAAGTGAAGGAAGTGGAGAGGGGGAACGGAAGGGAGGGACAAGGGGAAAGCTGAGAGGAGAGGAGAGAATAAAACTCACATATTCTTGAAGTCCCATCAGAACTGCCCAAGGCAACTTTATCTCAGACACTGTTATCCCAACCTGAGTCATAGTGAGTTAGCACTTGGCCCACAGTTGAGAGTTAGCTCTAGGGCATAAAATCACAACACAGAGTAATCTATAAATCCTTTGGCATCACAACTAACGAGAAAGCAGATTGGTGTAGTCTTAGTTTAGAGCTGACTGGCTGGCTCAGTAATGGTTGGGGACAGCCAACCATTAAAGATGCAGTATTAAATGCTGTGGGATGAAGTTCAAAAAAAAAACAACTTGATTTCTTTTTGCATCAGCAACTCAAGAATGGCCTTTGTTTTTTAAGATGTGTTTTGTAACTTTTTTCTTTTTTCTTTTAATGTTATTAGCTTATCACTTATTATTGCTTACCATTTGCTATAATGAAATTATGCTGAGATAGCTTCTTCATTCAATGTGCTATAATCATTCATCTGTTTTCAAAAAGGAATTTTATAAATGTATTATAGTTTAGATACGTTATTTAATTTCATGATGAAATAATGCTCTTCTATATATTAATCAATGACCACATATTAAAATATATACATGTATCTAAAATTTAATAAAACAAAAGGAAGTTTAGCGGGAAAACAAGTGATCTGTGTGTCTAATACCACCACTCAAACAACCTGAAACTCATGGCAACTTCTGTCCCTTGGGTTCAAGGATATCTGAGAGTAGGCATGAAGACTAAGTTCTTAACTCTGACTCGCTGTGCCTTCACAGGATTCTCTTCCTAATTGAGGTCACTGTTATATCATTTTTTCCTAAGAAATTAGAAACTGCATTCTGAATTCTCTAAGATTTTGAATTGATTAGAAGAGCAACATTTGGAGTCCATACATAGATTCTCAATACCCACAGCATGGTGATTTTCCAAATTTTCTAACAAATAGTCCTCATATTATAGAGCCAAAAACCACATTTTATGGGAGAATTAATAATTAGTAAGGCTAGAGGGGAAGGTGCACTTGATGGGAAGAAATTGCATTTAATTCAGCTTCTCCCATTCAAAAACAAAAGGGGAAACAGTAATCAAATAACACAACATATGGAGTGTCTGTTTTTGGATGAAAATGCCGGGTAAAGAGGTCTTAAACTGAAATCCACCTAAAACAGAATTCTTCTGTCCGGAGATTTCTCCCCCCTGCTCCTGGTTTCTGTCACACGAAGGACCGAGTAACAGCGACATCTAGTGGTTTAAAGTGATATACGACAGCAAAACAAATAGCGGAGCCCAAAACCCTGGAACGAAGCTGCTACATTTAAAGTTTCCTGATTTATGTGGCAACAAAATTGTATTCTAATGGAATCAGTGAGTCTTGTCTCCCAGAGAATGATAGTGTTCTGGGTCAACATTTGGAAAAGTCATTTAGTATTCACTGCTGGAGAATGGGGAGCCTGTAGTCACATCACACCGCCTCAGTCTTGGAATTGGAAATGTGGCAATACTGCTGGGATTAAAAAAAAAAAAAAAAGCATTATCAAATGGCTACAAGGGGTTATGCTTCTCAGACAGAAGAAAGGCAGCTGTATATGCTTCCAAATGCCAACCCTAAAAACCTATCCAAAGATATTAAATTTCACTTTTTTTTTTTTTAATTTCTCCACAGACTGCTTTCTCCTGTCAACAGAAGAGGCCATCTTAGGCCATTCTCTGGCAGCTGAAACTCTGGCGCTCAGCCCTTTGGGTTAGACCTACAAGCTACACTGCGCTGCCCCTCTTTGCCTCAGGTGCCAGCCCCAGCATCCTTTTGTCTGGTTGCCAGGTCAATGATCTCTCCTGGCATCTGCCTTTTTCACCCCTTCCCTCCTCCTCCCGCTCCATCAAGAAATCTAATTCCAAGCTGGCAGGCAGAAGGTCAGAAATCTTTGAAAGCCGCAACTTCCACCGCCCACACACAGGTCTTGCCTCTGCACATGCTGCCAAATGCCAACTTACCCTTCTCCCTCCTCTACAACATCCTGTGTGTCTAGAATGCCCAGGTTGTCACTGAATCTTGCCCTCACATCTGCTTCCTTCCCTTCCTCGGCAGCAAGCCTGTCTTTTATTAGTAACATCCTGCCACGTCTGTCCCAAAGGCTCAGCACATCTTGTCACCCATCCTGGGATCAGCAGCCTCCTCAGAGTTAGCGACTCTGGGACTTGTCTCGGTCAGAGGTGTCTGGAGGCCTGGAGCAGGCCCAGAGCAGCTGGGGAAAGGAGAGCTGACAGGCCCCTGAAACCCACACAATCGTATCTTTGAAAAGTGGGCCAGGTTAAGCAAACGACTCCAAGCCAGTGTGACAGAAAAGACAAAGGACAAAGTCACACCCAACCGGAATAGGTGACAGTTTTATTTCTTTATACATTCTGAAATGACATATTCAGGGCTATGTTAGAACAGTCTTGTAGAAAAAAAAAAATTTTTTTAGTATCTTGCATGATTTTTACCCCCTCTGAAAGAATGTTTTAGAACACATGTACTATAACTTTCATAGTTTTAAAAGGAGACCATGTCAATGTTTAATTTTGAAACTACAAACTTTATATAAATTATATTCTTAAAAACCAGGATTTTCATCTTTGTAACCTCATACAACCACTGTGCTATCTCAATCAATTCTCCCTCCAAAGAGCAAAATCTGAGCTACCCCCCCCCAAAAAAAAACAAGAAACACATAAACATTAAAAAAAAGCTAAAGAAAAAAAGAGACAAAAGGTAATTATTATCTATTATACAAATATCCATTAAGGAAAAACTGAAAAAAAATTACTCCAAAATCTGTGAAACAAGGAAAATGTTTACTAGTAGCAACCCAGAAAAGATGGCTAGATCACTAATGATAAGAAAAAGTGAAGTTACAAACATCTCTGAAGCATGCTTTAGAGATATTATTACTTCTGTGTTGCCATGATACATGTAACATAGTGTTAGGACCCATGACAAAATTATTTTAAACTGGGGTATTACAAGGGGATCATTTAGTTCCATCCCATTTTTTAATGTATGCTGAAACAGAGGTCCAAAGATTAAGACATTTTCCCTAATACCAACGTAGTATAAAGTACCTAACTTTTTGCTTCCCAATCCAGTGTTATACATAGCATTTTTAAATAAGCATGTGGTTTTGAAATAGATTATGTTATGGGCTGAATTGAATTCTGTCTCCAAAAATTCTTATGTTGAAGTCCTAAATCCCAATGTAATAATATTTGGAGATGGGACCTTGGAGGTAATTAGGTTTAGATGAGGTCTTGAGAGTGGGGCCTCCGTGATAGGATCAGTGTCCTTGTAAGAAGAGGAAAAGAAACAGACTCTTAACTGTAGAGAACAAACTGAGGGTTGCTGGAGGGGAGATAGATGGGTTAAATGAGAGATTAAGAAGGGCACTTGTGATGAGCACTGAGTGTTGTATATAAGTGATGAATCATTAAATTCTACATCTGAAACTAACATTACACTGTATGTTACCTAATT
The DNA here is from genome assembly GCF_046562875.1 of Panthera onca. Classification (NCBI taxonomy): domain Eukaryota; kingdom Metazoa; phylum Chordata; class Mammalia; order Carnivora; family Felidae; genus Panthera; species Panthera onca. The sequence continues at coordinate 54,007,438 of NC_138347.1, forward strand.
GGAATTTAAATAAAAACTTAAAAAAAAAGAGGAAGAGAGAGACCAGAGCTCTTGTTCTCTCGTTCTGTTTCTCTTCTCTTCTCTTCCCACTCTCCCCTCCCTCTCACTCCCTCCCTCTCCACCACATGAGCACACCACAAGTAGACAGCCATAGAAGGAAGAGGACCCTCACCAAGAACCAAATCTGCCAGCACCTTGATCTGGGACTTCCCAGCTGTGAGAACTATAAGAAATGTCTGTTGTTTAACCAGTCTATGGCATTTTGTTATGGCAGGCTAAACGAAGACAGAACAGTTCTGCCGTACACACTTTCCATTTCTAAAGTAAATATAACCATAATCATGGAATTCTGACTATGCACCACTAAATGAACTAAATTCCCTGAGATTAGGCATATGATTGGGAGAAAAGGAAAAACCAGCCCTTTAAAAGCACTTAAAAAGTGAAGACCGCGTCAGATAACATTCTTTCCCCAGAGTGTGTAAAAGGAAAAACAAAAGAACACAGAAACAGACTGAGATGAAGAATGAAGTCTATACAGAATGACAGTGATTATAAGATTCAGATATCACATGTTGAAGGCCGAGAGACTGTGTTTGGAACTTGCTTTGCTCTCACCATATTTTATTTGTGTCACTAAGAAGACACTCAGTTTAAGATGACTGGAACAGTATGTCATCCAGGGACTAATACTAAAGAGAAAGGTGGACAGAATGAACAGGCTGCTGCAAGCTAAACGAATAATAGAAGGTTTCTCCATCTTCTAACAGAGTCAGTGATGGATGGATGGCAAATGTTTGCTATGGCTACAGCTCTCAAAAGCATCTTTCATTATTCTTTTAAAAGTGGTACCTCAAAAGAATTCTGTGACCCCAAAACAAATAATTCACTGAAACTAGTTACGATTTGGTAGGAAAAGACACCACAACCCAATGTACCTGAGTTGAAACTCACCATCTCCTGGTTATGTGACCTGAAGTTGGGCACTTAACCTCACTAAGCCTCAGTTTCAACCTTTAATGTAGAAATAATACATATCCACAGTCCCTTACATGAAATGTTTAGGACTAGATTTTAATTATATAAAGTAAGATAGTGTATATACTGAATTTCATATAACACCTATAATGTCTGGGGCAGCACTCAGTAAACAAACATATTGATATTCCTTGACACACACACACAAATGTACCAACAATCAACTTAATGAGAAAAATAAAATTTATCAAATGACAATTCAAGTTGGTGTTGTCACCAAAATTACAAAAATAACATTCTTTAACAAAAATAACATTCTAATTTGGAGCTTTCTAGATTTTGGAATTGTGGATACAAGATGGGTGATCCATAAATATATTCATCCTAGAGTGATGGTGAGGAAGAAATGGCATACGGAGTATAGAAACTCATATAAGACTACATAGAATGGATTATAAATGAGAACCAAAGGAATTCCAAGGCACTCAAGTTGAAGCAAAAACAAATCTTTGCTGAGATGAACTCCCTCTCCTCAGATAACTGACATCCGCTTGCCAAGTGACCTGAGAGGCAGAACTTGTATAGGTGTATAGATCCCGTTTCTTTCTTCCACTCAATATTTCTTTCTTCAGACCCAGGATCTGGAAGCCCAGAGGAGCCAGCTATTCTGCAGCTTGGGGAAGAGAGGTGCACACCAACAGTGTTTTCTTTCTTAACGCTGCACCTACCCTCTTTTACCTCACTCCTTGCCCTGTGGGTCCCCAGGGAAGAAGAAAGAGCTTTGTACTTTACAGTTTTTAAAGCATGTTACTTACATTGACTTCTTTAATCATTACACCAGCCAAGGAGGGGCAAGTCTTTACCTACTCTTTGTGGCTAGTACCAGAATTTAGGTTCCTTACATTCTGTGTCCCCTTCAGGTAGATGGCATCATCCTGGGAATTTCTCTCAAGATCCTGGGATCTTACCTCATGGCAGATCCCTCTCCAGGGGGGCTAGGAAGAACTGTCTTTTCTTAATTCAAAGCTCATGTCCATTTTTCCCAAGTAACCTACTAGTTTCCTGTTTCTAATCTGAAGAATGCCTCTACTCCTGAAGAATGCCAGTGACTCATTCAAAAACATCCCCACACATCCTCTCTTCAATCCCCCAGGGATCCATCTTTCTCAAATTCTATTACCATGGGTTTTATGATAGAAAATTGCTTTACAGTTTCAGTGGCAATGGCAGCCACTCAGCTACCACAGTGAGCAAAAATTTGTTCTCTCATGGTTCCTATGCAGCTTAACAGGAGTCACAGATACAGACAGATATTAAATCTGTCATTTATGTACCCAAAATCACTGCATGGGGACATAGCTTGATTTGATTGTAAATTCTAATTTTCAAAAGCCCTTGCAATACCTACTAGGACAAGGCCTTGAGAAAGAGAACAATTTCCATAGAAAGACATCCACACACACAAATATCTTATGGCTTATACACTGTATTTCTTAAACATCTTCTTTAAAAGACTACAGTAAGTCAGGACAAGAGTAATAATTTCAAATGTTCCAGTAACTAATAACAGGACTGTTACAGTTGCTGTGAGTTTTGTTTAAAGTCAGAATTCAAGAATTATATTGTGTGTGTTCCTGTGTATTTGCACACGTGCACGTAAACCTGATGCCTAACACATACCTGAAATCACTAAAACATAATCTGTTCCTATACTATTAGGAGTACTTTTCTTTTTTTTTGTTAAATTTTTTTTTTTCAACGTTTTTTTATTTATTTGTGGGACAGAGAGAGACAGAGCATGAACGGGGGAGGGACAGAGAGAGAGGGAGACACAGAATCGGAAACAGGCTCCAGGCTCTGAGCCATCAGCCCAGAGCCTGACGCGGGGCTCGAACTCACGGACCGTGAGATCGTGACCTGGCTGAAGTCGGACGCTTAACCGACTGCGCCACCCAGGCGCCCCAGGAGTACTTTTCTAAGATAGCAGTTATCCAAGTATCTCCTACAAGAAAGAGTGGTTCTTTTTTTTTTTGGTAATTTATAGGCCATTATTCTGATATGATACCAAGTAGCACTGGTGGGGCCACTGTCCTTGTATGTGTGGTGCATGTGGATTCTCTCTCTCACATTATAACATGGTACTTTATGGCTACTGGGCCTCAAAACACCAGGTGGTGAACACTTAGAGAATTCAAGATGCTGTTACCATGGGGACAAGATGCTGGTCCTTCTCAATGCAATCAGCATATTTCCTCTTTCAGAAAACTATTTCCACTGGAAAATAAATGAGCTTAAAAAATGAAGCTTTTAGTTTTAAAAGAATGACTATTTTCTTAAAACTTTGTATTTAATAGTGATAGCAGATATGGGCAAGCAAAGGAGAAATATTTGGAAAGGGCTTGTCTTCAAAGACATACTTCTGACTTCTGCTTTTGTTATTGGGTGAATAAACAATTTCAATACCTCAAGCTGCACTTCTCAAGTGCTTGTCCTATGTGGTAGATTACTAAGTGGCTGTAAATCATTTTTCTTCCTTTTTCTATATCTGCTTGTACTTGACTTTACAACTCATACCATGAAGAGTTAGAATCTACTTCCTTACTCCTCAAATATGGGCTGACATTATGCCTTGCCTGGCCAAGACAATGTGGCAGAAGTGACAGCTTATCAGTTCCATGCCTTGGGATCCAGCACCTTACACCCTCCCACTCTTTCTTGGGATCCTGCCCACCTTCCAAGTGCCCTGCAAGAAGATGAGAGACACTTGCCTGAGTCATCTCCACTGTCACCCAGCCTGTAGTCAACAAACTCTCAGAAGCAGAACTGGCTAGCCAACAAGAAGCTGAGGACATATGACTAAGCCCAGTGAGATCAGAAGAACCACTGACCCACAGAACCATAAACTGCATAAACTTCACTGTCTTAAGCCACCAAATTTTGGAGAAATCTAACAGAAGACAAACAACTATATACCATATTCTTCTTTATTATATCTGTTAGTTTCAAAGGACATACTTGTAAATATGCAGCTAGACCTTTAAAACCAAAACCAAAGATTAGGTTGGAGCACCATGAATGCCCAATATAAACCCCAAGCAGGTATGTACAAGCATGAACAAATTCATTGTCCTCACTCTGACAAAACGGACAACCAATAGTTTCCTTTAATATATGAATTCAGCTGATTTTCATTCCAGATTCTATAGAGTTAGAAAGAGAAAACTTAATGAACATTCCTTCTCTCCCAATTGCATATTAAATGAAATCACCCTTGCTCTCCCAAAACAAGTGTATTGTTGTAAATTCTACAGAAAACACACACACACACTGAAAAAAGAAAATTCCATTAATGTGTCCACAGCTTGCAAAGGAGATCATCATCCTTATTTTATTTATCAATGGTGGGCAAAATCCCACATAATGGATAGTAAAGAGTTGTTTTTAAAATATCTTGGATTTTAACACTTTTATTTCTAAAGCAACCTTTTCTAGAATAAAATAATAATAACAATAATAACAACAACAAATGTTGTTCTCCAAAGTTTCTTTTCCCAATTATGTATATGCCATTTCCCTTCTTTTTTTGCCTGGCCATAGGGACACTGGGAGCCATATGTTGAGATGGTGACCTCATAAACTAGAGGAACCACAATCCCTGTGTCAGTCTCATGGGAGAGAACTGCCATGAAAAGCCACCTAGCACTCATTTGATGTTATATAAGCAAGAGAGAAATCATTGTTGTATGCATTAGGATTTCAAAGTTTATAACCTCAGCAGAGTAAAGCCTACTGTAGTGAAGCATTAGCAGATATGGGAGCCTGACATGTATGAGCCTGCAGAAAGTGGGGAAGGACGTTTCTGCAGGAGAGAGAGGGGACGACTGCAGAAGCAATTCCTTTGAGTAGGCAATCCAGAGCACCATTAGAGTTACCATGCTAGATATATGGGTGACTCATCCTTTTTCACAGATAAGACAGCAGATTATGTGGGCATAGAAACAAGGAAGTTGATAGATTTGGTAAGGGAAAAGCAGAGAGTGCCTTTTGGTTGCTTCTGTTTGGGCCCTGAAACAAGAGGCAGATCATTGAGAATGTAAACGGGAATGAAAGTCTGAGGACCAAGAAGATGCTGTCAAATGGTCTTCTCTGAGAGGGGAGAGTGAATGACTAAAGAAACGCTGAGAGTGTAATGCTCCCATGTGTACTAATGGGTGTTGTTTTACTTTAGCCATGCTCAGCTGCTTGGTCACAGGCTTTATCCAAGCAGAGAGTTGGATCTAAACAGAGTGGAAGTTTTTTCAAGCAGGATTTATGACATATAAACATGCAAAAGACTGAGGAGGGCCCAGAAAAACAAAGGTGTATAGAAGGGCATGATTATCGTGTTGAGCCATGAAATCCTACCTGAGGAATGATGTGAGAACACAAGGATATTAGAGGGCTGCATTGGTTGTCTCAGGATGCCAAACAAAATACCACAGACTGAGTGGCTAAAATAACAGAAATTTATTTTCTCACAGTTCTGGAGGCTGGAAATCCAAGATCAAGGTGCTGATAGGGCTGGTTTCTCTCCCCTCGATTTGTTAAGTAGCCATCTTCTCCCTGTGTCTTCAGCTGGTCTTTCTTCTGTGAATGTCTGTGTCCTAATCTCCTCCTCTTATAAGGGCACCAGTCATTTTGGATTAATGACCTATTTTAACTCAATCACCTCTGTAAAGACCCTATCGCCAAATACAGTTACATTCTGAAGTAGTAAGGAGTAGGAATAGGACTTCAACATAAGAATTTGGGGAGAACACAATTCAGTCCGTAACAAAAGGGTTGAAATGGAAAAATAGAAAGTAGTGGCCAGCAAGTGAGATGCTAGAAATTGAGGTTTTGGAGGCAAAGGTCCAGAGTATGATCAAGAGAATAGATGTCAGAGGTGAGGAAAAGATAAAATATTTAGGGATGAAGAGGTCACAAACAAGGTATGGGATTTTTATCCTTGTGGATATCAAAGTCACCAAGATTGATAACAGAAGTCACAGAGAAGAAAAATACAGTAAACCAAAGTAGAGTAAGTGCTAAAAATCTTACATTAACATAGAGGAAGAAGAGCACGTAGGAACTGACCAGAAGGGTGACAGATGGCTGCAACAAGGAGGAGCAACAGATGGACCAGTCAGATGGCACGTGCTTTAAAGGAACTGAGAACATTTGTGTAGGAAAGTGAGGAAAGCAAGGGAGAACCATATTCTGGTATAAGGTTACACTATCTTACCTACAAGTCCAGGAGTACATGGCGGGTAGGAGGGAAAAAGCTACTATTTGAGGCTGCAGGGGAAGCAGTGCCTGTAGGAAAGGCCATTTTTTTAGAACAAGAAGTGGAAAGGAAATTCATGAGAAGAGATTGAAAACAGGTCACTTATTTAAATGACAAACTGAGATTGACTTTACTGGTGATCACCAGTATCATTTCCCTCCTTTTTCAGACACATGGAAGGCAGGTCTTCCATTATCCATTATCCTTAGGCAGGAACATCTGAATTTCTGGTAGAGAAATGTGAGAAATGGTATATGTTACTTCTGGGCTGATGCAGTGGAAAGCCCCTGTGCAATGCTCCCATTTCACTCTTCCTCTCCTGAGGCTACCAACAAGGCTTCTTTTCCAGATATTTCTGATTGAATACCATAAAGACTTTGTCAGCTTCTTTTCTAGATGATCATGTAGAACAGACTCCTTGCCAACCAATACTGAACATAAAGTGTAAATAATAAATGGGCCTTGGTTTTTTAAGGGCTGATGGTATTTTGAGGGTGTGTGTGTGCATGTGCATGTGTGTGTGCGTGTGCGTGTGTGTGTGTGTGTGTGGCTGATTTGTTACCACAGTAAAACGTAGCCTCTCCTGACTTGTACACATACCCTGAATCCCATGATGTGCAGTGGAGGAGCTGATGCAAAAAGGAGACAGAGACTTAGTGGAGAATGAGCATAGCTATATAAGTGCTTGCGGACAGAGGATGGGCTGCGAGGCTCAGGCTTCTTGCAGTGACTGAGAAAAACAAGGATGCAGAGCTTGACGACATCTTAGGAAAACATAGATTATTAGGTGTAATTGCAGAACACTTCAATGCGCTGTTCAGGCACTCTACAGCAAAGAGACGGGGAAGGTGGTCAAGAGTAAGGAGCAGTGATGAGCCTACAAGGAGCACACAGAGCTCCATGACTGGCTGTCACCATTTCCAATAATCTGCCACTGGAAAAAGGGAGATGCTGCTGTGGTTGTAACTTTTAAGGTAACTCATACTACTAACGCTCCTTGCTACACAGACAGGAAAATGCAGGTCTAGAAGTATGTTGGATTACACTTAGGTGATTTGATATCTATCAACCATAGGAATTCTTGAAAAGGAGGAAACATGGGAAAACCATAAAAGGCTTGTTTCATGTGTTAAGAAGATAATTTTCCTGACAGGTGCTATTAAAGGTAGGTCTTTTCCCATTTCAAGAGTAAAGTTTCTAAAGCCAAAGACAAACTTCTGTTTTACTTATAAATATAACAAGTGAAATAAATGGGACCAGCAGGATATATGAAATCAATTATCCAATGCTTAGGCCTCTAGGCTGAGCTAAATCATGAGTTAGAAGGCAGTCAAGTCCAAGGAATGTAAACGGAGTGTGGTATTGGCAACACAAAGAAAGGAAATGTAAAACATACCAAAAAAGAAAATGGATGATGGGAGAGCAGACAAGGCCAAACTTTCCAAATGGAGGGCTTGGAGGGGAGGAGTAGGGAGAAGAAGCAGAGTCCAGATACATAGCAGCAGGGCATGAAGCTGAGACCATCCTGCAGTGAATACATGGAAGAGAGGAATCACAGAGTCACAAAGAAAAACAGAGTAAGGAAAGCAGGGAAATTGGGAAACTGTAAAGCCATTGGAAAGTTGCAAGCTCTCCCAACTTCTACTCACTACATACAACACATTAGCAGGAAAAGAAAAAGCAACAGTAGCTCAAAAGAGGAATACTGACAGAAATAGGAAGGCAATATGACACAGCAAAGGGACACAGGCTGTGTCTTTCCCTCAATGTTGGCTTTACCACTGATTACTCAGATGATCTTAACCTCTGTGCTCCTCAATTCCCTCATCTGTAAAATAGCTACGATGATCATATTCAGTGCCTGTGTTAAGAATTCAATGAAACAGCAGCTAAAAGGATCAACAAATTGCGTTCTACATAGAAAATGTTTCACTGAAGACTGATTCTCATTTCCAGAAGGCAAGACTGAAACGTTGAAGTATCTTTGGATGGCTAACAAATATTTACCAGCTCTCAATATTAGAAAAGATTATTGGTCTAACTTAAATACAACCTTGTATATTTTATGCTTCATTCAACTCCATAGAAAATTCAGTTAAAAAATTCATCCACAAGGTAAATATTCTCTTTCACTGCAAGTCAAAGAAGACTAAAATGACAATGACAAATGTATAGGGATACCTAAATCCCAGTGGACCCTAATGATAAATCCCTGATTATGTCAGCCTACATCACTACCAGGAAAATTCAAACATAAATGTTTAGGAAGCTCTTTAAATGATTCACGAACCCCCACCCCTGCTGCCAAAAAAAAAAAAAAAAAAAAAAAATGCCATGACTGGTACAGATAAGACTTGAGATAAAGAGAGAGGACCACCTATGCAGATAGGGCTACCATGAAACCTTTCATTAAGGTTTTGCTTTCCCAGAAAGGACTAATCCAGGCAATGAGCTCTTTGAGGGTAGGACCGATACCCATTCTTCTTAGTATAGCCAAACTAAAGGACCCACTACAAGACCTAAAGTCTAAAGCTGTAGTAACTATTGGTTGATTGGTGAGTTTTTAAGAATGCAATTGTGGATTGTGCATATTCCTCCAACTTATGTAACCCTTTTCCAAAGACCAATGGGACCCCTTTCTACATCTTTGGTTCAAAAACACCCATTAAGAACATTCTATATCACAAGTCACATGCTAAGGCCTGAGGATACAAAGTTAACACTTATTTTGACAGGGATGTCACAATGAAGTACCACAAACTTGGTGGTTTAAACAACAGAAACTGACTTTCTTTTAGTTGGTGTCTTCAGGTTGGTTCCTTCTGAAGGCCATGAGAGAAGAATCTGTTCCAGGCCTCTCTCCTTGGCTTCTCCCTGTATCTTCACGTGACCTTCCCTCTATATGTTCCTGTATCCAAATTTCCCCTTCTATTAGCTTAGAGCCCACTCTAATGGCCTAAGCTTAACCCAATTCCTTCTGTAAAGACACTATATCCTTATTTGGGTGACATTTTAGGGGAGCCTGGGTGGCTCAGTGGGTTAAGCATCTGACTCTTGATCTTGGCTCAGGTCATGATCTCGGTTTGTGAGTCTGAGCCCTGCATATGGCTCTGCACTGACAGTGTGGAGCCTGCTTGAGATCTGTCTCTCCCTCTCTCTGTTCCTCCTGCCCCTCCAAATAAATAAATAAACTTTAAAAAATTTAAAACAAATAAGGTGACATTTTAAAGGGGAACCTCAACAGTTACATTTTGGTAGGGACACAATTCAGCCCATAATGGACACGTTCCTTATTTCAGAATACTCATATTGAATTGTTCACTAAGATGGCCACAGGAAGGCCTGAGAAAGCAAAAATTCTGTGCTCTCTAGCACTTGCCTGACAGAATCCTACTTCCCAGCAATAAGCTCACTTTTTTTTATATTTAAACTGCATTTGCAGTAAGTTCTCTGTTAGGAGACTTCTAAGCTCTGCTAACTAGCGGCTCTGCCAGAGATTTAGAGAGGCATTCTATATTTTCAAAATCCTTGTGGAACTAAAAATCACTGTGACTATATTTGCCAAAAGATATACATGCATGTAGAAGAATAAATGGTAGTGAAGTAACCCTATAGGTCCATTCCAGAAAGAGCAAAATGGTTAGCCATATACTATCTACATTTCCACTCTATCTGTATAATTCCCACAAAGCAAATTTATTCCTCACAAGACTCTGTTCCCTGCTCATTGTTTCCAGTCCAGACTGGGTTCCCACAGCCAAACTTTGAGAAAAGAAAGTCCACATGCATAAACAAACTTTCTGCTTAAATAATAAGGGCTAGAAGCCAAAGGTATAGGCATCTTAAAGCAAACTACTCCTAGTCTGCTAATATTTACACAACGTTATTAAAAACTACTTGGCTACCAAAACCAAAACCAAAACTGAAAACAAAAGGAACAACAAAAACAAATATTCCATTCATACAGAGCATTCCATTTCAGCTTAACTCATGAAGTTTGTTGCTTGATGCAGATCAGCCGCTCATAAAGCTTAAAATAAGGTCAATTTCTGCTTCTGCATGAGAAATGTCAAAAAGGTAATGGAGAAAAAACCTGGAGTCTGACCCAAGGAAGTCAGCTTACTCTTTACTTTTATTTTAAGAAACTGAAGACCTATTTATTTTACAATTACAAAACATAACAGAAACTTCTTAAATTTTTTTGGCCATGAAATATAAATTTCTAACTATATTAGATACATAATATAGTTAGCACATTGGAGTTTACTATTCTATGGTCACCTTATCACATTCAACATGTCCCACGAGCATATTCAAATTTACCAGCTCTCCTTGTCATCACCAGATTAATATCATTCTCCTCAATCTCCTTTCAGTTAGCAGTATAATAATCTTCTCAGTTACCCAAAGGAGATATCTTGGACCCACCTTTCACTCCTCTCTCTTTTACTTTCCATATCTACTCAATTCTCAAATTCTTGTGATACTACCACATTCATTTAACATCACTGGCTTGTTGTCATATGCCAAGAATTGAGCTAATCATTGGGGAAATAAAAACATGAAATGTTGCCTTTTATCAAACAGCTCATAACATACTTGGGAAGGAAAGTCAATTATCAACTACAACGATAGGGCCATAATAGAACTATGTTCTAGATGTCTGAGGAGTCTCAGAAGCAATGTTATTGAAGGCAGTTTTAAAGAACAGAAGAATTAAAATAAACAACCTAATCTTACACCTAAAGGAGCTAGAATAAAAGAACACAAACAAGGCTCAAAGTCAGTAGAAGGAAGAAAATAATAAAGATTAGAATGAATAGAGACTAAATAAGAGACTTAAAAAAAATAGAACAGATCAATGAAACCAAGAGCTGGTTCTTTGAAAAGATCACCAAAATTAATAATCCTTTAGCCAGACTCATTTAAAGACAGAGACAATGGGGTACTTAGGTGACTCAGACTGTTGAGCTTCCTTCAAACTGTTGACATCGGCTCAGGTCATCATCTCATGGTTTCATGGGTTTGAGACCCGCACCTAGCTCTGCACTGGCAGTGCAGAGCCTGCTTGGGATTCTCTCTCTCTCCTTCTCTCTCTGCCCCTCCCCTGTTCACACTGTCTCTGTCTCTCTCAAAATAAATAAAACTTTAAAAAAATAATAAAGAGAGATAGACAGAAGGAGGGAGGAGAGATACAGGACTCAAAATCAGAAATGAAAGAGGAGAAAGAGCAAATAATATCACAGAAATACAAAGGATTATAACAGAATATTATGGAAAATTATATGCAAAAGAATGCAACCTAGAAGAAATGGATAAATTCCCAGAAACATACAACCTTCCAAAACTGAATCAGGAAGAAATAAAAAATTTTATCAGAACAAATTGTAGCAATAAAATTGAATTAGTAATCACAAAATTTGTAACAAACAAAAGTCTAGGACCATATGGCTTCACAAGTGAATTCTACCAAACATATAAAGAGTAATTAATACCTATTCTTCTCAAACTATTCCAAAAAATAGAAGAGGAAGGAAAGCTTCCAAATTCATTCTATGAGGTTAGCATTATCCTAATAGCAAACCCAAATAAAGACACTACAGAAAAAAAAGAAACCTACAGGCCAATATCTCTGATGAACATGGTTGCAAAAATCCTCAACAAAATATTAGCAAACCAAATCAAACAATACATTTAAAAAATCTTTCAGCATAATCAAGCAGAATTTACTCCTGGGATGCAAGTGTGGTTCCATATTCACAAATCAACCAACATGATACATCACATTAACAAGAGAAAGGACAAAAACCACAGAGTCATTTCAATAGATGTAGAAAAAGCATTTGACAAAGTACAACATCCATTCATGATCAAAATTCTCAAAAAGATAGATTTAGAGAGAACATACCTCAACATAATAAAGATCACATATGAAAAACCCACAGCTATCATATTCAATGGTGAAAGACTAAGAGATTTACCTCTAAGATCCAGAACAAGACAAGGATTTCATTCTCAGCACTTTTATTCAACCTGGTATTGGACGTCCTAGCCATAGCATAAGAAAAAGAAATAAAAAGCATCCAACTTGGGAAGGAAGTACAGCTTTCATCGTTTGTAGATATCATGATACTATATTTCCATATATAGAAAATCCTAAAGACTCCACCAAAAACTACTATAACTGATAAATAAATTCAATAAAGTCAGAGGACACAAAATTAATTTACAGAAACATGTTGTATTTCTATACACTAATAATGAAGTAGCAGAAAAAGAAGTTAAGAAAACAATCCCATGTACAACTGCACCAAAAAGAATAAAATACCTAGGAATAAATTTAACCAAGGAGGCAAAAGACCTATACTCTGAAAATGATAAACATTGATTTAAAAAAAAAAAAAAAAGAATAGAAGAACTGAATAAGGGCCAGGTTGGGCCAGGGGACAAAAGCAGGTGGCAGTGCAGAGATCTAATTTGAGAATATGAAAATGCACATACATGAAATTGCATGGTCACTGGGAAACTATCACATTTCAGGATGACTAGACCAGAGTCTGTGGTAGACTGGCAGGAGATAAAATTGTATAAGAAAGCAGGAAACAGATTTTAGAATATCTTGTGTTTTAAGTTATGGTGATCCAATAATGGCCTCTAAATAGTAACAAAATCAGATTTCTTTCCTAGAAAGTCTGCTCTTTCTGCATTGGGTAGGTTAGATGGAATGTGTAAATGCAGGTATGCTGAAGGAAAAAAAATCAGATGGGAGCTACTGGATAAATGTGGAGGAGACAGAGAAAATTATCTTAACCTGTTATCTCCATTCTCAGTATCAGCTATAAATAAGGGTGAAAAAGTACAAAAGATTTTAAAATTTAAAACATCAATGCATAAAATTGGATGTGCAGTGGCTATTCCAATCAGGAAGCCATACTGGTTACCAAAAAAGCCATAGAAAAACCATACTGAAAAATGCTGGTAGTAGAGTATAATTGTTAAGACATGGATTTTGGAATGAAATAATCTAATGGTGGTGTAAACTTAAGCAGGTTACAGAACTTCACTAAACCTCGCTTCATTTGTTAAGCAAATGAGATTAAAAATCATGCCAATCTCTTAAAGCTACAGTGAGAATAAATGGAGTAAAGCATACCCTGTACAGTACCAGACACACCAGTAAGCAACCAGTAAAGAGCAGCTTATCTTATACCAGTCTGGAATTGTGCACCTCCACAATAAACCTGCAGAGACCTGCAGAGGAGAGTTTTGGACTGGGACATCTTGGTATATTTCTTTTTTTATTTTTTAATGTTTATTTATTTTTGAGAGAGAGAAAGTGTGAGCAGAGGAGAGGCAGAGAGAGCAGGACAGGGGTGTGAAGCAGACTCTGTGCTCTCAGCACACAGCCTGACACAGGGCTGTAACCCACAAGCAGCGAGATCCTGACGTGAGCCAAAGTCAGATGCTTAACCAACTGAGCCACCCAGGCACCCCTGGCTCTATTTCTTATTAGTTATTTAAATTCACATAAGTTAATGAATATCTCTGTCTATTTCTTGTGATCACTTGAGACAAAATACTTGTTCCATTTATGTAATAAGGTTGTTTTTGATATAATACATGTGAGAGTAGCTTTAACAGTCTAAAGCGATGAATACATAGAAGATATTATGGTCTCACCTTGGCATATTTTATATTGAACAGCCCTGGCCACATGGAAATAATTATGAGCTACAGCAGAGAAATAAGCAGTGGGCTCAGATGAGGGAGACTGACTCCAGCCCAAGGATGGCAACTGACCTGTGACCTAGGGCCAGCCCCTTAGCTGTTTAAAGCCCCCACTTCCTCAACAACTTAAGAGGATGTATTGCACACCCTCTAAACCATCTTATTACAGATCCAGCAATCTGATTCCCTTCACTAAGACAACTTTAAATGTTCAATATTCCACATTCTCCTCTAAGCCAACAAAACTGCACTGAAATAAAGCAAAGACAGGATTTACTATGGGTCAAGAATCTCTCTAACCCAAAGTCAATTCAATCTCACATTATTTAATTTTTCACATGCTTTAATCTGTGATGACATTCAGAAATGAGCAGATTAAACACAATTAGCTCACCAGAACACAGTTATCAGGTCTCACCCTAAAAGGGATTTATGTACCACCTTTTGACCAAAAGATGGCATCTGTGCAGTTTCTGGTCAGAACCAAAGTAGATGGTAATAAAATTCAACAAATAACTCACTATTTTTTTTAGTATTTTTCACACAAATATAGGATATTTGCTATAGTTTGCTATTATTACCTGTTACTCAAGTTTAATCTGCCTGCAATATATTAGTTTTTTCTCTTTTTTAATTTTTTTTAATGTTTATTTATTTTTGAGAGAGACAGAGACAGAATGTGAGTGCGTTAGGGTCAGAGAGAGAGGGAGACAGAATCCAAAATGGGCTCCAGGCTCCAAGCTGTCAGCACAAAGCCCGACGCAGGGCTCGAACTCAACGAGCTGTGAGATCATGACCTGGGCCGAAGTCGGACGCCAACTGACTAAGCCACCCAGGCACCCCAATATTAGTTTTTTCTATAAGCAATATAATCAGAAAGGTTAAAAGGTGAAAAGCCTAAGGGTTGACAATGCTATGAGAAGATTATTTTTCTGGTTGAACTAACTAGTAGGACACCACATCCTTCCATTATGTTCTGAGGTTCAAGAGCCTGAACTGTAAACACAGTGGAAAATGCACAGGATTTTATCGCTATGGACATTGTTGCCTATTTTGAGTTGTTTCTCTGAATGAAAATCACTGTCCCCAAAAGAACAGATGGTAAAACAGTTCACGTAAAGCAGAGTTCCTCAGCTTGGCATTATTGCATTTTGGACCAGATAATTCTTTGTTGTGGGGGCTGTCCTGTGCCTTGTAGGATGTTTAGCAGCATCCTTGGCTTCCACCCATTACATGCAGAAGTACTTGCCCATCCCCAATCATGGCAATCAATGGTCCAGACACACTGTCAATGTCCCCTGGGGAGACAAAATTGTTCCTATTTGTAAACCATGGGCTTACTGAAAGCCCATACATACTTGTCCAGTTCCAAATCTGTATCCCCCTATCTGTCATTATCATCCTTTATCCATTATATGAAAGAAAATAACTATCTGTAAGGTAGGAAATTTTTTTAACATGACTCCTTCGAAGAAGGTCTGATCAAATGACTGACCACCAGGGTAACAGCTAAGAAACCACCCATTCTACAAATTCTCATGCACCAAAGATTGGCTGGGATTCTCAGCACCCGATGGAAGCTATGAAAAGCAGGAGGCTTGGGATACAAAGGTGTGTGTGTGTGTGTGTGTGTGTGTGTGTGTGTGTGTGCGCGTGTGTGTGTGTATCTCTATTTTCATTTTGATCTATGGCATCAGGAGGACTCTTTTCCTTTTCTTTTTTAATGGTCTCCTCTTAGGTGCTTTCTCTATGTTTCTAACTTTATCCCAAAAAACTTGGAAGCCAAAATTTGTGATCAAAAAATTCTGGAAAGAAACAAAGGAAACAGAGCATTTGTCTCTGGAAAGGGTGAGTTAGGTGGGTGGAAGTCACTACACATTTTTTATTATATTCTCTTCAGTGCTGTTTGAACATTTAATAATTGCATGAATTTGTTTCCACATTTAAAGAACTAATTATCCAAATACATTTAAATTGTGATCTGCAACAAACTGTACACAGGGTAATGTGGTTTTAAATTAGAAGACAGCTGCCAACACTGATTCCACCTATAGACAGAATGGCAATTACTTGGATCCGTGATTTGAAAGCCTCTAATATTTTTTTCCAGAATGACTGTACAGCTACCACTGCCTGTAGTATGAATAATGCAGAGAAATGGCAGATCAACTTGAGACTGTTGCATAAAATAAAATTCCAGGTCCCAAGATGAAGCTTGCATGAGGGAATTCCAAGTATCCCACTGCTTCTGAGATCCTAAAGTTTTGCAATAATTCTATCTAAAACTTTAGGTCGCATCTGTTCTTTTGGACAGGGACTTTCATGTTACATAGATTAACTATGAGTCCATCATGAATAGGAACTAGATGGCATATAAATGCAGAAGTTATGATATATTTTAGTTCTTTTATAATCAATACACCGTATATGTTTGCATCAGTTTAGAAAATACAGCACATATTTTTTCAGGGCCTGCTCATATCCAGCATTGTGCTAGATATGGAAGATATAATGGTGAGTCAGAGACAGCCCATCTCCTCCTGGAGCACATCTGTGTTGAAATGTATAGAGAATTATTAACTTTTTTCTTTATACATTTCTATAAATTTTCATTTCAATAAGCATTTATTTTCCTTTTATTATTAAAAAAATATCTTGAAAGCAAGAAAGAAAATGGCATTTATTAAAACAGAGCAGAGTATCCCATCTTTTTCCATATAAAATTAGTTCCACAAAATGTCCCCTCAGAAAAAAGATTCTGTGGTTAAATAAGTTTAGGAAACAGTACACACTATATAATACATACCTCTCAGAGAACTGAAATGTAACCAGATGGGAAGTTTTGCTTATCATGAATCCAAGGCATTTATCCCCACAGAAAGAAGTCGGGGGAATGGAGGAGAGGAACAGAGAAAGAACAGAATAAGAATTATAGCAGAGGACTATATTGAACTTCCAAGGCTGCTGCAAAAAACAAAAACATTTTCATATAGGAAACAAAATATATATAATGAAGAAATATGGATTATTGGAAAGAGAATGGAATAAATGGGTTAATCAATGGGTAGACAGACCAAAAGACAGAGAGAAAGACAGACAAATGGTAGAAGTGGAAAAAAAGGAGAAAGGAAATACTGTTCGAGCTTTAATGATGGATGTTTTGTTTTGTAGTATACAATACAAACTATGTTTATCTCAAGAATACTTATGAATATATAATATTCATTATAAGAATAATAATACATTATTCTTTAAGGTGTCTGAAGTCAAAGTGGTGAGTCTGGGGAATACACCAACAAACAGACCCCAAAGTAGTCCACTTGTATTAGTATCACACATACCAAAACCAATAAGGCTCTGCAAAACCTGGCTGTACAGAAGCCCATTTGGTTTCACTTAAGCTATTAACAGCCCATAGAATTAAGGATCAACACATTTTAGGAAGCACTAATGTAGAAAGCCATAGTCTACTAAGACTTGTCAATAAATAACACAGACATGATTAGAGAAAATGGAATAATTCTAACCTGACAGATGATAGATATTAGGAAGGAAGGAAGGAAGGAAGGAAGGAAGGAAGGAAGGAAAGAAATTTCTTTTGGTTTATTCTTAAAACTATGGTTCATTCTTAAAACCATGGATTATTTATAAATGCACTGCTTAATATAATTACTCTACAAATATGAACCCAACAATTCTTCTCCTCTCTATACATGCATGATACTCCTCACATCAAGAGATGGAAATTACTGGAGTGCCTGAGTGGTTCAGTTGGTTAAGCGTTCGACTTCAGCTCAGGTCATGATCTCAAGGTTTGTGACTTCGAGCCCCGCATCAGGCTCTGTGCTGACAACTCAGAGCCTGGAGCCTGCTTTGGATTCTGATTCTTCCTCTCTATCTTCCCCTCCCCAGCTTGCACTCTCTCTCTCTCTCTCTCTCTCAAAAATAAACATTAAAAAAAAGAGATGAAATTATTTATCTTACCTTTGAATCTGCACTGGCCTTTTAACTGGCTTTGACCAACAGAATGCAACAGAAGTTATGCTGTGTTAGTTCCATGTTGAGTCAATCTAATCTGTAGTTGAGCTGAGTCTGGATTTGTTTCTGCTTTACTTAAATTGTAGTAACCAATGCCCTCAAATATTTTAATAGCAGGATCAGGAATTGTGATTTGAACACCAATGATGCTTCAAAGATCTCTCTATGCTTTAGAATCTACCCATTAGCTTTTAAGACCTCTGTGGAATCCTTTTGCTCTCCTGTCCCAAACTCTGAAGATCTTTCTTAAGCCTACTGTCCTGCCCCTAGCTTTCAGTGGGCCATGCCTTGCAATCAGTAAATTCCTGGTGTACCAGAGGATTTCTCTTGGCTCTCCTACTCTACCTCCAGCCTTTAGTGCACTAGAGGTAACATGAATTTAATTTTCCCTAAAGCTCAAGGAAGACATTGTGTGCCTCAAGGTAATTTTCTTAGCTCCCATAAAATGTCCCCAAGCCTCAGCATGCTGTATCTGTTCTCTCAGTGGGTCAGAATTTGAAGGCAGGTATAGTTTTGCTCTCTGACTAGAGCTTCTTAGAGTTTAAACCAACAAACCAAATCAGCATGCTTTCTTAAATGGTTATTAAAAGTTCACCTGGTTTCATTTTACCCAGTTTAAGGTGGTTGGAAGATTCCCCTGCCATTCCCCAGGGGACAACAGCAGTCATGAGTCCTTCTCCACTGGGAAGGATTGATCCCTTCCTAAAATTTAATTCACTTCTGATTAATTAGTTCTTGGCTATTAGAATCTATTAGGTTGTTCTCATAGTGGAAACAATGGTCTTTTGCAACTTTCTACTTCAAAACAAGAGGCAGAGTCTTTATACTTAAATATACTAAGATCCATACCCTTTTCACTCAACAGATTAGCCAGTCGTAAGTGAGCTCTCAGTACGTGCTCAAACTTCTTTCCTATTTACTAGCTATACAACTAGAATGACTGATGCCATCCTCCTGGTCCAATTCACAAGCCAATCCTCACCAGGGCAGTAGATCAACAACCTCACTGCCTTGCCTACCACCCTCTGACCATATGTACAGGGTTGAAGGTGAAAGGTTTAGGATTAGAGTCTGTTTATGTGATTAGCCTGGCTGCCCGTACATTAATATACCAACAGTTCTCCACATCACAGAAACCTTCCCTGATAACCACTGTATTACTTGTATTTATAGGACTAATCTTATTTGTTGTTCATCTGACATTTCAGTGACATGGTGAAATTAGTACCATATCCTGGGCTCCACCCTACATGGCCAGAATAATGATGCTACCTAAATTCTGCTAGCCACCCAGAGCCTTCCACCTACTCATCTCCATATGTACCAACCACTGATCAGCACCCTGCTATTTTACAGAGCAGATCCCCTGCAAATATAATACTGTGCTCACCTAATTAAGCATTACTCATCCTTATTTTCTCTAATATTTTATACAGAACTTTTGAGATTATTTTTCATTGCTATATTCCCAGAATAGTGTGTAGCACAAAGCACTCATTCAATAAACATCATTATTACTTAATTAAAGATATTATTGGTTAAATTTATATCTATATCAAAGGTAAAGTGGACATGGCAGACAGGTGAAGGAACATAGTTCAGGGATGAGTCTTACCCCCAAAATTAGGATTGGATTCACTACAAAATCAATTATCCTAGTAATAGTCAAGAGTAAATTCTCCTTCTCTGTATACTACTCCAAAGTATGGTCCAATGGTCATATTGCTGGTTTAAATTCTAATGTTCAGAATTCAGATGTGAAATTGGGTAAGATGAGCTCATTCTATACAAAAGTAATGTCAACTATCAAGAGCTAAGTTGACTTGAGCTGAGCTGCCAGATGCTGGATTAAGTGGTGCTGTCAATTATGAAGACAAGCCAAAAATGAAAGAGTCAAGTCTCTAATCATTTACTGTGATAGTGTAAGCAAGAGGTCAAATAGGAGAAAGTGCTACCTGCCTCATTATTCCATTTTTTCCCCCTGGATCACCACTGAGTCACAGTCAGGTGATCAACTCAGATGTGGGGAATCATCTCAGTGCCAAGGGTCCCAAATAAAAAGCTCTTGAAATTGTAAGAACCTAGGGTCCAGAAGGAGGAGGAATGGGAAGGCCTAGAAATGGAAAAGTGCCAAGTACTGGGTAAGAATGGAGAAAAATGCTCTTCAAGGCTTTCCTCCCTCCGCTGAATAGAGGTCCTAGCAGAGACACTGGGAGAAGAGTTCTGCCAAAGTCCCCAACAAAGAGGCCTCTGAATGAAGGCACCTGGGCTAGGAACCCAGAAATGCATAAAAGCATGGCAGCCAGCCAGGAGCTGGAGTCCTTGACTGCCACTCCCTTCAGAGACTACAGTGCATTGGCTGTGCACCAGCCTGGTATACAGAGGGCAGCTTTCCCTTTGAGTCTTTCTTGTTTCCTGTGGTCAAGTCTAAAAAGAGCTCATACCACAGGTTTTTGTCTAGGAGCTGGACTCTTCATCATCTATCAATAATAAGGTAGAACTAAGGTGGATAGTAACCTAAAAACTCCACAGGCCCACTCACTTATACAGCCTTAAAGGCCTACTCTCTTGTCGGGGGCTGGAGGTAATTCAACCCTTTGCAAAATTCTTTTCTAAATAAGTCTCTGTGGCACTCAATCCTGTCTAAAGAAACTGAGCCTCATGGCCCACTGCATACATAAGCAGGAACTAATCTAGGGCAAAGGGAGAAATTCGGAGATGGTCTATGAAATTATCTACAAGGCAGTGAGATCTTTGAGATTAAAAGCACTGGAATTGTTATGATTCCCACAGTAAATTAGAATTAAAACCTAGAGTCATCTTCATTACATCACTTAGTACTTTGTATCCATGGATATTAAATACTATAAACTCAAACAACAGCTTCAAAAGATGTAGCTCCTGTCCTGATACAACTTACATTTTACAGATGAGCTTAGGCCCCGGGCTTGGGGCGGCGGCGGCGGCAGGGGGGGGGGGGGGGGGGAGCCCTGAAAGAACACAACTGTGCTGGTTAATGCCAACAATAATAAAATAAATTAATGGCATGGGTCCCCATTGAAGGCAGTCTCACATAAAAGTTTAGTTTCTTTTAAAGACTCAATAGACATTCTTTTACTATGACATATACACAGATTTTGGACAGTAGAGTCTTAGCTTATTTTGATAGATCAAAAAAGGAAGGTATAGCGTAGTTTATAATATCAGCCTTGAACAGCGATTCTGGATAATGTATGAAGTACTTGAGACAGTAAATCACATTTTAATGGGATTTGTAATGAAAATGCCATGGAAGGATAATAGTCTAAGGGTCTCTGTCATACTATGTAACTAACAGTAGTAATTGTCGGTGATTATTTCTGGAGTCAATGCCCTATAAAAGCATGACATGTGGAAAGAAATGTGCAATCCTGACATTATCCTTGGTAATAGGCTGGTATCCAACACTGTGTGCCTGGCAGAGGGAAGAGCAAGTATATGAATAATTAGATAGGAAACAGAAAGGGGAAATCATTCCAATTTCTAAGACACTCTTTCCTGACTCTCTTTTCATAAATAAATACTTATGCTCTAGTGTCTGTGCAAATACCTAGTTGCTGCTATGGGGGAGGAAGGAGAAAATATTGCCTTGAAAATAACCACCATGTAAAGTCATGTAAGTTAGTCTTGGCTAGAAACTTTTTTTTTTTTTAGTTTTTCTGTTTTTAACCAAAGGAAAGTTTATTTTTCTGACAGTTTTATGGGCACTGTTTTCTGCAAATATCATCTATAGCCTTTGCTTTCATTTCATATTCACAAGAAACCATTTTCACTTCATTTCACAATCATCAACAAATACAAGGTGTCTTTTGGATCCACTAAGGGTTCCCACTGAACTGAGCGGTTCTCAATGAGTCTCTAGTAGTATCTCATTAGGTCAGTGAAGCTATTAAATAGATGAGATTTAGACTGGATCAAAGAGCCAGAGCATTACAAATTGCACTTGAAATAAGTTTCCAAGAAAGCTTTAGTTAACCTATTCCCGAGTATCATCCTTGCAGAAGAAAGCCCATAGCTAATGATTCTGTCACAAATGATATTAAGGCAAACACTGAAATGTTCAAAAATAGGCAAAAGATTTCAAGACAAAAAATGCAAACAACTCAATATCAGAGGCAAGTCTCTTTGTTAAATAATCCAAGTGAATTCTCATTTTACTCAATATCATTTAATCCGACTAGGTATTAGAGCATGGGACAGTCCTCACAGTCATGTTGCCAATGCATATATAAGCTGTAAACACTAGATTCTTCATAAAGCTTAAATATTCAGTTTGGTAATTTCAGTAATTGCATTGTTCACTCAAAGGAAAATTTCTATTAATTTGTCTTTCCACGTATGTTTGCCCTCCTTTTGTGTCATAGTTCTGCAGCAAGAACTCTTAGAAACAGCACAACGCCTAAGCACCAGAATTAAGAATTTAATATTGCTCACTATTTCTCATGTTGTTATTTCCCCCATGTATTCCAGATATTCACTTTAATGCTTTTTCACCAGAGTCCTTTGAGAGCAAAGGGCAGTCTCTTATTTCCCAGCATTTAGTCAAATAGTTTGATAAATGTTAAATTAAATTCTTACTCTAAATAAATATCTGTTGTGCCCTAAATATAATTTAAATATTCCATTTTATCTAATTATGAAGCTGATATTTTCAACACTTAATTTGAAATTTTAAAAGGCCTATCCCCAGTGCAACTACAAATTTTAAAATCACAATCTGATAGATCAAATGGGACATGTATACAGTTTATCAGAATACAAAGCCAGCAAGCATTTTTAGGAAAATCCTAAGTCCTCCCTTGTTCTAAGGTAGGAAAGCTCCAAACTGGTTGAGGGGCTCAGGATAAGCTCACTGAGAACATCAAATCCAAGACAGGATTTGGAAATGGATTCAATTTTAATGCAATAGTCTCTGTTTACTTCATTTTTCTTATTTTATATGATAAAAAGATTCAAATATCCTATCAAAATATACAAAACAAGAAAGTAGGATTCACAGGTTTTATTTGGCTCTCTGTAAATATATAGCACTCATTAAAATTGTATACATTTGATTCTATTTTTCACATAACAATATCATAAGGTGAAGAGATCATGTTCATAATTATTGGGAAGCAGTTACTACAAAGAAGTATTACCTTTACCTAAATAGGCACTCTGTTGGCCGAGTTGTTAGTTTTCAAGGAACATCCTGCTAATCTTTTATTGATTCTATTATTCACAAAAGAATAAACCTCTGACTAAGAGTGCACCTTACTGAAATGAGCCTGAAATAGAAAGATTTGCATGAATGGCCTCATAGAGAGCTGCAGGCTAGCCACAAGCCAGTGGAAATCTATCACAGTAACATTGCCTCCCCTAGTTTCTGCTTTCCAATCTCACAAAACCCCAAAGTTACTGACAGCAGCATTTATTTCAGCAAATTTAACATGGCCTTTAAACTCCCACAAGTTAGATATACAATATAAGACACAAACAAAATATACACTAAAAGCATATTTACCTCATCCTAGAATGTCATATCCGTTTTAAATATAATCTCTCAAGGTTCCTAAGATGATAATCAAGAATCAGGATGTATCATGTCTTATCTTTCCCATGTCTTAGCTGAGTAATCTCAACGTGGACATTTATTCAGCACAAAAATGTTTTGAGTGCCAGCTATAGTGCCAGGACCTGAAGATAGGGTATGAACCAAAGAAGCAGAAACCGCGCCCCCCTTGCAGTTTACAATCCATGGGGGGAAGCTTACAGCAATCCATGTGCCTGAGTGAGTATGCACACCATGCATAGGTACACAGCACAGCAAAAAGTACAAGGTGCTGCAGAGAAAGAGAAGCCGGGGGCCAAGTAAGCAGAGAGGTGTGTAATTGCATTGAAAGTGCACAGGGGTCTCACTACAGACTCCCTGTGTAGAAAGTGAGAGAGTGGGTCCCAAACACTGGGGAAGAGCTCTAGTCAAGGTGGCACACTTTGTGGTATACACTGAGCAGCAGGGCAGCCGGGTGGCCAGAGCTAAGTGAGAAGGTAGGGTGGGGAAGGTAGGAAATGGGGTCAGAGAGGAAGAAACAGATGTCACCACCCACTTATATTTTTATTTTGTTGTTTTTCATATACACTCTCACTAGTGTTACATTCTTCCAGACTCTTTACTTCTTTCATTGCTCTCCTTCCTGAGTACAAAGTTTAATTAATCTTCAATGAATACAAAAGGGTCTGAACTCATTCAGTGTGAAGGCAGAATTGGTAATGAGATGTAAGGAAACCACAGTTATTCTATCTCTGCTACAGCTATGGGCTATGGGCTTCTTCATTTTCAGCAGCTCCTTTCAAATCCCTGCCTCCTAGACCTTCCAAGGCCCTCAGCTGGTCCTTCAGGTTTTGCAATCCAAGAATAATATGCTCTCCAATATGTGATGGCCCTGCATCTTTGGAAACCAGCCAGACTAACCAATGCAGGAATGAAAAAAAAACAAAAAACAAAAAAACACAACCCTATGTCTTACATGGTGTATATTTCAAATTCGGGGGCTCTGGGGGCTGGCCCAGAGCAAAATGGAGGAGGAATTCAGAGGCCTCATTAGGATGGTAACTCCGCTCTCTGAAAAGGATCCACTAGCTACAAATCATCAGAATCCTGCTCTTCTGCTCCCTGCTAAGAGACAGCTCTATTCCAATACTTGTACCAGGCAATGAGCAGGAATGGTGAAAGCAACAGGGCCAACAGTAAGACATTCACCTGCCCAAATGCCATGAATTTCTATGTAAAAGAGAAACAGGAGACATCTAAATAAATTTTAACATGGATAGAAATGCAAATTTTGTGTTCTATCACCAGGTTTTTATTAGATGACCCATATGCAGATTGGTCATACAGCTTCAAATTTGTTTATACAAATGCTAGGGTCAACAATAGAGAAAATATCACTATATGAAAAACATTTACAAAAAATGGATTATAGATGACTAAAGATCTAAAAGGTAGAAAGTGAAGTATGATAAAATATACATAAAGAAGAATAAGGGGTGCCTGGGTGGCTCAGTCAGTTAAGTGTCTGACTTCAGCTCAGGTCACGATCTCACGGTTGATGGGTTTGAGTCCCACATCGGACTCTGTGCTGACAGCTCAGAACCTGGAGTCTGCTTTGGATTCTGTGTCTCCCTCTCTCTCTGCCCCTTCCCCAATCATGATCTTTCTCTCTCTGTCTCTCAAAAATAAAAATGTAAAAAATTTTTTTTTAATTTTTAAAGAAGAGTAAAAATATAAAGTATTATACAATAGAGATTTGAAAAGCTTTCTTAAATAAGATTCAAATGCTTAACTATATAAAAATTTAAATTTTCAATCATAAAAGGTTGTGTTAACAAAGTTAGAAAACAAATAATAGATTAGGAGAAAATACTTGCAATGTATGTAGCAGTAGAAGCGTTAGGAATCAGAATACATATGAAGAACTCCTACAAATCAAACCACTCATAAAATTGGTAAGGGACAAGAAATATTAATAGATCACAGAAATGGAAATGAAGTGCAGAGATGCTCAAGGTCTAGTAATCAGGGAAATATAAAAGATACAAATGTTTAGGGCGCCTGGGTGGCGCAGTCGGTTAAGCGTCCGACTTCAGCCAGGTCACGATCTCGCGGTCTGTGAGTTCGAGCCCCGCGTCAGGCTCTGGGCTGATGGCTCGGAGCCTGGAGCCTGTTTCTGATTCTGTGTCTCCCTCTCTCTCTGCCCCTCCCCCGTTCATGCTCTGTCTCTCTCTGTCCCAAAAATAAATAAAAAACGTTGAAAAAAAAAAAATTTTAAAGATACAAATGTTTAGTTGTATTAACTAGTAAATTTGAGAAAGTTTAATACTACTATTTGGTTGTGGCAAGCTGCAGGAAAATTTGATAGTATCTATCAAGATATAAAATGTGCCTCTTCCTTGATCCAGCAATTAAATTTCCAGATATTTTTTTTATCTAAAGTGATGTTAGTATAGAGTCACATGTCAGGAGGGATGTGTTAGAAGTCACACATAAAGATGCAGTGTTGCTCCTAATGGTAATTAGATGAAAATACCCTAAATGTCCACCTATCAGAGCATAGATAAATAAACTATGGTGGAACCCATACTCTGGATACCATGAAGCTGTTTTTTGAAATTAAGGAAATCGTGGGGCACCTGGGTGGGTCAGTTGGTTGAGTGCCCGACTCTTGATTTCGGCTCAGGTCACGATCCTGGGGTCATGGGATCTCACTGAGCATGACCCCTGCTTAAGATTCTCTCTCTCCCTCTGCCTCTATCCCTAGTTCATGCTCTCTTTACCTCTTTCTCTGAATTAATTAATTAATTAATTAAGGAATTCTTTTTATACCCACAGTTTTCAACCAAAAGCAATTTTGCCCTCCAGGGGACAGGTGACAATGAATGTCTAGGGACATTTTTGGTTATCACCACTGGCAGAGGGGGAAGTGCTACTGGCATCTAGTGAGCAGAGGCCAGGGATGCTGCTAAACATTCTACAATACACAGGACACTCTACAATACATAGGACACCTCGTCTCCAAACAAAGAATCAAACTATCCCAAATGCCTACATGGCCAAGGTTAGGAAACCTTGCCTTATAGTAACATAGAAAGAACTCCAAGGTATCATGTTAAGTGAAAAAAAAACAAGCCAAACAATAATACATATAGTGTTATGCCACTCTGAAAAAACAAAATCAAAATTTAAAAATTCTGCACATCATATTTGTGTACAAACATTATTTATCTGGAAGAATGGATATTAAAACATTAACAGTGTTTAACTTCTGTGGGGGGGAGGGGGAGGGAAAGGAGACTATAATATAAAGTAAGGAAGACAACAACTCTATGTTTTTCTATATAGTTTGAAATGTTCTCACCAAGCACATTTTAAGGAATCATCTGTGTAATTAAAAAAATAAAATTAAAACTTCAAGGAGAGGGGCGCCTGGGTGGCTCAGTCGATTAAGTGTCTGACTTCAGTTCAGGTCACGATCTCACAGTTGGTGGGTTTGAGTCCCACGTCAGGCTCTGTGCTGACAGCTGAGAGCCTGGAGCCTGCTTTTGATTCTGTGTCTCCCTCTCTCTCTGCCCTTCCCCCCTTTGTGCTCTGTCTCTGTCTCTTAAAAATAAGTAAACGTTAAAAAAAGAAGACGAAAATATAGGAGCAATATCCCATTCATTCTAAGAGCATTGAATAAAGTTCTTACTTTCTCTCCTGAGCTTTGGAATCTCTAACAAACCATTCCCTATTCTTGTGTTTTATGGTCTGCAAAGAAGTGATGGTATTAACATTTGTGTCAGTAATAGTTATGATTTAAAAGTACTTTGAATTCCCTAGAATCCAGTTGCTCCTATGGGTTGAGTTATATTTGGCCCAAAATTCATATATTGAAGTCCTACCTCCCAGTCCCTTGGAATGTAACTGTATGTAGACATAAAATCTTTAAAGAGGCAATTAATTTTAAATGAGGACATCAAGGCAGGGCCCTAATCCCATATGGCATAGTGTCCTTATAAGAAGAGAGGGAAACCCCATGGATGCTGCACACAGAGGAAAAACCATGGGAAGACACAGGGGGAAAAAAGTCAGCCATCTGAAAGCCATGGAGAGAGGCCTCAGAAGAAATCAGACCTGTAGATACCTTGATGTTGGACTTTCCAGCCTCCAGAACTGTGAGAAAATACATTTCTGTTGTTTAAGCCACCCAGTCTATGGTATTCTGTTATGGTGGCCCTAGCAAACTAATATTGTTGCTGTATAAGAATATAGTAAAAATAAAAATTATCTACTGGTTCCTAGTCTATGCTCACTAAGAAGGGTTAAACGCAAGAAGCAAACAAAAGTTACTGAGCTAGTTTCATTTCTCAACTGAGATGATACAGGGAGTGAGAGCAAATCCATACTTCTAGATGGCAACTGTGCTGCATTCCTTATTGCGGCCACTATGAAGTTATTGACAAAGATTTCTGTGACAGACCCTCCTTCCATGCCCTATGTTCCTTCTCCTCTGCCTACCAATTACCTGCTAACACACATACCCTTGGCTGTACATCTGCGTTTGCAGAAGTCACAGAGTTTGATACCCCAGCACACAGCAAGAACAGAGAGCTGGGATTGCAAAGAGTAGTTGACTCAAGATTATAAGGAACTGATCACTTATTTTTTCTCCTTTATATTTTCCATATATGAATGGCTCCTTTTTTCTCAGGATAAATAAGAGGAAAAGAGCAGTGGCAAGGAGAGGCTAAAAAAGACCTACAGATCTGAATCTGGCATCAGATTGAAGGGCAATAGAAATGCTCTAGATTAGTTAAAGGGGAAGGAAGCCAGGTGCCACATGGAACTGTGGAAGGCCACCCCTCAAATCAGCCTTGACACTCTGGGGTGACTGTGGGAAAATAAATGGCAAGCTTAGACAGAGAGAGGGTCCACCACAGTACCCCACTCCTCTGTGGCCTCGGTGGGACACATAAGTAATCCAGAAGTTTCCTTTGTCCCAGAGGGAACAGCTGATGCTATTGGCTGGTGAGTTCACCTGCTAGAGTAGTACTGTGAGAAAACTGGTCCTAAGGAAGGGAGCCAAAGGGCCAACTATCAAGCTGGGGCTAAGTGGGAGTCAGAGGCCAACCTCAGGTAATCACAGCATCAGAAAAGCACAAGTGGGGAAGGGAGAAATGATCAGGAATGGCCCAACTATTTAGAGCCCACTGCACTACAGAGACAGAGGCAGCAAGGCAGATGTCTCCGCCCACATGCAAGCACAAGAGACCCTGGCCCAGAGGCCTGGCTGGACATAGCCTCCTCCTGCCCCCAATCCACAAGTTCCCACCCACCACTGTGAGAACACTTAGTCTCCTCCTGCACCAACTTGCTTTCCTAGGAAGGAAGAGATGGAAGTAGTACAAACTGGAAGGAAAGAAACCGTTCTGACAGTGAGTTTTGAACAGATGCACTATTTACCTAAAAGAGACTGTTGTAGCCAGAAGAGATTGAATTATAACTAATTGTCAAGTTTTCACCCCACTTGCAAAAGGGAGTCACAGTGCGTGATAAAATCAGTCACAGAAAAATTTCAAAGCTCCTTTTATCCCCCTCAAGCATTGCTCTGTTATGTTTCTAGTTTTCCCTTCTCACATTTTAGGCATTTTTTTAAATAAATAAAGCATAAATGTGAAGGACCCTCTAGCAGCCAACTGAAAAGAGAACCTTATAATATGATGGATGTATGCAGCTCCCTGGCAGCGGGCACATGGTGGAGGATTACTGGGGTGTGTGAGAACTGTGGTCCTGCAGAGCCATCCACCTGCACGGGCTAAGGGCGGACAGACTCTGGCAGGGAACAGAAAAGGAAAGACCTGGGCATCCACATTCCAAGAGGAGCCCCTGAACCTTAGCTTCTATATCATCACTGACAAACATTAGTTTGTTTTCTTGGCTGCCTTATCAACAGAAGTGCAGAGAACATAAAAAGAGGACACAAGAAAGGATTTCACCCTTCCTTATTAAAGTAAGTATGTATTTGTAATGCACCCTTCAATATTCTAAGGGCTAACTGGGCATCTTGCTTAATTTGCATGCCCCTAATTTCCTTTTCAATATATCATTATTGCTGTAAGTAGATGCAGATGTTCAAATTAATTTTATTGTTAATGCCTCAAGGCATTTTTAGGAAAAGTGCACAAAGCTTTTAAAAATCCAATAAATTATATAGAACCTTAATTTACTTTGTGTTATACCTTCAACTGAGGAAGGACATAGTGTTCTTAAGCTTAGATCTTGCTTTTTATCACCAACTGAATAAGTATTTGACTTACTAAAATGGGCAACACGCACTCTTGGAATGTTATTTATGTGCTAACAATCCCTCATTACTTGGAAAAATAATTACATATTGACAAAATTGATAAGAAGCTTATAAACTATCTTATTACTTTGCAAATAATGATAACTTGTAGGCATATTATGTCAAGCAAATGCCAATAGACATGAAAGTTTTTCTGGAACCATTCTATAAAAATGTCTATTCACCCACTCTACCCTCTAGGCACAGACTCTTGACTGCAACTGTCAGCAGAAATTTCCTCAGTTCAGTTAATTATGCCTAATAATGTTTGAGGAGATTAATAAGTATTTTATACAGTATTTTCTCCTAAAAATGGAGAATGATTTAAATATACTCCATAGAAACAAAAATTGGGAAGATGGCGTCGTAGGAGGACGCGGGGCTCACAGCGCGTCCTGCCGATCACTTAGATTCCACCTACACCTGCCTAAAGAACCCAGAAAACCGCCAGAGGATTAGCAGAAGGGAGTCTCCGGAGTCAAGCGCAGACTAGAGGCCCACGGAACAGGGTAGGAAGGGCGGCGAGGCGGTGCGCGCTCCACGGACTGGCGGGAGGGAGCCGGGGCGGAGGGGCGGCTCGCCGGCCAAGCGGAGCCCCCGAGTCTGGCTGGCAAAAGCGGAGGGGCCGGACGGACTGTGTTCCGACAGCAAGCGCGACTTAGCGTCTGGGAGGTCATAAGTGAACAGCTCTGCTCGGAAAGCGGGAAGGCTGGAGGACAAAGGGAGGGAGAGCTGCTGAGCCCCCGGACGGCAGAGCTCAGCTTGGCGGGGAACAAAGGCGCCAGCGCCATCTCCCCCGCCCATCCCCCAGCCAAAATCCCAAAGGGAACCGGTTCCTGCCAGGGAACTTGCTCGCTCCGCGCAAACACCCAACTCTGAGCTTCTGCGGAGCCAAACCTCCGGCAGCGGATCTGACTCCCTCCCGCTGCCACAGGGCTCCTCCTGAAGTGGATCACCTAAGGAGAAGGGAGCTAAGCCTGCCCCTCCAGCCCCCGTGCACCTTGCCTACCCACCCCAGCTAATACGCCAGATCCCCAGTAACACAAGCCTGGCAGTGTGCAAGCAGCCCAGATGGGACACGCCACCCCACAGTGAATCCCGCCCCTAGGAGAGGGGAAGAGAAGGCACACACCAGTCTGACTGTGGCCCCAGCAGTGGGCTGGGGGCAGACATCCGGTCGGACTGCGGCCCCGCCCACTAACTCCAGTTATACACCACAGCACAGGGGAAGTGCCCTGCAGGTCCTCACTACACCAGGGACTCTCCAAAATGACCAAACGGAAGAATTCCCCTCAGAAGAATCTCCAGGAAATAACAACAGCTAATGAACTGATCAAAAAGGATTTAAATAATATAACAGAAAGTGAATTTAGAATAATAGTCATAAAATTAATCGCTGGGCTTCAAAACAGTATACAGGACAGCAGAGAATCTCTTGCCACAAAGATCGAGGGACAAAGGAACAGTCACGAGGAGCTGAAAAACGCTTTAAACGAAATGCAAAACAAAATGGAAACCACGATAGCTCGGCTTGAAGAGGCAGAGGAGAGAATAGGTGAACTAGAAGATAAAGTTATGGAGAAAGAGGAAGCTGAAAGAAAGAGAGATAAAAAAATCCAGGAGTATGAGGGGAAAATTAGAGAACTAAGTGATACACTAAAAAAAAATAATATACGCATAATTGGTATCCCAGAGGAGGAAGAGAGAGGGAAGGGTGCTGAAGGGGTACTTGAACAAATTATAGCTGAGAACTTCCCTGAACTGGGGAAGGAAAAAGGCATTGAAATCCAAGAGGCACAGAGAACTCCCTTCAGACGTAACTTGAATCGATCTTCTGCACGACATATCATAGTGAAACTGGCAAAATACAAGGATAAAGAGAAAATTCTGAAAGCAGCAAGGGATAAACGTGCCCTCACATATAAAGGGAGACCTATAAGACTCGTGACTGATCTCTCCTTTGAAACTTGGCAGGCCAGAAAGGCTTGGCACGATATCTACAGTGTGCTAAACAGAAAAAAATATGCAGCCGAGAATCCTTTATCCAGCAAGTCTGTCATTTAGAATAGAAGGAGAGATAAAGGTCTTCCCAAACAAACAAAAACTGAAGGAATTTGTCACCACGAAACCAGCCCTACAAGAGATCCTAAGGGGGATCCTGGGAGACAAAGTACCAGAGACATCACTACAAGCATAAAACATACAGACATCACAATGACTCTAAACCCATATCTTTCTATAATAACACTGAATGTAAATGGATTAAATGCGCCAACTAAAAGACATAGGGTATCAGAATGGATAAAAAAACAAGACCCATCTATTTGCTGTCTACAAGAGACTCATTTTAGATCTGAGGACACCTTTAGATTGAGAGTGAGGGGATGGAGAACTATCTATCATGCTCCTGGAAGCCAAAAGAAAGCTGGAGTAGCCATACTTATATCAGACAAACTAGACTTTAAATTAAAGGCTGTAACAAGAGATGAAGAAGGGCATTATATAATAATCACAGAGTCTATCCACCAGGAAGAGCTAACTATTATAAATGTCTATGCGCCAAATACCCGAGCCCCCAGATATATAAAACAATTACTCATAAACATAAGCAACCTTATTGATAAGAATGTGGTCATTGCAGGGGACTTTAACACCCCACTTACAGAAATGGATAGATCATCTAGACACACAGTCAATAAAGAAACAAGGGCCCTGAATGATACATTGGATCAGATGGACTTGACAGATATATTTAGAACTCTGCATCCCAAAGCAACAGAATATACTTTCTTCTCGAGTGCACATGGAACATTCTCCAAGATAGATCATATACTGGGTCACAAAACAGCCCTTCATAAGTTTACAAGAATTGAAATTATACCATGCATACTTTCAGACCACAATGCTATGAAGCTTGAAATCAACCACAGGAAAAAGTCTGGAAAACCTCCAAAAGCATGGAGGTTAAAGAACACCCTACTAACGAATGAGTGGGTCAACCAGGCAATTAGAGAAGAAATTAAAATATATATGGAAACAAACGAAAATGAAAATACAACAATCCAAACGCTTTGGGATGCAGCGAAGGCAGTCCTGAGAGGAAAATACATTGCAATCCAGGCCTATCTCAAGAAACAAGAAAAATCCCAAATACAAAACCTAACAGCACACCTAAAGGAAATAGAAGCAGAACAGCAAAGGCAGCCTAAACCCAGCAGAAGAAGAGAAATAATAAAGATCAGAGCAGAAATAAACAATATAGAATCTAAAAAAACTGTAAAGCAGATCAACGAAACCAAGAGTTGGTTTTTTGAAAAAATAAACAAAATTGACAAACCTCTAGCCAGGCTTCTCAAAAAGAAAAGGGAGATGACCCAAATAGATAAAATCATGAATGAAAATGGAATGATTACAACCAATCCCTCAGAGATACAAACAATTATCAGGGAATACTATGAAAAATTATATGCCAGCAAATTGGACAACCTGGAAGAAATGGACAAATTTCTAAACACCCACACTCTTCCAAAACTCAATCAGGAGGAAATAGAAAGCTTGAACAGACCCATAACCAGCGAAGAAATTGAATCGGTTATCAAAAATCTCCCAACAAATAAGAGTCCAGGACCAGATGGCTTCCCAGGGGAGTTCTACCAGACATTTAAAGCAGAGATAATACCTATCCTTCTCAAGCTATTCCAAGAAATAGAAAGGGAAGGAAAACTTCCAGACTCATTCTATGAAGCCAGTATGACTTTGATTCCTAAACCAGACAGAGACCCAGTAAAAAAAGAGAACTACAGGCCAATATCCCTGATGAATATGGATGCAAAAATTCTTAATAAGATACTAGCAAATCGAATTCAACAGCATATAAAAAGAATTATTCACCATGATCAAGTGGGATTCATTCCTGGGATGCAGGGCTGGTTCAACATTCGCAAATCGATCAACGTGATACATCACATTAACAAAAAAAAAGAGAAGAACCATATGATCCTGTCAATCGATGCAGAAAAGGCCTTTGACAAAATCCAGCACCCTTTCTTAATAAAAACCCTTGAGAGAGTCGGGATAGAAGGAACATACTTAAAGATCATAAAGGCCATTTATGAAAAGCCCACAGCTAACATCATCCTCAACGGGGAAAAACTGAGAGCTTTTTCCCTGAGATCAGGAACACGACAGGGATGCCCACTGTCACCGCTGCTGTTTAATATAGTGCTGGAAGTTCTAGCATCAGCAATCAGACAACAAAAGGAAATCAAAGGCATCAAAATTGGCAAAGATGAAGTCAAGCTTTCGCTTTTTGCAGATGACATGATATTATACATGGAAAATCCGATAGACTCCACCAAAAGTCTGCTAGAACTGATACATGAATTCAGCAAAGTTGCAGGATACAAAATCAATGTGCAGAAATCAGTTGCATTCTTATACACTAACAATGAAGCAACAGAAAGACAAATGAAGAAACTGATCCCATTCACAATTGCACCAAGAAGCATAAAATACCTAGGAATAAATCTAACCAAAGATGTAAAAGATCTGTATGCTGAAAACTATAGAAAGCTTATGCAGGTAATTGAAGAAGATATAAAGAAATGGAAAGACATTCCCTGCTCATGGATTGGAAGAATAAATATTGTCAACATGTCAATACTACCCAAAGCTATCTACACATTCAATGCAATCCCAATCAAAATTGCACCAGCATTCTTCTGGAAACTAGAACAAGCAATCCTAAAATTCATATGGAACCACAAAAGGCCCCGAATAGCCAAAGTAATTTTGAAGAAGAAGACCAAAGCAGGAGGCATCACAATCCCAGACTTTAGCCTCTACTACAAAGCTGTCATCATCAAGACAGCATGGTATTGGCATAAAAACAGACACATAGACCAATGGAATAGAATAGAAACCCCAGAACTAGACCCACAAACGTATGGCCAACTCATCTTTGACAAAGCAGGAAAGAACATCCAATGGAAAAAAGACAGTCTCTTTAACAAATGGTGCTGGGAGAACTGGACAGCAACATGCAGAAGGTTGAAACTAGACCACTTTCTCACACCATTCACAAAAATAAACTCAAAATGGATAAAGGACCTGAATGTGAGACAGGAAACCATCAAAACCTTAGAGGAGAAAGCAGGAAAAGACCTCTCTGACCTCAGCCGTAGCAATCTCTTACTCGGCACATCCCCAAAGGCAAGGGAATTAAAAGCAAAAGTGAATTACTGGGACCTTATGAAGATAAAAAGCTTCTGCACAGCAAAGGAAACAACCAACAAAACTAAAAGGCAACCAACGGAATGGGAAAAGATATTTGCAAATGACACATCGGACAAAGGGCTAGTATCCAAAATCTATAAAGAGCTCATCAAACTCCACACCCGAAAAACAAATAACCCAGTGAAGAAATGGGCAGAAAACATGAATAGACACTTCTCTAAAGAAGACATCCGGATGGCCAACAGGCACATGAAAAGATGTTCAACGTCGCTCCTTATCAGGGAAATACAAATCAAAACCACACTCAGATACCACCTCACGCCAGTCAGAGTGGCCAAAATGAAGAAATCAGAAGACTATAGATGCTGGAGAGGATGTGGAGAAACGGGAACCCTCTTGCACTGTTGGTGGGAATGCAAATTGGTGCAGCCGCTCTGGAAAGCAGTGTGGAGGTTCCTCAGAAAATTAAAAATAGACCTACCCTATGACCCAGCAATAGCACTGCTAGGAATTTACCCAAGGGATACAGGAGTACTGATGCATAGGGGCACCTGTACCCCAATGTTTATAGCGGCACTCTCAACAATAGCCAAATTATGGAAAGAGCCTAAATGTCCATCAACTGATGAATGGATAAAGGAATTGTGGTTTATATACACAATGGAATACTACGTGGCAATGAGAAAAAATGAAATATGGCCTTTTGTAGCAACATGGATGGAACTGGAGAGTGTGATGCTAAGTGAAATAAGCCATACAGAGAAAGACAGATACCTGTCTGAAGCAGGCTCCAGGCTCCAAGCTGTCAGCACAGAGCCCGACATGGGACTCAACTCATGAACTGTGACATCATGACCTGAGCTGAAGTTGGATGCTTCACTGACTAAGCCACCCAGGAGCCTCAGAAATGTTCTTCTTTAACCTGCTTTTTTATTACTCTCAGCTTCCTCTCTAAGGCACTTCAGGTGCCTGGAACTCTTCTCTGTATCTGCAATCCCCTCTCTGCTCACAGAACTATCTGCCCCAATGTCTCAGTTTGCTTGTTTTTAATTGGACATTTTGGTTGATCCTTAACTTCCCCAGTTTGTATCCTTACCATCATCCACCTCAACAAAACAAAGGTCCCCAAAAGGTCTGCTCTCATTAGAACTTGAGAGAGGTATTAAAAAATAAACAGACATACCAGAAATTTTAAATTTAATGTGAACATTTATCAATTCTAATAGGGCAGCACCCAATCAGAAGTGGTTCCGGGAAAGAATTATATAGAGAATTATATAGAGAACAAGAATTATATAGAGAAGTGGTTCCGGGAAATCATTTGATTGGTTGTAGTTTAAAGCCTAGTTAGCTGTTTGTGATTGCTTCTCCTTCAGCATTTTAATTTTGTAACTGTGAGGCATTTGTAGGCTTAAATTTTGGTTTGCTTACCTAGACCACTAAGTATTAGAGCCAAATCAGTCTAATGGGCTCCTTGTTAAATTAACAGGAGATTTTTGAACAACAAATGCTTTGTTATTGACACTAACATGCGGCCCTGGGCTAAGCATCCAGCTCCTCCTCCTGGGGAATCCAGGAAGCCAGAGGAAATGACAACAGCACTACTCTGGTTTGGCTTCTGTCCCAGTTAGTCATCTAATTCTTGTCCTCTGCAGACCCTGTCTGCATTTGACCCTAACTGTACCTGCCACCATAAATATCTATTGGAACAAACACTTTTTTTTCATCAATGTCGTCAATATAATTCAAAAGTAATTTTTGGTTTCTTCATCACAAATGCCAAAATTCATCATGTCAACATGGTCTTCTCTGACTGCATTTCTGTAACATCGTTTCCTCCCGAAACTTTCTGCAAAATCCTGACTTCAAGTGTTTATTACCCGAGAAAAATTCTCTCAGCTCTGCATAATCTCCATTGTGAGCCTCAGTTTTTTTTTTTTTTGCTGTATTACATCCCTTATCCACTATAAGCTGTATCAGTGTAAGGATTTTTATCACACTCTTGCTTTGGTAGAATTCTCAGGTTGTATTCACACAGAAAGAAGTTCCTCTCCTTGATCAGTTAAGATCTCTGTGAAATATTCTATTTGTCTGCATGAACTAATCCCTAAAAATATCACTAGAGGCTTTCTCTCTTGCTATTTCATTCACTCTTGGGATGCTGAGGCCATGGAGTCACCAACATTCTTGGGCCAAGTTGGGGGATGCCTCCCCCTAGCAGTCCACATCAGTCATCCCAATACCCCGAGATGCCTGGTTTTGGTACAAAGCAAATACAACAAAAGAAATGAAATCATGCAGATAAATATTGATATTTATCACTCCTAATATAAAATCACTGAGAGAGCTACTAGGCTAATTATCTCCTAATTACTGCTCTAAAACTAATGGGCACTGGTGAAAGATTCTCTAAGCTGAATGTTTTGCTAAGAACTAATGGTTTCAGAAGAATTCTTATCCTTTTGGAAGATTGTTTCTGACTTATGCCAGGATTCAAAGTAGCAGTGTACCCTCAAGCTCCTTGGAACCACATTCTTAGACATGGGACCATACTCTTATAGTCTTAGCTTATGTTTAAAGCTAAACATCCTGTAGTGTAGGACCCAAACAAAAACAGGCCACTGTTCAGAAGTTCATTTGAATTTTCAATTTAAGCCCTGTCCCAGACACAGCCTAAATTAGCTGTGTTTCTGAATACCATTCCATTTCTTCAACTCCCAACTTTTTTTCACTGCCCAGTCCCACTAACAACCTTCATTCATTCAACATTTAGGGGTTTTTATATAGTATTTGAAATTTTATATAACTGTCAGAAGCAAATGAATTTTTTTAAGGAATATGCTTTTCAAATGCCTTTGAACAATTTCATTTACATGGCTCAATCACAAACATAGTTTCAATAGATATAAAAGAATTAAAAGAATTTCAGTTGTTCCTGATTTGGTGACTTTTAGCTCTTAAATGATTGGGCCATACAGTTTACCTTATCAAAGAGCTTGGCTGCCAAAATGGTTTGATCCTGGCTCTCCCCTCCTCTGTCTAGGATAAAGTCCTTAAGTATTAAAGGAATATTCAACTTCCTTAGATACAAATGTGCTTAAGCCAAAGACAGCATAAAATGCAGAACTTGTGGAGAAGCTGGAAGGTGATGTACCAGTGAACACAGTTCTTTGTCCCAAATCCTTTTTGTCAGTATCAGTGTCAGTTGTGACTGCAGAAGGGTCATTAAAGAGCATTGTGGCAGCTAGTCTTGATGGCAGACATGTCAGAACAGAAAGAACATATTTTACTCATCCACCCAGAAGTTCTTTTCCTCAGAAGTCTAAAGAGAGAAACTTCATGAATAAAAATGTATACCAAAACTTTGTTTCTTTCCCAGGGGGCAAGCACACCTAGCCCAAATAAGACAAAGGAATATATCCTTGTGGTTTTATATATATTCAAATTTCTACAGCTAAATGGAATCCTGTTGGAACCTGAATAAATCAATAGTGAATATTAAAGAGTATCTTTGTGTTTTTATTGTTCTACATTTTATTAGTAATTAGCATTTGATGAGTTTAGTTAATAATATACACTAATTTCTGCACAGTCTGATCACACAAGCTTTAATGAAACTGTAAGTCAAGGTAGAGATTTCAGTCTTGTAGAACACATTGTTTTCATCTGTCTTCATGTCATTTCAGCACAATATGGCAGGTGCAAT
The DNA here is from genome assembly GCF_046562875.1 of Panthera onca. Taxonomy (NCBI): domain Eukaryota; kingdom Metazoa; phylum Chordata; class Mammalia; order Carnivora; family Felidae; genus Panthera; species Panthera onca. The sequence continues at coordinate 54,046,328 of NC_138347.1, forward strand.
CACAGCAAATAGTCCAGGATGGAGAAGGGAAACAGGGACATGTTTCTTATTAATAGGAAAAAATCTCTTCTTTCTCCCTTCTTTAGATTATATAAAAATGTTTTATCTCTACTTTCATAGCACTTATTACTTGTAAAATGCATAAAAAGCATTTATTACTTATTATGAAAATAGTATCATCATATAAAATTTTTTAAATAGAAAAAAAATTTTTTTTAAAGTAAGAAAAACTATCTATGATCCCAGTACTAAAATAACCAATGTCTTTAAAGCTAGACAGAACTGGGTTGAAATCCTGACTCTATTATGAGTAGATGTGTGACTTCTGGCAAATTATGGTCTTCTCTCTGCTTAATTTTACTCATATGCAAAATGAAGTTACTAACCAATATTTAGTATCATTCTCAAGTGAAGAATCAAAGTCTGATTCACCTCTGTGCTAAAACCAGTTAGCTATAACATAAAACAATGATTCTTAGGGGAAAAGGAAATCCTAGCACAAACATTTTATTGCTGCCACTTACCTAATCCCTGAAATCATAACTGAAGGCTGCTAGCTCAACAAGCGATACCAATCTTTAACCCCTGAGTTGTCAGGGTAGCTGACAGGAGATGGAAACAAGAGCAGAAGAATGGCAACGGCAATTTCTAGAAACTTTGGGCTCCAAACATGCTGAGTCTTTTAGTTCTGCTTTGGGGAAGATGACTTCTCTCGTGAGCTCCTCAGGGAAAATATCACCAGGACTGGAACTCAAACTCAATCAAAAAGACTACTCCATATCACGAAGGCAAAACAGTTTTCTTATGGGAGTCTGAAGGCGTTAGGGAACAGACAACATAAAAGCTACAGAGGGATCCAATCACTGGTAGGTATTTTAATGTCTACACCTACTTGGCCAGTTTATAATTGAAGAACTAGTTGACCAGTCCCAACAATACCAGTTATTGCACCTCCTCAAAAAAAAAAAAATCTTAAAAGCAATTACATTCACTACATTTGCATACTTAATTTTCCCAATACACAATTTAAATGCCTCCAAATTGTTGACCTATGACTTCAAATGATCCCCTGAAGCTATTCATCCAGGGAATCAGTCCTTGACAGTGAAATTTTCGGAGTTGCCCAGAATAATTTCACTGCACTCCTGTGAAGATTAAATGTGATGAGGCCCTCAAAGTGCTCAGCACTTTGCCTTATCCCACTCATTTGTCTATCTCTGCAAACCAAAATTCTATCGTACATGCAGTTAATTTTCTGGGTTTATTGTGTTGTTGTTGTTGTTGTTATGTGTTTTCTTATATTAGGAAAAATGTCCTGTGCTTTTAAAACTTCTTAAAAAGTTTTTTTTTTAATTTTTTGTTTTATTATTTTTTTTTTGAGAGAGGGAGAGATAGAGTGCGAGCGGGGGAGGGGCAGAGAAAGAGGGAGACACAGAATCCGAAGCAGGCTCCAGGCTCCGAGCAGTCAGCACAGAGGACTATGCGGGGCTCAACCTCATGAGCTGTGAGATCATGACCTAAGCCGAAGTTGGAGGCTTAACTAACTGAGCCACCCAGGTGTCCCTACAAAAACATTTCTAAATTCTACCTAATAGTCCATTAACTGAAAGATGTCACAGTTTTTCTAACAATATATTTATTATTGGAGACTTTGGTAGTTCCCAATTATTTATATAAGTAATACTACAGTGAACATTTAAAGAAATATTTATCTACAAATTTATGGCTATATCTCTGGTTATTTTCTTTCAATTTCTACTTTAATATATTCAACTTACAAGATATTTTAAAAATGACACAAAGGCAAAGAAAACCAAAATGCAAAACCATGTAACATATTCTTTGGAAAGCTGTAAACTTGTTTTCTATTAACTCAATAAATTTCCAAGTAAAAAGAAAAATATCTGTCTAAAAATTTAATTTCATTTTGTGGAATAAAAACATGCTCAATTTAATAGATTTTTGTTCAAACAAGATGATAAGTTTATATGCCACTAATTTAAACTAGAATATATTTATGCAGTAAAACACTGCAACTGATATTTTTCTCTTGCATCATAGAGAATCAGATCTTTTGTGGAGTCATTCAGAGAAAGGGTGAGGTCAGTGTAGCCATCCTCATAAGACTACATACTTATTTCTTTATGGCATGTGCAATGTCATGCTAGTTCACAGCAGATTAAAAGCTAACCCAAGAGGAGTCAATATGGTGGAGAAGTAGGGGGACCTGAAGTTCCCTCATCCCTCAAACACAGAAGTATTCAGGCTGGAAGACTTGAAATTCCAGGAATCTGGGCTACAGAGTGACAGAAACATCTCCAGGGGCCCACAGGGACAACTTGGCAGACTATAGGTGTGTGATTGCAAACTGGGAGAGGTAAGACGGGTGGGGTTGGCATGGAGGGGAGGGATCCCTTTCTGTGGAGAGACAAAAGGAAGGGAAAGAGAGTCTATGGAAGTGGATTTGGACAAGAAAAAAACCACAGACTGGGAACAGCAAAAAACAGAGAAAAGAACTGATTTCTAACTCATTCCAGGATTACAGGGCTTTCTCTGCACCTAGAGAGGAGAAGAGCCAGCCCAGGGCTCAGTAGCTAGCTTAGAGGCGCAGTCAGAGAGAGCATTCTCCTCCCTTGAGTGCTGTGGGAAGAATGTATATAGCTGCTCCAAGGACAAAAGACCCTGCAGGTGCCCTCCAGCCAGAGGCTATTTGTCGGCTGGATGGTGGAGTGGCATTACCCCAGAACCGGGGCACAAAGAGTGGGATCCTTTAAGGCATCAGGGTTTGAATCCCAGCTAAGTGCCTGGGAGGTGTGGGAGACTGCGGAGCAGGACAAAACAGCCCACTCGTGCCCGCACAGCACTGTGAGAACTGCCTGAACAGAGTGGTTTGGGACACCCCATCCAGGGAGAAGAGACTGGGGTGTCACCATTCTTCTTCCCATCACCAACAAGGTAGGACTTCAGGGAATGGACAATGGACCCACGGTAGAGGTGGGACCTGCCTACACCAAACAATGACCCTCTGTGCCTGGTAACTGCATATCTAACAAAGCAAGATTAACAACCAACAACCCAGACAGCTCCTCCTCCAGACCAGCACAGCCACTAGTTCTAAGGCACCATCAGATATCAGCCCAGTGGATTTGCATTTTCTGATTTGATTCTTGGTCAATTCTTATTATATATATATATATATATATACACACACACACACACACACACACACACACACACATATATGTGTGTGTGTGTGTATATATACACATATGTATACATACATATACATATGTATACATATACATATGTATACATATACATATGTATACATATGTGTATGTATACATATGTATATACATGTGTATACATATATATGTATACATGTATACATGTATACACATATGTATATATATGTATATATAGATATATTCTTCCTTTTCTTCCTCTTATTTCTTCCTGTCTCTATTCTGGTTATTCTGGTTGTTGATTTGTTTAAGCAGACGTTTTTAATCTACTCTTTTTACACCTCTTAAGTATCTCCTTCTTCTTTATCTTCCTCTCTCTCTCTCTCTCTCTGGATTAAGCTATTTAATTTCTCTGATTCTCTGCCTGGTCAAATTATTTTTTCTTTTCTTTTTCCTCACCCCTGTCTTTTCTCTCTTTGTGTGGAATAAGGCTTATTCCACTACCACCCCCTTTTAAAGTTTTTTCCAGGGTTACTTCAACAAACAAATCAAAGCACACCCAGTGGAAGGTCCAAACCACCACTACAAGTAGGGAGATAAAGCATGCAACACACTCCAAAAACACCTCTTAAAGGGCCAGGCCCTGGACAGTGTATGGCCCCTGTTTAATATAGTAGTGCTCACAGGTACAGAACAAATAATAAGCTATTAAAACACAAAAGGGACAGAAAACTAGCCAAAATGATGAAATGGAAGAATTCTCCTGAAAAGAAATTCCAGGAAGAAAGCAAAGCTAGAGAATTGCTCAAAACAGATATAAACAGTATATCTGAGAAAGAACTTGGAATAATAGTCATAAGATTAATAGCTGGGCTTCAAAAAAGCATAGAAGACAGCAGAGAATTTATTCCTGCAGAGATGAAAGGACTAAGAAATGGTCACAACAAATTAAGAAATGATGTCAATGAGGTGCAAAATAAACTAGATGCAGTGACAGCAAAGATGGAGGAAGCAGAGGGGAGAATAAGTGAAACAGAAGATAAAATTATGGAAAATGATGAAGCCAAGAAAAAGATAAGAAAATACTAGACCACAAGGGAAGAATTGGAGAAGTAAGTAATTCAATGAAACATAATACTATCAGTATCACAGGAGTTCTAGAAGAAGAAGAAAGACAGAAAGGGGTAGAGTATTTACTTGAACAAATTATAGCTGAGAACATCCATAATCTGGGGAAGGAAGCAGACATCCAAATCCAAGAGGCACAGAGAACTCCCTTCAGATTTAACAAGAATAGGTCTTCTCCATGACATACCATAGTGAAACTGGCAAAATACAAAGATAAATAGAGAATTTTGAAAGCAGCTAGGGAAAAATGGGCCTTAACCTACAAGGGTAGAAACATAAGGGTAGTAGACCTGTCCACTGAAACTTGGCACACCAGAAGGGAGTCGCAGGAAATATTCAATGTGATGAACGGGAAAAATATACAGCCAAGAATCCTTTATCCAGCAAGGCTGTCATTCAGACCAGAAGGAGAGATAAAGGTTTTCCGAGACAAACAGAAAACTGAAGGAGTTCATGACCACTAAACCAGCCCTGCAAGAGGGGGACTCTGTGAGTGGAACAATGCAAAGACTACAAAGGACCAGAGACATACCCCAAGCATGAAACCTACAGATAAGACAATGACACTAAATCCATTTCTTTCAATAATAACTCTGAATGTAAATGGACTAAATGCTCCAATCAAAAGAAATAGGGTATCAGAATGGATTAAAAAAAAAAAAAAACAAGATCCATCTATATGCTGTCTACAAGAGACTCATTTTACACCTGAGAACACCTTCAGATTGAAAGTGAGGGGATGGAGAACCATCTATCATGCTACTGGAAGTCAAAAGAAAGTTGGAGTAATCATACTTATATCAGACAAACTAGATTTTAAACTAAAGGCTGTAACAAGAAATGGAAAAGGGGCATTATATCATAATTACAGGGTCTATCCATCAAGAAGAGCTAACAGTTATAAGTGTTTATGCCCCCAAATTGGAAAAAACCCAAATATATAAATCAATTAATCACAAACATAAGCATTCTTATTGATAAGAATAGCGTAAATGTAGGAGACTTAAATACTCCACTTACAACAATGGACAGATCATCTAGGCAGAAAATTGATAAAGAAACAATGGTCTTGAATGATACACTGGACCAGATGGACTTGACAGATATATTCAGAACTTTTCATCCGAAAGCAGAATTCACATTCTTCTCGAGTACACATGGAACATTCTCTAAGATAGATCACATACTGGGTCACAAAACAGCCCTTAATAAATATAAAAGTACTGAGATAATACCATGCATATTTTCAGATCACAATGCTATGAAATTTGAAATCAACCACAAGAAAAATTCTGGAAAGGCTCCAAATGCATGGAGGTTAAAGAACATCCTACTAAAGAAAGAATGGGTCAACCAGGCAATTAAAGGAAAAATTTTAAAATATATGGAAGCAAATGAAAATGAAAATCAGCAAAGGCAGCCCTAAGAGGAAAATACATTGCAATCTAGGCCTATCTTAAGAAACAAGAAAAATCCCAAATATAAAACCTAACCATACACCTGAAGGAAATAGAAGCAGAACAGCAAAGAAACCCCAAAACAAGAAGAGAAATAATAAGGATTAAAGCAGAAATAAAAAACATAGAATCCGAAAAAACAGTAGAACAGATCAATAAATCTAAGAACTGTTTTTCTTGAAAAAATAAACTAAATTGATAAACCACTAGCCAGACTTCTCAAAAAGGAAAGAGAGAGAACCCAAATAGATAAAATCACATATGAAAGAGTAGAGATCACAACCAACACCACAGAAATACAAATAATTATTAGAGAATACTATGAAAAATTATATGCCAACAAACTGGACAATCTGGAAGAAATGGAAAAATTCCTAGACACCCACACATTACCAAAACTCAAAAGGCAAGAAATAGAAAATTTGAACAGACCCATAACTAGCAAAGAAATTGAATCAGTTATCAAAAATCTCCCAACAAGAGTCCTGGGCAAGATGGCTTCCTAGGGGAATTCTACCAGATATTTAAAGCAGAGTTAATACCTATCCTTCTCAAGCTGCTCCAAAAAATAGAAACAGAAGGAAAGCTTCCACACTCATTCTAAGAATCCAGCATTACCTTGATTCCCAAAACAGAGACCCCACTAAAAAGGAGAATTACGAGCCAATATCCCTGATGAACATGGATGCAAATATTCTCAATAAGACACTAACAAATCAAATTCAAGAGCATATTAAAAGAATTATTCACCATGATCAAGTGGGATTCATTCCTGGGCTGCAGGACTGGTTCAATATTTGCAAATCAATGTGATACATCACATTAACAGAAGAAAGAATAAGAACCATATGATCCTGTCAATAGATGCAGAAAAAGCATTTGACAAAATACAGCATCCTTCCTTAATAAAAACCCTCAAGAAAGTCAGGATAGAAGGAACATACCTTAACATCATAAAAGCCATACATGAAAAGCCCACAGCTAATATCAATGGGAAAAAACTGAAAGCTTCCCCGCTGAAATCAGGAACAAAACAGGGATGTCCACTCTCACCACTGTTGTGTCCACTGTCACCACTGTTGTTTAACCTAGTGTTGGAAGTCCTAGCATCAGCAATCAGACAAAAATAAAATAAAAGGCATCCATAATTGGCAAAGAAGAGGTCAAACTTTCACTCTTCACAGGTGACATGATACTCTACATGGAAAACCCAAAAGACTCTACTAGAACATTGCTGCAACTGATACATGAATTCAGCAAAGTCATAGGATACAAAATCAACATACAGAAATTGGTAGCATTTCTATACACCAAAAATGAAGCAGCAGAAAGAGAAATCAATAAATAGATCCCATTTATAATTGCACCAAGAACCATAAAATACCTAGGAATAAACCTAATCAAAGATGTAAAAGATTTGTGTGGTGAAAAACTACAGAAAACTTATGAAATAAATTGAAGAATACACAAAGAAATGGAAAAACATCCCATGCTCATGGAATGGAAGAACAAATATTATTAAAATGTCAATACTTCCCAAAGAAATCTACATATTCAATGCAATCCCAACCAGAATTGCACCAGCATTCTTCTCAAAGCTATAAAAAATAATCCTAGAATTTGGAACCACAAAAGACCCTGAATAGCCAAAGTAATGTTGAAAAAGAAAAACAAAGTGAAAGGCATCACAATCCTGGACTTTAGCCTCTACTACAAAGCATTATGTAATCATCAAGACAGTATGGTATTGGCACAAAAACAGACATATAAACCAATGGAATAGAATAGAGAACCCAGAATTAGACCCACAAATGTATGGCCAACTAAGCATTGACAAAGCAAGAAAGAGTATCCAATGGAAAAAAGACAGCCTCTTTAGCAAATGGTGCTGGGAGAACAGGATAGCAACATGTAGAAGACTGAAACTGGACCACTTTCTTACACCATACATAAAAACAAACTCAAAATGGATGAAAAACCTTAATGTAAGACAGAAAACCATTAAAAACCCTAAAGGAGAAAACAGGCAACAACCTCTTTGACCTCAGCCACAGCAATTTCTTGTTCACAGAGACGTCTCCAAAGGCAAGGGAAATAAAACCAAAAAAGCAACTATTGGGGCTTCATTAAGATAAAAATCTTCTGCACTGCAAAGGAAACAATCAACAAAACTAAAAGGCAACCGAAAGAATGGGAGAAGATATTTGCAAATGACATATCAGATAAAGGGTTGGTATCCAAAATCTATAAAGAACTTACCAAGCTCAATACCTTTAAAACAAATAATCCAGTGAAGAAATGGGCAGAAGACACGAATAGACACTTTTCCAAAGACATCCAGATGGCCAACAGAAACATGAAAAGATGTTCAACGTCACTCATCATCAGGGAAATACAAATCAAAATCACATTGAGCTAACCCCTCACACCAGTTAGAGTGGCTAAAATTAATAAACTCAGGAAACAACAGATGTCGGCAAGGATGTGGAGAAAGGAACCCTCTTGCACTGTTGCTGGGAATGCAAACTGGTGAAGCCGCTCTGGAAAACAGTGTGGAGTTTCCTCAGAAAATTAAAAATAGAACTACCCTATGACCCATCAATAGCACTACTAGGAATTTATCCAAAGGATACAGGAATGCTGACTCATAGGGGCACATATACCCCGAAATTTACAGCAGCGCTTTCAACAATAGCCAAATTATGGAAAGAGCCCAAATGTCCATCAACTGATAAATAGATAAAGAAAATGTGGTTTATATATACAATAGAATACTAGTTGGCAATGAGAAAGAATGAAAATCTGCCATTTGCAGCAATGTGGATGGAACTGGAAGGTATTATGCTAAATGAAATAAGTCAGTCAGAGAAAGACAGATACCCTATGTTTTTACTCATATGTGGAACTTGTGAAATTTAACAGAAGACCTTGGAGGAAGGGAAGGGGTAAAAATAGTTTCAAACAGAGAGGGAGGCAAACCATAAGAGACCCTTAAATACTGAGAACAAACTGAGGATTGGGGGATGAGGGAGAGGGGAAAAATGGGTGATGGGCATGGAGGAGGGCACTTGTTGGGATGAGCACTGGGTGTTGTATGTAAGCGATGAACCATGGGAATCTACCCCTGACACAAAGAACACACTGTATATACCCCATGTTAGTTAACTTGACAATAAATTATATTAAAAAAAAAAAAAAGCTAACCCTATAAAGTCCACAGCCACAAGCCTATGTTAGCAGGCAGGCTCCACAACCAATCCATAAACATGCTTCTATTTACCCACCAGTCCTCCTGTTGATCTAGATCCAGATAGAACAGAAATTTATGATCCTCTTCCCATCTGGTATTTCAGTCACAGCCCTAGACTAACAAGGAAAAGAAAGGACTAATTTGTAGGCATTATTTAGAAGAAAATGTTTTAAAAACTTGCCAAAATTTAGATATGTATTCTTTGAGTAATACTAATACCAAAGCCCATAACACAACTATGAAAATAATCATCAACCAGTTATTCAGAGAGAATATTAATTTATATCACACATAACCTACAGAATACCAATTTAATTTAAATGCTTGTGAATAGTTTTGAGAAGGAATTCTGTTAAGAAAGAAAAATTGAAGATAGAAAGAGAAAAGATAATAATGTTGATGTCTTGTTTATCAGTCTGTGCTAAAATACAATTATAATAATAGACTATTGTGAATCTAAAAAAAACAACTAAATATAACCTCTATGTAAAAACAGCCTATTGTCTTTCAAGCTGTGTGAAGACAAAGGCACCTCTAGTAACCTCAAAGAGGTTTTAAATTTGGTCATAAATAAGCACTTTGCACAATTTTCTATTCAATTACATTTGGCAATGTGCCAAAATGGAATACCATACTCAAAAAAATTGTGTATTAGAATACATTAATTTTCCATTAAACATTTATTGAGAACCTACTATGAGTGCCTAACAATATGCTTGACATTAAGGTCCCAGGGAGCTAATATATATTGTGAAAGTAACTTTTTTCACTGTTATGATAATCATAAACTTGAGCATTAGAGCCTGGTAAGGTATACATGTCTAATCAGAACAATTTTAAACTTTTTCAGAAGACTTGATTTTGGTTTTCTCTTCTCTTCTTTTCTTTATTCCAGAAGACTTTAAATAAACATTCTCCAATAATTTATTAGAAAACATATTCAGATAATAGCACTGTGACTGAAGTTATGCTTGGAACATCTAATCACATAGCACCGTTGTCTACCAAAGAGAAAACTTCCAACTATTTCAAGTTTTCTGCCATGATTAGAGTCAAGGAGAGTCTGGAAAAGATAAATATAAAACAAAATAAAAGCAGGCTGTTGGTTCCATTAAAAAAAACTATCTGAAGTAGTCTGCAATTGGAAAGGTCAGACATTGAGTTTGTTCAGGGAATACAAAGCAGATTAAGCAAATGAGGACTGTTGATAACCTGGTTTGTGGTCGCACATCACCAGAGCACAGTGCAGTAAATAAAAGATAAATAAGACGTGGCCCTTACTCTTAAAAAAAGCTTTTAATCTATCAAGATACAGAAGTTTCAGAAGTTTAGAAAAAGGGAAGAAGTTTAGTAAAAGTAGCCAAAAAAGGTTCATTTAACCTAAAGGTAACAAGGAAAAGGTGAGGGGTACCTGGGTGGCTCAGTCAGTTGAGTGTCTTACTCTTGATTTCGGCTCAGGTCATGATCCCAAGGTCATGGGATTGAGCCCTGCGTTGGGCTCCATGCTGAGTGTAGAGCCTGCTTAAGATTCTCTCTCTCTCCCCTTCTGCCCCTCCCCCCACTTCCTCTCTCTCTACATAAATGTTTTTTAAATATTATTTTTAAAAAAGGAAAAGATGAGGTATAAGAAGTACTTCAGGGTCATGATGAACAAGGCAAGTGCAGGGAGCTGAGGGGAGAAATCTGATGTGATAAAGGTATGAGGGGTGGAGGCCAATATACTAAATCCCATGATTAGAGAGGCAGACATCATCAAGAGAGGAAGCAGAACGGGCAGCAGAAGGTAGATGAGGATCTATAGGATGTTGTGGAGTGGATACACGCATAAACTGAAACTTAAGGGCATACTTCACAAATAAGCATGTGAATAATGAGACCCACAATGTTGTTTTGAAGCACAATACTCAAACTTCTATTTCTATTCAATATTTTTCCGCAAATATTTGTTGAGCCACCTGATTTTTTATTTGTTGAGCCACCTGATTTTTTATTAAGTATCCTTTTTGGTTCCTGGACCCAATTCCAACATGTCACGGGGAGTTTCCCCCATACCAAAAAACAGGTCTGGGACACCAGCAGAGTATCCCTAATCAGCTCAATTCTGATGCTAGTTACCTGGTAATAGCATCAGATCTCACAGGTTAAGGGCTCATCCTACAAGACTGGCCCCACTCTGCCCTTACTTCAGATGCCATTCAGAGGTTCCCACAATCCCCTCCCTGGGTTCAACTAATTTGCTAGAATAGCTCATAGAACTCAAAGAAACATTTTACTTACTAGACCACTGGTTTATTGTAAAAAGGATATAACTCGGGAACAGCCAGATATAAGACATATATAGGGAGAGATATGAGAAAGGGGCACAGAGCTGCAATGCCGTCCCCAGGCATGCTGTTCTCTCTTCCTGAATCTCCACATGTTCACCTGGAAGCTGTCTAAATCCTATCCTTCTGGATTTTAATGGAGGCTTCATTATAATGATTAAATCTTCCAGGCTCTCTCCCCTTCCCAGAAGTCTAGAGCTAAAAGCAAAAGTTCCAATCCTCCAATCATATTGTTGATTCTCCTGGCAATCAGCCCTCTTCCTTTGTAGGGTTCAAAAGGCCCCTGATTAATATTAAAGAAACACCTTTATCACTCTCAACATGAGGAAATCTCAAGGCTTTGGGGAGTTATGAGTCAGGAACTGTGGATGAAGACCAAATATATATGAGAAATATATTTTTGTCATCTGGATGATCAAATATACATTTTTCTTATAAATCACAATATTGCCAATACCTAGGCTTACAACCTCATAAGGCTTATAGCCACATAAACAAGTCTAATACCTTTCTTCCAGATGACTAGCCCCATATCACCATCCTGAAATTTCCAGGAATCCTCTAAAACATTTACAGGGACTCAAGACCAACAGTTTGTACCTCTTGTCTCTGGAGACAGAGTTCAGATGTGTCCCTTGAAGCTGGAGGGTTTCCCTATGGGAAACCTGTTGCCCCTCTCTGAGGGTTTGCTCACTGTCCATACTGCCTAAATATCAGGCTTCAGTGCACAGCTGAAATCTAGACTTTCCTATGATACCCTAATTTCATGACTCTGTCCCTAACTGCATGAATAAACTTCATGCAGGGAGAAGACTTCCCCTCCCCATCCAGGGCTGCACACAAAGAAGGGGGTCCAAATTGGACTGGAATTTTCAGGGTCACAGGAACAACCACTTGGCTTGAAATTTGACAGTTACAGGCAGAACTGGGACAGACTGTACTGACTGTCAATTCAAAAACTGCAACTCACCTTCTACCTCAGACCACTGGATAAGGCACAGAGCAGTCCACTCCCCAAATGCTATTTTTACCAATATTGTGACTTCTATTAAAAGATTTGTGACCTCCTTGAACCCGAGACTTGCTCACACTCACCCATGTCTACTCCAACAATACCAATAATACTTCATCTCAGAGATAAGAGATTGCAGATTTTGAAATCTCATCTCTACCTCTTCATAACAACCAAAGGGACCTGAACTCACGTAAATTTGCCCTTTTCCAAATGCCCTCCAGTTGCCACATCTCAATAGTACCATAAAAAAAATTAAATCACACTTCACCAGATACTTCTCATAGTTAGGAAAAGATAAATATTTTTATTGGTAGCTAGAGACAGTAAGAGAAGAGAGAAAGAGGCAGACACAGAGACTATTGAAGTCTTAGGTTTTTGTTACATGGATTCTTTTCTACCATGTTAACGGTACTTCAACAAACACCATTTAAAGTTAAATGCAACTAATTTAGTGACTATAAAAAGAGTCTACAATTGATTGGGGCAGTAGCATGTTGAGTAAAAACATTTATTGCAGTTTCATAAAAACTGGCATTTACCACTCAAGTGTTCCCAAATGGATGATGAATAGATCTGAAATATTTTTAAGGTAATTTATTCCTCATACTTAATATGTAGATGTTTTCAATTATAATAAAGCATTACAAAATATTAAATACTTGTTTGCTAATCTTTTCAGGACAGTGACAAATTAAATACGATGCAAATATGTTTTCCCAGATTAGAACAAAAATAAAGGATTCAATTCAAAGAGTGAGAGAAAATCAGCATATCTGAATGTTTTAACAAACCATGATACTTCCCGCTCAAAATCCAAAATAATGATTAAAATGGAAAATTAGAATGGAGCATTCAACTGTCAACATAAGTAAGTATAAAAGTCTACAGGTCACCAAAGACTTTACCCATTGTATGACATCTAAACATCTCAACTTAATATTAAAATAGAAAGTGATGTAATACTGAGAAAGGAACAGGGACGTTTAGGCTACTTGAGTCCCTCAGGACAAACTAAACACAGCTGTGGAAGAAGCGTCTCAAGTGCTTCTAGTTTCTGAGAATATATTGGGCCACTTAATAGAACATCCTGGTATATTGTTTGCTTTCTGATAGCAAACAAGATAGGCTGATTGATTGAGTCACTCACAAGTATTCATTCCTTCAACAAATATTTATTGAAGGATTATCATGTCAGACACTGGGATAAAGTATTTTCTCACATCACTTAATTGAAATTCAACAAGTATTCTCAGGTTATAATGAGGATTAAATGAGTTAATATTTGTATAGTGTTTAAAACAGTGTGGGGCACACGGTAAGTGCTATATAAATGTTTGTTAAATAAATCATGTTGAGGAGTCAGTTGTAATATGATCTTTGTAGATGATTCTGGCATAAGAGACAGTGCTAGAGTCCTGAAATACCACCCAGGAAGCTAAGTATAGGAAACACCTAAGTCAATATGTGCCCATACAAAAATCACCTGATGGTGAATTTCTTGGGCAAAATATTTTATGAGACTAGTATAACAGGTTTTACATTGCCTATAAACATTTATTTAGCATGTACTTATGAAACACTACATGCCAAGTACTGTCCTAACTGTTGTACATATAATAACTAACTTAATTCTCACAATAACCCTATGATACTATTATTACTCCACTTTACAGATGAGGAAACTGAAGCACAGAGAGGTTGAGAACCTTGCCAACATCATACAGGTAATAAGAGGCAGAGCCTAGATTCATAACCAGGTAGTCTGGCTCCAGAGTCCAGGTTCTTAAACACTAACTTAAAATTATAAAGGGGCCAGCGTTTATTAGGATCCTCACAGGCTCTGTCTCCCTGAGTCAGAATTGTTCTATGAACATTGGTTCACTTGTCATGTACCACCATAACAGGAAAAAACCATAAGCACAGATGCTACCCTACAAAAAGGGACAGTAAAGGACTTTGAGATACCCCTTGAATATACAGAAAATCAAAAAGGAGAAGTGAGGTGACAAATGGAAGTTTGGGGCTAAAATGAGTCTTAAATTTCATAGGATCATAACTAATCACTTTTGGTATTCACACATATTTTGCAAGACTTAGAACCCATTAAGTATTGGTGAAGAGCACAGTAAGCATACCTATATCTTCCTCAAGTGAACAGAGAAAAATGCCTATCCCTTTGCCCTTGTCTCAGCCCTCTGTCTCAAATTAGTCCACTACAAATAAGGACATATCAGCCAACTACAGATCACAAGAGATAGTAAGTACCAACGACATGAAACACAACTTTTCCACACAAGATAAACTGCAACATTTGTGTTGGAATACTTTTGAAAGTTACCTTCAACTTAGAAATCTTGCCTAAGGCAAAGAAAGCAGACTTTTCTCAAACAGCCAAACATAAAAATGAATTTTAAAATGTGATAAATTTATCCCCCATCCTGAAGATCAAAGAGACACTTTGACAACTTACCAAGAACAATTAAAGCTAGAAAACTGACAATAATGTCTCTGCCTCGGAGAGAAAGATCAAGAAGGACCCATCCCAAAACTTCCAGACTCATTCTATGAAGCCAGTATTACTTTGATTCCTAAACCAGACAGAGACCCAGTAAAAAAAAGAGAACTACAGGCCAATATCCCTGATGAATATGGATGCAAAAATTCTTAATAAGATACTAGCAAATCGAATTCAACAGCATATAAAAAGAATTATTCACCATGATCAAGTGGGATTCATTCCTGGGATGCAGGGCTGGTTCAACATTCGCAAATCGATCAACGTGATACATCACATTAACAAAAAAAAAGAGAAGAACCATATGATCCTGTCAATCGATGCAGAAAAGGCCTTTGACAAAATCCAGCACCCTTTCTTAATAAAAACCCTTGAGAGAGTCGGGATAGAAGGAACATACTTAAAGATCATAAAGGCCATTTATGAAAAGCCCACAGCTAACATCATCCTCAACGGGGAAAAACTGAGAGCTTTTTCCCTGAGATCAGGAACACGACAGGGATGCCCACTGTCACCGCTGCTGTTTAATATAGTGCTGGAAGTTCTAGCATCAGCAATCAGACAACAAAAGGAAATCAAAGGCATCAAAATTGGCAAAGATGAAGTCAAGCTTTCGCTTTTTGCAGATGACATGATATTATACATGGAAAATCCGATAGACTCCACCAAAAGTCTGCTAGAACTGATACATGAATTCAGCAAAGTTGCAGGATACAAAATCAATGTGCAGAAATCAGTTGCATTCTTATACACTAACAATGAAGCAACAGAAAGACAAATGAAGAAACTGATCCCATTCACAATTGCACCAAGAAGCATAAAATACCTAGGAATAAATCTAACCAAAGATGTAAAAGATCTGTATGCTGAAAACTATAGAAAGCTTATGCAGGTAATTGAAGAAGATATAAAGAGATGGAAAGACATTCCCTGCTCATGGATTGGAAGAATAAATATTGTCAAAATGTCAATACTACCCAAAGCTATCTACACATTCAATGCAATCCCAATCAAAATTGCACCAGCATTCTTCTCGAAACTAGAACAAGCAATCCTAAAATTCATATGGAACCACAAAAGGCCCCGAATAGCCAAAGTAATTTTGAAGAAGAAGACCAAAGCAGGAGGCATCACAATCCCAGACTTTAGCCTCTACTACAAAGCTGTCATCATCAAGACAGCATGGTATTGGCATAAAAACAGACACATAGACCAATGGAATAGAATAGAAACCCCAGAACTAGACCCACAAACGTATGGCCAACTCATCTTTGACAAAGCAGGAAAGAACATCCAATGGAAAAAAGACAGTCTCTTTAACAAATGGTGCTGGGAGAACTGGACAGCAACATGCAGAAGGTTGAAACTAGACCACTTTCTCACACCATTCACAAAAATAAACTCAAAATGGATAAAGGACCTGAATGTGAGACAGGAAACCATCAAAACCTTAGAGGAGAAAGCAGGAAAAGACCTCTCTGACCTCAGCCGTAGCAATCTCTTACTCGGCACATCCCCAAAGGCAAGGGAATTAAAAGCAAAAGTGAATTACTGGGACCTTATGAAGATAAAAAGCTTCTGCACAGCAAAGGAAACAACCAACAAAACTAAAAGGCAACCAACGGAATGGGAAAAGATATTTGCAAATGACACATCGGACAAAGGGCTAGTATCCAAAATCTATAAAGAGCTCATCAAACTCCACACCCGAAAAACAAATAACCCAGTGAAGAAATGGGCAGAAAACATGAATAGACACTTCTCTAAAGAAGACATCCGGATGGCCAACAGGCACATGAAAAGATGTTCAACGTCGCTCCTTATCAGGGAAATACAAATCAAAACCACACTCAGATACCACCTCACGCCAGTCAGAGTGGCCAAAATGAAGAAATCAGGACACTATAGATGCTGGAGAGGATGTGGAGAAACAGGAACCCTCTTGCACTGTTGGTGGGAATGCAAATTGGTGCAGCCGCTCTGGAAAGCAGTGTGGAGGTTCCTCAGAAAATTAAAAATAGACCTACCCTATGACCCAGCAATAGCACTGCTAGGAATTTACCCAAGGGATACAGGAGTACTGATGCATAGGGGCACCTGTACCCCAATGTTTATAGCGGCACTCTCAACAATAGCCAAATTATGGAAAGAGCCTAAATGTCCATCAACTGATGAATGGATAAAGGAATTGTGGTTTATATACACAATGGAATACTACGTGGCAATGAGAAAAAATGAAATATGGCCTTTTGTAGCAACATGGATGGAACTGGAGAGTGTGATGCTAAGTGAAATAAGCCATACAGAGAAAGACAGATACCATATGGTTTCACTCTTATGTGGATCCTGAGAAACATAACAGAAACCCATGGGGGAGGGGAATGAA
The DNA here is from genome assembly GCF_046562875.1 of Panthera onca. Lineage (NCBI taxonomy): Eukaryota > Metazoa > Chordata > Mammalia > Carnivora > Felidae > Panthera > Panthera onca. The sequence continues at coordinate 54,063,588 of NC_138347.1, forward strand.
AAAAAAAAAAAAAAAGAGGTTAGAGTGGGAGAGAGCCAAAGCATTAGAGACTGTTAAAAACTGAGAACAAACTGAGGGTTGATGGGGGGTGGGAGGGAGGGCAGGGTGGGTGATGGGTATTGAGGAGGGCACTTTTTGGGATGAGCACTGGGTGTTGTATGGAAACCAATTTGACAGTAAATTTCATATATTAAAAAATAAAAAAAAATAAAAAAAATAAAAAAAATAAAAAAAATAAAAAAAAAAAAGAAGGACCCATCCCAGTACCTTCCAAAGTACTAGTGAAGTTTGTTTCTCAACTTTTCCTACAGTTCAGCTCTAATTCGTGAAATAAGAGTTTAAGAGTGCACAGGCTTTCTAAAATGTTTGCAACCACAGATCCTGCCAACTGCTGCTTCCTCATTAGAGGAGTACTTTTGTGAGCTTTTAAAGCTGGGATGTTAGTTCCTGGTTTGACAATAATTCAGTAAACAGAAAAACTTTAATGTGCTTTATGCCCAAAGCGGTCAAAACAGACATAGAGGTTTCAGGAGCCTGATGCCTGAGCCTCCCACAACTGCTCAAACCACTTCTATCAATCATGATTATTTGGTGCCCCCCACTGGCCTTTCTGCAGCAATTTTATTTAGCTCTTCTAAGAAACTGAACAAAATTTCTAAACAAAAGTCCAGAGCGGAATCACAAAAATCTGCCTGTGAGAGAAACCTCATTTTGCCTGCACTTACAATATAATTTTTCCAATTCTCCAAGGCAAAAGAAACTTTGGCAGGGCTAACTGTGTGCTTTCTATTTCATAATGTATTTAAGGTGATGTAATTTTGCCTTATGTATTTTTAAACATCCCTCAAGGAGATACAGAGGTCTATCAGTTCTTCACAGTTAAGATAGCTGTTAGGCTACCTAGGCTTCAGTCATGAGAGTGAGGCAATTTACTTAGGAGAAATCATTCTGTAAAACAGATAGCCTTAGAACATTAGGCAGTAAAAACCTGTATCTTATATAAGGTTAAATAATATTATTTATTAACCTTTATGCAATTCCTATCATTTTAAATTATTTACGAGTCTTCACCCAAGTCCCCTGGGGTTCTTAACTAGAGAGACACAAATTGTCTGGTCACAGAAAGCTTCCAGTACCTCAAAGTGAGTCTCTTCTCTATATCCAAGGACTCCTTCACTGTGGCCACTCCTGGGATAACCACGCTCCTTCTGTTAGGTTAACATGGTTTGACTGCTTTTGGGGACAACACACACACTGGTTTCCAGTTTATGTCACTGAGCACCTGGGCAATGGGACAGGGCATTCTTTCCATAGTTACCAAGAGAGAGCTGAACCAGCACAAGTACTAGAGATAAAGAGATGAGATCAGGCCCTATGGGTTTTCCAGAGCAGTGCTAAGAATGTCAGATCCTGACAAGCAGGATGTCAAAGGGAACCGAAGCTGTAAAGGCAAGAAGGTGAAGAGCCAAGGAGGCTCCTTGTGGGAGACAGGTTACAATACAGGAAGTCTTCATAGAGACCTTTGAGTATTAGTGCCCGTCCTTGGCATGGCAGGCATGAAGAAGATAGATCTAAAACTTACAGGGAAGATTACAGAGTATCTCTAATTCTTCTCCTCCTTTTATTTATTTATTTTTTACTTTTTAATAGAATCTAGTTGACACACAAAGCTACTTTAGTTTTAGGTGTACAACAGAGTGATTCAGCAAACCAGTACATTATGTTATGCTCACCACAAGTATAGCTACCATCTGTCACCATATAGCGCTACTGCATTCCACGGACTATATTCTCAATGCTGTACCTTTCATTCTCCTGACTTATTCATTCCATAACAGGAAGACTATACCTCCCACTTCCCTTCACACATTTTGCCCATCCCCTCACCCCCTTCCCCTCTGGCAGCCATCAGTTTGTTCTCTGTATTTATGGATCTATTTCTGCTTTTTGTTTGTTTGCTTATTCAGTTGTTCTTTGGATTCCACATATAAGTGAAATCATATAGTCTTTGTCTTTCTCTAACTTATATCACTTAACAAAATTCCCTCTAGGTCTGCCCATGTTGTCACAAATAGCAAGATCTCATCCCTTTTATGGCTGAGTAATATTCGTCTGTATATTTACCACATCTTCTTTATCCATTTGTCTACTTATAAACATGTGGGTTGCTTCCATGTCTTGGCTGTTGTAAATAATGCTGCAATAAACACAGAGGAACAGACTTTTTTCCAAATTAGTGTTTTTGTGAATAGTAGTGGAATTACTGGATCATATAGTATTTCTAATTTTTTGAAGAACCTCCATACTGTTTTCCACAGTGGCTGTACCAATTTACATTCCTACCAACAGGGCATGAGGACTACTTTGTCTCCACATCCTTGCCAACAGTTAAATTATTTGTCTTTTTGTATCCAGATTTTCTTGACAGATGTAAGGTGACACCTCATTGTGATTTTGATGCATAATTCCTTGATGATTAGTTATGTTGAACATCTTTCCATGTGTCTGCTTCCCATCTATATGTCTTCTTTGGAAAAATGTCCATTCAGGTCCTTATTTTTATTCAGATGACTTCCTTTTTGGTTTTGAGCTATATAAGTTCTTTATGTTTGGATATTAACCCCTTATCAAATATATCATTTGCAAGTATCTTCTCCCATTCAGTGGTTTGCCTTTTCATTTTCTTAGTAGTTTCCTTTGCTGTGCAAAAACTTTTTATTTTGGTATGGCCCCAATAGTTGGTTTTTGCTTTTGTTTCCCTTGCCTGAGACTTATACAGAAAAGCTGCTAAAGCTGATGTCAAATAAATGACTGCCTATGTTTTTTTTCTAGGAATTATATGGTTTCAGGTCTCATATTCAGGTCTTTAATCCATTTTGAATTTATTTTTGTGTATGGTATAAGAAAGTGGTCTGGTTTCATTCTTTTGCAAGTAGCTGTCTAGTTTTCCCAGCACCATTTATTGACAAGACCATCTTTTCCCTACTGTATATTTTCCTTTGTCAAGGATTAATTGACCATGTAAGTATGGGTTTATTTATGGGCTCTCTCTTCTGTTCCATTGATGTAGGTGTCTATTTTGGACCAGTATCTTACTGTTTTGATTACTACAACTTTGTAGTATGTCTTGAAATCTAGGATTGTAGTACCTCAACTATTGTTCTTTCTCAAGATTGCTCTGGCTATTTGGGATCTTTTGTGGTTCTATACAAATTTTAGTATTATCTATTTTAGTTATGTGAAAAATGTTGTTGGTATTTTGATTGGGATTGCATTGAATCTATAGATTGCTTTGGGTAGTATGGACATATTAACAATATTAATTCTTCCAATTCCATGAGCATGGAATATCTTCCCACTTGTTTGTGTCATCTTCAATGCTTTTCATCAATATTTTATAGTTTTCAGAGTATAGGCCTTTCACCAACTTAATTAAGTTTATTCCCAAGTATTTTATTCTTTTTAGTGCAATTGGAAGTAGAATTGTTTTCTTAATTTCTCTTTCTGCTATTTCATTATTAGTGCATAGAAACACAACTGACTTCTATGTATTAATTTGTGTCTTGCAATTTTATTGAATTCATTTATTACTTTGAATAGGTTTTTGGTGGAATCTTTAAAGTTTTATCTATATAATATCATGTAATCTGCAAAGACTGACATTTTAACTTCATCCTTATCAATTTGGATACCTTTTATTTATTTTTCTTGTGTGATAGCTGTGGCAAGACTTTGTAGTACTACACTGAATAAAAGTGGTAAGAGTGGAACATCCTTGTCTTGTTCCTAATCTTAGGGAAAAAAAGCTCATAATTTTTTAGCATTAAGCATGATATTAGCTCTAAGTTTTTCATATATGGCCTTTGTTATGTTAAGGTATGTTCCCTCTAAACCTACTTTCTAATTCTTCGTTTCTTGCCATTTGTTCAGAGTTCTGAAATTCAGAGACTTCCTGGATTGAACATGCAACTGTTTCTTTTTTTCTAAGTGGTAAAAAATAAAACTGAAAAAGTTTCTGAGGAAAAAAGATCAATTACATTTTAGTCTTGGGAAAAGGAGTAAGTCATAGGCATAGCCATAGTACCTTTTCTGAAAACTTCTGAAGCAATTACATTTATACTCAGTAAATATTCTCATTTTGGGCGTGTGGGGGCAGGGAAAGACCCAAGGAAGACAGTGATAAAATTAATCACAGTGAGGACTTAGCTTTAGTACTAAATTAGATCCTATAGAGACCAATTATTTACTTCTTCAACAAAAGACCAGATGGGCAGGAGAGCACATATGCACCATGCACTCACTAAACACTAAGTATCACAGTTTATAAGCCAAAGATGGTTCTAAAAAAAAAACAGTTTTATTTTCCCTCAATATCATCTGTAAGGCAATACCTGGTAAAATTATTCAAGTAAATGACAATTTGATAAATAGTAATTCCCAGTAGTGAACAGTGGTGACATTTCCTCACTACAAGAATATTTTCTTGGGGAGAGGAGAGTAACTGAATCAGAAATCTGCTGACACTGAGATCACACAACCAAATTTCCTATCATAGCACTTATCACATCATGTTAGAGCTGCTTAATATCTTTACTAACTTTTGTAGATGGTATAATATTTGCTTTTATCCCCTACGCCCTTTGCAGGGTTTAACATATAATAGGTCCTCAAATAATGTTTTCTTGGATTCAACTGAATGTCCCTTTAAAGGCCATTTTGCTCACTGATTTAATAAGGAATAGTAGACTGCACATACTGGTTTTACTGTTTCCCAGCTGGGTACTTTTTTTTTTTTTTTAAATAAAGGCGGGTCTGATCTAGGAAGTACTAGGTTAGTTCAGGTCAAACATTATTGTGCCATCTCAGAAAAAAAGTAGGCATCTTAGGCCAGGTGGACAGCTCTAAGTGTCCTGTCAATGACCCTATTTTAGCACACCCAGTGGGGAACAAAATTAATTATTTTACATTTGTCAAATGAAAAAGTGAAAATATAAAGCTATTTAAAATGTGAATACCCATATAAAATGGAAAGAGATTGTGAGCCTCAAACTTAGGTTTTAACAAGGATTTCAAAACAGTTTTCTAATACTTCCAAGTCTTTTCTGGAAAATACAAGATGAGAATATGAGAGAATAATTTCCTCCAAAGTATACATGTAGAAATTGATACAGAAACACCATTTATTTGTGTCATGATTGAAACAGTTGGCCCATTTAATGAGATAATTCATTTCAGTTTGTCTGGTTTCCCAAAGTCTAGTGCATCAGGACACACAAGACCCCAGTAAGCAGGTTGAAGAGAATGCTCTAGTTCTATCTGATTCAGTGATCCTCTTCCAACATTATGTCCGTACTGAAGGGGACAATAATGAGTCAGATAGTTTTAGGTAACTCATCTCCCACCATCCTTTCCACCCAACAAGTAACATAACTCACCTGTCTTATGTGCAAAGAGGAAACACAACCTTGAATCACGAGTAGGTCCAGGAGCAGACACAGAGAGGCCTCTTAGAGTAGCCCCGTCATATCCAATAGGCAAATCCATTCCAGATGATCAACAGTCCCTCAGTGCACAGACCAGGAATTCTGACACTATCCTCCTATCTAAGACATATGCCTATGGGAGCACAGATATTCTTAGGAATGATAACAACTATAAAATCATGTTTGATTTGATTCTATTTTCTGGCTTCCTGCTCTATGATGTTTGTACCAAATCAACCATGGCCTTTTGTAGGGGAAAAAGATGTCTGCAAGATTGATGACTTCCTTATCTCACTGCCCTTTCTATGCTGAAATTAATAAGAAAAGAAACTTTAAGTCATTAAAATTCTTCATGCAAGCACAGTCTCTTCCTGCTCTCTACTTCGCACACTTTATCGCCTGTGAACGATTGTGAACTTGTAAGTTTCCAATCTAACCTCCTCAGGAAAGCCAATGCCACTGTCTACGGCATGGAAACTTCCCTCTCTCTTTAGACATTTTACGCAATTCCGAGAATGCAACAAATCTCATTTAGGAGCGGCACACCATCACCCACGTATTAACTTGTCACCCAGAGTAATAAAGTTCACAAACTCCATTTCATTTTTGTCTTCACCATGTTGCCTGATAATATAAAAAGGTGTCACATCCCTTTGATTTGTAGCTTGTGTGTTTGTGAAATAGCCTCTCCACAAACAACCTGACAAAGTCAAGGAAGCTGTATGACTTTTATTTCTTTAATGCCCAGGTCTATTTCCCAGTAAATATTCATGTGCATAAACATAAAAGTGTTCAATGAGGTGCAATCTTGGTAATTGCACAAATAGGAAAAAGTCAAAGCATGACTGTTCTAAGTGGGGTAGGATTTCTAGACTCACTGTCTGTATTAAAAGCAGTGACTCCAAATTACGTAGGGAGGTATAGCATTTGCAGATCTTTCAATTATTAAGAAAGATATCAAAAAATGCCACATTGGTCATATATAATTGAAAAATGGCTATCTACATTTCCACAGCTTTCCTTAATTTAGGTGCCTTTTATGATATGCAAAATATATTTATACTTGATCCATTTTAACAGCTTGTTTCCTAATGAACATATTTGTGGTTCACTTTGTCAGACACTTCACTGCCATTCTTTTACCACCATTATATAGGGAGAAATGAATAGCAATCAATCACAGATGCTGTTTGGATTTCTAGCAACCATGTTTCCAGATAAATAATGGAGACTTTTTGTTGTGTGTTGTGTGTGTTAAGATCATCAGCTATTCCTCTCATCATTCATCATCTTAAATCTACATGGGGGTATCACAGCCTCTATCAAAGATATGATAAAATCCAACACTTCTTCTATGAAATAAAATAAGCATAAACAATTTTTTGTCTATAATTCAAAGGGCTCACAGGCTTCTAAAGTTCAGCAATCATGGATGATTTCAAGTTAAGAATCTCTGCTCTAGGGTTATACCATCATTTTAAGCAAGCCATCATTGATTTTAAGCCATCATTATGGCAACAGTGTGGGGAATGGATTAGGATAAGACAAGAAAGGCTGCAGTGAAGGTGTGGAAGGTATTTGCCATTTTCATCAGAACCAGTGAGCAGTGAGGGTGGTTTGAACCAGGATGCAGGCAATAGAAAGTAAGAAAACTAGGAAACAGAATCAACAAAACATGTAGACTGAAAGGCTTTTCTTTTTTATACCTATGTAGAAAGAAAAATTTTAAAACCCTTAATCCTTAGTAACATCTGACAGCAAACAAGCAAACAAACAAATGAAAACATCAAGAGGGAACTTGGTCTTTGAAAAATGTTAAGGTATTTATTGCTATGTCTTTATTTTACCCAAAACTAACTCTCTGCAAACTAGTAAAAAGAGATATCTGCAAAGAGTTTTTTTAGGTAGTTTGATTAGGTAGTTTGGCTATGTGATTTTCTTCCAGAGTTCCTAAAGAAGGCTAGCTTCCAGTTCCTCCACAGGCTGAGTTCTGCAGAGGTAGTAGTGCCAACAACACACTCTATTGTATTTATAGTGACTAGAAAGGACAAATTCAAAGGAAAGTCTACATATAAATAGGTGAGATCCATAGGCATTTCCCATCCACCCCTCCCAGCCTGGTGGTTATCATTACCACCACTACCATCACCCTCTATCACCCTCCCTAAAAGATAAAGAGGCTTATTCTCTGGAGAAATGAAACCTGAAGGCTTCAGACATAACTCGGGGGTAGGAGGTGGGAACATGGAGTGGACAATATGTAGAAGAATGAAGTTTCACAGTGAATACTGATCCCCAGGTACCTCCTTCTCCCTGTACATTAGAGGATTCCTCCCAGAAAAAAACAAAAACAACAACAACAACAACAACAAAAACAATAGTCCCAAAAAGAAGACACCACAAATTTGAAAGCTCCTAATGAAAAGGCTAAGTCCTCTCAGAATAAGTCATCAGCAGATAAGCCTCTCTGACTCAAAGTTTTCAATCATCTTGTGATTGCCTCACTCTTAATACGAATAAATGCCCAAGGACAACTACAGAGGAAAAAGAGACAATGCAAGATATAATGAAGTGTTTTAAAAAACTTACCATTAACATTTTCTGAGAAATGAATTTATATTAATAACAAAGAACAGAGTGCCATTGAAAAGGAACAATGGGATACAGGAAACACTTTAAAATTAAAAATACAATAGAGGCCTGGGTGCCTCAGTTGGTTGAGCATCCGACTTTGGCTCAGGTCATGATCTCATGGTTTGTGAGTTCAACCCTACATTGGGCTCTCTGCTGTCAGCCAGTAGCTCGCTTCGGATCCTCTGTACCCCACTCTCCCTGCTCCTCCCCCACTCATGCTCTCTCTCTCAAAAATAAAACATTTAAAAGAAATAAGATAGCTAAAATGTAAAACAAATCAATGGGAGGAAAAGAGAAAGATTCTGTTTTGTATATCAACTAGTATGCCTTTTTTGGTTGTGTTTGGCAACTAAGAAATTAAATACCTGTGAGATAATAAAAATGTATACAATTGGCTCTGCCTCTTATTCCAGCCACAGAGCCTCCTAAAACCCTTGTAATTTCCTGGGACAAGAGTATTAGGAGCATATTTTTTTTTCTAATATTTGGTCTTTGGCATCAGTTCTTGATGCAGGGTTCATAAAAGCCTTTGATTTCCTGGGTGATGCAAGCGTCTTTTGTTCTGAGGAGATTCTGGATGGCTCCTGGATGGGAGCTGGTCACTGGAAAAACCACACCATGACTAGAAACTTAGAATTTTCATCTCAAGCCCCTCATTCTTTAGTCATGGAGTTCATAACTGATGATGCCTATGTGATGAAGCCTCCATAAAAATCCCAATAATATGGGGTTCAGAGAGTTTTCTGGTTGGTGAACACATCGATGTACCAGGCAAGTACACTCCAACTCCACAAGGATAGATACTAATGTGCTTGGGACCCTCCCAGATCTATTCTAGCAAATTAATCAAATCTGGGGAGGAGGTAATGGGAACCTCTGATTTACAGCCTATGGGTCAGAAGCACAGGCAACAACCTGACCTTGCACTTGGCATCCGAAGTGGGTGGGAACAGTCTTGTGGGAATGAGCCCTCAACCTATGGGATACGATACTATCTCCAGGTAGATAGAGTCAGAATTCAGTCAAACTGTAGGGCATCCTGATGGTGTCGTACAAAACTGCTTGGAAAATTGCCTGGAAAGCCCCACATGTTTTGGAAGCAGAAGTATGCTGAGTGTGGTAGTCATATGAGAGTAAAGGAAAAACACAGGAGGTAGACTAGGAGGTTTTCCTAAGTAATACCCCACTCCATCCATCTCTATCAGCTGCACATTTCATATATTATAGGAAGAGATTCTCAGGACAACAGATTGTATATCCGTAATTTTGATCTCTACTTCTCAGATTCATATGCCCAATGAAATTCTTAAGAAAATATTCTATGGTTAATTCTACATGCTTGCCTCACCAGTTGGATTGTAAACTTCTGGAAAACAGAAGTCAAACTTCTTTGGTTTATACCTAGCATTTTACAGCACCCAGTACATTTCTGGGCATAACTGGGTGCTCTAAGAAATCCTTTTTTGAAAATATGCTAAAGTATCCCAAACATCTCTAAATCTTTTAGGACAAAAGAAACAGGGGAGAGTTGTTCAAATGAGTGTTAAATACATATATGATGGTGGATCTATTAAAAGAACAAGAAAAGATCATCCCTACTTTTGAGTTAAATAATGACAGTGAATTAGATGAAAAAAAGTAACACATTTTATTTCAAGGTGAAGACATGAAAACATCTGACCAATTTAACCAGATTAGCAAAGTATTTATGATATTCACTAGATAAGGTACTAAGATAGATGCACTGAGTTTCTTCCAGTACAGTACAGTGACCTACTGTGTACTAAACACTGTGCTAGATGTGTCTGAGATAGAGATGCAGAGATGAACAAAACAAAGTGTCTCTCTTCAAAGAGCACCAAACCTAGCAGGACCAGATTAAAGCACAATTTGGTAATCCCTTTCCTTGGAGGATATACAGATACATTTCAGCTTGGAGGGAAAACTGAGTTGGAATCAGATTTTAGAAGCCAATGTAAGCACTCTTGAAGAACAAATCAGGAAAACTGAAAGGAAAGCAATATTCTGAGCTGTAGTAATAAACCATCCCTATTTGCCTGGGAATGAAGGGCTGCCTGGGAAAGAAGATACTTTAGGGCTAAAACTAGGTAAATTATGGCCACTCTGGGACAGTTGATTATCCTATTAGAAGCAGAAGGAACAACCTCACTGAAAGGTAAAAGAAAATATAGATATTTGGAAACCTAAAGAATTCCAGAGTTCTGGAGCATACATAAAGGACACAAGCAGTAAACAAAAATGTAGGGAGCTAATTTCTCTGAAGACACCATGTGCCATATAAAGGAATTTGGAGTATAATTTCAAGTCAGTGGAGAACCATTGAAGGTTTTTGGTGAAAGGAGTGAAATGTTCTGATTTGTCTTTGGAAGGATCATTATGACTGCCCTGTGGAAGATAAATTAGAAAACGGAAGACAAGGGGAAGTCAACTGTCTAAGAAGCTGCTATATCAATTCATGGGGAGAAAAAAGACAAAAACAAATATGATAGCTTTACCAAAAATAGAGAGAGACAGAGAGAGATAAATTCCAGAGATATTTGGGCAATTGAAACAAGAGGATTTAAACACTTATGTATGAAGGATCAATAACAACTCCCATGTTACTGGTTTAATAGCTCAACAGATGGAAGTTTCATTCATCAAGAATGGAAATAAAAAAGAAAGAACAGACTTTAAGGTGGAAACACTTGGGGAGGGGAAGATCATGAATTCTACTTGATTTGTTGAATGTAGGAGTCCCAAAAGGATCTTAGTCAAAGCAGTAGCAGGTGAGTATTTTCAGTATAGTTCTTGTACATGTGACTGAGCTTTATTTTTTTAAATTTTTTTAAATGTTTATTTTTGAGAGAGACAGAGAGAGAGACAGAGAGAGAGACAGAGAGAATGAGCAGGAGAGAGGTAGAGAGAGAGGAAATGCAGAATCTGAAGCAGACTCAAGGCTCTGAGTTGTCAGCACAGAGCCCAATGCGGAGCTTGAACTCACAAACCACAAGATCATGACCTGAGCCGAAGTCAGATGATTAACCAACTGAGCCAACCATGTGCCCCCTGACTGAGCTTTAATACGGAGACAAAAAGAAACCCCAGGCTAGAGTGGTATCAAGGAACAAGGGAGGGAAGATTTTTAAGAAGGAAATGATATGTCAGTTTCAAAAGCTGAAGAAAGATCAAAAAACTTCAGTAAGTCTGAAATGTGTTAAAAGATCTTGGTGATTTGGAGCAAATTAGAGACATTTTCCAGAGCAGGCTTAGCATGGAGATGGTGACTAAAACTTTACAACAGTGAATAAAAACGTCAGAAAGCAAGGAAATAAATTATAGACTAATCTTTCAAGAAGCTTGGCTAAAACAATACAACATTTGGCTCCTGCCTCAAAAAAGTGACATTCTGTTCGAAATTAAGAGTCATCTATCTAAACTCTGCCAACAAACTCAGCGTTTTTAGGCATCCCTCAACACTCTATCATACCTGTGGCTGCAAAATTCTAAAATCAATAAAATGTGCTTAATGACAGACTCTAGACTCCCCCCCCAAAAAATATCAATTTTTGCATCATATTAATATATGTAAATCAAGGTTCAACTCTGCGAAGAAAAAACTAGCATTGCTTAGCAGTGATAAGTGGTTCTGCTCCTGAAAACAGTCCATGAACAATTCTAGAGGCAAAAATGAATTTTCCAACTGATTTATGCAGCTTAAGATCCTAAAAACTGTACAGTACAACTCTTTGGAGTCCTAGTCAAAAAATAAACTGGAATCTGTAAAAACTGAAGCAATTGCTCTTCATTTCTAGAGATGGCAGCTCCAAAAATCTCAAATGAGATTTTTCTCCAACCAAAATCACCAGAATTATACTTTTGGTAAACTGTCCCAAATCTACCTTTATTATCAGATTATAGAAGTCTGAATAGGCTTTGATGTGCTGTGATAACAAACCCCAAATTTTCAATGACTCAAACAGGAAAGATATATTTCTTACTTATATTACATGTCGTAACAGGTCAACTGGGTGCTCTGCTCTTCTTAGCCCTTCAGAAACACAGACTCACAGAACAGCCACCATTTCAAACATCACAGAGCAAAAAGTCTTTTTTTTTTCCCAGAATAACAGCCAGAATAGCAAATGTCATCTTTGCTCATAAATATTTAGCTAGAACCAGTCACGTGATCCAAATCTAACTATAAAAAGGACCATGAAATTATGGAATTCAATTCTACCATGCACCCAAAAGGTGAAGAGACAGACACATTGGGAGAATTTTGTTAATGATTACCACACGTTTTACTGACTAGACCCATATCTTCCCACAAAATGTAAACACACACAAAAACACACATATATAAATGTGTGTGTGTGTGTATATTAATGAGAAATGTATACTATAGCTTCCAGTTTTTAAGAGTCCTGGGTGAGGACCACCTTTGAGTATTGTTTCTATGTCACCACACTAACATCTTACTTTATTTATCTACTCAGATGTCCTAATCTAACCAGAAACTCTCAAGAAATCCAAGGCAGAGTTTTAAATATTACTCTAAATGGGGTTATTTGCACACACAAAAAAAATAATGACACCCAAGGAGACATCATATCTTTTCAAAGTATGCAACAGAAAAATAAAATTATTTTCTATAAGGATAATTGGATACTATGCTGTTTGGAAGATGCAGTTTTTACATTTCACTGGCAAATGAACACCCTTCTTTAATAAAGGGATAATCAGGATTTATTTTTCACTTGGGAAGACAGAAAGAGAAAGGGAATGTTTTCATGGACTCCTACTGCCACAAGCCTTCTCCCTGAACAATTCCCTCTAGCTATATTTTTAATTGATTGGCTCTTTTCCAGACATCTTTACATTATGCTGTGAAGCAGCAGAAGAAATGCAATGTTCTGACCTTGACCTTATAATAAGAATTTCTTTACAAGTTTTTTTCCTAAGCCTGTTGCTTCCCAAAGCCAGGCAAGCTTTCTTTTGTTGCAATGAGATATTTTTTCAATAAATTCAGAATTGTTAGCAGTCTACAAATTAATTATGACATAAAATTTTGAATGGTACATTCAGAAATTTTGTTTGTACTTTCATACCAATAATGTTTGTATAAAACATTTTTCCATGTAACTCCTTCCAATCTCTCTTGTTCAGTCATGCTCGTTCTATCATCTCATTCACAATGATTTTTGCAACAATTAAGTCCTACTGATAGTTCTATGATAACATTGGTTTCTTCTTACTAATTTATTCAGAGCCAATGAATATGAAGCAACCCTCTTCCTAAAGCAAAACGCTTCCTTTTAGAACAAACCTTCTTTTTGTGTGTGTTTATTTTCTAAACCAGGACACTTCTCTGAGCATCTCAAGGGAACAAGTTTCTGGAGTCGGTCTTCCCTCTCTCTTTGAACTTTTAAACTGAATCAGTTCTCCCCTTAGCTGCCCATTTGGTACTAGATGTTTGTGGTTCTTGCATTCTTGTAGATTTAGGCATAGTCTAAATTTGTATAAATCCCTCAAGTTAACATTGAGTAAATGATCTGACCAGGTAGCTCTTCTTAAGGGTAGACTTATTTTCAAATTAAAGCAAAATAGCCAGAATTAATTTCTGATCCCAACACTTTAAAGTTCAATAGGGGCACCTGGGTGGCTCAGTCAGTTAAGCATCTGACTCTTGGTTTCAGCTCAGGTCACGATCTCACAGTTCGAGTCCACACCCTGCATCGGGCTCTGTGCTGACAGTGCAGAGCTTGCTTGGGATTCTCTCCCTCCTTCTCTCTCTGTCCTTCTGCTTGTGCTCTCTCTCTCAAAATAAATAATTAAACTTAAGAAAAAAAAGTTAAATAGATCTTTTCCCCATGTGCATGTATTCCCATAGGGTAATACTAATGAAGCCTAAACTTCAGGACCTCTTATTTGTCCAAGGCCTAGAGAAAATCCCTAGCATTGTTGTATTCATAATACTTATTCTTTTCCTTAAAGAGGGCCCCAAAGCTGTTATAAGCTTCAGGTCCCACAAAATCTGGATCTATCCTATTTGTCCTATTAAAACTAGATGCAACTCCTTGGTCATTGCAAGACAGCTAAAAAGAAATAGTCAAAGAAAGAGGCTCTTCTCATTTTTGAAAGAATACTATGTAAAATGAACCAAATTATGGGTATGTCAATACCTGGGAATAAGGTGATCAAATTAATAAACCCAAGCGTTAAAAGAGTAGAATATTTTAAAGAAGTAGCTGCCACGGAAACTGGTATAACAAAAAATATTATACATACAGACAAGCTGAATTATTCATATTGCTTTTAGTGTAAATAGATAGTGAATTCCCTCTTCTTTTTTCTACCTTTAATGTTGAATTTAAGGATTGCAAATGTTTCTATAACAGTAACCCACGGAAGGTCAAGGGCCCAGACAGAATCAGCACTAGTCAAAGCAGCAGGAACAGCTTTAGTGAAATCACGAAGACAGAATTCCCACAATGAAATTCAATGTCTCTAAGGTGGTAATCTCTAAAACGTTGGAGGGGAGTCTCCCTTTTAGACTTTAATGCACACTATGGGTGCTCCATCCATAAAAATGCATATTCATATCACATATAATTTCAGGGAGTTATTGGCTTAGTTCATATGGCAATAGGACTTAGCTAAAAAAAACTTCTGATTTATCACCTAGAAATTATTGTATATTATATTTTTTTATTTCAACGGAAATGTTTTCTAGTGGCCATATCAATATTTTGGTTCTTTATATACGAAAGACACGTGTTCCCTCTCAAAAACCTTTATAGAACTTACTGCAAACAATCCTGATATGTAGCTATGACCCATACTTTCAATTTAATTTCTTTATTTGTTTACTTAGTTGAAAGCAATAATCTCTCATTTATTTTTGACTGTAAGAAATTAGTTCTGTAACATAAGTGAGACCAAAAGAAAGAGAACAGGGCAGGAGACACACAGAACGTCACAGGATTCACACTGCCCAGAGGTGGAAGGAAAGGTAATACTGCCAAGACCAGCCTGCTTCATTAAACCTCTTTGATGTGTGTTGGGATCCCTGTGTTGAATGAGATTTTTGAAGTTTTTATAAATGCTGGAAGTGAGAAGAGACAGAATAAAAAGCTTGAATAATTAAACAATTTAATTCTTTGGTCAGGAGTTCACCTCCCTCCTCACTGGGCTACAACCATCTTCCTGGTCTCATCAATGAGCACTGAGGGATTTACACTCTGGAATTAGTCCATGCTCTATCAAGAAGCATCTTAGAAGGTTTCTCCCTATGCCTGGCACATCGTGTCTACTACCCAGGTGTTTGCTTGGTTTCTATCCTGGTGGAGTGCAGAGGCTTATGCTGCTGGGTATAGACTGATATTATTCTCTCACCCTGCCCTACTGTTCTCATGATTTTTTTTATTATTCCTTTCCTTGACTTATTCTATAATAATTATTCTCTTTTTGCTCCTGCCAAGTTAGTGACTGCCTTGTTTGGATTCTAACTCCATTGTGTCCCCAATCCTTAAATGCCTACTTGATTTCAGTCCACTTCCTTGTCTGACTCCCAGTAGTACTAGCATGCAGACCGTCACACTCAGTTGCATTCAACACACCCAGGGGCACACGTTCACTCACCCTCATAAGCAGCCACACCCAGACCCCTGCTTTCACACACTCACTCACATGCAGTCCTGCCATTTACAGTTACCCAGCCGCACTCATGATGCTTACTCATACAATCGTCCACAACAGTCCCACTCATTCACATTCCTGCTCACTGCCACAGCATCCTACTCATACTCCTTCACACTCACAACTAGTCAGCCCACTGACTTCCATTCAGTCTTGCTCCATCTCACTCAGCCCCCCATACACACTCAGACTAGTCAGCTCACTCAGTCACTCATTCACACACAGTCCCTCTCCCTCATAAACTCACAATCCTACACACTCAGGTCAGAGCCACATTCATACTCCATGCCGTTTACATTCTTCATATTCACACACCCAGCCATACCTAGTCACAAAATGTTCCAGTTCAACCCAGTCACACCTAGTCCCACACACCCTACTCACTCCTGGTCCCACTCTATCCTACTCATTCTCAGTCATTTGCTATCACACTCACCCAACCTCACTAACAGTCTCTCCTCTTGCACTCACACTTGCTCATCTGCAGCAACTCATGCAGACTTTCCCTGTCATATACAAGCTGTCTTTGCCCAGGATCCTGTAACAAAATACCATAAATCAGTGAATTAATAACAAGGAACATTTACTTCTCACAGTTCTGGAAGCTGGAAGTCCAAGATCAAGATGCCAGCAGATTTGGTGTTGGTGAGGGTTCTCTTCCTGGTTCACAAAAGGTGTCTTTTGCCCTGTCCTCACATGGTAGAAAGGTAAGGGAGCTGTCAAGAGGTAAGGGCACTAATTCATTCATGAGAGACTAAGCATTCCCAAAGGCCCCACCTCCTAATACCATCACATGAAGGGTTAGGTTTTAACATATGAATTTGGAGGTGGGGGATACACTCAGTCCATAGCACAAGTATACTCATACACTCACACCTAGTCACTGGACTCATGTTCAGAAATTCCCAACCCCCTTCACACTCACTTGCAACCCATGCATGTGGGCACACACACCAAGTTACACACACACACACACACACACACACACACACACACACATAACTCACACATACTGTCAAGCCCTACAATACTCAAGTTCACATGCTGATTCCTACTCACTCACACACACACGAACATCCAGAGCTGCTCCCTCACACCACCTACCCATTCTACCCTCCTTCTCTCACACTCAGTCACAGCTTCATTCACCTACCTTCCTTCTTCCCACCTTCACTGACATCCATCCCCAAAGTCACCCACTCCTCCAGTAGCTTGCTTAACCAAAGGGCTACTGCACTCCACAATACTTTTTCTTCCGCAACTATTTTTTTCACCAAACAAGAACAAAGAATGGCACGGTAATAGTCTCTTTTTTCTAATTTTTTTTTCCTTGAATGGTATCCCTTTTCATTTAGGTGCTAAAGAAACAGGCCTCCTTGTCCTGAACGAATGGCACTTTAAGTTTTGAATGACCTGAAAAACTTTTTTGGGATGAAGTTGAATTCAACTAGGAAAACAACATCCACGTTGTAGTTCAAAAGAGAAAACTGAATGCAGGGAGCTGGTTCACAAAGGATCTGGATGCACTAAAGAGCTTTCAGGAGACAATAAGGCATTTCTAGAGATACCAGTTACAGAAAGCCACTATTACCCTTAAGGCTGGAAAGACAATGGGAAGAAGTAGTGTATTACTCAGGGTTTGACAGAGAAACAGAACCTAGGAGGGAGGGAGAGAGGAAAGAAGGAAAAGAGAGAGAGAGAGATTCTAAGGAACTGGCTCATGTGATTGTAAGGGCTGGCAAGTTGGAAATTTGTAGGGCTGGCTGGCAGCCTGGAAATTCAGGTAAGATCTGAAGTTGAGGTCTTGAGGTAGAATTACTTCTTCTTAGAGAAATTTCAGTCTTTTCTCTTAAGGCCTTCAACTGATTGGATGAAGCCCACTCACATTATGAAGGGAAATCTGCTTTACTTAAAGTCAACTGATGGTACATGTTGATTATACCCACAAATACTTTTCACAGCCACATCTAGTGTGTGACCTAACAACTGGGCACCACAGCCAAGCCAAGCTGACATGTAAAGTTTACCACTGCAGTAGTGTTACAGGAGGAGCTCAGGGTAGAGGTCACCCAGCAAGAGGTGTCTGTAGAGGAGACACAGCCAGTGCTGGACACGGAGGCAGACAGAAAGAAACACCCGCAGGTTCTCCCTCTTCTGGGGGAGACTGCTCTCCAGTCTGCTCCAGTGTCACACTGTCCTAACCTAACTGAAACCAGATGGCAGGAGATCTGGGAAATGTCATTTGCAAGGGTCCACACCCTTGGAACAGAGGGGAGAAGGGAAGGGTAGGAGTGGATCTGAAAGTATCAGAAAGGACTAGCATAGTAGGAGTATGAGTTCTAGGTCGGTGAAGTGTTTGATTTCTAAAAACCAGATGACATTTGACAGAAGAAGGAGACAAGTATATGAATTGAAAACATTCACAGACTAAACATAAAGCAACCTTAGCCATGCTCTTCTCAGAAAACTGGAACTACCTACCTTCAAAGAAACCCTGGGGCTTGGGTTACAAACAGGCTTTGTGGTGCCTAGAAACAAAGGTATTAGTGGGCCAACCAGACTCCAATTCCCTCTAAGCCTGAGTTGTAGGAAGACAGACATGCTTTTGAACCAAACAAGTATCCTGTGGGGACATCCCTGATTTCACTGGCAACTGGGTGAAATGATCCTCCAAAATTACCATTCCCCCAGTGCCCATCAGAATGCCAGGAATACAGGGGATATACAACAAAAAATGGATGAATGACTTCTGGGTTTTATTTTTTGTTTTTAATTTTATTTTCTCTCTCAAGATGCTTGCTCAGGACTCTCCAGTGATTCCAATATCTTCCCAAACATCCTGGAAAGAGTAGGGTATGTTCAATCTGTAGAGGTCATATTTATGAATCCATGTCCTATAGTTTTGTCTTGATGAGGTAAAGATCTCTTTTATCATTAAAATGTCTTTTCCAAGAGAGGGACTTAATCATGCTGTTAACTATACAGTCACATTTATCTTCAGGTAACCAAGAGGGTAACCAAGGAGCATTTCTTCTCTTTCAAACACTCCAGAAGCTCTAGAAAAGAATGCAGTACAGTCTTATAGTCAATATCAAACCCAGTGTTCTATGCAATGCAGAAATCTTTTATATAGGGGGTACCTGGCTGCCTCAGTTGGAAGAGCATGCAACTCTGATCTTGAGATTGCGACTTCAAGCCTCACACTGGGTATAGAGACTACTTAAAAATAAATAAATAAATACACTTAAAAAAAAATCTCTGGGGCATCTGGCTAGTGCAATCAGAGGAGCATGCACCTCTTGATCTCAGGGTCTTGAGTTCAAGCCCATGTTAGATGTAGACATTATTTAAATAAATAAAATGTGAAAGAAAGAAAGAAAGAAAGAAAGAAAGAAAGAAAGAAAGAAAGAAAGAAAAAGAAAGAAAGAAAGAAAGAAAGATCTCACATATAGGATCTTGGAAATTGATCATCTGCCCCTTCATAAAACTCAAAATTCATTTTTTATTTATGTTTATTATTTATTTTTGAGAAAGAGAGAGTGTGTGTATGAGCGGGGAGAGGCAGAGAGAGAGGGAAACACAGAATCTGAAGCAGGCTCCAGGCTCCGAGCTGTCAGCACAGAGCCTGATGCGGGGCTCAGACTCACAAACCATGAGATCATGACCTGAGCCAAAGTCAGAAGCTTAACTGACTGAACCACCCAGGTGCCCCAAAATTCATTTTTTAATTCATAAAATTCAAAAGATACTTGAGGACCTACTATCTACCAGGTATTCAAAGTGCCAACATACAGAGGTGAACATGAAGTACACGTTCGCCTTCTCATAAAGACTTCATTCCAGTGATTGGAGGGAAAGAGAAAGAGAAGAAAGCAAAGATTTCGGATCATGATAAATGTTCAGAATGGGGGGTTGGGACATGTTCTTGGAGAAAGTAATACGGAGACTGAAAAATGAGAAGTAATATAAAACATCATGGGAAGAAGATCCAAGGCAAACATGATGGCCCTGAAATGGGAATGAGCTTGGCATGTTAAAGTGAAGGAATACCAGAAAGCCACAGAGCAGGTCTCCACTGGAGTATTAGAAATGTGTCAGGGCACTTTCAACTGTCACATAATAGGCTTGTGATGTTGTTGTTGTTTCATGAACAGAGGCCAAGGATGCTAAATACCTAACACTATTCAAAATGATCCTATTCTGGAAATAATTTTCCCACCCAAAATACCAGCACCTCCTTTGAGCAACCCTGACAGCAAATAGTGAGTGAATGAGAAATGGGTAAAGGGGAGGTCAAGAAGCTAGATTGGGATCACATCAATCTAGCAAGAATGCAAGAGAAGTCATTAAATGCCCAGTAAGTTTTCAAAAGTCCTAGAGATAGGAAGCATGCCTTTATACAATATTCTGTTCCACTATCATAGCATCCTGGTTTAGATAATCCTTTTTATACTTGAGTCTGACTCTTTGTAATTTCCACTTAAATTCCTAGTACCACAGAAGGATGCCCCAGAAAGCTCCCTCTTGGTCTGAATCTCTACCTTCAGATTTGATTACACCCTGGTCTGGGGACAATTCTATAACCACTAGAGCGAATTCCACAATTCACTGGTACATATCTCAAGTGAAAATGAAATACGTTTTTCCCATTTCTTTGTTGTCCCACTTCATCCTTGTCCCTAGCTCTTCCTAGTAACTGGCTGCTAAGACTCAATCCCCATATTCCATTCCAGATGATTACTTCTACTTGAATAGGGGGCAATTGATAACCACCAGGAGCCCTCATTCTCTAAAGACTGGACCCTACTTGGTTTGTGCCAATACTTTCAGCATTCAAACCTGCCCATGAACCCCAGGCTCATAGCAGATGTTCTCTTACTTCCAACCAGACTTTCCTAATGCTCACCATATGGCTACCTGGCTGCATTTCCATGCCTCATCTTGTTGCCAGCCATGTCTGTGTTCATACTATGTCCATCTGCCAAGGCACCCATGAAGGAAGCAGACTACTGTACAAGAACAGTAACTTAAGAGTCAAACCTGGGTGTGAATCCTGATGCCATAGTTCACTAACTATGGCATTCTTTTTAATCTCTTAGAGCCTTAGTTTCCTAAAGCAGTGATGATGGTAACGATAATGATGACACCGCCTCAAAGTTCTGTAATAAGTAAATTAGCATGACGTGGGTGTTCAAATGCAGCTGTTGTTATCATCTTTATTTATAATCATTGCTGGGCCTTTCTAATAAAAGCCAAAAGCTTATACCCATTATCAGGCACATCTGGATTCCGTGCCCTCACTGCCCTTTTACTTCCCTAAACCTCTGCTCCATACTAACTAGAGTACCTGGTTTACTGGTTCTGGTCCCATCTCATCAAAAAACTGATTGTTAGGCATAACTCCAAATCAGTCTAGCTCCTAAGTTAACCAAGTCACAGAAGACTATTGAGCAGGAAGGGGTGGGTGTACACAGGAAGAGGTAGATGCAGAGAGGTATTCTTGGAATGCCAAAAAGGTAGGGCAATTGCTAAGGATAAGGCTAAATGGAGGACTGAGACAGAAGGAAATAGCAGGGAGTGGGAAGGGAGAACAAAGAAACTCTTATCCTCAATTATCCTGACAGTTCTGGGTTTGGCCTACATTAGCAGAATCTTTGTTTAGATGTTCATTTTGCTTTGGCTATAGAGGCCCCTCCCAGTGGGACTGCGGGGAGTTTTATAACCCATCGTCCCACTGCTCACTCCTGTGGTTTTAACTGATGGGGAGGAAGGGAACTACTCAGTACAATTAGGTCCCTTCCATACAACACAGCTGCTTTTCTTCATAGAGATTTACTTTTGACAAGTAATTTATGTTGCTTTCAATTACTATAGGCTGTTACTGGGGGACGGGGGAGGAAAGGATGCGAGAAAAGATTGCTGGGAGTGTTCTGATGTCGCCTGTTGTAACAGGTGGCCTGAGGAACTGCTGACTTGAAGGGAGGCCACAGCTGCTCTCAGCTGGCTGGACTGATGCAGAAACCTAATGGAACCCGGACCAGGCATAACCCCAGTGCACCAAGTGAACAGCTGTCTCTATTTTAATTGGGGGAAGGAAGTGGCACAGATTTGAAAAATAATATTATTAGAACCAGAGTGCAAAGGTATGGTCTGATTCCACTCCATTTTATTATTTGTTATAAACAGTTTATGAAAACATACTGAATAAATTATTATGGTGTCTCTTTAGATTTTTCACCACTGTTGATGACCAGTGATTCTCAGACTTTAATGTGCACATAAATCACATGGGGACCTTATTAAATTTCAGATTCAGATTCATTAGTTCTGGGATGTGCCTGAGATTCTGCATTTCTAACAAGTTTCAGGCGATGCCAGCCAGATCTGCTCATCCACAGATAACACTCTGAGTAGCAAGACTCTCAACTACACAGCACTTGAGAGTATAAGATTACTAAAAACACTGCTAAGCTGGGGTGCTTCGGTGGCTCAGTCGGTTGGGCGTCCGACTTCCGCTCAGGTCATGACCTCGCGGTTTGTGAGTTCGAGCCCCGCATCAGGCTCTGGGCTGACAGCTAAGAGCCTGGAGCCTGCTAAGGATTCTGTGTCTCCCTCTCTCTCTGCCCCTCCCCCACTCACACTCTGTCTCTTTCTCCTTCAAAAATAAATAAACTTTAAAAAAAATTAAAAAAAAAACACTGCTAACCCGTCAAATGTTAGAAATGGTCTTTCAGTAGGAAGTGAAAGTAAACTACATACTGATGAGATTTTAAAGGAAATTGAATGGCTAAAGAGGTCATTAACATTAGCAATTTAAAATTGCTCTTTTGACCTCTTAGATTTCTGATCATACACTATGGGCTTAAAAATACCCATTACAATTATATCAGAAATGGCTTAGTGTATGAATATTTCAGTTTCTGAGAAATTTAACTATGGCTTTTTTTTTATTACTCTGACCATACAATCAAGCAACCAAGGGATTCTTTAAATTATTGAATTCAGCAATTTAACTACATGCGAAGTTTTAGAAAGGCTTTTCCTCCACTTTGGCAAAAGGTTTAATCCTGATGAGTAAATCAGTAAAAATTAAGGCAAATATCAGTGAGAATTCACCGCCTGGGAAGGGAAAAACTGGGTGCTGAGACACAGTGCAAATGATTCATGACATGTGCTGCAGCTGATAGAAACAGAACATTTGGCAATATTAGGCCAATGTGCTTTCTATCTTCTCCCTGTCTCCCAATATGAAATTTTACTATCACTGATGCTCTGTAAAAGAGAAGAAGATGAAAGGAGAAAGTTGCCATGAGTCAGGAGGAGGAACATGAGAGCCAGATACTACAGCACAGGAGTTTGTGAGAGGAAGGAACAGAGCAAACACTTGTCCTGCCCTCCCTTCCAGCCAATGCAGGAGGCATAAGAAAGAGAATGCAAGTTAAATATAAATACAGAGAACTGATGATTGCCAGAGAGGAGAGTGATGAGGGATGGGCAAAATGGGTGAAGGTGAGTGGAAGATACAGCTTCCAGTTATGAAATGACTAATTCACAGGAATAAAAGGCACAGCATAGGGAATCCAGTCAACGATACTATGATAGTATTGCATGGTGACAGATGGTAGCTACACTTGTGGTGAGCAGAGTATAACACATAGAGTTGTGGAATCACTATGTCATACCCCTAAAACTAGTGTAACATTGTGTGTCAGCTATACATAAATAAAAAGCTTTTTTAAAAAAGGGACTAGATTAAGCAAAAATAGCATGCTTTAACTTCACTTCTGTCTCAGATAGTGAGGTGATTTAACTGGCTGTCCTCAGATCAGCTCTGGGGTGGCCATTCCAGGGGAAGACCTGGTGTGTTGTCGTTGGTCAGAGAAGACCTGCACCTAACTGTCTGGAGCCTTCCTCGGCTCTTAGTTCCTGAGAGGCAGGGACAGTCGGTAGAGGTTTCCACGTGCACCATGGAGGGACACAGAAGGCAGCTAATAATGCTGGCTGGCAAGAAAGGTCAAATGACCAGAGACAACACAGCAAGGAAGACCAGAGTTAGAAATGAAAGTAGTTGTAAGCAGAATGCTAAAAGGCCAACAGGGCAATCAAAGGCAAGGGAAGGCTGAATCTTCAGGAATGTTCTCAGAGCCATGACTGAGCCAGAGCAAAAAGACCTCAACCAGCCCTGTGCTGACTTTAGCAGCAGGTAAGAGAAACTGCTGGCAGAAGAGAGCAGGCAGTACTGGGACCTGCTTGTGGCTGGCTCCTGGGCTCCCCTCCCCGTTCTTCCCTGGCACCATCCGGCCAAATCACAACCACTTGCATACACCCCAATATTGTTCTAGAAAGAAACCACGAGGGGTGGTAAAAATCTACAAGATTGTAATGTGATCTAATAAGACTCTGAGTTACCTTAAGAGCCTGCATAAATTATTGCATTTGAGTGACTACATTTAGGTGTTTTATTTCTACCTCCTCACTAACTAGACAGAAGGGGGTTCTTAAAGAAAATCAAATCTACAGAAAATAAAGCTATTATTTCTTTTCACAGTTCAGTGTAGTGTGAATTTAATTCACAAGCCCGATTCAGCTATAATGAATCATCACATTTCAGTCAGCAGATTACCTCATTCTGAGGTAGAAACATGGAGTTTTGCATGTCTGATCTGTCATTGCTCCTCCCCAAGTTCTGCTCCTCTGTGGGCTAAGCTCAAACCAAGGCCTCCACTGCTAACTGTTAGGAAGCTTCCTGCCCTGAACATAGCACTCAGGAGTGGCCCCATAGCCTGTGCTTTTCCAGCCTAAGGCCACTCCAGGATTTGCCCTGGTTTTGAAAATTGATGTGAGTTAATTTCTTCCATATGTTCAGGGAACAGAATCAAAAGAGCAGGAACTTCAGAAAGAGATTCTGTATTGGATTCTACTTTGGGCATTTATCATCCACTCGGCTATGGGCAAGCCACTTTTCCTTCTGAGGCTCCTTTGATAAAGTGGAGTTTATAATATCTACCCTTGGAAATACTATAAGAATTAATAATAAATCAATAAATCAGGGTCATATTACACTATTCCAGTTTCTTCTATTGTGACCACAGCCCAATAATGGCCTATTCCACTGGGACCATGGACCTCCACTCTTCACCCCACAGAGAGATCCTATTCCAGGACCCCACACAGTTTCCTTTCTCCAAACAGGTAGATGTTCTGTTTTGCCATCAGACCCTGCTTCAGAACCAAAGGATGGACATCTCCCACTGATGGCAGGCATTGTTAGCCCTTTCTGGAAACTGCCTCGGCCAAAATCATACCCTTTTTCTGGAGGGTGCCCTGGTATCCAAACACTGGTGGGTGCAGGGAGATAAAGACCAATCCCATTGGCCTACACCAGAAAAATTCTGAAAGGCATCAGAGCAGGGCTGGCCAAGAAAGGCTTTGTGGTGACTGCATCACAGCCCATCTTTTCCCACAGCTCATTCCTGCTTCCTCACCTTCTTCCTATAGATATGGATCCTAAGAGCCCTCCCTCATAAACAACCTGCATGGTACTCTCTGGTTCAGAGTTGGCCTCCTGGTGAACCCATCTGGTGACAATAAGCTACCACAGTCCCTGCTCAAAACCACTCACTGACCTATTATTGTTGATACTGTGCAATCATCTTAACAAAAATTTGGGAAAATAAACATTCATACCCTCTGGGCCACTATTTTTGGACCACTGCTACGGGTCATAGCCAGGGTAATCCTTTCGTCCTGATCCTTCCTTCCTGAGGGTCTTAGCCTGCCCACCAACCAAACACATCTCAGAGAGTCCACTACTTACACAGTGGCTTTAGAACACTTGCCACACTACAGTACTGGCCAACACGGACATAGCCTTTAGCCTTCCTTTGATCCAGAACAAAAATTTGCAACTACCACAAGAAGGTTTTTATATCATTGTCTCCATTCTATGTGAATAAACACTGTCTAGCTGTAGGAAATTGTCCATTCCTCTATATAGACTAAGCACCTGCTTGTATTTTGCCCCGCTGTATACAAATGAATCATTTTAGGAAATGAGTAGAACAAATATGCTCTAGCAACTGCAATACAAGCCAGTGCCCAATTTGCAGATAAGATGTGCTCCCTGAGTTGATTTGCAAATTGACTATTTGGAACTCAGAATGCATTATCCCAAAAGCAATGTTATAAATGATGGCCAGCTTCACTGTGTTTCCACAAAACCCTAGTGAATTCACAACCTTTACAATGACTTTAATAATGGGTTGTTCTGCATGGGGAAAAAGCACAAAGCATCAGAAGGAAACCATGTGGCACCAAGAACACAAATGTCTCTCTCACTCTTAGCTGTACTCGCCTCTCTGCAACACGTTTGCTGTAATCACCCATTTTCAAGGTGGCACTGAGGTCCAGTGATGACACTGGCCCTTCTCCTCTCTCTCCTCTAGAACTTGGACACAAATATAATGTAGACTTGATGAGTTCTGGCTTCAAGTGGATGATAAGCAACATACAGAAGCTATAAGAATGTTTCTTGATGATTAGACCACGGGAGAATCTTCTTTGGCACAGAATGGAAAACTTGTAGTTTGAAAGTATGAGTTTATTTGCAAAAGAGTTATTCCCAAAGGACCATCATTATATCTTATGTGTAAGCCTAGCTAACAATAGCTGAGGCCAGAGAGCCTAACCCCTGGTTTTACTGCATCCCCCAACAATACTATCTTGTCACACATGTGCAAAACAATGTCCTTCTGAAATACTTTCACAGGCCCCCTAAAGCAGAATAAGTAGATCTGTGGCCTAATGCAGTATTCCAAAATGTAATCCCTTAATCAATAGCATCAGTATAACAAGCACACTTGCTAAAAATGCTACTTTTGGGTACCACCTCACAGCTATTAAATCAAAAATTCTAGGACTGGGGCCTAGCAATCTGTGATTTAACAAGCCCTCCATGTTATTCTATGTACACTAAAGTTTGAAAAACAGTGACCTAATGATTTTGAAAAAAAAAAAAAATTTAAGAAAATTGAGATTAATTTCTTTTTAAAGAGAAATGGCAAGAAACATTGTCAATCAAGTTATTCTACATATAACAAAAATATAACTTTTAGAAGATAATTAGTAATTCAACTCAAAAATATGTTTATTCCATGTCTAATATGTACAGGCTATACCTTATATGCTAAGGAATATTAAAATGTGAGTGAAATGGGGTGCCAGGGTGGCTCAGTCGGTTAAGCGTCCGACTTTGGCTCAGGTCATGATCTCACAGTTCATGAGTTCGAGCCCCATGTCAGGCTCTGTGCTGAAAGCTCAGAGCCTGGAGCCTGCTTCGGATTCTGTGTCTTCCCCTCTCTCTGCCCCTCCCATGCTCATGCTCTTTCTCTGTCTCTCAATAATAAATAAACATTAAAAAAAATTTTTTTAAATAGTGAGTGGAGTACAAATCAAAGACTCTTTAACCTAGTGAAACTGAAGGGAGAGAGGAAAGGTAACAACAATTAACTAATACCAGACAGATTATTTGTAGTTAGAAAAATGTAAAATAAAATGTCATGGAAAAAAATAAAGAAAATAATTTTACAGAAATAAACACAAGGTTTTGAGACTACATCAGAATCAGGCCTTGAAAGGCAGGTATACATTTTGAGAAGCCATGTTAGAAGGAGGGGATGAAGGGCTTCGTGGAACTGGTGAAAGACAAAGTTTCCCAGGAAAGAGGACATGAGCAAAGCCATGGTACAATGCTTCCTCAAAACTGTGTCATACATAAGTTATTACTGGGATTAAATCAATTTTCCTCAACTCTTGGGACAGCTGGGTGAGGACTGGAGCAGCCAAAGACCACAGGCCAATTACTGCTGTAATAAGTAGTTGCCTAGAGATACCCCAGTGTGACTTACTAATGTTCTTTCTATGTGTACCATGACACCAAAGAGATTGTTCAAGAAATCAAGACGAACACATAGAATTTGGGAACTGAGTAGATAAGGTGAACAGACAGGTAGGCCTTAGGTACCTTACTCAGTAAGCTGGATCTTATTTAGAAGGCAACAGGATGTTGCCTAGGATGCTGTTAGGGAGGAATGGCATGAATTTCCCTGGCTTCTAAAATTATTACCACACAATATGTGATTGATTAGACTAAAAACAGATGGAATCAGGCAAATAGGTTAAAATGTTATCAAATTAGGACAGAGCCGAAACTACCGTAGCAAAGAAAAGGATGAGAGCCTCAGGATAATCAGTTCACTAATATCTGACTGTCTATGATAGACAAGATACATATTGTTGCTTCAGAGAAAACACCAATGCAAAGGCCCTTTACTTTAAATAAATTAAAACCTGTTATGCAGAGGTAAAAGACCATTATAAAATTATAATAAATGGCAAAATAATTCTAATTAAGGAAGCATATGTGCTATAGAGGTTTAAATGGCTGTAAGGTCACTTTTTTATGGATGTATCATGAGTATTTCATGGATAAAGTACTGGTTTAGCCATAAGCTATCAGGATGAAAAGTGTTATTACCAAAGAGGTATAGACAAGAGCATTCTAGATACGGAAAACAAAATTGGTTTAAAAAAAGACAAAGGTAGACAAGTTTACACTTATTTAATAGTGCAGTATATTTGGAAAATGTGAGAGATGAGCTTGAAGTCATTAGGAAAATGAAAATCAAAACTACAATAAGATACCACTTCACTCACAAAACTTGCTACAATAAAAAAATTACAAGTGTTGGTGGGGATGTAGAGAAAAATCAGAACCTTTATATACTGCTGGGATTATAAAATAGTGAACCATCTTTGGAAAACAGTTTGTCGATTCCTTAAAAAGTTAAACATAGACACAGCTAACATCATCCTTAATGGGGAAAAACTGAGAGCTTTTCCCCTAAGGTCAGGAACAAGATAAAGATGTCAACTCTCACCACTTTTTTTCAACACAGTAGTGGAAGTCCTAGCCTCAGCAATCTGAAAAGAAATAAACAATAATAAAAGACATACAAACTGGTAAGGAAAAAGTAAAATTTTCACTATTTGCAGATGATATGATCCTATATATAGAAAACCCTAAAGTCCACCACAAAACTACTAGAACAGATAAATGAATTCAGGATACAAAATTGTAGGATACAAAATCAATATACAGAAATCTGTTACATTTCTATACACTAATAATGAAGTACCAGAAAGAAAAGTTAAGAAAATAATCCAATTTATAATCGGACCAAAAAGAATAAAATACCTAGAAATAAATTTAACCAAAGAGGTGAAAGGCCAAATGGAAAGATAATCCATGTTCATGAATTGGAAGAATTGATATTGTTAAAATGTCCATAGTACCCAAACAATGTAAATCACTATTAAAATACCAATAGCACTTTCAAATAACTAGAACAAATAACTCTAAAATTTGTATGGAATCATAGATGATCCCAAATAGCCACAGCAATCTTGAAAAAAGAACAACATAGCTGGAGGTATCACAGTCCCAGATTTCAAGATACTTTACAAAGCTATAGTAATCAAAACCGTAAGATACTGGTATAAAAACAGACATATAGATCAACAGAACAGAATAGAGAGCCCATAAATAAACCCACACTTACATGGCCAATTAATCCATGACAAAGGTGGTAAAAATATACAATGGGAAAAAGTCTCTTCAACAAATGGCGTCGGGAAAACTGGACAACTACATGCAAAAGAATGAAAATTGACCATTTTCTCACATCATACAAAAAATAAACTCAAAATGGATTAAGGAATTAAATGTAAGACCTGAAACCATAAAAATCCTAGAAGAGAACATAGGTAGTAATTTCTCTGACATTGGCCATAGCAACATTTTTGTATATATGTCTCTTCAGGTAAGAGAAACAAAAAGCAAAAATAAATTATCAGTACTACACCAAAATGTAAAGCTTTTGCACAGTAAAGTAAACCATTAAAGAAACAAAAAGGCAACCTACTGAATAGTAGAAGATATTCACAAATGACATATCCAATAAAGGTTTAGTATCCAAAATATATAAAGAACTTATACAGCTCAACACCAAAAATCCAAATAATCCAATTAAAAATGGGCAGAGGTCTTGAATGGACTTTCTTCCAAATAAGATCTACAAATGGCCAAGAGATACACAAAAAGATGCCCAACATCAGTAATCATTAAGGAAATGCAAATCAAAACCATAATGAAATATCATCTCACACCTATCAGAATGGCTAAAATCAAAAACACAAGAAATAACAAGTATGGTGCAAAAGGAACCCTCATGCATTATAAGTGGGAATGTAAACTGGTACAACCACTGTGGAAAACAGTAAGGAGGTTCCTCCAAAAATTAAAAATAGAATTACCATATGATCCAGTAATTCTACTACTGGGGTATGAAAACACTAATTCAAAAAGATACGTGCACTCTTATGTTTACTATAGTGTTATTTACAATAGCCAAATAATGGAAGCAGCCCAAGTGTCCATTAATGGAGGAATGGATAAAAAGGTGGTGTGTGTGTGTGTGTGTGTGTGTGTGTGTGTGTGTGTGTGTCTATATATACTGTGTGTGTCTATATATATTTTATATATATATGTATGTGTATATATTGTATATACAATATACATACAATGGAATATCATTAAACCATAAAAAAGAATGAAATCAGGGATGTCTGGGTGGCTCAGTTGGTTAAGTGCCCAACTTCGGCTCAGGTCATGATCTCACGGTTTGTGAGTTCAAGCCTTGCATCGGGCTCTGGGCTGACAGCTCAGAGCCTGGAGCCTGCTAAGGATTCTGTGTCTCCCTCTCTCTCTGTCCCTCCCCTTCCCATGCTCTGTCTCTCTCTGTCTCAAAAATAAATAAAACATTAAAAAAAAAAAAAAAAAAGAATGAAATCTCACCATCTGCAACAACATGGATGGACCTAGAGAGTATTAAGCTAAGTGAAATAAATCAGTCAGAGAAAGACAAATACCATATGATTTCACTCATATGTGAAATTTAAGAAACAAAACAAAGAAAAAAAGAGACAAACCAAGAAACAGACTCTTAACTATAGAGAACAAACTGGTGGTAACCAGAGGGGAGGTGGGTGGGGATATGGATGAAATAAGTGAAGGGGATTAAGAGTACACTTATCAAGGGGCACCTGGGTGGCTCAGTTGGTTGAATGCCCAACTGTTGATTTTGGCTCACGTCTTGATCCCAGGGTTGTGGGATCAACCCCTGTGTTGGGCTCTGTGCTGAGCATGGAGCATGCTAGAGATTCTCTCTTTCTCCCTCTGTCCTTCCCCCTGGTTCGTTCTCTTGCTCTCTCTCTCTCTCTCTCTCTCAAAACAAACAAAAAAAGAGTACACTTACCATAATGAGAACTGAGAAATGTATAGAGTTATTGAATCACCATACTGTACACTTGAAACTAATATAACTACATTAGTTAAGTGTACTGAATTAATTTTTTTTTATTTTAAAAATACAAAAAAAAAGAACCAATGCATAACCAAAAAAAAAAAAAAAAAAAATACTTAAACACAGGGTTGCCATATGACTCACTAATTCCATCAGGTATATAACTGATAGACTTAAAACATATTTAAACAAAAACCTATAAATGAATATTCTCAGCAGCAAAAAAGCCAAAAACTGGAAACCACTCAAATATCCATCAACTGATAAATGAATAAATATGGTATATCCCTTCCATACAATTGAATATTATTAAGCTACAAAAAGAAATGAAGTATTTCACAGTCCATAACATGAAAATAAAAACATTATGCTAAGTGAAAGAAGACAAACACAAAAGACCATATATTTTGTGCTTCCATTATATGGAATATCCAGAATAAGCAAATCCAGAGACAAAGAAAATAGATTCCTGGTTGCCACAGGCTTGGGAGAGGGAGAAAGAAAGAATTAATGGTAATGAGTATAGAATTTCTTTCTGGGGTGATGAAAATTATCTGTAATTAGATAATGGTGATAGTTGCACAACCTTGTGAATATACTAAAACATTCATAAAGTGTACATTTAAGTGTACACTTTAAATGGCAGTTTTTTTGATATGCATATTATATGTCAATTTAAAAAGAGTAAGGAAGTAGAAAAGGGAGGAAAGAATGGGGAAAAGCACCACTGGAAGAGGCCTATGGAGTGGGCTGCAGGCCAGATAGAACTCAACTCTGATGAGATCAGTTTTAACTGTGGTAACCAAAAATTAAACCATCGACTTTTCAATTTGTTCTAAGGTTTTGAGAACCTTAATGATCTTGCCCTAGGGCACAAAGCTAAGGTACCCAGTTGGGAAGTTAGGATGCATTCTAATTACAAAGCCACATTCTTAACTATGGCATCCACTGTCTTTTCTGGTCTGAGATTAAGGTAATTTTCTTTACATTAGACAAGACAGTTATTGTCCAGGGAAATGTTATTGGATGGAGACTAATATCAAAAATATGGGAGAGATGTTTGTTTATATAGAAATTAAAGATGAGAAATACTCTTAGGCTATAGGGTTTGCCTAAAAATAAGAGTCATCATTACTCAACCATTAAAAGGATGAAATCTTACCATTTGAGACAACATGGCTGGACCTAGAGGGTATTATGCTACATGAAACGAGTCTGACAGGGAAAGACAAATGCCATATAATTTCACTTATATGTAGAATCTAAAAAAACAAAAACAAACGAATAAACAAATAAAAAGCAGAATCAGACCTATAAATGCAGGAAACAAACTGATGGTTGGTTGCCAGAGAGGAGAAGGTGGGGGAATGGGCAAAATGGTAAAGGGGAGTAGGAAATACAGGTTTCCAGTTATGAAATAAGTAAGTCACAGAGATGAATGGTACAACATAGGGGATATAGTCTATGCTACTGTAACAGTGTTGCATGGCGACAGATGTTAGCTACATGGTTTAACCTACAGAGTTGCTGAATCACTACTGAACACCTAAAACTAATGTAACATCGTGTGTCAACTATACTCAAATAAAAATAAAAATAATTATAAATAAGAGTGATCAAAAAATTTTATTTAAGAAAATAATAAATTTCATCTGAGTAAATTTCATAGGTAATGAATATCTCTTTCATGTATTTCTAAGAGTGAATAGGCAGAAAAAATATTGAGTGCAGTACCCAGGAACTGAAATAATCTTCTATGAATGGCAAAAAGGAACTTCTTAACCCTACTGTAAAGCCCATCCAGTTGACAAAAATTCTGTGTACTATGATTCAGTATCCAGCGAGCTCAATCCAGACACTGGTTTGAGGCCAATATCATGTTCAGATCTCATATGACTAGTTGATCTGTCTAATTTTACTGCCATTCCTGACAGTTACAGTTGTATCAAAAACATGTCCTTGATTACAAAGAAAAAAAAAGGATAAAACATACAAATGCATAAAAACAAATCCTTCTACACCAAAAAAAAAAAAATGTTATCCTAAGTGACTCCATTCTTATGGATAATAAATCCTTTCTATCATTGTATATGGTGGACAACACATAATACAATGTATTGTTTATATCCAATAGTATTATTTTGACACTTGAGAAAATTTTAATCATATTTCTTATATTATGACAAGTACTAATTCCCTCTATTTAAGAGATCTAGTAAGACTGTGGGACCAAGACAGAAAAAAACTTTGGAGAAAAATCAAAGATTAAATATAAAAAGAACAAAACTTTTACTCGGAAAAAAATGAAGGTCTAAGGATGGATAGGTCCCTTTTTCATGGGGACAATGTGAACAAGTAACAAAGGCCAGAGACCTTATTCAACTTCACCTGTGAAATGGATACAATTTTAATGATACTATCAATGAAATGAATGATACTGTGAAACACTATCAGAAAGAATAGTCTGGAATGATTAAAGAAAGAGGGATATATACATAATGAAATAAAAGTATATCTAAATAATGCAAGTCCTCATATTAATATTATATTACAAGACATAAAATAAGAATTTATATAGTTTTTAAAGATCTAAAATGATGAAATACAAGCCAGTTTCTTAAATGGAAATAATGGTTCCAAAAACTATGAGGTTTTACTTTAACTTGGAGAAAATCTAAAAAGTGGTTTATCAGGCTACTACTGAAGAAAACAAGAAAAAAAAAAAGATAACTGGAAACGACATGAAATACAGTCTTCCCAAACATAATGGCTTTAATTTTTACCAAACCATAAATTAATATAATAATAAAATCCTCTTTTAGGATTTTCAAACCATTTTGACAGCCATAACACCAATTGTTGAGGAAAAATATCATATATGGCAGGCAGCAGAAGGAAGGCAATTATTCCGATGTCCCATGTCAGTTCCTAGAATTAAAATTCATAGTGCATACTAGATAAAATGCCATATTCTCACTTCTCTTTGCTCCTTCCCACTAAGAACAAATATAAACCCTAGAAATATGCAAAAGGTAACCAAAAGAGAACCCTGAATATAGAAAGAGGAAGATACACTGATTATGGATTCCAGGACTGGAGAAAATATAGCAGTAGGGTTTCTCGTGACTTCCAAATCAACAGAAGAAAACAACCCAGGCCTAGCATTTCTCAATATCCAACCTATCTATAGAAGGTGACCCACATGGGTTCATTTTTCACCCATATCAAATAGGAGTCCTAACAACAACACCAGGAGAGCCCAGCAATACTGACCGAGGAGATTGGTCAGAAAACCTACTGACAATATAAGTCTTGAGAAAGCACTCAGTCCTCTGCTGAGCCTGAGGCTACCCTTCCCCACCGAAAATCACCAGACAACACCAGCAAGAG
Organism: Panthera onca; assembly: GCF_046562875.1. NCBI lineage: Eukaryota > Metazoa > Chordata > Mammalia > Carnivora > Felidae > Panthera > Panthera onca. The sequence goes on from NC_138347.1 coordinate 54,098,218, forward strand.
GAATCCTACTATGTCAAGTGGCCCAGCTCAGGAAGCCTCATAGTCCCCACAGGCTAGAGAATCTCTTCCTTCAGGTAGCACCAACAGGGGCAAAGCAAGTGCCTAGTCTAGAAAGTGCCTGTCATCCTCATGAGTTGGACTCCCTTCTCCCAGCTAGAGGCACCAGAAGTCTGAAATGGGAAAGCTCCTTGTACTTCAGGTAGCACCATCAGGAACCAATGGAAGCCTAGGCAGCACCAGACACTAAGCAGATGAAACAGTACCATAAAAGCTCTGAAAATTAAATGTCCACCAAAATCACAACCCAAAAGTAGACCAGGATCTGAAAACTAAACCCAAACAGGACAAATTCATACTAAAATAAAGACTTAACTAGGACCCAGAGTCTCCTAATGTAATAAACGAAAAATGTCCAGAACAACAAAAGAAAATAAAATCATTTCTCATACCAAGAACCAGGAAAATCATAACTTGAATGTAAGAAAAAAAAAATAAATTGACAGAAATAACTAAGTAAAGTAGATGCTGGAATTATCTGACCATGATTTTAAGGCAGCCATCATAAAAAGTACTTCAATGAAATATATTTTTTAAAAAAAGATAAAAGAGTAACATGAAATTTTGCATTAAAAACATAAAAATATCCTCCCAAAATTGGCCAAAAAATACTTCAACAAGCAAGTACAAGTTCTCTTAAAACAAATTTAAAAAATGGAAAGTCTCAGCAAATAATAGAATTTGTAAAATAATAATAATAACAACAGTAATAATAACCAAATAAAACAGAACTGAGAAATGCAATAACTAGGGGAAAGACCTTCATGAATTGGCTCAATGGTATAATGGAGATAACAAAGGCTAAATTCAATGATCAATGGAACTTATATAATCTGATTAATAGAGAGAAAATAGAAAACAAAAAGTGTCTCCCCCAAAAAAAAGTGCCTCAAGGACTTAAAGGACAAATAGCCGAAGATCCAACATTCATGTCACTGGAGACTCAGAAAAGGGAAGAATAGGGCCCAAAGGGTGCTTGAAAACTTTCCAATTTGGCATAAACCTACAGATCCAAGAAGGTGAGCAAACCCAAATAAGATAAATCCAAAGAAATTCAATCCAATACATTATACTTAAACTTCTGAAAACTAAAGACCAATAACAAATCTTAAAAGCAGCCAGAGAGAAATAACACATGTACACAGAAAACTAATTTGAATAACAGCAGATTTCTCATATGAAACCATTGAGGCCACAAGAAAAGTGGCATAACTTTTTACAAGTGCTGAAAGAAAATAACTGTCAACTATGAATTCTACAACCAGTGAAACTATCCTTCAGGAATTGAGAAAAAAAAATTCTTAATTTTCAGATCAAAGAAAACTAAAATAATTTGTTGACAGCAGACAGGAGTGTAAAAAAAATGACTAAAAGAAATTCCACAAACAGAAAACAGTGATGAAAAAAAAGAATCTTGGAGCATTAGGAAGGAAGATTGAACAACTGAAAGAACACAAATATAAGTACATACAATAAACTATCTCCTCATGAATTTTACAAATCATATTTGATAACTGAAACAAAAAGTGTAACACTATCTGATACTCAAGAAAATGATATTTAAAAGCAAGGACAGTAAAGGGATTGAAACAGTAGTAAAATATACACTGCAACAAAAGTGATAAAATATTGATATCACTGGGATAATAAACATATATACACTGTAATAAACAGAGGAACTACTAAGAAATCTATTCAAAGAGATGTGTTAAAAAAAACACTAAAAATAAATCAAGATAGAATCCTAAGAAATGTTCAACTAATGCACAGGAAGGTAAAAAGAAACATAAAAATGAGAAAATTAACAAACAGAAAATAATGAAATGACAGACATGTCCTAGAACAATATAATTCTAAAATATAAATGGTCTAAAATGATCAATTAAAAGATAGTAGATAGAAAAATATGATGACACTGCATGCTTTTTAAAAGAAACTTACTTCAGGGGCGCCTAGGTGGCTCAGTCGGTTGAACGTCTGACTTCACCTCAGGTCATGATCTCACAGTCTGTGAGTTCGAGCCCCACGTTGGGCTCTGTGCTGACAGCTCCGAGCCTGGAGCCTGCTTTGGATTCTGTGTCTCCCTCTCTCTCTGTCCCTCCCCCACTCATGTTCTGTCTCTCTCTCTCTCTCTGTCAAAAATAAACATTAAAAAAATTTTTTTAAATAAAAAAATAAAAGAAACTCACTTCAAATTCAACATAGGTAGGTTTAAAACAAAAGGATGGAAAATGATATACCATACAAAAGTTTTTTATATCAGAAGTGGTTATATTAATATCTGATAAAATATACTTCAGAACAAGGAAAATTACTAGGGAACTACTAAGGATAAAGAGGATAATACATTATAAAAGGATAATACATTATAAAAGGATGAGTCCACCAGGAGGTATAATAGTCCTAAATGTGTATACATCAAACAAGCTTCAAAATACATGAAGCAAAAACTGATAGAGATAAAAGAAATAGAAAAATAATAGGTATGTCAATAGCCCATACTCAGCAGTTCAAGGAACTACTAGACAGAAAATCAGTAATGATATAAAATATCTGAACACAGTAAACCAAAAAGATATAATTTACATATATAGAGCCCTCCATTCAGTAACACAGAATACACTTTTTTTTTCCAAGTGCCCTCAGAACACTCACTAAGATAAGCCAGTAATAGGTCACAAAACAAACCTTAATAAGTTTGAAAGAATTAAAATCATACAGAGAATGTTCTTTGACAACAATGGAATCAAACTAGAAGTTGATAACAGCAAGTCAACATAAAATCTCTAAGTACATGAAAATTAAATGACACATATTATTGATACAATAATAATACATAGCCTCAATAATACACAGCCAAAGAGGAAGTCTCAAGCAAAGTAAAATACAAAGAACTGAAAGAAAATGAGGATACAATATATCACCCTATGTAGGATACAGCTAAATATTTCTGAGAGGAAATTTTATAGCACTAAATGCTTATATTAGAAAAGAGAAAAAAGTCTCAAATTAAAAACTAAAGCTGTTACTTCAAGAAACTATAAAAGAATATCAAAATAAGCCCAACTCAAGCAAAAGAGAGATAATAAAGGTAAGAGCAAAAATCAATGAAATTGGAAAAAAAGAAAATAGAGAAAAATCAATAAATAAAAAGATGCTTGTCCAAAATATTTTATAAAATTGGCCAACCCCCACCATGACTGATAAAGACAGAAGAAAGACACAAATCCACAAATCCAATATGAAGAATAAAACAAAGGATATCAAAACAGATCCTGTAACTATTTAAAAATAATAAAGAAATGCTTTAAACAACCTTATGTTCATATATTCAACAATTTGGATTAAATGTGCCAATTCATTGAATACCACAAACTGTCAAATTTCAATTAAGACTGAGTAAATAATCTGAATAGTCCTATAACCACTAAAGAAATTGAATTCATAACTTAAAACTTCCAAAAATGAAATCTCCAAGCCAAATGTTTAAACTCCACCAAATGTTTAAAGAAGAATTTCATAATCTCTTTCAGAAAATACAAGAGGGAGGGACACCGGGGCAGCTCAGTTGGTTGAGCTTCTGATTTTGGCTCAGGTCATGATCTCACAGTTCGTGGGTTCGAGCCCCACGTTGGACTTTGTGCTGACAGCTCAGAGCCTGGAGCCTGCTTCAGATTCTGTGTCTCCCTCTCTCTTTGCCCCTCCCCTGCTGGCGCTCACTCTCTCTCAAAAATAAATAAACATTAAAAAAATTGTAAACAAACAAAAAGAAAATACAAGAGGCAATACTTCTAAGCTCATTCTTCAAGTATTATCTGAGTATCAAAGTCAGACAAGGATGGAACAAAAAGGAAATACTGCAGACCGATATCTCTCATGAACTTAGAGGCAAAAATCCTCAAAAATATTAGCAAATGAAACTGAGCAATATATAAAATGAATTAAACACCACAACAACTATAATTTATTTCACGTATAAAAGGCTGTTTCAACACTTGAAAATCAATCAATGTAGTTTACCATAGTAACAACTAAAGAGGAAGAAAAAAAATCTCAGAGAGTTAGGAATGGGGCGTACCCTAGATAAACAGTATCTACAAAAAGCCTATAGCTAACAACATACCTAACAGTAAAACACTGAATGCTTTCCTCCTAAGATTAAGAACAAGGCAAAGATATCCATTGTCACTTATCTTATTCAGCATAGTTCTAGACACTGCAATAAGGCAAGAAAAAGGAATAGAAGGCATACATTCCAGAAAGTAAGAAAAAAACTTTCCTTATTGTCAGACGATATGATTTTTGTGTGTGTAGAAAATCCTAAGAAATCTACAAAAACACCTGTAGAGCTAATTAATGAGTTACAAAAGTGCAAAATAAAAGTTCTGCAACAAAAGTGCAGAATAAAGATGAACACACAAAAATCAATAGCATTTCTATATACTAACAATGAATATGCAGAAACTAAAATTAAAAAGAGTACCTTTTACAATTGCTCCAAAGAAACCGAAGCACTCAGATATAATCTTAAAACATACACAGGACCTGCATGCTTAAAATTACAAAATGCTGATAAAAGAAATCAAAGATCTAAATAAATGGAGACACATATCATGTTCATGAATTTAAAAATTCAGCATAGTAAAGATGTCAATTCTCTGTATATTGATTTATAGGTTTAAAACAATTCCTATCAAAATATCAGTAAGATGTTTTATATACATAGACAAGCTTAGTTTTAACTATTTATAGAAAGGCATAGGTTCTAGAATAACTAAATCAATTTTGAATAGAAGAATAAAGTGGGAAGAGTAACTTCACCAACATTATGTATATCTACATTATCAAGAGAGTGTGGTATTAGTGATGCAACAGACAACAGATCAATGGAACGTAACAGAGACCCCACAAATAGACCCACATAAATGCATTCAATTTAGTTTTGACAAGGGTGCAAAAAGCAACTTAATGGAGGAAGAAAAATCTTTTCAATAAACAGTCCTGGAGCAATTGAACACCCATAGGAGGGTAAGAAACCTGAACCTCAAGTTAAATCACATACCTTATCCAAAATTCACTAAAACATATCATGGACTTAAATGTAAAATGAAAAACTATGCAACTGTTAGAAGAAAAGTTGAGAAAACCATCTGGATCTAGAGCTAGGCAAAGTGTTCTTAGACAGGACACCAAAAGCAAAACTCATAAAAGGAAAAACTGATAAAATAGACTCTATAAAAATTAAAAACTCTTGCTCTGCAAAGACTCTGGTAAGACTTTGAAAAGACAAGCTATAGACAGAGAGAAATTTTTCCAAACCAACAAAAGACTAATAACCAGAATATATATAAAAATTGTCAAAACAAAAACCGTAACAAACAATCCACTTCGAAAATGAGCAAAAGACATACATAGATGGTTCACTGAAAAAAGATATACAGATGGAAAATGACATGTGAAAAAATGTTCAAATCATTAACTATTAAAGAAAAGCAAGTTAAGGGGCTCAGTTGGTGAAGCAACTGATTTCGGCTCAGGTCACAATCTCTCAGTTCATGGGTTTGGCCCTTCATCGGGCTCTGTGCTGACAGTTCAGAGCCTGGAGCCTGCTTGAGATTCTGTCTCCATCTCTCTCTGCCCCTACCCCCTCTTTCAAAAATAAATAAAACTTTGAAATTTTAAAAAAAAGAAATGGAAGTTAAAACCACAGTGAGATAGTATACACCTATAAGAAGGGCTAAAATTAAAAAAAAAAAAAATAGTCACAACACCAAATGCTGGCAAGGATGTGGAGAAACTAGATCACTCATACATACATTGCTGCTATTCAACTCTGACATATAGTTTGGCCATTTCTTTAAAAACTAAATATGCAATCACCACACAACAGCAATTGAATTCATGAGGATTTATCTCAGAGAAATAAAAATGCATGTTTACACAAAAACCTGTACATAATTATTCATGCTCATAACAGCCTAAAACTGGAAATAACCCAGATGCCATTCAACAGATTAAATATAGTACATCCATACCATATAATATTTCTCAGCAATAAAAAGAACTCTTGATACACACAATAATTTGGAATATTATCCAGATAATTTTACTTAGTGAAAAAAAGCCTGTCCCCAAAAGTCTACATACTGTATGATTCCATTTAGATAACATTCATGAAATGACAAAATGACAGAAATGGAGAACAGATCAGTGGTTGTCAGAAGTTAAGGATGGGGTTCGGGAGGGTAGCAGGAAAAAGGGGATGTGTCCACATAAGGGCAATACAAGAGATCTTTCAGATGATGGAAATGTTCAGTATGTTGACTGTGATAGTGGAGATACACACATGATAAAATTGCATAAAACTCGATACAAAAACACAAAGGTGTACAAATCAAACTGGGGACATCTAACGAGATAAATAAATTGCATCAATGTCAACATTTTGGTTATATTAACATACTATAGTTTTTCAAGCTATTACTGTTGGAAAAAATTGAGTAAAGACTACATGGGATCTTTCTGCATCATACCGTACAACTGCATGTGATAAAATCTATAATTATCTTAAAATAAAATGCTTAATTTTTAAAAATACATAGTGCATATAAACTACTTAATACAATGCCTACTGTAGGGAAAAAAAATGCAATGCAAGCTGTTACTGTTTTTGACCAACATGTGCAATTCTGGCAACAATAATTTAACACAACCATGGATATCAGAAGATCTTAATGAGGTTGCTTTACAAGACCTCTGGAAATCATGTCAATATTTTGAGGTTGAAGAAACCACAAATATTTACCATGGAGTATAGAAGACTAAAGGAAATGTTTCAGTCATTAAAAGTGTCAAAATAATAGAAGTTGCATACTTATCAATTGTTAAGGCCAATTTTTAAGGCTACTGTTAAGAGAGGATTTACTTTGACATAAAAATAAAACTGTAACCATTCAAGTTATCTCTTAACTGAGAAGTTTATCTCAGAATATTTGTAATAACCACACAGATTTATCAGGTAGAGATTAAGATCAGGGCTTTCTCACTGCTGCAAACTCCAGGGAACACATTTATGATCCTGGCCCAATGCCCAACTTTCAGAGATGCCAAGAGGGGATTCATGCTTGCAGTCAGAACCTGAAACTTTAAAGGTCATTTCCAGTCACAACTCTGTGATTCTGCCTGACAGAAATCAGAAAACCTTGGCAAAGCTACAGTTAAACCTAATATTAAAAAATAAGAGAAGAGTACAGGGGTTTAGGAATAAAACTGATGAAATAAGCCATCTATTAGAGTGAAACATCAGTGAGTTTCTAAATATTATAGTTCGACTGAGCATCGTATATTCAAGTTATATAGTTACAGGGACCAAAAGAGATTGAAATGTTAGCCTCTTGAAAAGTGACCAAATACTGGAGGAACAAGAAATAAATACCAGCCATTTAGCTCATAAGAAAACTGTGGTGGTCAATTAGTGACTGACCACATAGCCTTTCACAATCTTGTAATAACAGTAGCTATACAAACATAAATCACCATTATGATTAGGCTGTGAAGCCCACAATATCGCATCAGACTGTCTAATGGGCATATTTATTAGCTGCCTACAGGAGCTGATAGGATTCTTGAATGTTTTAGTCATGTTTCAGCACCCAGGCCAGCATAATCATGTCGCAACAATTCACAATTAAGTAAATGGAAATTCTCTCACGTTAAAAGCTAGTCTATTAGTAGATCTTAATATTTATTACACAAGTTTATGTATTACTAGATCCTAGAACTAATAAAGATGGTTTTAATGCTTCCAACTAATATTTTCAATATTCACTAAGGTAATCGATTTGTCCAATTTTAAGCAGCATAGCTACATAAATGAGATATTTGGCATAGAACCTGATTTAAAATGCATTCTTTTCACAAGTGATTGAATAGTTGTAATGAAAATTTATAATTTGTAGTATATTATAGAGGGGACTGAATTGAATTTCTCTATCAAAATTATCCATGGTTCAAAATCTTTTGTGCTCTAACACACAGAAACTGGCAGACAAATGCAATTACATTAGATATGCTGTCATCCAGAATATCTGAAGGATCCTATTTATCAAATCATCAATTTAAACTCTCTCTACTACCATAGCTGAGTACAAATACCAGAGCATGACCACCACATTAATACCATGAGGCTATCCTAAATGCCATTTCTGGAAATCAATGGAGAGAATTTTATTGGGTCCAGGCTATTTCACTTGAAGGCAATTGTCAAAATCAATCTGTGTCTAACTTAGATTTCTAACTTAATTTGTAAGTTGATTTATACCTACAATGCTCGCAGATTAGATAGCTGATTAAGAAGCATTGATTTATTCTCAGAAAAATGGACCTTTCAAATAAATTGCATTATTACTTTTCACAAAAATTAACACAGTGTTTCCAAAACATATAAATTATTCAGTAGAAGTAATAAGGAGAAGCACCCTTTTTGTTAAAAGCCATTTCAATGATGGTATTGCCTATGACAATTTTGTAACATTTAGAAAATCTTTGACTCATCAGAATATACAGGTTGTAAATTTATATAAAAGACTTCACAATTGTACGTAGAGTTCAGTTTATATATAGATATTATTCATGAAATATCATGCTACTTTAGCTTTGAAATTATCTCTAATATAAATGCAGTGAATTGTTTGGTCAAAGACAAACATAGGCTCATTTCACCTACCAAGACTGTTTAGGTATAGTCATTATAAGCCTGCATATTATAAAGTGAACAGCCTTGAACTAAAGACCTTCATGTGGTCTGCCCCAGAATGTAGAAACCAACTTCTGTTCTCAATTTAAAAAACTGGGAACCCTGGCCCTGAATCCTAAACAATAAAATAAATTTGAAAGGACCTCACATCATGGGTTTCTTAACAACTTCCACTATACTTTGGAAAATCAACACAAATTTTATAATTAGCTACAAATTAATTTTATTTGCTTTTACCCCCCAAAAGATACCACTAGAATTAACTGAACTTTTTTAATTATAGTAAAAGTAGCATTCTACATTAGGCTGAAATTATAAACAAAGAATAGCTATATCTTTTTTAAAACACTATTTTGAAGTCTCCCAAATCAATCAGGTGATCCTATCCCATCCCAACTGCAAATATTCACAGCACCAGATTACAGGCATCCTTCCAGCCCTGTGCCTGTTAAATGGCTGCTTTGTATTCACACCATGTATCATTTGTGACATTTATCCCATCCCCTTATTTAGCAACACCCCCCCATGGTGTCAGTTTCTTCCCCAGACCCAGAACCCAGAGCGCTTCATCTCACCCACCTCCTGCCATTATCCTCACTGCCACAGTTCTTTTCCCCGCACTTACTCTATACATTTATCAATCCAAACACCTAGTACTCCCTAAAATAAATCAAACACTTTGTCTCCAAATTAAGGCAGCACCTAAACACTACTGCTATATGACTGATTAATTCCTGACAGCAGCTATTCCAAATGTGTCCTCAAGACCCCATCTCACTAGAACCAACTCTACTTTCAACAGAAAACCCTGTTTGCTGCTACACACAGTGAAGCTACCAAACATAGAGTCTCTCAGCTTTTTGCCCCCTCACTTCCTTTCTACCCATCTCAGGGGTAAAGCCAACTTTCTCAACTTCCTATTCTGTTTTAAGATAAATTGCACTGCATATGCTCTTGAGCTGACCCCTTTCTGTTTAATTTCTACTGCCCAGGTTATTCTATCCTGTCTGTTCTCTCCATTTCTTGCCTGCCTCAACAAACACAGTCAAGTAGAAGAACCCTGTTTCAACTCTCTTCTACCTACCATGCATCACCTCCTTCTCTTGACAACCATATTCCCTAGAAAAAGAATTACACTCAGTCACCATTTGTTATACCCATATCCTCATTTCCTTCCTACTATTTTCAATTCACTAAAGCCATTTTTAGCCCCTACTTCCACAGAATGTACTTTGGCAAGGGTGAAAATGACCAATCCCACCATCAAATACCAAGAATTCTTTTCATTGTACATCTTACTTGTCCTCTCTATGAATGTTAACATTGTAGAAGACTGCTTTCCATTCTTCTTTGAACTTGCAAACACCACCTTCTCTAAGTTCTCCTCACTCTTTGTCAATTCTTTCTCCATTTCTTCTCTGGGTTGCTTTTATTTTCCTCAGCCGCTAGGTGCAAAGGTCTATCATTGGCTTTTTTCTAATCCTACTAGAAAAATAAAATTAATTTCCATGACTTCATTTACCATATATGCAGCTCCCAGATTTATTTTCTCACCAAAAATCTACTGAGCACCTTCTATGCATAGGCCTTCTGCTGGATGCTGGGGTTAGGTACTATGTCATCATCTGGCTCTTTCAATGGCATCTCAAATCCAACATCACAAAAATAATATTTTGTCCTAAAATCTGCTTACTTTTAGACTTATTTTCTTGGATATTGATACTATCCATTCATCCTGGCAAAAAAACATAATTATACTAGTTCCTTCTCTCTCAGACATCCAGCAATTGTTGACCAATTTGTCTTTATATTTGTTACATATATTTCTTTGTCACTCCTGCAATACCTTATTATTTCTTATATGCCTGAAATGTGCTCTGTGTCTCTACTTTTACAACCTTCCAATCAATCCTCCAGAGTACTATTTTGCAAAACCATAAATGTAGTATATGTCTTGCTGATCACATTCAGAAAAACATCTAAACCCCTTGGCATAGTATAGAAAACCTTTCATGATTAGTCCTGGGAAATGATAGCTACACCTTATCAGTGCTTATTACTATGTGCCAGACATTGTGCCAGACAAGTACTAAAAACACATTAGATTATTTATTATCAATAATCTGAGAGAAAGATGATAGAATTGTCATGATGGTCAATTTTGTGTCAACTTGACTGTGCCACAGGATGCCCAGATATCTGGCTAACCATCATTTCTGGGTCTATTAGGGTGCTTCTGGAAGAGAAGTTAAGTCGGTAGACAGAGTAAACAGAGTGCCCTCCCCACTATGGGTGGCCATCATCCAATCTGTTAAGAGTCTGAATAAACAAAAAGACAGAATAAGGGAAGCTCTCCCTCTCTGCCTGACTGCGGAGCTGGGACACTGCTCAGACTGAGACTTCCACTATCAGTACTCCTAGTTCTCAGGCCTTTGGACTCGAACTGGAACTACACGCCTGGCTTTCCTGGGTCTCCAGCTTGCAGATGGCAGATTATGAGACTTCTCAGCCTCCACAATCATGTGAGCCAATTCCGCATAATTCTTGCTTCCTATCTATCTATCTGTCTATCTATCTATCTATTTTATATCCTATTGGTTCTGTATCTCTGGAGAATCCTAAAATTGTTATCCTCATTTTAAAGATGATGAAATTTAGGGGCGCCTGGGTGGCTTGGTCGGTTAAGCGTCCGACTTCGGCTCAGGTCATGATCCCGCGGTCTGTGAGTTCGAGCCCCGCGTCGGGCTCTATGCTGACAGCTCAGAGCCTGGAGCCTGTTTCAGATTCTGTGTCTCCCTCTCTCTCTGCTCCTCACCTGTTCATGCTCTGTCTCTCTCTGTCTCAAAAATAAATAAACGTTAAAAATTTTTTTTTTGAAAAAAAAAGATGATGAAATTTAAAACAATCAGAGAAATCAACTGCTTAAAGTCACATAGTGACTAAGTGACAGAGATAAGTTTACCCAACTGATCATCTCCCAGCACCTACAGTGCTATCCCACCTCCCTCCCTGCTCCAGGTCCGCTCTGTTCTAGTACTCTCGACTCTGGCCATGACAGTTCTTTTAGAAGACCCCAACATGCTTGTCCAGGCCTTCAACTGGACTGTCTTTTCTTACTTGTATCCTTTGAGAAAACACTGACTCATCTTGAACATGCACCATAAATATCATGCCCTTTCTAGTTTATAAATCTGCTCTGAAAGCAATTCCAAAGAGAGATTGCTAAAATGCCATTAAGAGGGACAGATTTGGGTATAATTCCATAGCCCCTCAAAGTATGTGATATTAGGGAATGACTCTTATTTGGCGCAAATAGGGAAAGGGTGTTTTTTAAATGAGCCTTATTAATTTATATTTCCATCTCATAAAGTAGGTAACAATTTGGCCAACGGCCTTGGAGATGATAACAGGATAGGTAAACTGCCTTCCAAAATCAACACATTTACATTTATACATTTACCAAAGTAAGAATGAGCCAAATTTGGGGGCGGTTTATTCAAGAAAAAAAAGAATGATCCTCGTCAGACTCACTAGGATTTTTAGTTACTTCTACCACTTACCATCTATGTACCCTAGAATATGATACTTAAACCTCTGAACCTGAGTTTCTCTATTTTTAAAATAGGGGTAAAATAACTAGATCATAATGCTTTTACCCAGGATCAAATGAGAAAATGCTTATAAAGATCAAATGTGGCTGCTGGAACAATAACCAAAAAAAATGTTAGTTGCCTTTTAATCCCTATTTATCCTCTTGCCTTCAGTGCTGCTACTCAAAAACATCAGAATCGGGGCGCCTGGGTGGCGCAGTCGGTTAAGCGTCCGACTTCAGCCAGGTCACGATCTCACGGTCCGTGAGTTCGAGCCCCGCGTCAGGCTCTGGGCTGACAGCTCGGAGCCTGGAGCCTCTTTCCGATTCTGTGTCTCCCTCTCTCTCTGCCCCTCCCCCGTTCATGCTCTGTCTCTCTCTGTACCAAAAATAAAAAAAATTAAAAAAAAAAAAAAAAAAAAAACATCAGAATCAGCTATATTACAGACGCTTTAATAAGACGTCCTTGGACCAACCAAAATATTTGTCACATCCATTACTTTACCCTGGCAAATCTGGACTACCACATTTAGGGACTGGAGGTAGGAGGAAACTAGAGGGATCATTTGAACAAACATGGCAGATCCCTTGTGAAAAGCTGCCAGAGTTAAATATCACAACTGATTAACTCATGCTCAATTTATACCTGCATTGCTACAGAGGAAAAACCTCCTACTTAATAATAGCATTTAAGTTAACCCAGTCACCCTTTTAGCAAGAAGCAACAGGCCTTGAAAAACATTGGCGAGTAACATTTAAGCCATTCATAAAGTGCTCCTCTGCGGAGTCCGGTGGGGTGGATGTGGGAACACGGCACAAGCAAAGCTGAAAGACCTGTCCTCTATGAGCTTACAGTATGTAATTAAGAAACAGAGCAAGAAAATGAGCTCAGGCATGAGAGAGACAGAGAGAGAAACCAGCCTCCTAGTCTCGCCTGTGAATCTGAAAGCAAGGCGGGTGGTAACAACTGGGAGAACTTCTGGCAGGAGTGGTGGAATCTTCGGGAGCTTGGAAACACCAAATGGAGACCAGTATGACTGCAGCAGCTGCAAGCCTCACACAATTAGAATGCTGGCAAGTCCAGCAGAAAACAGAGCCAGGAATAATACTGAGTAGCAGCACAGTGTCTAAACCTGACCATTCCTCCACATGTTTTAAACATATGTTTAGCCCAGCAGGGGTCATGGTGACAGCTGAAAAGCCCCTTCAGAGGCTGTCAGAGATGGCATTTCTGAAAGCCTCTTAGTGTCCGAATGTGCCAGGAAGGGTGTTTTCCTCTCATGTTAGCAAGAAATGCGCCCGAGAAAATGCAGCACACAGACTCAGGGGCGTGAGCCAGCACCAAGAGCCCAGGATATCTCCCTTAGGCGGGCCACCAGTCCGACTCCTGCGGTCTCTGGACACCACCACCTCATCATGATGCTGTCTGACTTCTCCACAAGTCACCTAGAAATACCCAACTGTCGCTGGAAGAGCCCAGCGTTCAGGTCTCTAAACAAAACACCACACCATTTGTCTCACACAGTATTATCTCAATAAAGAGTATTCAGAATGGGTAATTTGCTATTTCCCAACTTTATGATCAAGAAAACCAATTCCTGTTATTGTCAGATAGAGCAGGAAAGCCACTGGAGTAGCTGCGTTGAGTCTGCTATTATCTTTGCCTCTTCAAGGTCACTGATCACTGTCTTTGTCTGGTTCCTTCTTTTGCTTAAATATTTTACAAAATAATAATATACCATAGTTCTGGCTCTGCAAATATAATTTTTAAATTTAAAGTTTTTTAACTCTTAATTAGAAAAAAAATCAATTGAAATAACTTTGAAAAAAAACAAAAAAGATTAAATGATACTCATCATTTCATTTAACCATTGGACATTAAATGAATGCTTCATAAAAAGTCACAGCTACAAACAACACCCAGTGACTACTCACATTTCTGAATGAAAGATCAAGGGCCACATTTCAACAAATTAGAATAGATTAATTTTGCAAAGGCAGATTTAAGGATCCCAAACTCTATCTTGTATCATAATGAAAAATCACAATTATTATACAAACTAATAGAAACCTGAGACTCTTGCCTCCCACCATGTCATTCTTTCATTCATTGTTGTATGGTTGCCACCCAAAATTCAGTCTCAAGAGACAAAAGCAGGGCAATTTATCTTAAAAACCTAGTCAATTGTTGGGGTGATTCTGAAAAAAGTGAAAGAAAGTCCCTGCAGTGATGCAAACAGGCCAATCAAGTCAAAGCCACTGAAGGAAATTCTCACAGAACCTAAAAAGTTTCCTACAGCCCAGGACTATAGCTGGGTCAACGGTATCACAAAAATAAAAAGCAAACAGTTTAGGGGTGCCTGGGTGGTTCAGTTAGTTAAGCATATGACTTCAGCTCAGGTCATGATCTCACAGTTTGTGGGTTCAAGCCCCATGTCGGGCTCTGTGCTGACAGCTCAGAGCCTGGAGCCTGCTTCAGATTCTGTGTATCCCTCTCTCTCTGCCCCTCCCCAACTACCACTCTGTCTGTCTCTGTCTCTCAAAAAATAAAATAAAAATGTTAAAAATAAATTAAAAGAAAAAAAGCAAACAGTTTAATTATGTGCTTTGAAACAAGCCTGAAAATTTGAAGATGTATGCCCCAAGAGCAAATATACACAAATGTATTTATTTATTTGAAATGTATTTCACTGGAGTTTTCTAAAGTTTTTTTTTTTTTTAATTTTTGTTTTGTTTCTTTGAGAGAGGGAGAGAGAACATGCATTCACACACATGAGCGGAGGGGGGCAGGCAGAGAGAGAGAGGGGGAAGACAGAATCCAAGCAGGCTCTATGCTCAGTGCAGAATATGACACAGGGCTCAATCTCATAACTGCGAGATCAGGACCAGAGCCAATATGAAGAGTCAGATGCTTAAAAGACTGAGCCACCCAGGCACCCCTCACTGGAGGGGGGGGGGGGGGGGGGGGGGGGGTGTGTGTGTGTGTGTGTGTGTGTGTGTGTGTGTGTGTGTGTGTGTGTGTGTGTGTGTTAATGTTTATTCATTTATTTTTGAGAGAGAGAGAGAGAGCGTGAGCAGGGTAGGACAGAGAGAGAGTCACAGAATCCGAAGCAGGCTCCAGACTGTCAGCACATAGCCTAACACGGGGTTCAAACCCACAAACTGTGAGATCATGACCTGAGCCGAGGTCAGACACTTAACTGACTGTGCCACCCAGGCGCCCCTTCTCTGGAGTTTTTTTAAAGGGTAGAGGTTTACAGTGTAAATCATTTCTTGGGTGACTAAACTGTATAAGTTAATCAAAAACATTTCCAGTTTTTACTAAATGTACCTCTTTCAAATATCAAAAGGTGCTCTTATTCCTCACATTCTAAACTTTCATAACTAAACATCATCCTTTCCAAACCTTTGATGGATTGATCAAAATGTTTTTGCATTTTAACATTTCTTCTCTAAGTATTTCAATACAGAACAGATAATAAATCCTAGTGCTTAAAGCTATACTATCTGGTTTCCAATCCCAGCTCTGCCACCGATTAAGTGGAGTCCTTGACCAGGTGACTCTACTTCTCCTGCTTCAATCTCCTATGTCCCCTCACCTTTAAAATAGGGTAGTAATAACAAAAGCTCATCGTGTTGTTGTGAGTTTTACATAAATGCATTCAAGGGCGCCTGGGTGGTTCAATTGGCTAAGCATCTGACTTTGGCTCAGGTCATGATCTCACAGTTTGTGGGCCTGAACCCCATGTCAGGCCCTGTGCTAACATCCTGGAGCCTGCTTTGGATTCTCTGTCTCCCTCCCTCTCTCTCTCTGCCCCTCTCCTGCTCATTCATTCTCTCTCTCTCTCTCTCTCTCTCTCCCCCTGTCTCTCTCAAAAACAAAAAAAAAAACATTTAAAAAAATTGTAAATAGATACATTCACCATTTATTAGCCACTATTATCCTTATGAATACTGATCTCTTTGATCTGGTCTTAAATAGGTGGTATTTTCTGGGGAATCAATCCCTTCTACTTATCTACTTTTGCATGTTATTACCATAGTTTAAACTGGCTAGATCTCAAAAAATTTTAGATTCAACCAATCATTGGAGGCCAAATGAAACTGCAGAGTTCAATGAGCAGAACCTGTCCCAGCCAGACAACAGACAGGTGGGGATAGTGGGAATATGGGGCATGGGGGCATGTGCCTGAGACAGCTGATTGATAGAGAGAAGAGCCATACAAGTCTGAATCAGCAGGCAAGAAAACCTCATCTTCTGATACTCTTCCAAATAAACAATGGAAGTTATTTTTCCCTTTCGAGGATCCAAGAATAGCTTAGAAAAATGTCACATTTCATCATAGTATAGTATTGGTTACTAAGCAAAATATTTTCTAATGACTGACAAGATAACACTAGAAGTTTACCAAGCAAGCTCCTTCCTCAAGCTATAATTTTTTTCCATCTTTTGACCAATCTTATGATTGATAAATGTTTCAATTATATTGGAGAGACTTTTTTTCTTAGATTTCATCTCGTATAGAGTAGTACAATATTTTTTCCATGACTTGTCACCATGGTGGTAATAGCAGCCACTGAAAATTCTCCCCACAAATATTTATAAACATAGTACCCTACATACCACAAAAGCCAAACCCAAATAGCCAAAGGAGTCCTGAAAAAGAATAATAAAGTTGAAGGTATCATAATCCCTGATCGCAAGATATACTACAAAGCTTTAGTAATTAAAAGAGTATGGTACTGGCACAAAAATAAACACATAGATCAGTGGAACGGATAGAGTCCAGAAATAAACCCACACTTTTATGGTCAATTAATCTATGACAAAGTATGCAAGAATACACAGTAGGAAAAAGACAGTCTCTTCAACAAATGATGTTCAGAAAACTGGAGAGCTACATGCAAAAGAATGAAAGTGGGCTACTTTATTATACCATACACAAAATAAACTCAAGATGTATTAAAGATCTAAATGTGAGACCTGAAACCATAAAATTCTTAGAAGAAAACATAGGCAGTAACTTCTTTGACATCAGCCAGAGAAACATTTTTCAAGATATGTCTCCTCAAGCAAGGGAAACAAAAGTAAAATTAAATGATTGGGACCACACCAAAATAAAAAGCTTTTGCACAGTGAAGGAAACCATGACCAAAACAAAAGGGCAACCTACTGAATAGAAGATATTTGCAGATGACGTATCCAGTAAGAGATTAATATCCAAAATATATAAAGAAGCATAACTCAACACCAAAAAAATAAATAATCTGATCAAAAAGTGGGTAGAGGACCTGATAAGCCATTTTTCCAAAGAAAAGATACAGACTGCCAACAGACACACAAAAAGATGGTCAACATCAGTAACCATCAAGGAAATGCAAATCAAACGACATGAGGTATCATCCCACACCTGTCAGAATGGCTTTAGTCATCAAAAACACAAGATATAACAAATGTTGGTGAGAATGTGGAGAAAAAGAAGCACTTGTGTACTTCTTTTTGTGCACATTGTGGTGGGAATGTAAACTAGTATAGCCACTATGGAAAACAGTACGGAAGTTCCTCATAAAATCAAAAATAGACTTATTGTATGACTGCAATTCCACTACTGGGTATTTGCCCAAAAAATATGAGAACACTAATTCAAAAATATATATATGCCCTATGTTTACTGAAGCATTATTTACAATAGGCAAATTATGGAAGCAGCCCAAGTGTCCATCAAAAGATGAATGGATAAAGAAGATGTGGTATATACATACAAAGAAATATTATTCGGCCATAGAAAAGAAAGAAATCTTGCCACTGGCAACAACATGGATGGACCTAGAGGGTATAATGCTAAGAAAAGTAAGTCAGAGAAAGACAAATACTGCATGATTTCACTCATATGCAGAATTTAAGAAACAAAGGAAAAAAGAGACAAAAGAAGACTTTTTTCAATTTTTTAAATGTTTATTCATTTTTGAGACAGAAAGAGAGAAAGGGAGAAAGAGAGAGACAGAGCATGAGTGGGGGAGGGGCAGAGAGAGGGAGCCACAGAATTAAAAGCAGGCTCCAGGCTCTGAGCTGTCAGCATAGAGCCCGACGTGGGGCTTGAACCCACAAACTGTGAGATCATGATCTGAGCTGAACTCAGATGCTTAACCAACTAAGCCACCCAGGTGCCCCAAAAAAAGACTTTTAAATACAGAGAAGAAACTGTTAGTTGCCAGAGGAAAGGTGGGTGGGAGGGTGGGTGAAACAGGTGAAGGGGATTAAGAATATACTTATCATGATAAGCATTGAGAAATGTACAGAATTGTTGAATCATTATACTGTTCAGCTGAAGCTAATATAACATTGTCTGTTAATTATACTTGAATTTTAAATAAATAAATTAATCAATAAACAAACAAATCGAACTACATATGCACACTGTTCATGTCTGTCAAAGGACTTTCCTTCTATTATCTCATGTAATCTTCACAGCAGCCAAACAGAAGAAAGAGAAGTCTATTTTTCCAGTACATGAAGAAACTGGAGCCCAGAGAGATGGTTTCTATCATTTCTGATGCAATTGTTTTCCCACCATGGACCCTGGACCTTACTTCCAAGCTGCACCCATGACCACCACACATACTGCAGTGCTGTCAAAGCAGACCTGTATATTCTATCTCCCTATTTCATCATGATTACAAAATTTTCTGGCTTAGGGCTTGTGAAATTCTAACCCAGCTCCAGAGTTCCCAAATAAGATTGTCAAGGGTTATTTCACCTGTCCTCCTACCAGCTTGTGGTTAATTATGTGCATGTCATTGACTCTAGTGAATTAGATTAGAAATCAAAACAACAGCAACAATATTAATAATAACAACCACAAGGCAGCACTATGACAGACCTTTTATTTACAATATATTTCAACCTCATGACAACCGTGCAAAGTAAGTTATTATAAAATAGCAGTTCCTTTAGGATAGTATCAAATTCAAAAGATCTCATTTATATCAATAAAAAACTATTGCTTGGCTTCTCTATCATCAAATAAATGCCATCCACTCTAGGTGAACATCTAAGAATAGAGAATAGCAAATTAGAGATCTCTGAGATTCCATCCATTTTCCTCTTCTCTGATTTACCTCCAGGGGGCAGTACAGTTCTGGTGATAGGCTGTGAAGTCAGAATCCCCTGACTGAAATCCCTGCCCTGTCAGTTTCAGTTATACAAACTAGGACAAGTTAGTTATCCTGAGCCTTAGTTTCTCATGCATAAAATGAAGAAATGGATAGAACCGACCTCACAGGATTGTTATAAGGATGAAATGAGAAAATGATCGGTATATAATAAGGGTTCCATTGATACCTGATTGCTATTATTATTCTACACTATCATTACATTAGCCCTTCTTGTGACATCATCACTAAACATAAATTATATATATATAAAATATACACATATAATGTGTATATAATACACACACACATATATGTGTGTGTGTGTGTGTGTGTGTGTATACATATATATATATATATATGTTTTTTAAAAACTTTTTTTTTTAATTTGAGAGAGAGAGCAGGGAAGAGGGGCAGAGGGAGAGAGAGAATCTTAAGCAGGCTCCATGCTGGAAGTGGAGCCCTACTCAAGGCTCAATCCCATGACCCTGGGATCATGACCTGAGGCCAGATCAAGAGTCAGGAGGCTCAACTGACTGAGCCACCTAGGACCCCTCAACTAATATATTTCAAGCACATAATATTTGTTACACATTATAGGCTAAAAACACATAGACATAAGGCTAAAAACACAACCCCATCCCTCTTCTCCATAAGTTCACAGTCCAGTCAGAAAAAATAGACATGTAAATTATAAACAGAATAATGCCATAAGACCAATATACTAAGTACTCCAAGAGTACAAGAAGGGTGGATATCTTTACCTCCAACAGACTAAGTTAAGGGCAGGGAGCAGGAAGACTTCTTGTCATTGTTGGACAACAAATAGATAGATAAAACTGAGTTCAAGATGAAAATGCCCACCTCCCAATCTCCTGACACTCTCTCCCAATGGGCACTATCCCTAGCTGTATGGACAAACACACATGACATGGGCTTAGCCAGTCAGGTTCTCCTGACTGGCCTTTTGATTCTTGAGAGGGAGAGAGGTCAAGTTGAATACCAAAAGAATATTTCTGGCCCCCATAGCAGAGGGTAGTGGCCAGTGATACGGTGGTGAGTGCCCAGGGGCATCACTGTTAATGGCAACAGGAATAATGGCCAATTCTAAGCAGGCTGTGCCAGTGGAGTGATCCCAGCTGTGTCCTCAGCTGCTTAGCCTCCCTTGGTCCCCAGTCTTTTTATGAATCAGATCTCCAGACCTCTAGCCAATTGTGAGAAACCCAATATCCTTCCAACAAGTTGGAGGGTTTTTTTTTTGGGGGGGGGGGGGAAGCACTGGCCTATGTTAGACAGAAGTTCTCTGTTATTTGAAACCAAGAACTCCAATTGGTACCTTGGGTTATCAAGTAAAACTTTCCAGCTTCATTGGAACTGTGGCTCTGGCTTTCCAAGTGCCCTCTAATTACCACTTTCTTCTTCAGTATAAACAGACTTTCTTGTGAAACTTTATCCTACCAAAATGTGTATCAAAAACAGTATTGTCTATATTCTCATTTATCAGAAGAACCAACTGTTCCTTCTTGCCACAAAAAAAAAAAAAAAAAAAATCCTTCCATGAGTCATCCCTTCACAGAAGATTCTTAATCTTTTCATTTTATGATAAGCAATGAAGATGAAAGCAAAAGATACACAGAAGAGCAATGTAAGGAAATGCAGAAATAAGAAATCATTTATTGGTTTCTTGTAGAAGTCAACAACCCACGCTTATCTTTTTTATTCTTTTTAATATTAGGTTGATCAAACTGGCATATTTTTTAAAAGGCAAGTACCAATTAGTCATCTGAAGTAGAAACAGCCACAGATGCACCTTAGCCTGTAAACTGCTGCCACAATTGGAAGATGAATAGGTGAAAATGTTGATTTGAAAATGCCCACCCCTCCCCCCAACCCAGGAAGCCCTCGACAACCACCAGGTTGGTCCCAGCGTAAAGACAAAGATCCTGGTACTGTGAACTACAGGGGGAAAAAAACAAAGGGAGAAAGATTCGTTTTGCTTCTCTATTTGGAATATAGGGTATAGAGGCAACAAAACCCAAAGAGAACATTTAGTAAGACCTTTCCGTCACTTTCATATCCCCAAGTTTCTTCCTCCCCCTTTATCACTTCCCAGCTGTCTCCAGATTTTATTTTGTATCCACTTTAGCTATGAGGTCAGAGTTAAGCCTTCAGGAATGTGTCTCTCTATAGGCAGAAACCTGATTCCCTCTGAAAAAACTCTTAGTAGACCTTGGGAAAACTGCAGTTGCTATCACATGTACCGAGAGAGCTTTTGCAGTCATTGGACTTTAAATGTTCTGTTTGTTGGACTGCCAAAAGGTTACTGCTCCCTGGAGAACTGAGCCAGTTTCTCTAAACCCCTCCCACTGACTCATATGTTTGTCTGGCTGCAGCTGCTAAAAAAGATGGGAATTTAAAAGCTGCTACACAAGTGCAAAAGCAATAACCAAAACAGTGGCAATGTCCTCAGGTCTCAAATAGAAAAGATCCTTACTGAGAAAAGCAAGGGAAGGGGAAGGAACATTAGAAAGAAAATAGTGGAATATAGAATGGATAAAGATGAAAAGAAACAGGAAGGAAATCACGAGTTCTCAGGGCTGGAAACTATTTTGCTCTGTGACCTTGCTAAAGGAGTCTCATGGATTTATTTTCTTCCCCCTGCGGTTAAATTGCATTTGACCTAGATTTATGTGGCAGTTGATATTGATAATTTATCTACTATCACAACATTATAATCATATTCTTTACCAATGCTGAATAATGCTTATTATTTCATTATTACGTCCATCCTAACAACACCCCAGTGAGTTAGGACAGAATACATTTCCTACACAAAATAAAAATTTCTTAGCTCTCATGTCCTTGTACACAAATCCCATGTTCTATTCAGCAGAGCCCAGAAAAAAAAAAAAAAACTGGTAAGCCAGCACCATCATATTCTAGAACACTGACTCCATTTCTGCAGCCTCTGTTCCCCCACCTCCTTCCATACTCTGGAGCATTCTCAAGTTTTCCCATCTCTCTCATCCAACAGGAAAAAGAACTTATTAATAAGCACTGATCTAAGGGGTGATGGAGAGGCAGTGCTGTCATTCTCAACAACTATTCCACCTTCGAAAAGAGACAAAGGGAAAGAATGATGTTCACACAGAAGTTGCTAATAATAGGACTTTTATTCCGAAGTATGAGAGTTGATAGGAGACAAGAAGCCTTCCCTGAAACCCCTCAAACCACACTGTTGAGATACGCTGAAGGTCCAGTTCTCTAAAATCCCAAAATCTTTTCCATTGATGTCCCAAATCCTAAACAACCCATCCGATCCAAAAACAGCTGTGTAACACTGCAAACTAAAGCCCATGCCCACAGATTAGAAATATAACCTTTAGTGTTTGTTAGGAAATGCTCTGCCTTACCAGAATTTGTCTCTTCCACATGCCTCTTTCTTCATCTGTTATCAAAAACAGAGGTGTTCTGTCTTAGGGTTGATGCAGCCTAAGAGAACACTGAATTTCAATACCTATAACACCTTCTTGTTGTGGTTGCAATCCTACTGTCCTATGTGTAGTTTTGCATGAATGTCTCTGATAATAAATAGGTATCTAATCCATGGACAACTCTACTTGATTTTTTTTTTTAAGATCTTGATGAGGTGGGTCTTGTAAAATGCTCCATGGCTTCATTTTCTGCCAGTTTCAGTATATTTCCATAAAGATCTGAAACTATTTATAAACTGCTTCACTTCCTGGAAAGTTTTTGCTACTCCAAGGAAACTTCTAAAGTTTTAGAACATCACTTTGGAAACTGGTTGCTTTGGCACTGATCCCATTTTTTTTTTCATTCTGGGTGAAACTGTTTTAAAAATTCATATTTAAATAATCTGAACTAAATTACTTATTTTATTTTGTAAAACTGTGCCTCCCTAGCAAACCACAAACTCTTGGAAGGCAAGAAATATGCCTACCATTTTATTTGTTCAGTCTATCTTCATCCTCACCCCTCCTTAGTGCCTAGTACAACGCACATGCACACAATGGGTACACAACAGCATTGTGGTAATGAGCGTTGAACTAGGTAATTAAATATTTAATGATGTGTTTGCAGTGGCCAACATTTTGTCTATACAGACAAATGAACATGGAGATGTTAAAATAACTTGGGCTATGTAATACAAACTGACACTTGTCTCCTAGCTAAGAAATGTAAAAATGTAGAGCTGGGGAAGGAATACTATCATTTGCTGTCTAGAACACGGGCTAGTGTCTCTGGCTTATCTTGAACACAGGCAAGTATCTCTGGCTCGAATAGTTATACACCAAGGAGTTGGGTCCTCTTGGCCTTTTAATCACCAGTGAACGTGTATAACTAACTTTTGCATTTTTACTTTTTTTTTCAGATGCATTATGGCATCAGATTTTTTTTTCTCTATGTGTATCTTATTTTTACTTTAGGTCATTACTTCCTACAGTAGTGTTTGTAACATATGCACCCTAGAATAAGTTAAAAACCGCTATTGCTTATTACCTATAATTTTTGGTGTACGTTCAAAATTTTTTACTTTAAGTATTTGTTTTAAACTTAAAATTATCCTTGTTAGAGTAACCTGTGCATCAATACCGAATACAGTTTACCTACAAAACTGTAGCTTCTTTTATTGTCATGAAAATACAAATAAATCATTAGCCTTAATCCATGGTTAACAAGTTAAATCAGTGTTTACCAAATTGTAATAGTTACTTTCAGCAGTTAAATGGGGTATGACTTAGGTTGGATCTTAATTTTGAGTAGTGATATTTAGGACATGCTTCAGCTCTCTTGGGCAACATTAATAGGAAATATATATTCATATATAAATATGTATATATTATATGTATACATACACCAGTGTTCACGTTCAATATTTTTGGGGTAAGGTTCTATAAAGAGTGCCTTTCTTGTTTGTGTCCCAATCAGATCCAATTCCCATTAATTTAAAAACTATAGAGGAGCACCTGGCTGGCTCATTCAGTGGAGTGTGCGATTCTTGGTCTTAGGGTTGTGAGTTCAAACCCCACGATGGGCATGGAGCCTACTTAAAAAACAAACAAACAAACAAACATAAAGACAAAGAAAGCAAACTGCTTAGGGAAACAAAACAAGTATCTGTTGATCATTTACTACATACCAGTATTCTCTGTGATTTTCTTAACAACTTTGCCAAATAGTTATTATTCAAATTTTATCAGTGAAGATACTGTTATTTTTTCCAGCTTTTAATGGCTAGCAAACAAAAAAGCAAAACTGCCTTACTGCTAAGTCAGGACTCTTTCTACTACACCAGATTCCGAGAAGACTCAACTGAGCATCACAACCAAGGCAGCTGTTTGCACGAAACTCTCTAACTCTCCAAAATGCTGGCAGATACTTATTTGTGAAATATTTTCTTAAAAGAGTAACACCCATATTCCCCACAAATATAATATTGTTTTTTGTCACAAGCTAGGATACAAAGTCTGTTTTTACCTAAAATGTGTTTAAATAACTTACTCTTTAGTGTTTTTTTTTTTTAAAGAAAACAATAGTGTTGTTAATGTATGTACAGTATTCCAATCTAAGTGTCTTATCATGTGGTCATATAAACCTCGTGAAATCCTCTTTTTTCAATACACAATCTGGCAAAAATGAGGCAATAGGTCCAAAATGGAGTCACTTATGGTAAGCCCCACATCACCAAACTGAGACTCAATTAGTTTCAGCTCCCAGAAATGGAATCTTAAATCAAACAGTCATGAATTGGCTGATCAGCACTAGTTAAGTATTCTGCTTGACAGGCCCCTGCATTCCCCTAAAGGAAAACAACATTACAATAACCAACTTACTTTTTTGCCTTGCATAACTTCCTTGTTTCCACCTGTTCTGCTTATAAAAGTCTTTCAGTCTGTACAGTTCCTCAGAGCTCCATTCCATCTACTAGATTGAATGCTGCCTAATTCATGAATTCTTGAATAAAGCCAGTAAGATCTTTAAAATGTACTCAATTGAATTTTGTTATTTAAGAAATCATAGGATATGAAAATTAGAAGGAGCCCATAAATAGGCTGACCAACTCTCAGTCTGCCCAGGATTTTGAGGAATCCTCGGACAAGGGACTTTCAGTTTTAAAATTGGGAGTAAGGGGTTCCTGGGGTAAGGGGTTTTCAGCGCTGAAACTGGGAAAGTCCCAGGCAGACCAAACAAGTTGTTTATGTCATCTCACCCAGCCCTTCATTTCACAAGTAAAGAAGCCAAGGCCAGAGCACAAATCAGATCAAGCGGTTAGTGACCCATGACGCCTATATTTTTTCTCTTATTTCTACAGACTCATTCAGCCCTGGACATACTGTAATTTCTCAGATTTAATCACTAGTTTAATTGTTTATCATGTATACTACCCATTAGGACTTGTGTATCAAAAAACAAATCTCCATTCCCTTTGTATTTTCAGCACTGGTCCAGTTCCTGACTCAGTTTGTGCAACTTGATATATGCTTGTTGATTGCTACTGGAGAATGAAATTGTGTGACATGGGGGAAACTAAGATCTTTATTCAAGTTGTACTGGACCAGAAAGACAAAGACAGAAAGCTGGGAGCTGCACAAAGCAACATCTTCACTAAATTTTTCCTTTATTTCCTATATCTTATGTAATAAATGTGTATTACTTTATAATGGAAAACAAGCATTTTAAAAAGAATACTTATCAGTGCTTAGTGTTCCCTGATTAACCAGAGTCCTGCTCATCCAGCAGGTGAAGGATAAATGTCACAGGATAAATCACTACCTCAGATGTCCTGGTTGCTGGGTTTTGTGCCAACAGAACAACAACAGAGCACCTTTTTACCCTCCCTCATTGTGCCCCACTTGTTGTCCTCACAAATAATTTGTGGAGACAAAAAGGGCAACCAGTGCATAGAGTCTGATCTGTTTTCTTACTACATCAATAAACATCCCCTAATTCCTGTTCATATTAAAATCTGAACTGGCAGTGGAACATGTTTAAAAATTGATGTAGCATTTGAGATATGAGATTTCAAAGACAGGAGTTTTTCTCCAGCTGTGTTGCATCTCCACATCTGCCAAAACACTCATGGTTTGACTTTGTGCATTCCGAGTTACATTCCTCCCTCTTAAAAAGATGAGAACCATGTGCCAGAACTCATTAAGAAATTACCCAGTAAACACTCTGGCTCCCAAGTGGCTTTCTGACACCAAATAACTTTCTTTGATCAGTAGAAATGGTATATTCTATTCACCATAAACCTTTAGCTGGGAATCACTGCCAAAAAATTCCAACAGAGATGAAAATACCAGAATTCTGAAGTTGACCCACACTGCTGCTTTATTTCACAGTACACCGTGATTCAAAGAATTTTAATTCATTAATATTTAACTTTGTGACTATTTCTGCACCCACTTAGAAACATCCTCTTTCATCTTTTTCACTCCTTAAACCTTACTGAGTATCACTGTCCTATAACTTGAAACTAAACCCTGGAATTACTTTATTATAGTGCAAAAGTAGATTTCCAGGGATCAGCTGGCTGCTGGTTGTTATTTAATGCAAACAACAACTCACAAGGGGTGGGGCATGTGTGGATTTCCCACTCCCATCCCTCTCTTATTTCCACAGGTTAACATGAGCAGTGAGTGTATACTAGGAGAGAAAAATGCCTAACGGACAGTCTGGACTGAACGTTTGATAAGGAGCAAGGGTAACACTCTTTCTTGAGGACGGTTTATATTTTCTCAACATAGATCAGAGATGTTTTTAGCATCAGTTTGTAGGGTCACTTTCTTCTGCTCTATTGGCTACTTTTCTTTGAGTTACTGAACAGAACAAATCCCAAACCATAATGCTTTTTATGACAGCCCTCATGAGCTCAGTTCCAAATACAATTCTCACAGCAGCATTCATACTTTTCAGTAGAAAACAAGGAAACCAACTCTAATCCTGTGGTGCCCATATCAGAATCACTTGAAGAGACTGGTCAGATAACTCGAGCTCACTCCCATCCCCAAGACATTCTGAAAGGTACTTATCCTCACCCACTCACGCCCTCTCATTAAAAACCACTGCTCTTGGGGTGCGTGGGTGGCTCAGTCAATTGAGCATCTGACTTCGGCTCAGGTCATGATCTCACAGCTCACGGATTTGAGCGCCTCATCAGGCTCTGGGCTTAAAGCTCAGAGCCTGGAGCCTGATTCAGATTCTGTGTCTCCCTCATTCTCTGCCCCTCCCCCGCTCATGCTCGCTCTCTGTCTCTCAAAAATAAATAAATGTTAAAAAAATTAAAAGAAAAAAACAAAAAATGTTGCTCTTGTACCCACAGCATAGCCACCACGGGTACCACAATTGGCTATTGTCAGGAGACCACTAGTTAACCTATCACTTCAAGTAACATATATCAATATCTGAAATGTGCACAGCCTGTAATCCAACGAGTCCCCTTGTACAAATGTTACTGCATAAGAAGGCAAAAATATGCAAATGGAAACATGAAATTTACCAGCTTATAGTAAATAATAAGAAAAACTAAATAATGAACTGATTAAATAAATTATGATATCAAAACATTGGAATTCTTCTATTCAGTTGTTAAAAAGGAAGAGGTAAAGGGTACCTGGGTGGCTCAGTGGGTTAAGCGTCTGACTCTTGATTTCAGCTCGCGTCATGATCTCACAGTTTGTGAGTTCGAGCCCAGCATCCAGCTCCGCACTGATGGTGCAGAGCCTGCCTGGGATTCTCTCTCTCCCTCTCTCTGCCCCTCCTCTTCTTGCACATTCGTTCTCTCTCTCTCTCTCTCCCTCCCTCCCTCTCAAAATAAGCTTAAAAACAAAGGAAGAGGTAAATCTATACTCAATGTTATAAGAAAAATAACTCAATTCCTCAATGATTTTGACTGTCCATGCACAGGCTTTTAGCCGTTACAGAGAAGCAGCCCTGAGAGAAGGGATCTTGGGGGTGGGCCTCTGTAGCACATTCATAAGAACACCTAGAAGGTCTCATCACATCAAAGCCATAAGACTTACAGGTGAACTTCCTGGTTTGCATGGCATAGCACACTGGGATGATGAACACTTGCTATAGCTGTGCCAAGACCTTGTCCCCCTCACGGTGGCTGGCAAGGCACAGAGCTGCCTAGACCTGTTGCCTCCCGTGGTGAGCAGCCTCTTCCATTCACTCTGCTGCACAAATATCTGTGGCTCCACATGTGTGAAGGGGAAGAGGTTTGGGAAGTTGTGAATTTCAAGACTGCAGAAGTTACCCAGATCTTGGGTCACTTATCAACAGCTAACTTCTAAAGGAAAGAGAACTAAATATTGACTGTAACTACAGCATCCTATGCAGAAGAATAAAGATAACTAGGGTTATTTGAAACCTTCCCATCTTTTACCTTAAAGTCACTTTGAAATGCTAAGTCAAAGAAGCCAGACACAAAAGATCATATAATACATGATTCCATTTATGTGAAATGTCCAGAAAAGACATATCTATGGAAACAGAAAGTAGATTAGTGGTTGCCTGGGGCTGGGGATAGGAACAGATTGACTGCAAATGGCATGAGGGATCTTTCGGGGACGATTAAAATGTTCTAAAACTGGACTGAGCTCATGACTGCACAATGCTATAAATTTATTAAAAATCACTAAATGGTGCAGTGAAAATGGGTGAATTTCACAACATGTGAATTATATCTCAATAAAGCTCTTAACAAACACTTTGAAGTAATATTAAACAATTTATAACTAGCCATATTACTTAGGTGTCTATACAACAGAAATATACCTGTTATAGAAAAGCAAATTGTATATATTTGTATCTTTTTTCATTTTAAAAAGGAAGCTAGGGGCACCTGGGTGGCTGAGTTGGTTCAGTGTCCTATTTCAGCTCAGGTCATGATCTTGCAGTTCCTGAGTTTGAGCCCTGTATTGGGCTCTATGCTGACAGCTCAGAGATTGGAGCCTGCTTTGGATTCTAGGTCTCCTTCTCTCTCTGCCCCTCCCCCACTCACACTCTGTCCTTTCTCTCTCTCTGTCTCTCAAAAATAAATAAACATTAAAAAAAAACAAGCAATGTTTTAAAGAATCAAAAAATGTATTTAACTTTGAGTATGCACAGAAAATGACTGCAGGAAATGCAAGGAATGTTGTTTTTATAAGGTGAGATTGGGGTTTCCCTGCAAGGAATTTTTTACTTCTTATTGTATGCATTTTGCACCATTAAATATTTTAAATATTCCCTTTATTTAAAAATATATCAATTATTTTCAATGTCTGTGTTTTTCTTTTGGTTTTAGATAAGGTTGTCACCAAGGTTCTCAGAACATAAGTATTTATAATTGAATATATCAATTCCAAAATAAAAGAGTATTTACTGATTCTGGAAAATGTGATTAAAGATAATATACACTGTCTCTTCACAAGTGCTACAGTTAACATTTCATAGAGTGTGCTATGTGATGGCATGGAAATAATTTTAGGTCAGAGGTTGGCAAACTTTTTCTTAAAGAGCCAAAAAATAAGTACATTAGTCTTTGTGTGCCATTCTGTCTCTGTTTTAACTACTTTGCTGCTGTATGTCAAAACAGATGAAGAGAACAGATCATAAGTGACCTCTGTATTAGGTAGGAGATTACTTTTTTATTTTAACATGTGCCTGAATCTGTATTAGAAAAATATAAATGAAGTCCATGCATTCGTAAGTATTTTTGCTTAGGATGAGGCTAAATTTATATAAGTTTTTCAAAGGCTAGAGACGTAAAGAAAAATACTAAGTAAATAATAGAACAGAAGGCAGGGGCACCTGGGTGACTCAGTCACTAAGCATCTGACTTAGGCTCAGGTCATAATCTCATGGTTCCTGAGTTCAAGCCCTGCATCAGGCTCTGTGCTGACAGCTTGGAGCCTGGAACCTGCTTCAGATTTTGTGTCCCTCTCTCTCTCTCTGTCCCTCCCCTGCTCACACTCTATCTCTCTCTCTCTTAAAAACAAATAAACATTTAAAAAAAAAAGTACCTAGGAATGACAGAAATGATGAAAGATATCTATAGATGACAAATATTTGGGGAAAGTGCATTTGAGTATAAGTAACAATTTCTTTTCTCTCTCTCTTTTTTTTAATTTAAGTAGGCTTGGGGGCGCCTGGGTGGTTCAGTCGGCTAAGAATCCAACTTCAGGGGTGCCTGGGTGGCTCAGTCGGTTGAGCGTCCGACTTCGGCTCAGGTCATGATCTCACAGTCCGTGAGTTCGAGCCCCGCGTCGGGCTCTGTGCTGACAGTTCAGAGTCTGGAGCCTGTTTCAGATTCTGTGTCTCCCTCTCTCTCTGACCCTCCCCCGTTCATGCTCTCTCTCTGTCTCAAAAATAAATAAATGTTAAAAAAAAATTAAAAAAAAAAAAAGAATCCAACTTCAGTTCAGGTCATGATCTCACGGTTCATGGGTTTGAGCCCCACGTCGGGGTCTGTGATGACAGCTGGGAACCTGGAGCTTGCTTCAGATTCTGTGTCTCGCTTTCTCTCTGCCCCTCCCCTGCTCGCACTCTTTCTCTCTCTCTCAAAAATGAATAAATGTTAAAAAAATTAAGTAGGCTTCACACCCAGCATGGAGCCCAACATGGAACCCAACATGGGGCTGGAACTCACAAACCGTGAGATCATGAACTGAGCCGAGATCAAGAGTCAGATGCTTAACCAACTGAGCCACCCAGGTGCACCAATAACAATTTCTTATTAACAATAAACAGTGGAATAAATAAAATCTCCCTAGACTAGGTATCTCTTATTAGAACCCAACCCAAGGCAAAGCTCCTGAAAGAAACATAAGATGTGAACCCAAAATTCCCCAAAAGTAGTGATCCTTAATATTTATTGCATCATAAATTATGAACCTACTACCCAGGAAAAAAAATGCATATTTAAACATGGTGCTTTCTGAAGCACTTCCAAATTCAGAGACTTCAAAATGGTGAAGGAAAAGAGGACACACACATCAGCATCATTCCAAGACTTTTTCCAGGCATTCCAGTGCGCTTGACCTGTGCTCAGCATTGAACTCAGCAAATCAAACAGGCAGGCCAAGAATGCAGTGCCCTCTGGGAACCAGGGCCATCCTCACATACTGACTGTGATGACACAGGAAACTGTGCAGTGTCAAAATAAAGTAACGTTGCTGCCGAGTACTGCCCCATTCATTTCAACATGCCACAATCCAGGGGGAAAAAAGACACAGTTTTAAACCCTTTTTGATTCTTCCTCCACTTTCCTAAACACAGCCATTATTCAAAAATTGATAACCATTGATTGGGTGTTTTCTACTTAGAAAAAACTGAATTGAGAAAGGGCAGAGGAAGGTAGATGGTGGGGAGAAAAAGGAGCTAACATTTTTGAGCAGCTATGTGCTAGGTACTCTACATACACTGTTTCATTGAGTGCTTACAACAAATCCATGAGATACATATAATTATCTTCATTTTAGAGAAAAGGAAATGGAACCATTTGTCTAGATTTATCTCCTTTGTCTCCTCAAGATAAAACATTCATATCAGCAATACTGAATAGCTAATATTTATCTGTAAATATATTATTTCATGTCTCCATCAGCTTTTATTCATGGTGCTAGAACGTTCTTTCCATATCTATATTCAACTAAATTGTACTTAGGTTTGAGTCTCAGCTTAACCATGGATTTTCCTGAAAAGCCTTCCTTAATGCCCTCCCCCATCCCTGATTCACACTTACCTTGGTGTTAGCTCCATAGGGCATCACCATTGTACATAGTTCATGGTACACTATCGTAATTGCCGATTTAGTTGCCAATCTCCCCTTATAGACCAAAATCTCTGAAAGTTCAGGGATCATTTCAATTTGACCTCTCTCCTCAGAGCTTTAATACTTTGTCTGACACAAAGTAAGAACTCTGTAAAATCTGTTGAATGAATGAATGAACAAACTACATTGCTCAACATCTAACGTGCAAATGGTAGAACCAGGATTTGAACCTAGTCTCTCTTCCCATTACACCATAATGTGAGTACAAAAAAAAAAAAAAAATCAATTAGTTATTTACTATTTACTCTTTACTATATTAAAGGATTGTCTATCAGTGACTCAATTGCTCCAAATTACCTTGGAAATCCTTCAGGAGGTACCATAAACTGGTTTATAAAAGACAAAAGAAAATGTTTTAAAATGTCTCAAATTCAATGAAAATTAAAATTCTGTGATACAAAAAAAAAAGTTGAGTTTTTCTCAGAATTAAATTGCCAGAGAACTAGGAAGCAATGGAGTGGTACTCAAAAATAAAACCATCAAAATCAAACAAGTGTATCCTTGTGTGGTCCCTCTAACCTCATATCAGGCCAAAAGTATTTCTGTCATTCCATTTTTAACAAACCCTCAGGAAGGTCTGAGGTAGAAGCTGGCTCCTATCAAATTGCCTCTGAGATTTCCCTAGAGTAGTTCATAATCCTGAGCACCCAGGAATTGATATATACCCCACCACTCCTGTCTGACAAGCTGAACCCACCGTGAACAGCAAGTTTGTTATTCCCGCTTCTCTTGAGTTTTTTCAGATAGTTTTGTGACATGGAATGTGGTGGGGCCTGAAGGCCTTTGCTAGAGTGAATCTGCATCCTGCCGGGACATAATAACCCAAGTGCGGCTGGCACTACCACCATACCGAGCCCTGTGTCCCAAACGAAAGCTTAAGGACTGACACTGGACAACAAGAAGCTATTAAACAGTTATAAACAAAATAGTGATCAGACTGATACTTAAAATATCCTAGCTGTATCAGTATTGTTGTTATTATTATTAGCATTACTATCATTGTTAGTATTACAATCAGTTATTGTTAGTATTACCTCTACAATAATAGAGGTAATAATATACTCTACGCTCATACACATTCTCCCCAGAATGGGAGAAAGCACGATCACAACTAGTATACATGAAACAACCTTGAGTAGGCATGTAGAAATGTATTCGAAAGTTGAAATAACATCTATCATGTGTGTCATGACAGGAAAATGTTCCCTTAGACTACCATATTCTACTGAACTGGCAAAATTAAAAAATATTTGTTACATGCCTACTATGGCAAAGCACTGTGCCAGATGTGGCTGTTTCTATCTATATAGAGAAATCAAGAGTTTTATTGGCTTTTCAAACAAAATCTCTGTGGAAATTTTTGGGGTATCATCACCATTGTTTAATACTCTTAAGTTTTTCTGCTTCAATTTTTAAAGAAATGGCACACTTATAAATACTTAAATACAAAGAATCTTCTGCTATGTTTTATTTTTTTTTCTTCTGCTATGTTTTTAAATATATATACTTTTTTCCAGTGACCAAAATATTAGTATCTGCACTCTATGGCATTGTCTTTTAAGTATCAAGGTATTTGAGAAATCCAATAATTCATCAGAAGTTTGTTTGGAGAGGCACCTGGGTGGCCCAGTCGATCAAGTGCCGGACTTCAGCTCAGGTCATGATCTCACAGTTCATGGGTTTGAGCCCCATGTTAGGCTCTGTGCTGACAGCTCAGAGCCCGGAGCCTGCTTAGAGTTCTATGTCTCCCTCTCTCTCTGCCTCTCTCTCTCTCAAAAATAAATAAACATTAAAAAAAACTTTAGAGAAGTTTGTTTGGAGAACACATATCCAGAAATAAAGGAGAACTGGTTAATTTTAAAGGATATTGTATGAAAGTTTGAACCATACCTGCTCCCAAGCTATCTACAGACCAAGTACACTCATGCCTTTAGGTCACAGAATCTCCATTCTTTGAATAGAGATGTCAACTACTTATACTCAAACACCCTCCATGAAAAGTAACTCAAATATCATTATATCATGTAATGCAAGTTGCAGTACAATTAGATAATGTTTTCATTTACATTCCCATTATGCCTCCTTAAAAATATACCCTCTTCAACTTCATTGGACTTAGGCATTGCTCAACTCTGTAACAGCAACACATTTAGAAACCAACTCTTACAATGGCCACAGATGTAGTTAATTCATTTAATAACCATTTACTCAGCCTATGTGCAAGATACTGGTCTAGGCTGTAGGAATTCAAGCAAAGATGTTGTTGTGGAGACAAGTAGGTAACGGATAAATACAAGCAGCATGGGATGTGTTATGACAGAAGGAAGTACCTCAGAAGTGCACCTAATCAGGCTTTCCTGGTCTTGAAGAAACAGTATGAAATAACCAACTGAATAATTATGCACATCCACAATGAGCTATTTAAAGGAAAAATGAAGTTTCCAGTCAATGGGCAATCTTTTACTAACTTCGACCTTTATGGACAGTTCCTATGGGAGATACCATAGGGTAAATATTCACCCAAGGGCCTGTAATCTAATTAAGGCGACTGATATACATTTAATATGATGTTTCACAGGGTGCCTGTGTGGCTCAGTAGGTTAGGCATCTTACTCTTGATTTCAGCTCAGGTCATGATCTCACAGTTTGCGAGTTTGAGCCCCACATCAGGCTTTGTGCTGAGTGCACAGACCCTGCTTGGGATTCTCTCTCTGCCCATCCCCTGCTCTCTCTCTCTTGCTCGCTCTCTCAAAAATAAATAAATAAACTTTAATAAAAAAGAATAAAATGATGTTTCAGCAACAAAAATTTTGGGATTAAGCCC
This sequence comes from Panthera onca, assembly GCF_046562875.1. Taxonomy (NCBI): domain Eukaryota; kingdom Metazoa; phylum Chordata; class Mammalia; order Carnivora; family Felidae; genus Panthera; species Panthera onca. The sequence continues at coordinate 54,133,436 of NC_138347.1, forward strand.
TAGATTCGCCTTTAGTAATTATGTGATTTGGGACAAGTTGGGTAGCATCTCTAAATCTCAAGTTTATCATACGTATGATGGATAATAGTATATATGATTGCAATAAAGATGAAATGAATTACTGCTACCAAAGCACTTAGCCCAAGCCTGAGAACTCAAAAACCATTAGCTATTACAAAGACATCATTACCATAATTAACCTTACAGTGAGTGCACAAATATTCAAAAGAACAAGCCGTTGTTTTCAAACATGGTTGTTTAAAAAAGATTTAGGGAAACAGATTTGAGGGCAAACTTAAAGGCAGCACAAAAAAAAAAAAAAAAAAAAAAAAAAAAGATTATACATGACAGAGCAAACAGCAATGAGAAAGCTCAAGATAACGATGATTTGTCCAGCATGTAATGAGAAGACATTTGGGCGGAGTCTGTGTAAGGAAGTGAAAGAAGGGGGACATGAAAGGCAAGCTGGTGCCAGATTAGAAGAGGCCTTCACTGGAGTGCCTGGGTGGCTCAGTTGGTTAAGCACCCAACTTTGGCTCAGGTCATGATCTCACGGTTTGTGAGTTCAAGCCTTATATCAGGCTCTATGCTGACAGCTTGGAGCCTGGAGCTTGCTTCTGATTCTGTGTTTCTGTCTGTCTCTGCTCCTCCCCTGCTCATGCTTGTCTTCTGTCTCTTGCTCAAGAATAAACATTTTTAAAAATTAAAAAAAAAAAGAGGCCTTCACTGCCAGACAATTTGTCTTGTAGGTGATGGGCTGGGAAAGGTTCTGTCCAGTAAAGTTAAATGACCAAAGCTGTGCTTTCTAAGAAAAGGTGAAAAGGGGGATCCAAGGTATACAAGCCAGTTAGAATGTAATTGTTGTAGTCCTGCTGCATAGCAGTGAGGACATACCTTGCAGGAATCCGAGGGAAGAAAACTGGAGACTAGAAGCATTTTGATAGATAAAAAGAAAAGAAAAAAAAGACACTGAATGCAAGTATTGGTTATGGATCTACTCTGAAAAAAGGTTGCAGGCCACATTTTCTCAGTGAGTACTTAAGTCTCTAAATTTAAATTATGAAATTCCAGAGATATGTTGATTATTCCAGGTATTTTAATGGCTGAGAGGGATACATTGCTCACCGTGCAACATTCAATCAGTGTTGGTGCTCATAATAACGTGATCTGTATTTGTATACCCATCTTGCTAGCAGCATTATTCAAAGTAGCCAAAAGGTGGAAACAATCCAAATGTCCACCAATGAATGGATGAACAAAATGTGATGTATACATACAATGGATATTATTCAGCCTTAAGAAGGAATGAAATTCTTACTCATGCTATAATATGGATGAAACTTGAAGACATTAAACTAAGTGAATTAGCCAGGTACAAAAGGGTAAATACACTGTGATTTCACTGATATGACATAACACAAGTAGTCAAACTCATAAAGACAGAAAGTAGAATAGTGGTTGCCAGGGGTGGTGGAGAGGAGAATGGGAAGTTACTGTTTAATGGGGACAGAGTTTCAGTTTGGAATGAACTGAAAAAAAAATGAATGAAAAAAAAAGTTCTAGAGATGGATGGTGGTGATGCTTGCACAACAATGTGAATGTACTAAATGTCACTTGACTGTACACTTAAAATGATTAGTTTTGTGTTACATATGCTTTACCAAAATGAGAAAAAAATAATTGTGTTTATCTGATGTCCTGAGAAACAGCATGTTCATGCAAAATAAGATAAAGGTAAGGCTTGCCAACACATTTAGACTAGTTGCCCAACTAAAAGAGACCACTCCTCTCTCTGGGTTAGACACCATTAGCTAGCTTGTCCAACTGGAAAAATAAAGAGGAAAAATGCCAACCATCATCTACATCAGAATGAGAATGGTAGCCCAAGGATGCATGTCTCTCTGCTTCTCACCTGCCCTGGTCTGACACTGAAGGAAAAGAAAAGAAGTCATTTTCCCAGTCAAAGCAACCCATCACCTTGGTACTTCCACTGATGACAAAGAAAAGGAAAGTTGAGGAAAGGAAAAGTAACTTGCTGAAATATCTCCGTGTCCACAGCCATGACAAATGCTCTACAGACAAATTCACTGAGCTTTGAGGGACCAGAATTACTTAATATACTTCTATCAATTAAAATTTCCCAAGCGGATACTGTGTCCAGCACTATGCTAGATGGAATGCAAATACAGAAAAAGTTTAAGACATGGTCCTTGTCTTTTAAGATCATATAATATACTTGAGGGGACAAGAATCATACAATGACATAATAATGAACATTATGAGACAGAATATAATTAGGTGCTAAATTGTGCAGTACAGATTATAAGTGCTCTAGAAGGTCATAAAAATGTCTAAGATCCTGCAGAAATGAATAATGGGTTAGGAAACCTTTACTCACTGCCCACTTGTAGAAGCAAGCAGAGAAACCTATAAAATAGAATAAAGGCTCTTAAAGTATCTATTATATTTTAATTTTATGTGTAATACACCTCCTCCACCAAAGAGTCCTTTTCTTAACTTTTTGTCCAAATTTTCTTTTTTTCTCATCGTCATTTACAAGTAATTAGAAAATGCCTCAAAGGAAAAAAAAAATAAATGTGCCAACAGTCATTTGAAAGAATGTGTAAATTACCGTGAAACAGTGGTACTCAATGAAAAATTAGTAAACTCAGGCTTCATAAAAATAAACCTTTCATTCAAAGCTTGATTTGTTCAAAGCCAAGAAGAAATAGCTATAGGAACCCCCCCCTCCTTCCCACATGAGGGCTAATGGGATCCAAGGACAATTTTATTCATTTAGCTTCAGAATTCAGACCATCTGCTTTAAAACAGGAATTTCACATCTCTCTGCATGACATAGATCAAAACAGACAGGGATTTTGTTTCTATAAGGACTCAAACTGTGAGTGTGTACATCTTTTTGTTCTGGCCAACCTCAAATATTAAGAGTTGTATAGCTATGTAGCTTAAGCAGTGAGCTGAAGAAGTGAAGCATTAGATTCTATTTCCTAGGCTGCCAGTGACTATAATCTCTCATTGTTGTATTCATCCCTTCTCTAGTAGTGATCAAACATATTCTACTCTCTCAGAACTGAGTAAATATAGTGCTTTTTGGTGTTTCTCACTCAACTATTAGCATCACATAATACTGGCAAGACTTGAGGGTAGTTCAACTAATATACTGTGGTATAACAAACCACCCCAATACTCTGTGGTTAAAACAACCAATTTGGTTCACTTATGATTTTGTAGATCAGGAAGTTAGAAGGGCTCAGCTCGGTGGTTCATCTCACTCACCTGGCACCGCTGGTAGCTGAGGCCAGAGGATCACTACTCAGGATGGTTTTCTCACTTAAATGCCTTGCAAAGCTGTGGTGCTTCAAACTCACTCCTGTGCGCAACTGCACTCATTCTCAGGTTGTCTCTCTCTCTCTCTCTCTAGCTCTCTCTCACCATATGGTGTATCATCCTCTAGGAAGAGTGACAAGTAGGGTAAGAGAAGAGGTACCTTGGGCATAAAATTTAAGGAGGTACTCATTCCCAAGTGCCTCCGTAAGAGCAAAGCTCCTAGAGTGCAAAATTTAAGGAGGTACTTACTCTCATGTCATGTACCTGGGCGTGAGTGCCTCTCTAAATGTTGTACCCTCGGTACCTCCTTTGTCTCATGCACATCCTGGCTAATTCCAGGTGCTCTCCATGTACCCCAGTGGTGGTGGGGTTTCTCACAGCATGGTGATCTCAGGATAATCAACCTTCCTCCAGGGTGGCTATCTTCCAAGGGATAGGGAGTTCAAGCTGCTGGGCCAGAAAAGGTCCTTGCATATAACTGGTACCGTGTCACTTTCTGTGGGTCATCTATTCTATTGGTCAAAGCTGTCACTGTATCTATCCAGATTCATAGAGAAACAGACACCACCTGTTGATAAGAGTGGAAGAAGGTCTCATTGCAGAAGAGCAAGTGGTATGAGAGACACTGTTGCAGCCATCTCAGGAAAATGCACTCTTCCACATATTCCTTTATAAATGTTTCTTCACATTATTCCTGGAACACCATCACAGCAACCTAATTAACATCACAGCCTCTGAACTTCATCTTCAGTTCAGTATACTGAGCCATACTGCTTGCAACCTGACCTTCCTGCAACAGCTATCTTATTAGTACCCTGGCTTGAAATTTCCAGTGGTCCCCCGACCTATAAATAAAACCCATACTCTTCTACCTATCATTAGAGTCTTCCATGTTGGTGCCATCTCACTTGTTGCTGGTTGAACTGTATCCCCCAAAAGAGGTATGTTCAAATCCTAACCCCCAGTACCTATAAATGACTGGGATCTTTATTAGAAAAAGGAAAGAGAGATCTAGACAAAGAACCAGGTTAACTTGTTATGGTAGTCCTAGGAAACTAACATACCAATTCTACCCCTACTGCTTCCTAGCATGCTCCCTTTATTTAGACAGAAGTCTCTTCCCTGTCCCTATCTTCCACTTGATTACTGCATCTTTGTTTGTCCTTACCCTACACTAAAAGGAGCAAAGCAAAGCACTGTACACACCTGTCAATTGTGGCTGTTAGAACTGGCATCTTCTGGTATTCTGCTAGGCAGGCCTACTTGTTCCAAATGCTGAGTCACCTGGTATAAAGAGTTTTGCACATCTGTTAACTTAAAAATAAGTGTTGAGAGGATACTAAGGGTGTTTTTTTTTTAGTAAATGCTTAAAGTTAGAAATAGAACAATTCTTTCCCTGTCATGTTCTTTTGTCATTCAAAAAGAAAAAAAATGTTTACGTGAGAGACTAATTTATACAAAGAGATAATGCAACCCTATAGAAGTCCTTCCTTGTCCACTCACCTCTTAGCTGTCAGAAAATGTATGAGTTCCAGTGGCTTTAATCAACTGGAGCAAAAATGACTTAGAAATGGTAATTCAATAATCTGGAACTTAAACAAGGTTGCCTTCAATATTGTTCCCATTTCAATTGTTGGAAACAGTGTATTAAAAGCTCCTCAAGGAATTAGGGAGGTCATTTATCCTTTTTTCAAAAACTACCTTATACAGTAGCATGTGCAAAATAAATACAGTTCTTTTTAATATGTTAGGCATGGGGAACCTTAGAGTACACATTGATCACTCAGTTATGAATACAAATCATGTCACAGATTTGAGGGACAGTATCTGGAATGCAGGAAGTAATCACCCGGCTGTATCCTGTTTTAGTCAGTTACACCTGGAGCTCTGAATACCCCCCTGGTGGGTACCACGCCCTAAGGTAAGTAGACAACCTGGAAGGTATTCAGGTGAGTGAGCAAGATGGAGACAAGGTCTGAAGAAAAGCAGCAGAATACAGTGATGTTTAACTTGAAGAACAGAAGTTCCAGGGATGCCTGAGTGGCTTAGTGGGTTAAGAGTCTGACTCTTGGTTTTGGTTCAGGTCATGACCTCATGATTTCATGGGTTCGAGCCCCGCACTGGGCTCTGCACTGACAGCGTGGAGTGCAGGATTCTGTTTCCCTCTCTCTCTCTGCCCCTCCCCGACTCATGCTGTCTCTGTGTCTCTTAAAATAAATACATAAACTTTTTTAAAAGTTTAAAAAAAACGTTTCAGAAAAAACTTAATTATCTTAATATGTAAGAAAAACTTTTTGCAGTAAGGTAAGAATGAGACTTGGTTTTTATGCCCTAAAGAGTAAAACTAATGCCAATAAATGAAAGTTATAGGAAGACAAATGCCTAAAAATCAATTTAGTAATTGTGAATAGTTTCTGGAAATGTTCACGCAAAGATATGTAAACTTCTCAACAACAGTATCTTATTTATCTTATAGCCCTAGTGCATACCACAGTTACCTCTGTGTATTAAGTGATTAGTACACATTTGATAAAGAGAAATTCAAATGGTCCCATCTAAACCTAGGATTCCAATATTTTAGGATTCCAAAAGAAGTTCAACCATGAGTCAGTCACTAGTAGGACACATAGTCATAAGTTTCCTTACATGGGATATGAATCCCTCAGGAAAATAAAGAAAGATCCCAAGTATCTGCTAGGGACATTTTAGGTAGTATCATGTAGTAATCAAGAGTAAAATGTAGGGGCCCCTGGGAGGCTCAGTCAGTTGAGCATCTGACTTCAGCTCAGGTCATGATCTCATGGTCCCTGAGTTCTACCCCTGCTTCGGGCTCTGTGCTGCCAGCTCAGAGCCTGGAGCCTGCTTCAGATTCTGTGTCTCCCTCTCTCTGCCCCTCACCACTCACACTGTCTGTCTCTCTCTCTCCAAAATAAATAAACATTAAAAAAAAATTAAGTGTAAAATGTAAAACATTCAACAAATTCAAAGATTCAAATATAGTTATTTACATATACACTCAAATCTTTCTAAAATTCCTCTTATTCAAGACAAAAGTGAGCTGCAATTTATTAAACCTTTAGCACAAACATTACCCTCAGTACTTTCATAGTCATACAAAAACATTTACTGAAAGTTGACTATGTGCCAGGCAAGTCTAGTACTTTCAAGCAATTTAGCAAGGTAAGTATTAACATCTTCAATTGAAGGCCAAAAAAGTTATGTAAGTTGTCCAAGTTCAGGCTGCTGCTAGCCCACATAGAGCACTTGTGCAAATTTTTAAAAAGGTACCTTTTTCTCAAGACATTTTACTTCCATTTGTCAGAAAATGTGTCATAACATACTAATTTTACTAGAACAAGACACTTCACTGTCCTCTGCCATAAAATTGCAGATTTTATTCACGATAAATTCACGATTTTATGCACGATAAATATTCAAACTGATAATGTCTATGATACAAACAGTGTGCACTTTAGATGGGTTTCTTTGTGCAGTGCACAATCTACTCAATAGTAAATGACAATTCTGTATGAGCTCTGATAAATGAAGCCCCAGGGATATTATTCCAAAGTACCCCCATTGACTCCTAACTGAAATGAAAATGATCAAGAATTCACACAAATTAAATAACTCTCTGGCTGGATAGGACTACTGTCTCCTTTCAGCATTGTTGCATACTCAAAGCACTCATAAAATGTATTTATGTGGATGTAAACCCACTGAATGTAAACCCACTGAATACATGGAAAGCAACTAATGCTGAATGGGTAAGAAAGGTTCCTCAGAGAGCCCACCATCAGCATCTCCCAGAGAAGAACTGCTTCTCCAAAGCCTATTTTTACCTAACAGGCAAACTGGAAAATATTCTTAAGATCACCATAACATAGCTGCTCTCACGTCAACACTCAATCTGAACCTGAAGGTCTTAATTATTACAAACATGACTTGAATCAGACTTCACTAAGATGTCAAAGTGCCTCAGCTCAATATTTAATCAAATTCTGGAAGAAAGATATTTAGATAACAAAGGTTTTTGTGAAAAGATGTTGCTGTTTCCTAGGGGAACATATCACACAATGTGAAATGGCCTGAACACCCAATGAAAATAAAAATTTCTTAGAAAAACTGGTGTGTGTTTATGTGACGCTTTATTAATCCAAACCACCTTTTTTGGGTCTCTACTTTGTCACAGGTTGTGTGTTACATGCTGACAACACAGTGATGATCAAATTTAGACCATGTTCTACCCTCATTCCAGCAGGCAAAGTTAATGTAAAAAAGCAGTGTGATATGTGCTACAATAGAAATCTAGAGCAAGTGTGATAGGCCCAATTGATCTTGCCTTGTTTTGTTCTCCACACATGATTTCCTAGAGTTTAGGTAAATAAAGCTTACAAAAATATAAGCAGGCTTTAACATTCACTTAAAAACGAGTCACTATCGTCATACCTGGCACACAGTAATATGTAATAAATGTGGAATGAATAAATAAATGAACTTTCCAGCTTACAAATTAGAGTCTGGCTATAAGCAAACATCCACATCAATTATAAAAGAAGTGTTCATGAATACAAAATATTTTTAAATAGCCGGAAGCCTAAGGCAATTCGAATTGAGAAAAGAGGCCATTTAAATACAAACCTCATACTGACCAGCTTAAAACATACATAAATTATTTGTGATGTCTCTTAGGGCTACTTAATGATATATTTTTAGTACCTCAGTAGCCCATTTATTTTTATTTGTAAAGTCACGTGGACTTTTTTTTTTCCTAAATCCCAACCATAGCTATCAATCGGCTTTGGCAGGCGTGATCAATTACGAGGAGCCCTAATAATCTCCATTGTTTTCAGCCATTCGGACAGAGGAGATCTGAGCTTAAATGCAAGAGAGGCAGATTCTTTGTCATACAGAAGGTGTCTGTGTTCATGAATTCCAACTTTTCAGGTGGATAATGTGAGGGAGGTCTGTAGCTTCAACAGTTTTAACCACCGTATCCTAACCAAGCCTCTCCAGAGATAATTTACTGAAATAGAAACAAAACCCTACATGCCTTACTCACTTTTTCTTCTAATTTGGGGTTTTAAACTTTTTCTTTTTAATTCATCTCACATTCCATTACGAATACCCTGAGGATGGAAACGCAGTCTGTGCGGTTCTCTCACCAGAACCCGCCCAGCGCCATACGCAATGAAGCACCTACAAAATGCTTTGTGGTGACTGTACTAGACAGGAAGCCATCTCATACATGAAACTCAGGAGTTGGCACTTTTTTAAACATACTTTTAGGCGATGCCTGATGTGAAAAATCACAAAACTCGAAAATTCAAAGAGGCCTTTACACTGTTTAAGATGCAGTTGTTGTAAGGACCTAATTCCCACCACTACCACTTACCAGAAAATAGTTCGAAACTTTCTACGAGGAGTCTATGGAACTTAAGACGGGGTTACAAAGGAGGCTGTAACCACAGTACTAAAGCTCATGCGCCAGCTGGAGGATCGCGGTGCGCCTGCGCCCTTGGCCTTTTCTTCTTCAGGTCCCCTCTCGCCCACGTGGCTCTCTGGTTGGCGCTTGCGCAGAGGACCCGGGCGCGGGGCGTGGGAAATCGTGCAGGCCTGAGAGGTCTGAGTGGCGCGTGCGCCACCGCAGATTGTCTAAAGCCTCAGGGAAAATGATAAAAAATTCACCGTCGCCTTTTTCAGAAAGAGCTATTCGTGTTTGGGCTTTGTTCTTTTCTTAAGCTCCCAATTAGGCTTCATGTATCTCCTGACTCTTGGCTAAACTCCTGAGGCCTCAAAAATATTGGGCAGTTGCGCTGCCTGTCATCCTCATCATAACTATAGGAATCGATTATGTATCCTTAATTAGAATGAACATTAGTACCTCTCCACTCAACTCCATTCACACAATTACAGATAACTATGTTAAAAATCAACAATAGAAGAAATACCAGGAAGAGGTTGTCCGAGCATTAAGAGATAGTCCTAGGAGTGCCTGGGTGGCTCAGTGGGTTAAGTGACCAACATCAGCTCAGGTCATGATCTCATGGTTCAGTTTGTGGGTTCTAGCCCCATGTTGGGCTCTGTGCTGAGACATCAGAGCTTGGAGCCTGCTTCAGATTCTGTGTCTCCCTCTGTCTCTGCTCCTGCTCCATTTGCACTCTCTCTCTGTCTCTCAAAAATAAATAAAAATGTTAAAAAAAAAAAAAAACTTTTTTAAAGAGATAGTCCTACAAGTCATTTGTGCAGCTGAAGAATTTTACACCAAAAAGTGAAACGTAGCCTAAGACCAAGCATTTGTTGTTTTTCCTATAATAATTTTGACCGTAATTATTTTCACTATTACTCTTACTAATACCTGTTATTGAAATATAAAATATATATATAAATTGAACTTCTCTTAGGTAAAGTTCCATTCATATTATAAACATTATCAAACATTAGTCATTAATAGATTAAATAAAATACTGCATTACCACTGGGAAATACATATAATAGCACATGGCACACTTACAAAGAAGATCCATTTCTCAGTAACTCAATGCAAATTTGGAACCATTGATGCCTACAGTTTTGTGAGATATTAATATTCAATGCAGTTTACATAGAACAATTAAATAGCATACAATTTGAATTGCACAATTAAAGGGGCAAAAAGTGGGTTCCAATACACTACAAATTTTGGATAGTGAAAGACTGATAAGTTACTTCTTGATTCAAAAAGAAAAATAACTAAGTTTCAATTTCTTTTTGAAAAAAAATACATTATGTTTGCTCTCTGGGACTGCTGAAAAAATACAGATTTATACCTTATCTTCAGTAGGTGTATGTATACAGATTTGATAAGGAATTGCACAGGCAGAAATGTTAAAAATCCATATATATTAGCAACATAAGAAGATCACTAAAAGATGTGCAGGTCTTTCTGCCCACAGGTCCTATCCCCTGCTATAATAAGAGCACATTTTCACACCATAAAAAATAAACAAATAAAAATCATTAAAAGAGAGATTTCCATAGGTACTCATCGGGTGGAATTTTTGTGCTCTTCTAAGTTTTTTCATTAAAAAAATTTCTCATTACTCCTACAAGTTTGGATACTAACAAATATTTCTAATACTTCCAGGTCTATATAAATTTCCCCCGTCTTCACTCTTCTCCTCTATTGAAATCAAATGCACATCTGGTTTACACAGAGGAAGGAGAGTGCTAGGCAACTAGTAAGTAAGTACTCATATTCATTCAACAGATATTTATTATAAATTATGCAAACATTGTATTAAATACTGGAGTAGTAAGGATTGCACAAAATACTTTTTAAAAAGGCCAGCATTCCTGATTTGTAACTTAAACAAATAAAATGAATATAAATATAAATAAAATTGAACAGTAAAGAGGATAAGGAATGGAATGGAATGGAATAAAATGCTAAGATGAAAAGAAATGGGAATTTTTTTTTCCACTCTTGGCTTCCAGCTACATAATTATCATATTGTTCTACATTTTTCTATATTACTATAAAAAATTTAAAGACATAATCTATCCTATTTTTTTGCAGTTATCTTTGACACCTGCCATAGTGGAGAATATAAATTTAAGTAAGATAAATAATAAATAAATAAATAAATAAATAGTAAGATGTTACACAAGAGAAACAGAAAATGCTATAAGCACTGAAACCACCACTGTGAATATAATTACCTCAAACATTAAAGAATCAGTTTATTAACTGTAAGTGGAATAAATCATGTAAATGATTTCTCAAATTCTTATTTCTTAAAATCCATCATTTATGCCTTTGAAGTGGGAACTTAAGTTTTAGAAGTGACACTCTTATTGATCTTTGCAGTAAAAACTAAATCTTTCAAGAGTAGTTCAGGCTAGATATCTATGTTTATCATAACAGGATATAATTTTGTATGTAAATATGCATGTAATTTTCTAAATATTAAAATATTCTTTTTAATCATATTCCTCATGGAGTGTCTGAACAAAAACTACAGTCAAGCTTCTAAATTGTTTTTATTGAGTAACAGGGGATCCTGACACCTTACTACCTAATCCTACTGGAAACTAGCATACAGGAATAGCAGCCCATGGGCACTAGAGTTGTCTGAAACCTGGAACAGGTTTGAAACCTGGAATCTGTTACATTAAACCCTATGCTCAAACACACACATCTGACTTCCACCCAGGAGATAGCCCTGACCTCTTTAGAAATTGCACAGTAAGCTGAGAAACCAGCTCCCAGGATTATGTGCTTTGCTTTGCTTCAGGGGCCCCAATTTACATCCTAATGGTTCTGAGAAGATTCCATGACCAAACCTAACAATGAGGAGACCTGAAGATTCATAAATGACCCATACTGACTATTCTGTGGACACAAGCCAGTTTGTATCCCTGTCTCTGAGGAAAGCAAATTATATGTTCAGGATTGAACTGCTTTATCCTTGTTGTATGTAAATTATTCATTACCCCCCTCCTTTTGCACATTTTGCCCTCCATTTTCTGTGTTCTCTCTGCTTACAGTTTGCCATTTTTTCTCTAAGCTACTTGGATTACCTTATGCTCTGCTCCCCTCAGAAACTTAACCTGGAAACCAGATTTATTAGCCAAAAAACTGAATCAAAAATTCATTTTCAACATATCAGGGAGCAAGGAAAAGAGCTGCTTTTTGATGTCTTTGATAGCCAGCTTTTTGGAAGTCAATTGCTTAAATCACTTTGTTAAATCTTTGAACTATGTGTTCTAACTTTTTTCTGATTGCATGCTAACATTGCAGTAAATTATGGAAATGTTGGAACTCATTTCCGTAAGTCAGTGCCTCCACATGAACAGCAGGGGGCAATAGCATACCAAGAATTGTGGAAACTGTCCTGGCCTCTGGGAAACACTGTTGAATTGCTGCACTGGGTCTGTGTACAACTCCATGATGATCTCAGCTCTCGGATGAAGTCTTTTGTTTTGTGTCCTATTTTACAATGCACTGTTCAGTTTTGTATATGAGTTGTGACTTATTCAGACAGCATTTCACTGTGACCATTTAGCTTAAAAAAAAGAAAGGTGAAAGAGAAGGAAAAGAGGAAATGAGTAAAGAGAAAATTAAAACGCGGCCAACTAAAACACATAGACAAGGAAGAAGTAATATTGCGTATACTTAAAGTTTGTCCCTTCTCTGTTCCCATCCACTTGAATCCTGAACACTGTTTTTCTGGATTGCAGACCACTATAATTCCCCACTCCCCTCACCATACACACGCACCCATTTTATTCTACCACTTCTGCCATACAGTTTTGCTAAACCAACAAATTTCTTTATTAAAAGGAAAAAAACCTTTTTTAAGCCAAATACTTGACTTTTTAAAAGAATTCAAAAAACTCCTATGTCATGTTCTGGCCTTTAGTCAAGCTTCCCAGTATAGAATTTCAATGTCTTTATGCTTTTTGAACATTTTTAGTCAAGATACATTTCACTGATACACTTTAATAAAAATTCTTCCCCTGTAAACTCACACCTTCAGATAAATAGTGAAAAGCTGTGGTTGTGAAGCTATATCTGGTGTGTTCGGGGGTAGAATGTAAAGTAGGAACTAAAATATTACAAATGTTAAAGTTATATTCAAGGATCATTCCCTTTGCACTGGGAAGGTGTTCTGTAATCCAGTCCTCAAAGTCAGCAGGGATAAAACTACTTTCATGCATAAATTGAGTTGTACCCCATAATATAATACCCATAAGCCTGGCTTCCTCTTCTACCTAGGCTGGAATACCCAGAGTTATTAATGTATTCCCATAGAGTTATTGAGTTATGACTGTGTCGTGGCAGCAGTAATATTATTTTAACACCCAGCACCAAAATTCCCCTTGAAGGGGTAGTCTTGTTACCTCCCTCACTGACAGGGCCCTATCTGATCCTCTTTGACTTGGTCCCCTCTGGCCTATCACCTAGGCCAGAGGTGCTCCTGCATACTTCACTCTAGCCTCACCAGCCTCCTTGCTGTTCTCGGAAAACATACCAGGTAGTCCTGTGCCTGGGGGGCCTTTGCTGCAGCTATTCTCTCTCATCAGGGTAAATCTTATTTTATTTATCCAAATGACTCATTCTTTCACCTACTTCAAGTTTGTACAAAAGCCACCTTCTCAGTGGAGACTTCCCTGACCACCTAATTAAAATGGAATATTGCCTTCACCCTTCCTCCTTTATTTTCCTCAACAGCACTTATCATCAAATATGCTATATGTTACATATATAAATAAAATATGAGATGAGATATCTGAGACCAAACAACAGCGAGCAGAAGGCTTAACCCTGCTATTAAAAGGACAAAAAAGGTTGGTTGATTCCAAAGCAAAACTCAACTCTACGCTGCATGTAAAAGACAAAGACATGCTTAAAACAACATAATTTAGAAATGCTCATGAAGAAAGTATGGGCAAAGGTAAACCAAGAAAATGCAAAGAAAAAGAAAAAAATTGTGATATGAGATTCATCTAACTAGAGTTCCGACAAAACACATGACTGAGACAAAGAGCACCTGATAATACTAAAGGCTACAATTCACAGTGAAAATAAAATATTTATGAAAAATATGCAGCAAATAATACAGTAGCTTATTTCTTATAACAGAAACTACAAGAGATTCAAAGAGAACAGAAATACATAAATAACAGCAAACTTTAGTATACTTCTGTTAATCCAAAACAAAAAAATTATACAAAAAAATTATTGACAAGAATTTACTCTAATTTATGTATAGACACATGTATACCTAAAATAATTACATAGAGAAAAATACAAATAACATTCTGCAACAGTATGATTAAAGTAAAAATCCATCACCATCGAAACATTAAGAAAACCTTCTCACCTTAAAATTTAATTTTTTCTATTAAACATACCTTGGCTTAAAGGGAAATAACAATTGATAGTGAGAATTTCCAGGAAAAAAAAATAATGAAAACATGACATCAGGGTCTACAACATAATGTTAAATAGTATTCATAATAAAATTCATAGATTTAAATATTTGTATCAATAAAAATGAGCCAAATCAGTGAGTGAGATATCACATGCAAAAAGAAATATTTAAGTCTTGTTTTGTTTATCTTTTTTCCATTTTAGATTTAATTTTCTTTTTAATTAAACAACCTAGATTAGAAAACAACCTGAAAAAACTAAACCTAGCTGCATTAAACTGCATTTGGCAATTTTATAATTAGCTATAATATTGATACTGTTATTTTAAAACTATGTTATAAGAAAAAGTAAATAAGTAATTTTGTTAATATTAGTTACCATACATTTCAGTAGAAAAGTGATACAATATAAAATCAAATAAGTAAAAATATTCTATAATGTTTTATTAGAAATGGAATATCAGCACATATTTATGATTTATTTTTATCTTTCTTTGAAAAACTACATATTTCCTAGATCTTGCATGGTGAAGTCTGAAAAGTAATAACAAGCTGTTTAGCCATGAATATTTCTTAAGTGCATAGACTGTGGTCACCAAATATGATTTTCACTGAAAGTAATGAGGACTCCTTTGAGAAATGGCTGGTTTTGGTCTAAAGCAGTAAATGAGACTGTTCAAATATGAGACTGGGACTTTTACAGCGTCAGAAAGCAAGGAAGCTATCAAGACATTTGCGGTTGTCAAATGAAGACAGGAGCCAAAGATGGGCAATTTGAGCTTTAAAATGAATAATCACTGCAATTATATGAAAGTGAAAATAGAGATTCCAATAGAATCAATGGAAAACTCCTAGAAGCAATAGGGAATTCAATATGGTAGCAAGATGTAAAATTACATATAAAAATCAATATCTTCATATATTTAAGCAATGAGCAGCTATAGTGAAAAATAGAAGAGCTGACCCCACATACATTAACAACAAAAAAGAAAAATCCTGTAGGAATACAAGAAATGGGAAAAACCTCTGTGAGAAAAACTTCAAAACCTTCCTAAAAGACACAAAGCTGGGATGCAAATAAAAGAAAAAGTAAACCTCATTCTTCAATGGAATAATACAAAATCACAAACTGATAGCAATTTTTAAAAGTATTTTTATGGATCTACATTCAACAGTTCATATGGAAAAAATAAATATGTGACAACATTCAAAAAAAGAGGGGGAAAAAAACCAGTAATGAGACAGGCCTAGCCCTACCAGATACTGTTATATATTATACATTTCCTGTAACTAAAACGGTATATTAACACAAGTAGACAATTAGATAAATGGAAAAAAAAACAGAAAATATAGACCCAAGTACAAAGTGGAAATTTATGTATGTGATAAAAGTGGGACCTCAAATCACTGGGAGAAAAGTATACTTTTTAAAATTGAATGTTGGGGCACCTGGTGGCTCAGTTAAGTAACTGACTTCAGCTCAGGTCATGGTCTCACATAGGTTCAAGCCCAACATCAGGCTCTCTGCTGTCAGCATGGAGCCTGCTTTGGATACTCTCTCTCTGTCCCCCTCTCTCTGCCCCTCCTCTGCTTGCTCTCTCTCAAAATAAAATAAAATAAAATAAAACAAAATAAAATGTTAAAAAAGCTAAATGGACCTTTGAAAACATAAAATTGGATATAATTGGATATAATATCACCTAGGTGGAATTGCAGGAAAAAAAGGTTTTTTTTAATTTTTTCAACGTGACTCTTACAATGAAGAGCCAATCTGAGTACCCAAATTGAAGGCTATTCTGGAAAACCACTGGCCTGAACTTTGCAAACATGTCAATGCCAAAAGAAATAAACAAAAAAGGCTGGGGAAGTGTTCTAAATTGAAGAGAACTGAAAAGACTTAATAACTAAATGTGATGTGTAATCCTTGTTAAATCCTGGATTTATATTTTACAAACACCAATAGAGTAAGCAAGGTTTGGGGGTTTGAGGACCATAGAGGAAATTCGAATCTGAAATATATATATATTCGATTATAATAATGTAACAACCTTTAGCGGATTCCGACTCTATGTCTTTAGAGCTCAAGATACGTTGTCTAAAGACATTGTATTGTAATCCTATGGGACAGTAGTCCTCAGTAGGGGTGATTTTGCCCGGCTCTCCCTACACACATTTGGCAGCATCTAGAAACGTTTTTAGTTGTCACAGCTGGGGGCAAGGGAGGGCTGCTACTGGCATCTAGTGCATATTGGCCAAGGATGCTACTAAACACCCTACAATGAACAAGACAGCTCATCTCCCCACACCCCCAACAAAAAATCATCTTGCCTAAAATGTCAGTAGTGCCCTGGTTGAGAAACCTAGGTGCGAGAGAATCCCTTGGTCCTAGACGCTAGATAGATATTAGGCTGAAATAAATGAAACTGTCCTTTGAGCAGGTGAAACTACCGGTAACATTTAAGGGTGAAGCGTTATGATGTTCATAACTAATTCTCAAACTGTTGATTTGAAACCACGGTACGTGTCCTTCCGCCTCGGCTTCCCTCCTCCCTCCGGGGCCGGGAAAGGACGCCCCCCCACACACACACTCCCCACCCCGACTGGCGGAGCCTGCGCGTTGAGAGGAGCCTGCCAGCGGCCACTGCGCAGGCGCCGGGCAGCTCGCCGGACTCCCGCAGCGCTTCTCCAAAAGTTCCAGTCCAGCGGGTGGACCACCGTGCAGCGCAGCTGCACACAACAGAGAAGGCAAAAGAAAACTCCCGGGGGGCTCCGTTGGCTTCTCTGGGAGTGACAAAGATGCTTTCCCTCTAGAAGCCCGGAAGCTTTCTCCTTTGCAATCCAATGAGGGTGAAGTGAACGCCGCTCTTCCTTGTGAAGCGCCCTGCCAGGAAGAGCCAGTTGTGTGTGGACCCGCTGTACCTGGCCGTCCTCTTCCAGGCTGGATTCCGCAGAGGTGAGTTTTTATACTCTCTTTAGCGCATTCCCCACTTCCTGTGTCTGACGAGCCTGGGCAGTACTACATCTCGTGATACCACTGACTGAAAGTGCCCCGGGCAGGCGCATTCCACACCCAGCTCCTCACCAGCAAGCGCTAATCTAGGTGACGTTTTAAATACCTTACAGTTCTTTAGCTTACAGTCCCTTAATCAAGGACTTGGCACACTTTTCTTGTAAACAGCCAGATAGCAAATATTTTAGGATTTGCAGGCCAGGAACGATCTCTCGCATATATGTCTCTGTTTCAACAACCTCTTAAAAATGTAAAAAAAAAAAAAAAAAATCTTAGCTGCCGGTCTTAAAAACATGCACATTATAATAATTAGATTGATCGTTCACTTTACCCAGCACGACGCTAGAGCTGCTTTCTGGCCTGCACCCTGTCCCAGGTCCTACCACAGTTGTGCAGTAAGGACTTGGGTTCCACGAGGGCTAGAACCCACCACGTTTACTGGACATCACCTATCCAGATTAGTTTTCAAACTGTTGGGGTCCCTGCACTTGCACCTCTGCTCCTTCTCCCTGCTAGATGGCCCCTGGTGAGTTCCTGGCAGTCGGCAAGGCCACCAAGAAACCCCCAGACCAGCAGCCAAACCCTCCTTTATTCTAAAATGGCAATTGCTTCCTATCTGGAAGCAGAAGCCAAAGTTCCTACATTGTTAGTAAATTAGAATAAAGGTAATACGGGAGTTTGTCAGGCAACTGTATTTTTATAGCATTTTTTCTAGTGATAAATGTAATATATGTTCACTATGATAATTGGGAAAATACTGAAAAATATATAGAAGAAAATAAAAATTCTCCATAACCCAATATACAAAAAAAAAGAGAGAGAGAAGAAGAAAAAAACCCTACTAAATATTTATGTATTCTTTTCGTCCTTTTTTTCAATATATACTAAAAGGACAACGTAATGAACAACTGGGATTTTGAAAATATTTCCTAAGAAACTTCTGTTAAAGTCCGAAATACAGAAAAGTGTACAAACTATAAATGTACAGTTCAGTAAATTTTCAAAGACTAATGCAAATATACCCTTGCAACCACCATCCAAGTCAAGAAATAGACCATTCCTAGCACCTTCATCCCCCTGCCCAGTCAGGGGCAGCTTCTCCCCAGACAGAACTATTGCCTTATCCTCAAATACATAGATTAGTTTTGTCTGTTCCTGAATTTCAATGAAATGAATTAACCATTAAGTTTTCTATAATATTTGGTTCTTTCACTTTATATTATAATTAAGATTCCGCCATGTTGTTGTTGCTTGTAACAGATCTCTTTTTTATTATTTTATGCTGTTGGGAATTCCATTATACAAATACAACACATTTTATGCATTATACTATTATTTTTTAAGTGACAGATTTATTGAGATATAATTATTATATCACACGATTCATCCATTTAAAGTATACAATAGGTTTTTTAGTACAGTCACAGATAGATACAATCATCATCACAATTTTGGAACATTTTGATCACCTCAAAACAATGCCATACTCTTTAGCTGTCACCCTTGTAACCATGTTCCTGTCCTCTCCAGCCCTACCTAACCACAACTCTACTTTATGTCTTTATAGGTTTGCCTTTTGTGGACATTTCCTAAAAATGGAATCATGTAACATGGAGTCTTTTGTGACTGGTCCCTTATACTGATACTGGATATTCATGTTACTTCCAGGTTTGGGGCTATTACAAATAATATTACTGGGAACATTATTATACGTATCTGTATGTTGTTTGTATCTATGGATAGATTTGTATCACATAGATACATATTTCTATGAGATATATACCAGGAGTGGAATAGCCCAGAGATAGGTTATGCTTATGGTTAGTTACAGTTGATAGTACCAAACTGTTTTTTAAATTTATACCCCCACCAGCGCTGTATAATGAGTTTTTATTGCTCCACACCCTCACCAACATTTGGTGGTTGTGTGATTTCAATTTATACTTCTCTGATGACTAATGAAAAAGAACATCTTTTCATGTGATTATTAGTCATTTGAATATCCTCTTTTAGTAAACCACCTATTGAGTCTTTTTTTCTGTTTTTTTTTTTTTTGTCTTTTTCTGCTTGACTTATTTATTCTAATGTGAGTCCATTTTCATTTATAAGCACTGCTAAAAAAAAAAAAAAACACCTTTCCCTAGCCTGTGGCTTGCATTTTAATTATCTTACTGTTAAATTTTAATGAATGTAACTTTGTTATTTTTATTAAAGTCTGATTTGTCAAACTTCCTTTATGGTTCATGCCTTTGTTGTCCTGCTTAAGAAATCATTCCCTACAAGGACTTTTCCCTATGTTACATCCAAAAACTTACTGTTTTTCTTTGAACATACAGATCTAAACATGTAGAATGGATTTTGTAGCATGGTATGAAGTAAGGATTAATTTTATTTATTATTTTTTATATAGCTACCCTACTGACCACAGTCCGAAAAACCCTCCTTTTCCCACTTGCAGCACTGCCTTTGTCATAAATCAATAGAAAGACAAATCAACACAGATGTTGGAATTAGTATACAGGGACTTTAAAATCACCATGACAGATGTATCTAAGAATCTTATTAAAGAGAAGATAAAATAGATGAAGAGGTAGGAAATCTCAAAAGAGATACAGATAATAGTTTTAAAGTTTTTTTTAATGTTTATTTATTTTTGAGAGAGACAGAGTGCAAGCAAGGGAGGGGCAGAGAGAGAGGGAGACACAGAATCTTAAGCAGGCTCCAGGCTCTAAGCTGTCAGCACAGAGGCCACCACAGGGCTGGAACCCACAAACCACAAGATCATGACCAAAGCTGAAGTCGGACACTTAACTGACTGAGCGACCCAGGCACCCCGAGATAATAGTTTTAAAAAATGGAAATTCTAGGATTGAAAAGTACAGTTATCTAAAATTATTTGATAGGTTTATCAGTGGGTTGGATACAACAATGAAAGGATCATTAAACTTAAGACAGGTTACCAGAAATCATCCAAATTTAAGTAACCTGAGAAAAAAATGTTTTTAAATAAGCAAAGCATCAATGACTATGGAATAGTATCACGTGGTCTAACATACATGAAATTGAATTTCCAAAAAGCAAGGAAAGAGAGTATGGGGCAGAAAAATATTTGAAAAAATATTTCCAAATCTGTTCAAATACATTTTATCCACGATGTTTACTTGTTTTCAGTGGAGAGCTGATCACAATATCCTAGCTTGCTGAATGGAATTTAGAAGTTAACATAAATCTACATGAATGAGCCCCTGGCCTTTTGTTTTTCTTTTTGGGGGGCAGGGCAAGCACATGCACTAGCTGGGGAGGGGCAGAGGGAGAGAGAATCTTAAACAGGCTCCATGGTTAGTGAACCAGAAACCTTGGGGCCCCATGCAGGGCTTGATCCCACAACCATGAGATCGTGACCTGAAATGAAATAAGGAGCCAGCTGCTTAACCAACTGAGCCACCCAGGTGTCCCTAAGACATTTTAAAGTCACACAAAATGTGGAAAAATACTTTGTTGGTTGGAACCATCTTGAGGACTACTATACTTTTATAAATGTTCCTACTCACTAAAGGCCAGTAGCACCACCCCAATTATGGTAATATCAAAATGTGCTCAGTTTTTCAAAATATCCCTTTGTGCATCACATAGCCCTGCATACAATTGAGGATCCCTCTCTCAGGTGCCCTGCCACTGCCTCCTTTGTCCACACGCTTTTCAACCTTATCTTCTGATACTCACATCTGTCAAACCACACTGACCTCTTTCTATCTCTTGGCTTTTAGGATTATTTTTCCCTCTTCCCCAAATGCCCCTCCCTCAAGCAGTGATATGACTGATTCTTTTCTCCTCCTCAGGTCTTTATTCAAATATTATTTCCTCAGCACAACTTGTAGATCAAACAAGACAAAACAAAAACTGTTCACGTTCTCCCCCCCCAACCCTAGTTTATTTTTATCTATAGCCTTTCTTTGCATTTTAATTACATAATTTCCTATTGTCTCACTTTCCCCACCACTAGAATATAACTTCTTGTGAGGAGGCAGAGAAATTTACCAATTTTGCTTCCTGCAGTGTCTTCAATATCAAAAATGAGTAAAACACTGTTAACATCTTTCTCAGGGCTGACATGTGGGCAAAGTTAATTTATTCCTAATAGCCCCCCCCCCCAATATCTTTCAGGGTATTCCTTCAGTTTTCATGAGTAAGAAACCCTGACAGGGGCACATGGGTGGCTCAGTTGGTTAAGTGTCCAACTTCTGCTCAGGTCATGATCTCACAGTTCGTGGGTTTGAACCCCAGTGTCGGGCTCTGTGCTGACAGTTCAGAGAGCCTGGAGCCTGCTTCTGATTCTGTCTTCCTCGCTCTCTGCCCCTCCCCCACTCACACTCTGTCTCACCCTCTCAAAAATGAATAAACATTAAAAAAAAAAAACTTAAAAAAAAAACCCTGATAGTACTCCAGTAATTTACATTTTTAAGGTATGTTTGAGAGTCTTAGCAAAAAGAATTGTACCAGTCAAAGCTCCAGCTTTTTACCAAGTAGAGTAAGAAATAGACTTGACTGTTTCCAAAGCTACGAAAAGCTTTACCCAATTAAGTAGATTGAGGGTTCCTCCTTATAAGATTGAAGTATCCAGCCAAATTTCTGAGAGCCCCCTCACAAAGAAAAACTGCTTAGAGCTATCGTCACAAAAAAATTTGCCTATTCAATTATAAGCTAATTTGAATCAACTTTTCTTCTTTAGACATTCTGGCTTCAAGATGGATGATGAAGTTTCAAAAAGGAAAGTGATGGAAAATCATCAAAATTACCATAAACTGTGCTGCCAACTAAATATATTTTCCTTTATAGCATGTGCAGAGTCCAGGAAAATTATATTCCTGCATTATATAATCCGCCAACAGCCTCCTTACCTACTGCCTTAATCCGGGTTATTCTTGAATGCAGAGCCTGAGACAAAGGTATACCCATTCTATTTGGGAATGTGATCCCAGGGAGCAAGAATAAAAGAGGAGTGAACAGGGGTAAAGAGGAAAGAAAATCCAAGCAAAACAGTAGGGTTATCTAGTAGTCCACCACTGTTAACGGGTACTTAGTGCATGCAGATCCTTCTCAGGATTCTTACCCAACCTTGTCTCAGAACCGTCCACCCAAAGGATGAAAGGGAGAAGCATTCATCTGTCAGCAGCCGCCTCCTCCTTGTTGAGAGCTGCTCCCATGGGGTGCTGACTTCTCCATCTCTATGGGTTGCGTGGATGGGAGAGCCTTACCAGCACCGGAATATCACACATTGCTGCATCAGAAAAGCCTTGGGACAGGAAGCTAGATTCTTGGTGCATACCTGAAGTGAGGCACTATCACCACAGAGCACCACTATCACCAGAGCGTGGCTGGAATCAGAGGTTAGAGAGATGTGGGACAGTGCACAAGAGCCATCTTCTAAGCCTACAGAAGGTGCTCTCAGCCTAGTCCAAATCTGTAGCCTCCTTTCTATCATCAAAATTTCAGAGTCCAGAACAAGGTTGTTCAAGGGGTGAAATTAGGAAGGTTAAATGTATTACAAGATATATGTTAATAATAGTTTTAACCTTGAGTGATGTTTAAGAAAAATTGAAATTGACATTAGAACTTGGAAGATTAGGGGTGCTTGGGTGGTTCAGTTGGTTGAGAGTCTGACTAGAATTTGGTTCAGGTCACGATCCCAGGGTTGTGGGATCGAGCACTTTGTTGGACTCTGCTCTGGGCATGGAGCCTGCTTATGATTTTCTCTCCCTCTCTCTCTCTCTCTGTCTCTGTCTCTGTCTCTCTCTCTCCCTCTCCCTCTTCCTTTCCCTCTCTCTTTCCCTCTCCCTCTTCTCTTCTCCCCCACTCACTCTCTCTTTCAAATAAAACAATTTTTCAAAAATGCTTTTTAAAAATGTTACTTATAACAATATAAAAAGAACTTTGGAGCACCTGGGTGGCTCAGTCTGTTAAGCATCTCACTTCACTCAGGTCAGGTCATGATCTCACAGTTTGTGAGTACAAGCACCATGTTGGCTCTGTGCTAACAGCTCAGAACCTGGAGCCTGCTTTGGATTCTGTGTCTCCCTTTCCCTTTCTCTCTGCCCCTCCCCCACCCATGCTATGTCTCTCAAAAATGAATAAACCTATTAAAAAATTACTTAAAAAAAACTTGGAAGATTAAAAAATGATTATACTTGAAAAAAACAAACCATATTAGACATCTTCTAAACTTATGTAATCTCAAAGACAATCATGAATACTTTGGAGAAAAATGGAGAAATAAAATTATTTCTTGTGTCTCTGAGCTTTGTAAGTTAACATCATTAACTTTTCCTAAAATATTGTTATCTACTGTCACATAGCATGAATAGTACAGAGCTTATAACCAATCAAGGGAAAATTGGTAGAAACACAGGAAGGAAAAATATTGGGATGATTACCAGCACATAAAAGGTTGGCATTAATATTGGTTGGAATGGGGGGGGGGGGGTAACTGCATGTTTTGACTTAGGGTTCCTCTATGAGGCTCCATCTTCCCAGAAATAGTTTTCTCTCTACCTATACCTTGTTGTGTTATCATCATCTTCTCTTATTTGGTCTGGAATTGCCACAAATAGAATAAAACTTTAGAGTTATTAAATATATGTGGAGTTCCTACTATTTCCTGTGTATTGGCACTGTATATATGAATAAGGCATAATAAAAAATATTGCATCCAAAAATTTCAGAATATAGATTCTTATAAGGTTAATCCAGAAAATTTACCAGAACTGACCATATGATTGATCACAAATCAAATCTCAACCGGTCTCTAAAGTTTGAAATCATATAGATATGAAACCAGAAATCAGTTATGTAAAAATAAAAATAAAAAATCCAAGTGCTTGTAATTCAAGGAACATACTCCTAAGGACCCACAAGTTAAACTATAAATCACAGTGGAATTTAGAAAAAAATTTTAAATGAATGCTGATGAAAATGTATCAAAACTTGTAGGATGCTCTGAAAGCAAATGCTTATGGGAAATTTATAGCTCTGAATTCATACATTAGAAATTTTACAAAAAGATTGGCTGTCAGTGTTCCAAAAAGCTAGGGGGAAAAATGTGTGAAATAGCTTTTCAGACATTGGACAACTGGCAGTAAAGGACTGATCACTGTTGGGGAGAAGTAAAGTGACCCTACAATTGCCCTGCCTTTCTGAGTTTAAGCACTCTGGATCATGTTGCAGTCTTGCTGAGTCAAGGAGGCAAAGACTGGACTTGAGTGAAACTGAGATGGCTTGAATTTTCAGGGCAGAGTGTCAGCAAGGAGGAAGTTTTGCAAAGAAAGAAATTTCAGAAATATTCATACAGGTCTCTGTGTCTGTTGCTGAACACTAGGCTTAATAATTCCCACACCAGCACACGATTGGGAAACATTTAATTTCCATCCCGCCTAGTGGAGAGTCCTCAGTGAGAACTCCAGACATTCACTAGGATCCCAGGAAAGTTATACCTTATGTAAGTAGGGCTAAATTAACCTGATAGTAAAATCTATACCAGACTTCTCCCCTACCTGATAGTAAAATCTATACCAGACTTCTCCCCTAAAATAGCTTAAAGCCAAGCCTTAGAATGGAGCTGATTCATAAATATTTACCTGCCAGAACAAAGTCCAAATGTATTAGTTCAGGTCCTCCAAGAAGCACATCCAAAGACAGGATTTGATTTACGAGTTATTTATTTGGGGAAATGACTGTGACTATTAAACGAGAAAGGAAGCCAGAGGAGGCAGAGAGTCTTTCTAGCATGTCTGATCCCTTTCAAGGAAAGAAGGAAGGAAAGCAGGAAGAAAGGAAGGTTGAGTAGCAGGAGTCTCAGACTGCAACACAACTCCAAGAAAGTTGAAGGTCAAGATGATGAAGAACTGTCAAGTCAAAGATTATGTTATGTTATCATCATCTTCTCTTATCTGGTCTGAAATTGGAGGAGTCTGCTACCTCACAGGAATGGGCTTGCATTAGTATACCTGCTCTGCCCATTGTTTCAAAGGAAACAACCCATGGGAAATGTAATATTGGCATGAAAATATCAAGCTGCAGCTGGGACTCTCAGTCAATTAATCTCCTCTAAGCAAGAGATCTGGGTGATGCACTTGCAGGACTGACTACTCTGGTCCATCCTTCATGCCGAGCTGCTCTCTTCAAGGAACGAGTCCTCCAAGACTTTTGTGGATGAGCCCATCTCTCTGAGGAGAAAATCTTGTTTTATTTATTTATTTATTTATTTATTTATTTATTTATTTGGGAGAGAGCATGAGAGTGGAGGAGAGGGGCAGAGGCAGAGAAAGAAAATCTTAAGCAGTCTCCATGCTTAGCAGGAAGCCCGATGCAGGGCTCAATCCCCGAGGTCCTGGGGTCATGACCTGAGCCAAAATCAAGAGTTGGACGCTCAACTGACTGAGTCACCCAGGCACCCCTCTGAGGAGAAACTTAGAAGAGGGAGGTTAGTAAGTTGATCTCAGGACTAAAAGTGGTTCCCATCCTTTCCTTCCTCTACTAGCCCATTTTGGATTCCCCTCACAATGATCAGTTGCTTTGATCAGCAGTTCTTGGTGGTTTACCTGATGATGTGATACCAACTTTTATTCCTTAGAAGCCTGAACTCTTGATAATCATGCCCTTCTTAGGTTTGGCTCACAGCTACAGTAAGGCAAGGAAGCATCAGGGGGCACAAAGTGGATCACCTGGGATCCACACATATCCCTCTACGTCCCATTGTGTAGAAGCAGCCCGACCTGCTGCTCATTGTGCCCAATTACCCTGTGAATACAATGACTGCTTACCTGCACACCCTTGTGTATGACACAAAATTCCCTTAGTGGTAACCATTTCTTATAGCTCGGTGGGATCTGCACTGTAGCCCCTGTCAAGAGTATATTCCCTTTGGGAACCAGGAACCAAAGCTTATAGAGGACAGAGTTGCAGGGAAGGAAGCACAAATGCTCCTAATAATAAGTCATTGGGAGTGTTGTAAATAAGGCTACTTCTTTTGCCACCACATTTGACTCTCTTAATCTTCCCATTGGGGATATAGCACCATAAAGTTCTCCAGTTTAATGAATACACTGTATCCTGAAGAATAACAGCCCATCCTTTCAGAATGTTGTCTCAAAGTTCATAATTTAGCTGCTGTGTCATTTAAAAAAATTTTTTTTAAATGTTTACTTATTTTTGAGAGAGGTGGTGGGATGAGAAGCAGGTGGAGCAGGGAGGGGTAGAGAGAGAGGAGGACAGAGAATCCAAAGCAGACTCTGCACTGACAGCAAAGAGCCCAATGTGGGACTCAGACTCACTAACCATGAGATCATGACCTGAACTGAGGTCAGATGCTTAACTGACTGGGCCACGCAGGCACCCCTTACCTGTGTCTTTAGAAGACATCCCCATGGGGATGGCTGCATGGATGAAGATGCAGGGTAATGTAGTATGTTATGAAACCCAAGGTCCCAAGATCATGGGCCCATTCTTGCATCTTCATCACCATGAAGTGGTCAGATAGTGTGTAAGTCCTGTATAGTGGTGCAGCTGAGGCTCTGCAGGTAGGAAAGGCAAACCCATACCTGCACTAGGGTCTATCCCTGTGAGGACAAACTACTGGCCCTTCCAGGATAGAAGAGGCTCATTATAGACAATTTGCCACCAAGAGACCTTGAGGAATAGTGCCATATTGAGGGCTCAGTGTTGGTCTCTGTAGCTGACAAGGTTAGACATTCAGAGGCTACAGTTCGTTAAGTGAAAGTTCATGTGTGGGGTCCACACATAACTTCCAGCTCTGTTACTATAGGTACTCCATTCATGTTCCCATTAGGTTAATTCAAGGTGTCTGATAACAAAGCGCGGCTAACCTCAACTGGCCAAGTCATTTTGTTTATTTGGTTGCTAGGTGCCCTTCCATGATGGATGCATTCTTGTGGGTATTAATGTATGAAACAAAAATCTTCACAGTCTGTGTCCACTCCCCTATGTCCGTCCTCATACCCCTGTATCACACTTCCTTGGCTCTAGTTTTTCAGTCCTTTTCCATCTAGGCCTCTAAATAGATTGACAAGCCATTTGCCACTGTCCAGGAAACAGTACATATTCTCATTCAGAACTAGCTTTCTACACAAAGTAGATGACTATGTATACCACTCATAACACTGCTTATTAGAATTATTTGCCCTGTCCACTGTCTTTCAAGGCGACTCTTGGATATAGTTACAATGTAGCCAACTGTTTTTGATCTTCTTCCTTAATTGGGATTAAAAAGAGTACATTCACCAGATCAAATAACCACATACTATGTATCTGAGCCCTTCTTAATCTCTAGTAAAGAATGATCCCACATCTGCACAGCAGCTGCAATCAGGGCTAATACTGAGTTACACCTGCAGTAGTCCATAGTCAATCTATCCAGCTTCTTCAAAACCTAGGCCAAGTAAATGGAGAAATCATGGGACCCACCAGTAAGCTCTACTCCCCCTAACTCCAGCCAAATGTCTTTGATTTCTTATCTTGGCTAGGATTAAGGAGGATTTTCAGAGGTTTTTATTTGGCTTTCCCTACTATGATAGTTCGTACCCTCCTAGCCAAAAAGTTTTATGTATATACTACAATTATTTCTAATTATACACTGAGGCACTATGAACATGACTATTTGTAGGTCCACAGACTCAATGTGTCCATTGTGAGCTATAGTTTAGCCAGTACCATAGGGCCTGGTCCCCATGAGCCCCCATTTTAATGGGGGGCCATGATACTGCTTTGGGTTTCCATGTGTCAATATCAAATCAGATCCTATGTCTAATAGTCTTTAAAATGTCTGAATATTCACCTTTCTCAATGTACAGTCATCCTTATAGTTTGCCATATGTCCATTTAGGGAAGATCTTGGTGATCTTCACAGTTATATGCATGTCACTGTATAGCAGGGTCTTTCCTCAAAGGGACTCAGCTATCTCTTCCATCTGTGGATTCCACATCTGAAAATTGTCTCAGGTCTGGGAACAAGCAAGGGATTATGACATTCCATGGGGGCCAATGCCTCAGCCTCTTTCTTTTTCATTTTTGCTTTTGTTTTTATGAATGTTAAGCAGCATTATTGTTACCTGCCCATCTATTTTGGCTGTAGGGGAGTTTTCTTCTATTAATCATTTCCAAAACACCCTAAGAGTCAAGCCCTCTCAATTGCCCCTCAAACCTTACCAGTTGTTACAGTAATTATGGTTTCTTGGCTTTTGGTAATGAAGCACCGGTCCTCTATTACTTTAGAGCCCCTCACCCCTGAGTGACATTAACAAGCCCAGCTCTGGGACCACCTCACCCAAAATCAGCACTGGTTTAAAGAACTGAACTCATGATGCTCATGCCCTCTCACAGGCACATTCTTGGTGGACTTGGTGAGTCATGTGTCTTCTGGGCCCTTCTTTGGAACAAAATCAGGTAGTGGGTTTTCTTTTATTATTTATTTATTTATTTATTTATTTTTAAATGTTTATTTGTTGTTTAGAGAGATAGAGTACGAGCAGGGGTAAGGCAGAGAGAGAGAGGGAGCCACAGAATCTGAAGCAGGCTCCAGACTCCAGCTGTCAGCACACAGCCTGATGCGGGGCTTGAACTCACGGACCGTGAGGTCACGACCTGAGCAGAAGCTGGACATTTAACCGACTGAGCCACCCAGATGCCCCAAATCTTTTTTTTCAAGTTTATTTTGAGAGAGAGAGAGAGAATGCATGGGGGAGGGGCAGAGAGAGAGAGGGAGAGAGAGAGAGAATTCCAAACGGGTTCCACATGGTGAGCTCAGAGCCCAATGCAAGGCTCAATTCATGAACCATGAGATCATGACCTGAGCCAAAGTCAGATGCTTAACCGACTGAGCCACCCGGTCACCCCAGGTGGTGGGTTTTCTAACCTCATGATATATCCAATCCAGCATGACCACTTCCCTCAGTGTCTTTATTGCTTCTGCCATTTACCAGGACAACTTTACTTCTCTCAGCATTAGCCATAACGATATAATATGGTTCCTAAGGACAACGCTGTCGATGAATTTGTCCCATCCTCTGGGTTTCTTGATAGTAGGGCAAATCCTATGTCCCAATAAAGTACACCTAAATAAATTTAAGTTCCTGTTTTTCTAATCTTATATTCTGGTATCCTAGATAAAGTACCCCAAAATCCAATCCCAGGAATACTGCCCTGGCTCCTGGTGGTACATGATATTCCTTACAGCTTCTTCAGTGTACCATCTTTTTCTTTCCTTATCAGGCCCAGCACTTCTCAGTTGAGGTCATTCTGTATTTAACTCTAATCATCTGCCTAACAACCAGGAAAGAAGATGGAGGCATCTCATGAAGGGGCACCCACCTCTTGCCTTGTTGAAGAGGAGCTTTTATGTGCCATCTTCCACCACAGGGAAAGTCCATAGCTTTTCATAAAGTACTATTCAGGCCCATGTGACTGCATTGGTAAATTCTTCCAAATATTTAAGAAGAAAAAAAATACAAAGTTTACACAATTCTTCTACTAAATAGGAAAACAATAATGCTTCCTAACTTGTTTTATGAGACAAGCATAACTTTGATTCCAAAACTTGACAAGGACATTATAAAAAAAGGGAAATTATAGATAGAGACAACATAAAAGACAGGATTGTCAAATCAGACTCAAAGACCCTCAGGAATAAGAGATTTTATCTATTATAAAGTTTTGCTAACAATCTCAAGAATATAAGCAATCAAGAGAATAGGTAAAGCAGAAAGAAGTCTTTAACAGTGTCTACAGTGTCCCAGATCCTTTCTTATGGCATTGGATGAGCTATTTGGCTAAGCTGGAAAGATATATTCTCTAAGTGAATCCACTTCACACAACATGAAGCATTTTAGGTCATGACACGTCCCTATTTTATACCCAGATAATTATGTAACTTACATGACATTTCCTGGGGGCCCATAAATTCATAGATTCTGGTTTTGTTTACATTAATCAATCCCAAATCAGGGGCATCCACCTCATAGATAAGGACCCACCTCCTAATAATACTACTTTATTTATATAAGCTCTGGTATCAATATGTATACAAGGTTATTTGGGTTATCTTTCTTCTTTCTTTCAGGGAAATACCCTTCCCCCCAATGTTTCCGGGAGATAAATTAATTGGAGATTAGCTATTTAACTCTCTCCTACTCAGAAGCCAATAAATCTCACAAACATAGATGCTAAAATACTAAATAAAATATTGTCAAATAGAATCTGAAATATGTAAAGAGGCTAATACATCATGACATTGGTTTAGCATTTGAGTATTAATTAATGTAATTCATCATGTAACAGAATAAATAAGAAAAACGACATGATAACTTCAACAGACGCAGAATAAGCAATTGAGAAATCAACACTCATTAGCACTATAAATTATCATCAAACTAGAAATAGAAGAGAAATTTTCCAACCTGATAAGGATATCTACTAAAAACTTACTGCTAACATAATAACTTAATGATAAAACATGAAGTCTTTCCCCTTAACACTGGAATTAAGGCCAGAGTGTTCACTTGCATCACCTCTGTTCAACATTGCACTCATGTCCTAGTCAAGACAGTGAAGAAGAAAGCAAAAGAGAAAGAACACAGGAATATATATTGAAAAATAAAATAAAATTGTTAACCATGTGACTGTCTAGGTAGAAATCTTAAATCATCTACGAATAAGCTATTAGAGTAACTATGTGAATTTAGCAAGGTCAGAATATCATATAATACTGGGTCACTATCAAAATCAATTGCATTCCACAGCCAAGTGTGTAATTACACATCCAATTGGATCAATTGGAGAAATTAAAATATTTAAAATTTATACTAGCATCAAAACATCAAACATTACCTAGAAATAAACCAATTATAATATTAATAATTTTTCTACATGGAAAACTATAAAATAATGCTAAGAGAGGGGCACCCGGTTGGCTCAGTCAGTGAAGGATGTGACTCTTGATCTCAGGGTCACAAGTTCAGGCCCACACTAGGCATAGAGCTTACTTAAAAAAAAATACTGCTAAGAGGAGCACCTGGGTGGCTCAATAGGTTAAGTATTTGACTCTTGATTTCAGCTCAGGTCATGATCTCACCGTTAACGAGAAATTAAAGAAGATTTAAATAAATAATGTTAAAGGAAGAAAGACTCAATATTTTAAATATCAATATTTTTTATTTTCTCTAACTTTATCCATAAAGTAAATGTGATACCAACCAAAATCTTAGCAGGTTTTTTTTTTTTTTGAAGAAGTTAATGAACTGAATCTAAAATGTATATACAAATAGAAAGGACCAAGACACTACCAGATATCAATACCTATCATACAGCTATAGAAATTAAGACAGATAGTGTTTGCACAAAGATACACTAATAGACTAATGGAATAGTATAGAACATAAAACTATGGGTATTTTTCTCTAGACACAAATGCTCTGTTCCTACACCAGCTCCTTTACCCCCACCAGCTCCTTACACCAGTTCCTTACCCCCACTCAAGCTCATCCCCTCACTCAAACTAGAGAAGCTTACTAGAGAGTAAGCTTCACGCCTTGAAGAAAAGAGTCCATAGACAATTCATCAAAACAAACATGCAAAAGAAAGGTTAGTTATTGGCTTTTGAGTTTCCAAAAACCAAAATCATGTCACAAAATTTAGGGTTAGAGTGATGCTTGTCTAGCTAATCTCTTCCATGCCCTACCCTCTCCAAACTCACTCAAAGGAAGAAAAAAAATCTCCTCACTGAGTGAGAAGAAAATAAATCACAGTTGGAGAGAAAGCAAATAAGTTAATGGCTGGGGAAGGCTTCTAAAGAGAGCTTCAATATTGTAAATTAGAGCATAAAAGAACCACCAGAAAAAAATTTATGTGATCTAAGAATGGAGAGACCAGTGCTCTACCTCCTGTCTGGTTATCTTGAGAAAGTTCCATAGTGTTGTTTTGACACTGTGTTATTACAAATTGGAGTAGAAATATCTGCACTGAACAATTAGGCAGACAGATCCTAAACTACCTCACAGACATTATGGGGTCACAGGATGAAGCCAATGTTTTTCTTAATGTGATTGAAAACATGGGAGAAATGACAAGAGCTGACAGACCTGAGGGACCTTTTAGGTGAAGATGTAGTATGAACTCTTTGAAGAGGTTCTGGATGGAAATGCAGACATCTCAAAAGATGTCAGCATGGAGGGTGATATCAGTGAGGACCAGAAAAGATAGTGTTTATGTCACTTGATGCCATCTATGGACAGATGCCAATCCAAAATTGGATATGTCCCCCAAGGCATGACATAACCTAAGTCCTCTGGAGCTTAGCTGTAAGAGAAGACATTATAGTAAATTATTTTAAAATATAATGTCTACATAACTGGAAAATGACCAAAGTGAAGGATCTAGTGTGTGTCTGTGTGTGTTTGCCATCAGGCAGAATGAGAGATTAAGACACAAATTAAGTTCAGGGGTGCCTGGGTGGCCCAGCTGATTAAGCCTCAGACTCTTCATTTCAGCTCAGGTCATGATCTCACAGTTCGTGGGTTCGATCCCTGCATCGGGCTCTGTGCTGACAGTGCAGTGCCTGCTTGGGATTCTCTCTCTCCCTCTCCCTATGCCCCTCCCCCCCCCACTCTTGCTCTCTCTCTAAATTAAATAAATAAATTCTTAAAAAAAGAAAGAAAGAGATTAAGCTCAGAGTTCAGTTATGGAAAAATTAAGTCATTTTCCCACACACTGAGTATGTGACTTGCAAGGCCATAGCTAATATAACAACACCAAAGTTTTCAAGAAGGACTGCTGGGCAAGATTGCCTGGAGCAAACCATCTGTATTCAGTTCTTTGAATACAGCCTGCAAGGCACTGTAAGATTGGGGAGATATTTATCAAATTATGTTCTGTGAACACTAGCTCCATTAGATGTTAGCAGAGAAACAAAGTTGGAAGGTTTCTTTGGAGCCAGATTCTCAAAGCCATTCATATGTGAATGTTTAGTACAACTCTCCAAAAGACCTGATTTGACCTGGCCCATGTGGCAGCATTGTGATATATGGCCCAGATTCCCCTTCAAGGAAGGACTTGCTCCACACCTGCTGGGAGTACTGTCAACAGGCAGCCTACAGCTCACAGCCCTATTTGGGAATTGCCCCAGCTTCAGACAGCCAGTTCACCTGAAGTCCTTCCTCTTCATGGGGTTGCCCATATCCAATGACCTATCAGTGCAAGGGTACAAAGTTGCTTGCTTGCCCATCTCAGGACAACTCTGAAGGTCTTTCCAACTCCAGAGCTCCCATGGTGGTGGCCAAGGCTGCTGTTGGATCTGCATTAGGTTCAGCTTCTCCCTTTTGCCCTCTTTTCTACAATTGTTGGCCTGGTGGGCTCTTCTTAATAAACATCCTACAAATTAAACTACATCTCGGAGTCTGAATCCTGGAAAACCCAGTCTGAGATGCCCCACTTCCCAATTCTATTTGCCCACTGAAACCTTTCTTCTCCAAGTACCTAGTAAGCATAGGGTTGAAGAAGCACATTTTGGATGCAGGTAAGTACAGGCGTGAGATCTGGGTATTTGTGTGGAGGTTGGGGGAGGGGTGCCTGAGACTTGAACATCAGCCCATGATTTCCTTTGAAATTTGAAACCAGACAGAATTGAAATATAATTTTTAAAGTGCTACAGAATCCATTACCTAATGAGGTGGATGGAGAGGTCTAAATATTATATGACATATGCAAATAAATTTTCTTGTTTCTAATAAAAATGCTTAAATCTCTAAGGTGATCAGTGGTATTGGATAAAATGCATTCATTTCCATCTGACACATACAAATACTTTGCATTCACAGCTGTCTTCGGATATTTAGTGGGAGAAAAAACTGGAAAAGTACAATGAAAGCCTTTGAAAATCAGTTTCAAAAAATAAAAACTGGGCAGTAGGATTTCCACAAAACTGAAAAATCTTCAGAACTGGAAAATCTGTCCCCAAAAGTCCAGTGAATTATAATACACTTAACTTATTAAAATATTTGTGTTTGGCAAACCACTCCGTAATATCATTTCAAGATGTTAATTGTATTAGCAAAAAAAAAAGGGGGGGGGATGAATATGTCTTCTATAAATCTTGAAATAATCACTTTTTAAAATTTTAACACTGCTTTGTAACAAGGAGCTGGCTTGAAAGACTAACGCCTAAATGATCAGAGACTGCATGATCAGCATAGAGCTATTCCCAAATAAGATGGAATGCATGTAGCCTCTACAAATGCGGCTTGGGAGGAGTTTGCTCCAGCTCACTTGAATAAGCTACTGTCTATGGCTCACAAGGGTCCCGTTCTTAATGAGGTGGTGCGTAGCAGCAGCACACTGTGAATCCAAATAGCAGATGGCAACACTGTTGGGTAGGCTGGCAGTCTGATGTCTAGCCACCAACTGGCAGCAATCATTATTAAACTGATTCATGTGCCCAGGGAAGATCTTCATAAGAGTCTTAGCAAATGTGAGCAGTGAGAAGCAAATGAGCTGCTATTCCTATCTTCTATGGATACTACCTATATATTTTTTTAAAAATATTGCCCCCTGAGGCAATCCACATGAAGAAATGGCATGTCCCAGTGTGAACTGCAGACCTTATTCATTTCTTATATACGCATGTACCTTTAAACATTATAGCTATGATTTCTCTATTGGGTAAATCGCTTTTACTTGAAGGAAAATAGCTTCATAGCATTTACCTTATGGACTTAAGGCAAATATTCAGTGATAGGCAAGCACTTACAGATTCTCTAAATAAAGCTTCTGTGAAAATGGTGCTATGAATTTAGTGATAACATTTTCTGTCTCACATAATGAAGCAATGGCCTAAATTGCTCATGGTCCATCTACTTAAAGCAGGTAACCCATCCCCGGGTGAAAAGATTGTTATTGTAATTCTTGGTTAGAAATGCAGAGTGAAAGAGGCACTAGATTTAGAAAACTATTCTCATGTAAGGACCTTTCATAAGTAAACAATCTGGAAGTGATTCATTTTTAAAATTTCTTTCTTTACAAATCAAAATGCTAAGCAAATAGCACTTTTTTCTTTTCAAGTGTTGAAAGGATCTGTTGTTTGTCACTGATAAAGCCAATTTCAACATTGCTATATGTTAATAAAGAAGACTTAAAAAAATAAGGCTTTTATTGAAAAACGAACCCCTGCTTCATTCACTTGTAATATGCTTGCACTTAAAACAAAACAAAACAAGCCTACCTGTTCTCTAAATCTTTATTACATTTGTGTTCTAAAATTAAGACACTAGGTGTCTCTTATGTCATGTGCTTATCATAACAAGGAGAGAATACTATAGTCAAATGTCAGGTATTTTACATGTCATAATCACAAATTTTATTGTATATTCTTTTTATGGTAATTTAATGGAAGCAAAACTTTAAACTTTTTAAAAAAGTGTTAAGATCTCTCTGAATGGATTCTCTTTGACTCTGTCAATTTGATAAACCAATTCAGGCTGAATTATCATTTATAACTTCTAGGGAGAGTTCCTATGTCCGGTATCCAACATGAGGGTGATTCTTTCCAAAGTTAGATACCCAAGCCCTGACAAGACAGCTCAAAAGTAAGCCCATATGCCAGCTCTCAGATATTACAACATGGAATAACAAACAAGAACAAGAAATCAAGAAGAAAAAGAAACAAGAAATCAAATACTAGAAGTCATCATATGCTTTAATATTTGAAGCTAAAAAATGTAAATCAATGAAAGGTTTACTTAAATTTGTTTGTCTCTTGTTACTTTATGAGAAATAATTTATATCAATGTTAGAAGATAAGATGTCCATATCTTGTCTGTGAAAATAAGTGCCATGAAAAAATATCACGTGTTTAAAAAAAATGTCTAAAAATGGTGGCATATGAGTTACTTAAAATGCCTAAATGTTCTTAAAACATTCAACAACTGATTAAACAACAAAAGTTATGCTTTTAATCAAACATTATAAAATGCTATATATTAGGAAAATAAGATAGGATGATGAATGCGTGTCCCTGGATATTAGACCCCACACAATGGTAAGTATAAAAGAAAGCCAGCAGTAAACAGGTTAGTTCAAAGGACATATGTCCAGGTATTCTGATACAATGATAGAAACTTGAAGGTGGACAGATGTATTAATAGCAATATTACATATCCTCAATCTGAGTAAATTTGCCACATTACCAAAAGATGAATATTCTCTTTTAGAAGAGAAGAATTCTAGCAGTCTTGAGCTAAGAATGCTAGAAATTCATTCCTGAGAATTTGTATGTACCAAGTGATTGTTTTTTTCTTCTTCCACCCTTTATTAAAATGACCTTTACCAAAGACAACTATGATATGCATGTTGCCAAAATCAAAGTTTCATTCTGTGGCTCTTGCTTACTTTGACTCTCAGGGGCATTTAATGCAACTGATCACTACCACCATCTTGAAACCCTTTCTTGGCTTGGTTTCTAGAAGAGCGGTACACTTGCCTGGCTTTCATCCTCCCTTACTGCAATTAATTATCAGTTTCCTGTTTTGCTCCTCATCAAAATCCTGACCTTCGGACATCTGAATATTCTTAGATATTCTGCTGTGTACCTTCTCATATCTGAATGAACTTAGACTTGCTATGTACACTCGAATCAGGGCAAGGACTATGTATGTCTGGTTTACTGCACAATGTCCAGTAGATAGTGGATGCTCAAATATTATTGGAGGAATGAATGACTACTAGAACAACATACCTAGTTTTAATAGAAGAGTGTAATCATCATGATGATGCCCTGGAAATTAAATAGGTCCTAACATTATTTCATTGAGGTAGGTATAAAGATCATAATCCTTGTCTTTTTAGAACAGGAAATTGAAGTTTTGATAGGCCAAGTAATGCCCAATAACATGCAGTGTCTAAGTGTGGGAGCTAAGACTTGTACTCCTACTGTCCCAGTCCAAAGGCCATTGTCTTCATTCACTGTTGTACTTATTGACAAGTATAAGAGAAAATGAAGAATAGGAACCCTAGTTGAGCTTATGTATCTCCTGGTCCCTTGGTACAATGATATATAGTCTTGAAGTTGATGGCTCTGATGACAGGACTACAAATGCTATTTTTCTTACATTCAAAAGAAAAAGGACCCTATCTATAAAATGGAGATGAAAATCCTGTTAGTGTATCTTTCATAGAGTGTTATTTTTAGGCTAAAATAAGATAATAGGTATGCAAAATATAAATTGCTTTACAAAAAAACATGGATGATTTCCATTCATTAATTATTAATACTAAGAGGTATTAAAAGAAGAGCTGAAGTAGACAGGCAGAAAATCTCCCTACTGACAGGGACAGAGTGGAGGAGCAGGAAGAACACAGTCAAGAAAGAGCTAGAACATTGCTCACTTACCTAACCCTGTCAGTAAGGCAAATAGAAGAAAAGAGAACTAATGTTCTCTAGTTCCCATGTAAAAGATAATGAACACCTACTACACAATTATAGAATTAAAAGATCATTGAGTTAGCCATACTACATTCAAAGAAGAAGAAGAAGAAAGGAAGGAAAGAAGGAAGGAAGGAAGGAAGGAAGGAAGGGAGGAAGGAGGAAGAAAGGAAGGAGGAATGAAGAAAGAAAGAAAGAAAGAAAGAAAGAAAGAAAGAAAGAAAGAAAGAAGGAAGGAAAGAAAGAAAAGACAATCATAAGGACAAAAGTCTGCTGATGCTGTGAAAAAAAAACCTGGTAATTCTGCAGTTAATTTGTTTTGTACCAGTGTGATTTTACCTTCCATTGACTCCAGAGACATTACAATTAGCATATCCCAGGGATGACTGGAGATAGAGTAAGCAGGGGAAATTAGGTTAATGAGGCAGCATAGAGGAAGGCAATTCTGTGACCTCCTGGTCCTCAGAATATACAGCCCTTTAAACTGTAATCAGGTAACACAGTTACGAATACTCCCAAGATTTCCTTTCACCACTGGATTCCAGGTTGTAATATTCAATTATTATAGAAAATGGTGACCATGTTCAACTTAAATTCTGGGATTTCATTTAAAAGTTTACTACAGGTACTTTATTCCCTTCCTAGCAAAATAGTCATCACATCTCCATTAGGGAGACTAAGGCCTGTAACTATAGATACCTAGATTTCTTGGTCATGTTTGTGTTTCCACTGTGGACATCACACAAGACATTTCACTTAGTTAAGCAAAAGTATTTCTTAACCCAAAAAGTACAAAGGTATGGCCTAGTCGGCAGAGCTTTGGAGTCCGTTAGATCAATATCTGAATATCAGTTCATATACTTAGCAAATGTTAAGAGTCTACTTCAGCCTCACTATGCGCATTATTTAAATAGATACAGCCCTTCACAAGGGAGTTTTGAAGTATATGATAATATACTTAACGTTTATTTATTTTTGAGACAGAGAGAGACAGAGCATGAACGGGGGAGGGTCAGAGAGAGGGAGACACAGAATCTGAAACAGGCTCCAGGCTCTGAGCGGTCAGCACAGAGCCCGATGCGGGGCTCGAACTCACAGACCGCGAGATCATGACCTGAGCCGAAGTCGGCTGCCCAACCGACTGAGCCACCCAGGCGCCCCTATGATAATATACTTAAAGTGATCAGATATCCTGGCAGAGTCAGTTTTCAATAAAGCATGGCTGTGACTATTATCACTGATCATTGGAACAGTGATCCCAAAATTGGCTGTAACTTTCACTATGTTTGGGTTTTTTTGTTGTTGTTTTTTGTTTGTATAAAAAGAGAAATCCTTAAGTATGTTTACATAGAAGCTATTCTAATGATCTGGGAATTTATGCAACAATCACCCCCTAGTTCTCTTGTAACTTATTTATTAACAGACACGTGGAACACTAAATGCCAACTACGTCTTAAGTACCATGAGTCTAGGGTCTAGAGAAGACACAAAAATGAATATAATATAGAATTCATTTTAGAAAAAAAGTAAAGAATAATTTCAAGAAGAAAATAAACATCACAAAAGAGGCATAAATAAAATACTGTGAGAATGCAGAGTACATGGTCCTTCTATGTGAGGGAAACTGGAAAAGAATCATGGGAGATGTGGTATCTGATCAAAACCTTAAAGTAAGCACAGAATTTAGACACTCAGAGATTGAGAAGGAAGTAGACAAATGAATGGATGATTCATGAATGATTCATTCATTTCAAAGTCTTCCCATGGCTCTACTTTTCCTGGAAATCTGGTGATGACCAGCAAGGCCACAAGAAAGTGAAGTGACATAAGCAAGAAACATGGGAATGGTTTATTATCGCCAAAGGGAACACCGGCCGATAATAAATTTTCAAGCAGATCACGGAAGATATTAAATGCTGAGGTAAAATATTTGGACTGTATTCAAGCCTTTTGGAAAGAAATTTCAAAAACATCAACCTCATATTGAATTTAAAAAATAAAAGCTAGATGTCTGGCTGAAAGGACAAACGGACTCAGAGAACATTGTTAAAAGATAAACTGAGGCATATTAAAAATTATAAGAGTTCATTTGATTCAAAAATCGATTTGAATCAGGCAGCCCCAAATCAGAAGTGGTCAGGAGCACTCTGCTAACAGGAGCCAGAGGAAAAACTTTACACAGAGAAAGTGCAGGAGCAAAGACAGGAAGTTACTGACTGGCTGAAGCTTGAAGCCTAGTTGATGCTGTGTGATTGGCTCCCCTTAGTGTTTTGGTTTTGTAACTTTGAAGCTTAGATTCTGGTTTGCTTACTAGGCCACCTCGGCATTAGAATTGCATCAGGCTACTTCCTTGTTTAATTAACTTAACAACACACATATTAAGATCGGGGGAATGGGAACAGTGTCTAAAGTTCTTTCTAAAAAAAAATAAAATAAAATAAAGTTCTTTCTAGCAGTGTTTGAAATGTATCAGAAGGAAGGAAGTCTGGAGATTGGAATACAATGGATTGGAGACTATTTCAGTAGGTCGTAAGTGAAGTCATGAGGACCTAAACTGAGGCAGAAAGAGGCAAATGAGACACCATGATGATGCTTCATGACTTCATCACTCTGTTCTCCCTCCTACCAACACAAGGAACTTGGTTAAACAAACAAACAAAAATCAAATCCA
Source organism: Panthera onca (assembly GCF_046562875.1). Classification (NCBI taxonomy): domain Eukaryota; kingdom Metazoa; phylum Chordata; class Mammalia; order Carnivora; family Felidae; genus Panthera; species Panthera onca. Next base: position 54,173,858 of record NC_138347.1, read on the forward strand.
TGTCGCTCTCAACATTTGTACTTACAGGGATGCAAACATTTCCATTTTAAAATTATACATGAAATAAATAGCAAGGTGATTGAAAACTCAGTTAGTCTGGCACATCTCATGCAAGACAAAAATGTAGAAGACAATGGCTTCCCAAACCACCTGTTATTTTTCATTCTGACATTGTCCTGTCTGTCTGCCTTCTGTGTCTTCCTCAAAGATTTCCAGTTAACTCCTCCCTTCAAGTCTAAATCAGTTGACAAATACTGAACCCCTTTCGTGGCTGCGACCAGCAAGGCATATCCTGCTAACTTTCAATCTGGCCCATTTTTGTGTGATGACACTTTCTTGAAGCGACTAATATTATCTCTATGAGAAAAAGCCCTATGTGTGACTTTTCATTATAAAAATATCCACTGGGTACATAACATTATTCAAGAAAACATGAAAGCTTGCAGAACAAGTAAACAGCTGAAAAGAGCAGCAAGACAAGATACATGTTTCCTAATAAAAACATGGGAATACATTTTGTTATCTGAGAAAAGTAGAGAGATTATCCGAAGAGATATGTAAGGTTAAAAAATACCATGAAAAAATATGTTCACACATAACTATAGATGAACATACTAATAGAGATATATAAAAATCAAGTCTGTCATATTCACATCCTCTTAGTGTCTACTTATTTTCACCTCACCCCACTCATTCCTCTCCACTCTATTATTCATCCAGCTATAAGATCAGAGACCTGGAAAGTTCACTTAACCTGTCCTTTTCCTAATCTCCTGTACTTAATTATTTTAAATGTTCAGGTCTAGGGAGGCCTGGGTGGCTCAGTTGGTTAAGCATCTGACTTTGACTCAGGTCATGATCTCAAGGTTCGTGAGTTCGAGCCCCACGTTGGACTCTGCACTGACAGCTCAGAGCCTGGAGCCTGCTTCAGATTCTGTGTCTCCCTTTCTCTCTGCCTTCCTTAGCTTGTGCTCTGATAATAAATAAACATTAAAAAAATTTTTTTAGTGTTCAGGCTCTAGTCTAATAACTAAATTCCTTGTACCCCTAACTAATTTCAACCAATGGGGGGTCCCCCGCAAATTCTGGTATAGGATAAAATTCAAACTCATTATAGCATAAAGAGCCATTAGGTTTAGCCACATTATAACCTTATCTCCTATTCTTCTTCCTTTGCACACTTGCACCTGCTGTTCTCCCTGTTTCCTTCCACTGTGGATGAACTCCAACCAGAAGGCTCAAAGATTACTTCCTTGGTGAAGCCGATGGTGCTCCCAACTGCCCAAGTGTGCTTTCTTAAAATACTTGTTACTTATACTCAACATTTTCTATAATTTACCTTTCTCTACCACTAGACTTAGTGAAATTCTTGAAATCACAGATGCTGTTTCACCAACCACAGTGAGAATCAAAACCATTTACCACTTGCACACACACACACACACACACACACACACACACACACAGTTTATGGTCAACACTAAGAATTTTACTGCTCAACTCTGTTAGTTAGCATAACTTTATTATTCCAGGAGACTCTGCCCAGGAAGATAACATTGCAAATAATTATACTGTTCATCCCATGAATTTCTCTAAAATCCACCAAGTCAACAACATATGTCAAACAACATTCATATGTTAAGGTTCTTTAATAAATGTAGATGAAGTAAATATCTTTAAATATATTACTATTATGATAATAGCAACAGAAGAGTGAATGGAGCAGAATTATTACCAAATAAAATATACAAATTAATTACAGTCTATTCTATTAACTCTTTCTCTACAGTGTCTGGCAATTCCTCCCACTTTACTAGCATATTGAAAAGGAGAAAATATCCGTATTTTCTGAGAGTGGCACAAAAACTTTTCCAGATAAATCTTTGATCAGAACAAAGGCAGGGCCAATAAATATCCTCAACCAGTCAAGTCCTGCACTTGAGTCTATGCAACTATCAGTGACGTGAATTGTGATGGTTTTTTCTAATATCTGAAAATTTTTAGGGCAAAAAATAAACATACTAAGTGCTTATTTGCATACTAAATATACTAAGTGGTTTAACATGCAATATATGTTCAATACATGCTAGTATTCACCAGGCTTTCATTCCCCACCTCCTTTTCTCCTTCCACTAATTAGTTCTGCCCACTGTCTCAATCTTTTTCTAACTCCAAGCATTGTTCTCTCTGCCCTCTAGATATCATGAGTTGTCATTGTTACTGAATGATCAATCACAGCTGCTACCTCAGGGCTGAGCCCTGGTGCTGCCACCAACTTCCTCCCAGGGAATCCAGAGGGGATTAGACAAATCAAGAGCATGCAGGTTGCCAACACTGTTGCCCAACAAACCCATTGCAAGAGAAGCCAATAATTCAAGGGATGAGGGTTTGGAAAAGAAAAGGGGAGAAATTTATTTTGCGTGCCAGCATCTGGAGGAAGTGGCAGTCTCAAACGTTAACAACTGACTTCTCCCCCAGAAAGATGGGCACTTAGAGTTTTACAGGAGAGTTTCACGGGGGTCTGGGCAAGAAAGAAGTTATCATAGGTGGCAGTCAGTATGTGTTCAGCCCCTGATCATGGGCAGGGAATGGGATGTGCAGGATGTAGTCTTCTAGGCATTCCATTGCTATCAGGGCTTTTCTGGTCTGGTGGTTGGAATGTTCCAGTCATTGCAAAACATTTTCATCAATGCCTCAAGAAAGTACGATAAGAAATAACTGTTGAGGTCTACAGTTGAGCAAGAGGGCTTGTTGACATCATCAGCTAAGTTACCTATATATTCAGCTTTCCCTCTGGTTAATTTCTTTACCTTCTTGCTTTAACTGAAAGTTGGCAGTGTGCTAGGAATACATCTCACCCTTGATCTTCCTCTCATACTCTATCTTGGGTTCTTTAGATAAATGGGTAATTCTAGGCCTAAGGGGAAAAATATACAAGATGATCCTGGATTATCTTGACAAACTTATAGCAAGGAATGTATCAAAGGCCACCAGGATCATGTCAAAAGGACACAGAGCTAACTTAAAGAGGCTTCCAATGATCAAAGAAGGGAAAATTTGGGCATCATTAAGAATAAAACCTATCACAGATTAAAGAATAATAAATATGTTTAAATACATGAGTTCATAATTATACTAAAAATAATAATATTGGTTAACACTAGAGGATACTAGAGAATCATCTCATTATTTGAAAACAGATAAAGGAAAATGATCATGCATTTACATGAACTATACCATTGATGTACCAAATGTTAGATGAGGAGAAATTTCTGTTCATAAAAATGTTCTAAGGGATTTCCAGGCTCAGCCATGCATGATAAAGTGGCTGGTATTAAACTAACTCTTCTGCCAAAAACAACTATAAAAGCTGGATGACATACATAAATCAACTGTTTGAAGGCTTTGGCAAGAAACCAGGACAGGGAGGACTCCCTCAGTCCCTGAGAAAAGGGAAGCACATATGGTGAGCTCTACATTCATGCTATGGCTTTTTTATGAGGACATTTTTCAAATTGTGATACAGGGAATATAGCTCAAACTGAAAGTGACAGTCTTATTGGACTGAGGGAGAAGAGGTCTAAATTCAGGACTGCCAACGTGGCTTGGAATTGAGCTTCAAAATCCCAGACAGGAAAGGAATTGAGAGAAGGATCCAAAAATCTGTATTCAAATTCCTCTCAACTCATATTGATGCCTCATGGCATTAACGTACATGGCACCACTCATACAAATGGTGGCTGGTGGGTAAATGACATTAAACTGTTGAAGAATTCTTACATTGGTCAGTAACTAGTAAAGCTCTTCATTTAAGTTAGACCACCATAAGATATGGATGTATATTGTAATTATGTGGAAAACACTAAAAGAATAATTTTTAAATGTATAAAAATCTTGGAGAGGGAAAATGGTATAATAAACACCACCTGATAAATGTAAAATAATTCAAGGAGGGAAAAATAAAAGATTAAAGGACATATATATAAAAGATATATAGATCAAAGGGATATATAGAAAACAAATAATATGTTGGTAGATGTAAACCCAATGGTTTTACTCAATTTGGGCTGCTATGTTTTGTTATAGCAAAGGACGGATGGTTTATAGACAACAGAAATTTACTTTTCACAGTTCTGGAAGCTGGAAATTCAAGATCAAGGTGCCAGCATGGTTAAGCTCTGCTGAGAGTCCACTTCCAGGATGCAGATTTCTGAGTGTGTCCTCATATGGCAGAGAGCAGAGGGGAAAGCAAGTTCCCCTTCCAAGGCTACTAATCCCATTAAGGGATCCACCATTATAACCATCTAATCCTAATTATACATTCAATCCATTGCACCAACTATGTCAGTAGTTATATGGGATATAAATGGACCAAAAGACTTCAATTAAAAGACAAAAACTGACAGAGTAAGTAAAAAAAAGAAAGAAAGAAAAACAAGATCCAGCTAAACGCTGTTTACAAGACACATTAAATATAAGGCTCTGGAAAACTTAAAAAACAAAAAAGAATGGAAAATATATACCATGCAAAAATTAAGCAAAAGAAAGCTAGTATAGCTTTATTAATAAAAGTAAAGTGGATTTTAAGTATTACTGGAAATATAATTTATTTCTAAATTATAAAACAGTCCATTACATAGGTAGATAAAACATTCCTAAATTTGTATCATCTAATCTATAAAGGCAAAAAAAGATAAGTCCACAATCATTCTTGGAATTGTTACAATAATTGACAGAATAAACAGGGAAAAATCAGTAAGAATATAGAAGATTTGAACAACACAATAAACCACCTTAAATTAACTGACAGAGACAACACTACAGCCAATACCTGCAAAGTACATTTTTTTTTACAATACACTTAGACATTTGCCAAAATGGACCAAAGAGGAATTTGAATACAGATTTTTGGATTCTTCTCTCAAAGCAATTGTTAACAAATGTCAAAGAACTGAAATAATAGAGTATGTTCTCTGACCAAAGTGGAATTAAACTAACAGTTACATAAAGGTAACTAGAAAAAAAATGTTTGGAAATTAAAAATACACTTCTAAATAACCTATGAGGAAGAGAAAAAATTGCAAGGGAAATAGAAATAATATAAGTTCTTACAAAGTCGCTTTTGTAAGTCGATTTGCTTTTGAATTATTCATTTCATAAACAGCTTTTGGACAACTTTAGAGGAAACTTATGGGCTTATTCTATTTCTCAATCTAAAATAAACTTTTTTCCAACTATAATTCTAGCAATTGCTGGACTTATATTTGTAAAGAGCTGTCAAGGGTCTGATATTTTTATTGCACTTGGTACCTAACAAGCTAAACTACCACAGGTTTTTTTTTAAGTTTACTTATTTATTTTGAGAGAGAAAGAGAGAGGGAGAGAAAGCATGTGCACACATGAGTGAGGGAGAAGCAGGGAGAGAAGGAGAGAGAGAGAATCCCAAGCAGGCTCTGCACTGTCAGTGCAAAACCTGACACGGGGCTCTAACTCACTACCATGAGATCATGACCTGAGCCCAAACCAAGAGTTGAACGGTTAACCAACTGAGCCACCTAGGTGCCCCCATAGCTCACCACAGATTTAAGGTTGCTAGCCTAAGACACAAGAGTCCTGGACCAGAGCCAAAGGACTTTATTACTCACAGCACAATAGCATCATGGTCTTCAAGCTTATAATGGTTCCCTGCTTCCCAAATCCCACGGGGGTGATATGGAGCATCTCAGGTGCACAGAACTCACAAGAGTGATCAACTCCCTGGTGTAACCAAAACTGAAGGGTTCCTGGTATAGGACTTTATGCAACAATCAGAAAAATCTAATGCAAACTAGGACAAGTTGGTCATCTGTGTTGCTCACACACAGGATTTTGTAGAACATTTGTGATACCTTGAGCTTAAGAAACACCAAACTTTAAAAGGCGATTGCTGACAAATTTGTCCAAACTTTGCTTTATTAAAGGCATTACCTTTATTATCCTAGACAGCAAACAAATCTGACTTTTGCCTCAGAGAGAGACACTATCTTTATCTTCCAAAGCTGTTTGCCATACAAACATACTTGAAAAGATATTCCAGAACCAGAATCTGTCAATGTATCTGCTCCAAAGATGTGCAGAAATGTAAGACATCTGTGGAAAATTGTCTCCCAATAAAATTCTTATAAAATTACACTACAATTATACTAGAATCATCTCTGTACTAATCTGTATCTTGGCTATGAAAATTAAAAGTCTCTCATACCGTAATCAAGTTTCCTTTGTTAAGAACCCAAAACAACCCACAACTATATGGTCAATTAATCTTCGACAAAGCAGGGAAGAATATCTAATGGGAGAAAGTCTCTCCAACAAATGGTGTAGAGAAAACTGGACAGCAACATGCAAAAGAATGAAACTGGACCATTTTCTCGCACAATACATAAAAATAAGTTCAAAGTGGATTAAAGACCTAAATGTGAGACAGGAAACCATTAAAATCTTAGAGGAGAACACAGGCAGTAACCTCTTTGACATCAGCCATAGCAACTTCTTTCTAGGTATATCATCTGAGGCAAAGGAGACAAAAGCAAAAACAAATTATTGGGACCTCATCAAAATAAAAAACTCCTACACAGAGAAGTACACAGTCAACAAAACCAAAAGGCAACATGCAGAATGGGAGAAGATATCTGCAAATGACATATCTGATAAAGGGTTAGTATCCAAAATCTATAAAGAACTTAGAAAACTCAATACCCCAAAAATGAATAATCCTATCAAAAATAGGCAGAAGACACGAATAGATATTTTTCCAAAGAAGACATACAGATAGCTAATAGATACATCAAAAGATGCTCACCATCACTCATCATCAAAGAAGTACAAATCAAAATCACAATGAGATATCTCACCTCACATATGTCAGAATGCTTAAAATAAGTAACACAGGAAACAACAGGTGTTGGCAAAGATGTGGAGAAAAGAGAACCCTCTTGCATGGTTGGTGGGAATGCAAACTGGTGCAGCCACTGTGGAAAACAGTATGGAGATTCCTCAGCAAGTTAAAAATAGAACTACCCTACAATCCAGCAATTGCACTACTAGGTATTTACCCAAAGAATACAAAAATACTAATTCAAAGGGATACATGCACTCCTATGTTTATATGTTTATAGCAGCATTATTTATAATAGCCAAACTATGGAAACTGCCCAAGTGTCCATCAACTGATGAATGGATAAGGAAGATGTGATAGATAGACAGATAGGTAGGTAGATAGATAGATAGATAGATAGATAGATATTTAGAATGTTACTCAGCCACAACAAGAATGAAATTTTGCCATTTGCCACAATGTGGATGGCACTTATTATGCTAAGTGAAATAAGAGAGAGACAAATACTATATGATTTCACTTATATGTGGAATTTAATAAACAAAACAAACAAGCAAAGTGGATAAAAAAAAGAGAGAGAGAGAAATAAGCCAGGAAGCAGATTCTTAGCCATAGACAACAAATAGATGGTTACCAGAGGGCAGCTGGGGGAAGTTTGGGGTTGTGGGGGAAGGGGTGTGAAAAAGGTAATGGGTATCAAGGAGTGTATTTTTGATGAGCACCAGGTGATGTATGGAATTGTTGAATCACTATACTGTACACCTGAAACTAATATTACACTGTATGTTAACTGAAATTAAAATTAAAAAATAAATAAAAAGGACCCAATACAAAATGCTTGCTCACTATTTTTTAATAGGAAGGTTGTAATAAAGGCATCTAAGCATCTTGAAAAAGATGACCTATCTCTCTATATTAAGTTGCTAGTTTATCTCAGTGGCAAAGAGTTAATAATAAAGAAAAATACATGTTTATTTCTACTGTTTTCATTATTCAAGAATATACTTACTAAACAGGTCTCTTGGCATCTACCAAAAGATATCAGAAGCCAGGAAAAAGCCAAAGGAATTTTAGGAAGGGGGAAATGTAAATCAGAAACAAAAAAATAAAAACAAAACAAAACAATAGCAAAAATGATGTCCCTTTTGTTGAATGAAGTATACACTAGCAGACTGAACTAACTTGGACTTTATGTAAAATGTGTGCAATCAATTTCCCAGACTTTATCAACCTGTAAGTTCTACTGGCTCACATTAATTATAACAATTAAAATTTCATTGGCTGTTTCTTCCACCCAGGAGAATTCCTGGGAGTCCCCAGGGGATGTGTTATAAGCCCTCACCAACTCTACTCTCACCATGCTTCACCATTCACCCACTGGCATCCACTGTCTACCACTGGCTGAGGCCTGGGTCCCACAAGATACCAAGTCTCATCATATTCTGTTAACGAATTAGTCTTCTGTTGCTAGTAATTTGATACCAAATTACTATAAACGTAGTGACTTAACACAAAGGAATTGTCTCACACTTCTCTAGGTCAGAAGTATCTAGAGATACTTCTGGGTACGGCTTAACTGGATTCTCTGCTTAGAATCTTACCAGCCTGAAATGAAGGTGTCTCTGGGATGGGTTTATAGCTAGAGGCTGTAGGAAAGAATCTGCTTCCAAACTCATTCAGGTTTTTGACCAAATATGGACTGAGGTCCATGTTTCTTTGCTAGCAGTCAAAAAGGGACCATTCTTAAACTCCTGAAGGCTCCCTGTATTTCTTGGCACAAGGCCCCCTTCATATTCAATCCAGGAACATGCATCAAATCCTTCCTTGGGCTTTGAATTTCTAACTTCCTTTTCTGCTCCTACCTACAGAAAATTCTCTGCTTCAAAAGGGCTCATCTGATAGGATCAGGCCCGCCTGGATAATCTCCATTCTTTAAGGTTAACTAACTTGGGACTTCAATCGGCAAAATCTCTGAAAGATGTACCTAGATTAGTGTCTGAATGAGTAACCATGGGATAAAAATCTCAGTGAGGGTGAAGGGAAAGCATCTTTAGAATTCAGTCTACCACAGTTAACCACGCCGGGAAGAGCTCTCACCTCTGCATCTGTTTTAGAGAGTGTCAAAAAAGCATTGTTTGTGCATCTACATGTGAAAGTTTTTAGAAAATCAGGTCTTTTAGGGTTTAAGTACAGACCTAATGCTCTCCACAAGACTTAAACCTGAATCCAGTATGGTCTTGGCTACAAGTCAAATGAAAGTGAGTATTTTGGTGCCGTATTCAAAACCACCCATCTTCCCAGACAACTAAGATTTTGTTACAGGGTCATACTCTCTTGAGACAAATACTCTCTCAGAAATCTTCTCAGTCCATCAGAAAAACAAATCTTTTGGAGAAATGGCCTTACTGTCTACCGGGCTTGCCCAGACATGTCTGAATTCTAGTTGAGGCTACAATCTGTTCTTCTGCTACATTTACATAATATTGATACCAGGTCTCTGGGCTTCCTGTCAGTCAGAACAGGTCAGAACACTGAGGGGCTGCTCTCTGTGGAACAGAGTGTATGTTTCTTGTTGAGTAGCTACATATATGATTTGCAGTTTGAGATAAACAGAGATTTATGCTTCCCTAGTTCATGTGCTTCCTCAAAGGACAAGCCTCAGGGTTTTTGTGCTTGGAAAGGGTTGGGGCAAAGTAACAATTAACCAAACATTTCTACAAAGGATAGGTAGAGAAACAATGTTGATTTTGCAAGAAGGTCTGCAGGCCCAGAAACAAGCAAATTAGGCTTTGTTTTCTGAGTATAGTCTAGAGAATAGCAAAATCAAAGCAAGATAAAGTTAATGTTATGAGAAGGAACGGTTGTGTCCTCTCTTTTCACGGTTTTCCATCCATTTTGCTCTAAACATACAGCCCAAATGTCGACTCTGAGGGAATTGTAAAAGAGGCAAACAGAAATGTAAAGGGGGGCATTAAAGGGCACCAAAAATCTTTATTTTTTTTTTAATTTTTCTTGTTAACAGGCGTCAGGTATGAACATCCTTGGCAGAAACTAATTCTAAATGTGGAAAAGACTGCTACAACTCAAGCTATATGTGTCTTATCATATTTTTTTAAGTCTAAGATTCACATAATTACTTTTAGCATCTGTTTACAAAAAAAATGGTTATGTGTCTTGACTTCTGAAAATATGTGGAAAAATAGCAAAGTGGATTGTTCAACTTGTTATATGTTTAGGGAGTTGTTCTATTAAACCAACCAGTCAACAGGCAACTGATAAATGAACCAGCAAAAGCAATGGCAAAATTCATTGCAGCATTTTATTTTGCTTTTATGTGTGTCAAGATTATTTATGTAAGAAAGAATAATGTATATAAAGAAAGATACCTTCCGGATTTATATTATACTCACCCCCAAAACTAATGAAAGACTCCAAGCAAGAATTAGGTTTTGTGTTTATGCTCAATCCAGAAAAAATCATAAAATCTTCTATGAGATTTCGTTTCTAACTCCATAGTCTTAAGTCAGAAAAAAATAAAATTGATAAATAACATAGAGAAAAGGAAAGGCCACTTTCTGTCTGTGTAAATTAAGGAATTAAATGGACTTTCACAAGGAAGTTTAAGTCAAATCTAAATTATTGATAGACAAGTACATATAAATCATTTTGATATTTACATTTAGTCAAATATTTATAAATATTTATTTTTAGTTAAAAATGTAATCAAGTATTATAATTCAGATAAAATTAGAAACAATAATCTAAATCACTTAAATCTTAGCTCTCGTTAACTATAAAGATTCAAAAGGTGCTATAAAGTGTGATTTCTGGGAACAACAAAGAAAACTTTGGGATGTGATACTACATATTGAAACTCGAAGCGAGATAGACTCAAATTTGATGCCTAATTCTGCCCCTTTTTGACTGTGTGGCCGTAAATAATTTTCTCAGTTCCTCTAAACCTCTGTTTCTTTATCTGTAAGGTGTAAATAACACCTTTCTTTTTTTTTTGTACTGCATATATCTTTCATGTCCTTCCTTCATTCATTTGTTCTAAGGTAGTGTGACAGATGTTTACAAGATGTTTCCCAAACCCATTTCTTGTTTCCGGGCCAACAGCGAAACTACATTTCCCAGAAGCCAGGCATCTTCATGGTTCACATGACCTGTCTCTTAAATGGAATACAAGTACAAGTGCTGTGTCTCATCCAGTCCAAGGCAGTTTCTTTTCCCCCACAATTCATGTGCTTTAATCAGTTTCTTTGCTTTCTAAGATCATATCACAGGTAGTTTTCTGAAGAATGAATTTTTTCAATGTAATTTTTTAAATTTAAAATTGCCTCTATTGTTCTTAAAGTTATATTTTATGACTAATAAAACCCAAATTGTTAAAATTTTCTTTGGAAAAAAAAATGAAAGAACAAATCCTAAGCCAAATGGGACACAGGGACAGCAGTATAAGCCAGGACTGTTCTGGGCAAACCAGAAAAATATGTACAACCTGACTAGAGAACCAGAGAGAGAAAGACATGGAGAGATAAATAGATATTTCCTACACACATGTCAACCCTCCTGAGAACTGAGAAATATCCTATTTCTGATGTTGAAACATTAGCAGCAAAAGGCAAGAGGCATCAATTATGAGAAAACAAATGATAATCTCACATCAAACCACTGTTGAGATTGGATCTATATTGTCTTCCAATCGCAGTGTTATCCCTATTTTACTTCTTACACAATGAGTAAATTTCCTATTTCCAGCACTTTTCAGCCAACTATCCCCTGAGAAAAGCAAAGCTGCTAAATAAGCTTCCAAATAGACAAGGGAAAAAACATATACCTGAAAAATACATTTACACCCACCCACAAAATAACAAGAGATGGGTTTCAGAGGAGATAGTGTCCTAACACCAAATTCACTCCTCTTAAATGGAAGCTTTCCCCAGAGCAATTAAAAGGCCACATTGGGGAACCATTGCAAGTTAAAGAAAGAAGAAATTTAATGACAATTACTGTTTTCCTACAGGGACAAAATTCCAAGTAGAAAGCAGATTTCTTTCAGTTTAGGTGGAGAGATTTCTTCCCTCAGTCACATCCTCATTTCCTCCCTAAGGTTAGGAATACAAAGTTCACAAACACTCTCAAGAAGATCCACACCAACACAGCCTAAATGGTTACTCAGCTTCATAGAACCAGCTCAGGGAGAAAAGAAGAAATTCTAACTATTCACTGAAGTTATCTCTGAAACCGGAATTTCTGTTTTCTCAATATGCTCTCATAGCAGGAACTATTTTTCTCAAGAACCACAAGAGGGAGTATTCTCACTTCTTTGTCACAGTCCATCTGACACCAAATAGATTTGTATTATTATCCTTCTGCTTGTCTAAAAATGATAAGACGTATTATTAAACACTAGGCAATCTTCCTTATTCATCTGAAATTCAAGTGATTATCTGCTTGTCTCTCATTGATTCATATTTATTATATCCAGGATATTTTCTTAGCCACTCATGATAAAAGAGAAAACAGACAGTATTTCATGCTGGTTCTTTCTTTCATGCTTATTATCTTGAAATTGTGAAGGAAGATTTCCTGCTCAAGTTGTGTTCAGCAAGTGCAAGACAGCAATGGCAATTCTCCCTAACCAGGAAGAAAGTTATCTAAAAATAATGATACCACTGTTTTGAGTTGATTTCTTGCCTGGTCCCTAAAAGGCTGAAAGCAAATCACAAACATGATTCTGTCAATTATCATCATACGCCTGCATATAAGATAAAGAGGTGGTAACTAATGCTTTCTGCAATAGCCAACAAGTAGTGAGAATCATAAAACTACTAAAAGTCCTTCTGCAAGACACTGCTTTATATTAGCCAGGGTAATTAACACCAACTGCTAAAATGAACAACCTATAATATCCCTGGATTCACACACACACACACACACACACACACACACACACACACACACAGTTTATCTCCCACTCAAGTCACTGTCTGATGGGAGTTGAGTGACTAGCCTGGGCTGTTGTCTTCCAAATGATGACTCAAGAATTCAGGTTCCTCCCATTGTGTGATTCCATCCCATTGTGTGATTCCATCATCTTCCCACTGAATTGTCTCCTGACTGACAAGCAAAGGGTGGAATAATTTTAGGGGAGAGAGCTGGAAGTGGTATAGTTCACTTGTGTCCCCTAGCCTTTCTCTAGAACTCAGAACCAACCTAATTGGACGAGAGGCTAGAGAGTAAGGCTTCCCATGAGCCTGGAAAGAGGATATATAATTACTGAGCTTCTAGATCAAACGTTTTTAACATGGGCTGTCAAAAGGTCTGTTGGCATCGATGCAAAATATATTTTGTCCTAACCTTTAGTTGAAATGTAGCATACCCTTCAATTATAAATGTAGGTGTAGTAGATGCTTGTGATATTCAAAGCCACATCCCAATTAGTCCATCTGATTTCAGTGTAGGTGACATAAACAATTCCATGCATATTGTCAGCATCTCTCCTCAAGTACGACATCTCTTTGTTTTTCTGCCTCAGGAATTTCTCTGAAGTCTTGGAAGGTCACTGAGTAGATGCAAGATGCTCAGTAGATACAAAAATGCAGAAATGTTTATAACCATGGGAACAACCCATGTAAACAGACTGGACTTCAGTTCTTTAGCAGGATAATTCTAACTCATATTCTATAAGGTTCCTCTTCAAAGTTCACAAGTGGGATTGAGTCCCAGCAATTCTCAGCAACAACTTGCTCAATAGTATCCCATTTGTTGGCTTTTCTCTCTCCTGTCTCATTCTCTCCCATCTCTCACTTCTGTTTCCTGGGATTATCTCCCAAATTGACTACCTGCACTGAGTCATTATCTCAAGCTCTGCATTCACGGGAACCCAATTTAAGAGTTGGAATGGAAAGTAGCTCCAGAAAACAGCCCCTCAGCATAGGATTTTGAAACTGAATTACCCAGTAGTCAGACAGCAACTATAGCAGGAGGCAAGTGTAAGAGGGAGGTTAACCCCTAATGTGCTGTGGCATTACAATGACCAAGGGTCTCATACATGGTATGTTGAAATGAGTTACAGTTAAAAGGTAAAACGTTAGCATATAAAGTATCACTAGTACTTGAATGGTGCAGGGGCCCAAGTAATTGAAAGAATGGAAAGCATTGGTGGATGGATTTTGTTAATTGCCTTACAGGCCTTGAAGAAAAGCTGTTTTCTGTTAGAAGTTTTTTCAAAGTATTCATCTTAACACCCTACTTGAGATTCCAAAGCAATTCCTACATGTTTTAGTTTTAGTTTAGTTTTGTTTTTGTTTTTTTTTTTGTAATAGCAGCATCCCCAGCATCACTTCCAGGTACCAAATACTAAAATCTATTCCACTTAACTATTGCTAAATAACATACAACCCAAAATATACAGGCTAATAATAACAACATACATTTTGCTTAAATAGCAACAATTCAGGCAGCACTCAGGACAGTTTATCTATGCTCCACTCAGCTTTGGCTGGGATAGCTTGAAGGCTGGGAACTGGAATCATCTGAAGTCTTGCTCACTCAGATATCGGCTGGTTGATGCTGGAGATATCCTGGACGTTTGAATGTGGATGTCAGTTAAAACACCTACATATGCTCTCTACATGTGACCTCACAATATGGTGGCAGATTTCCAAAGGTGAGGGTTTTTTTTTTCATTTTTTTGTTAGTGTTTTCAAAAAAAGAGCCATGTGGAAGCTGTATTGCCTTTTCTACATGACCTTGGTAGTGATACATGATCATGTTTCATTCTGTTTGTTAGCTGCAAGTCACTAAAATAACACTGAACACTATTCACAGGGAAGGTAGTTAAAGCGAATCTGTTGATGGAAAGAGCGATAAAAAGTTTGTGGACATGTTTAAAAACCACAAATGCACACATACTTTACATGAAACTAATTTATAATGTATTGAGGAGGACACATTTTGGGATGAGCACTGGGTGTTGTATGGAAACCAATTTGACAATAAATTTCATATATTGAAAAAAAAGAAACTAATTTATAATGTCTCCTGTTTCTCACTGATTTAACTGGCTGGTAGCTTATATTAATACAACAATTAATAATAATACTTTCTTCAACACATAAAATATGAAGCAAATATAAGACTAGGAATTTTCAAAAAACCTTTTCAAACAGCATGATGTTTTTAGAACTTTACATGTCTAATTAAAAACTCCCTGGATAGGCTCAATAGCAGAATAGAGATGAAAGGAAAAAGGATGTGTGGGACAATGCCAAAAGGTCTAATATTTGTGTAATTGGAGTTCCAGAAGCAAAGAAAAATGGGTGATGCATAAAAAAATCTGAAGAATTCATAGCTGAAATGTCCTACTTTTGGTAAAAGCCAGAAATTTATAGATTTTAAAAGTTCAGGAAATCCCAAACAGGGAAGTTCATGCCAAGACATATTGTAATCAAACTTCTGAAAATTAAAGACAAATAAAAAATATTAAAAGTAGAAAGAAAGAACAATGCATTAACACTATGGAAACAATAATTCAAATGTTGATCCTTATCTGACATCATGGAGGCCAGAAGGAATTGGCTCAATATTTTCAAGTGCAAAACTTTCTTCAGGAATAAACATAAAATAAATGATTTCTCAAGTGAAGGAAATTTATTGCCAGATAACTTACTTTAAAACAATTGTTAAAGGAACTTTTTCAGATCAAAGGGAAATGATATCAAAATAAAACTGATAATATGAGGATGGAAGGAAAAGCTACAGAAATGGTAGAGACTTAGTTAAATACTACTTCTCTTTAGCTTTTTAAAATACATTGAATGATTAAAGCAAAAATTATTACATTGTTGGATCATTTTTCAGTGCACATTGATGTTACATGAGACAACTACAACATAAATGGGAGAGAATAAAATAAATTTTATTCTCACAAGCTTTCTACATTCTAACTGAAGAGGTAAAATATTGATTTCAAATAAACTGTGAAAAAGTTGAGTATGTATAATATAACTCCTGAGCACCAATAAACTACAAAAAGAGAGAGAAAGAGAGAGAGAGAGAGAGAGAGTCAAATACAGTAGGTAAATGAAAATGAAATACTAAAAGAATTCATGCAATCCAAAGGAAGGCAATAAAGGGGAAACAGAAAAGCAAAAAACTGGAGAGGAAAAAACAGAAAATGAATATTAAAATGATAGACTTCAAACCAAATATAGTAATAATTACATTAAATATAAATAGTGTAGACACATATATTAAAAGACATTGATTATCAGAAAGCAATTAAAAAGAAAAGCTAAGTAAATTAAAGATAAAATGATGGGAAAAGATATATCAGGCTAACACTAATCAAAAGAAAACTAAAGTGATAAACAGGGATATTACATACTGGGATATTACATAAAAGAGTTAATCCACCAAGAAGACAAAACAATCTTAAATGAACAACAAAGCTTAAAATATAGAGAGCAAAATTGACAAAATTGAAAAGGAAATAGACCCATAATTATACTGGACAACCTCAAATTCTCTCAGTAGAATAGATAAATAAGCCAACCAAAATCAGAAAGGATATAGAAAAACTGAACAACACCAACAACTAAGTGTATTTAATTCACAATTATACAACACCCGATAATAGCAGAGGACTCATTCTTTTCAAGTGTACATAGAGTAATCACCAATACAGACTAGATTCTGGGTTACAAAACAAAAAACAATTTTTTAAAAATTTAATTCACACAAAATATGTTTTCCATAATACCACTGAACTAGAAATTGATAACAAATATAATAAAATTTCCAAACACGTGAAAATTAAATAATATACTAATAAATCATCCGCACATCAAAAAAAAAAAGGAAATCTCAAGGTGGTTAAAAAATATACTGTACTGAAAACAAAATTAAAACCCAAAATATTAAAATTGGGGGGATGCCTCTGAAGCCATCCATTGAAAGAAATTTGTAGCATTAAATACTTAGGTTAGAAAAAAGAAAGGTCTCACTAAACTTTTCCATTAAGAAACTAGAAAAAATAAAACCTAAATCCAAAAGCATAAGGAAATAAAATTGAGAGTAGAAATTGAAAAGAGGAAAACAATAGAGATGAATAAATTGGTTTTTATTAACCTTTATAAAGGTCAATAAAACTGATAAAGCTCTAGCAAAACTTGGGGTGCCTGGGTGGCTCAGGTGGTTGAGTGACCAACTTTGGCTTAGGTCATGATCTCATGGTTTGTGGGTTCGAGCCCCTCATCAGGCTCTGCTGACAGCTTGAAGCCTGAAGTCTGCTTCAGTTTTTGTGTCTGCCTCTCGCCTGCTCACACTCTGTCTCTGTCTCTGTCTCTGTCCGCCTCTCTAAAATAAATAAACATTTAAAAAAAGGTTTTTTTAGGGGCGCCTGGGTGGCTCAGTAGGTTAAGCGTCTGACTTCGGTCAGATCATGATCTCAAGGTTTGTGAGTTTGAGCCCTGCCTGGGGCTCTGTGCTGACAGCTCAGAGCCTGGAGCCCGCTGCAGATTCTGTGGCTCCTTCTCTCTCTGCTCTCCCCAACTTGTGCTCTGCCTCTCTCTGTCTCTCAAAAATAAATAAAATGTAAAACAATAAAAAGAGAAAACCAAAGTCCCAAATGGAGACATTTAAAATAAATAAATAAACAAATAAAATAAATTAAAAAAAATATTAAAGCTCTAGCAACACTTAAAAAGAACAAGAGAGAAAATACAAATTACTACAGAAGCAAAACAGTGGGTATCATTATAGACTCCACAGATATTAAAAGGAAAATAAGGGAATACTGTGAATAATTAATTGTATGTAAATCCAGTAACTTTTTTGAAATGGACCAATACCTCAAAAACCGTAAATTACCAATACTCACCCAAAATGAAATAGATATTCTGAGTAGTATTATAACTATTAAAGAAATTGAATTTTTTTAATTGAGAAAACTTTCCAAAAAAATCTGTTGAATCAGATGGTTTACTGGTATATTTAAAGAATAATATCAGTTCAAAAGTAAGAGAGCAGGGAAGACTTCGCAAATCTATTTGTGAAGCCAGCATGCCTGTGATATCAAAAACCAAACAAAAAGGACAAGAAAATAAAAGAAAATTTCAGACCAGTATCACTCTTGAACATTGACACAAAAATCCTCTAGAAAATATCAGCAAATAGTATGCACGAATACATATAAAGAATAATGACCACTGGACATTGTGACCAATCAATATATCTCAACCATCTAAAGAAGAGAAATTAATAGATAACCAAAAGATATTTTTTAAAAATTTAAAATTTCTTCATGATTTAAAAGGAAAAAAGTCAGCAAACTAGTAATATAAGGTAGCTCCCAGAACTTGTTAAGAAGGCCTCTACCAAAATAAATAAATATATAAAACCTCTCACTGAGATCATACTTGTTTATGAAAGGCTGAATGCTTCCCATCCTAAATGAGGAGTAAAACAAAAATATCCACTTTTACCACTCTTATTCAACATCGGAAATATTGGAAAAGAAAAAATAAAATTATCCCTATTTGCAAGAGACAAAATTGTCTATGTAGAAAATAAAAAGCATTCTACAACAACAGTAAAAACAAAACAAAAAAACTAATAAATGAGTTATGGAAGTTATCAGGATTTATAATCACAAAAATCTTATTTCTCTATGTTAACAATGAACTATTAAAAACTAAAAATAATTTTAAAAAACATAATAGTTCTAAAATAATGAAATGCTTACACATAAATCACAGTATTTGCAAGACCTGTATGTTGAAAATCACACAGTACTGATGAAAGAAGTCAAAGCAGCCTGAAATAAACGGACAGACATATTGTGTTTAGGTGTTATAAATTTAACATAATAAAAGTGTTGATTCCCCCACTTAAAATTGACCTATAGATTTAATGTAATACCAATTAAAATCCAACAAAATTTTGTAAATATATACAATCTGATTCTAAAATTTATATGGAAAGGCAAAGGGCAACACTTTGAGACCATAGAATAAAATTGGAGGTAACTTAAGAATGACCATAAACTATAATAATCAAGGCAGTGTGTTATTGGTGAAAAGATATACAAAAATATCAGTGGAACAAAATAAGAATCCAGAGACAGACCAACACAAATATGGCCAATTAATTTTTTACCAAAAACAAACCCTCACATCTTATATAAAAATTAACTCAAAATGAATCCCAGATCTAAATGTAAAATATAAAGCTACAAAGTTTTCAAAGAAAACATAGGAGAAAATTTTCATGACATGAGGTTAGGAAGAGTTCTTAGACATGCTACCAAAGGTACATCTCATAAAATAAAAAAAGTTGATAAATGGACATATTTAAAACCTTTATTTTGGGGCACCTGGGTGGCGCAGTCGGTTAAGCGTCCGACTTCAGCCAGGTCACGATCTCGCGGTCCGTGAGTTCGAGCCCCGCGTCAGGCTCTGGGCTGATGGCTCGGAGCCTGGAGCCTGTTTCCGATTCTGTGTCTCCCTCTCTCTCTGCCCCTCCCCCGTTCATGCTCTGTCTCTCTCTGTCCCCAAAATAAAAAAAAAAAAAAAAAAAAACATTGAAAAAAAAAAAATTTAAAACCTTTATTTTGTGAAATATTGTTAAGAGAATAAAAAGACCAGTCACAAACTAGGAGAAAATATTTATTCACAAGTCACATATCTAAAGAATAAACTGTATTCAAAACCGACAAAGAATATGGGGCACCTGGGTGTCTCAGTCGGTTAAGCCTAGACTCTTGATTTCGGCTCAGGTCATGATCTCACAGTTTCATGTGTTCTAGTGCTGTGTGGGCTTCTCTCTTGGGCTTCTCTCTCTCTCCCTCTCTCTCTGCCCCTCTTCCACTTACGCTGGCTCTCTCAAAATAAATAAGTAAACTTTAAATAAGAACTCTCAAAAAGTTCAAAGAACTTTCAAAGAACTCTCAAAAAGTTGCCAATAAGAAAGCAACACAATTTAAAAATGGACAAAATATATGTACAGACACTGCACCAAAGAAAAGACTTGGTTTTCAAATAAGTGTAAAAATGTGCTCAGATTATTATTAAACTACAATGTGATACCACTTCATACCTATCAGAAAGGCTAATTAAAAAAATAATAATACTAAGTGTTGGTGAGGATGTTGGTGAGAGCAACTGAAACTCTCATCCATTCCTGGAAGGCAAAATGGTACAGCCACTCTGCGAAACACCCTGAGAGTATCTTACAAAGTTAAACCCATCTTTCCATATGACCTAAAAAACCACTCCCATTTACCATAGAGAAATGAAAGCATATATTCACATAACATATGTTTACACAGAAGCTCTATTCAAAATTGCCCCAAACTGGAACTCACCCAAATATCCTTTAATGAGTGAATGGAAAAACAAACTGTGACAGATCTGTACAGTGGAACACTATTCAGCAGTTAATAGCAACAAACTATTGCCACACACAAAAACCTGGATGAATCACAAGTGTATCGTGCTAGATGAAGGCCAGTCTTAAAAGGTTATGTTGTATGATTCCATTTATATGACTTTCTAGAAAAGGAATAGCTATAGCGATGGGAAATAGATCAGTGGCTTTTACAGGCTAGGGGATGGCAGAGAGCATGACTTCAAAGAAACAGCATGAGGGTGTTTTTTGGGGGGATGGAATTATTCTGCATCCCAACCCTGATGATGGTTATGAGAATGCATGCATATGTTAATATTCATAGAACTACATGCCAAAACTAGATGCCAAATTTTATTGTATGTCAATTTTTAAAATTAAAAGTAATTTTTAAAAACTATTTTAATTATAATTTTAAATATTTAAAAAAAAATCTAAACTCTAGGTGGCTCAGTCGGTTAAGTGTCCAACTCTTGATTTTGGCTCAGGTCATGATCTCACAGGTTCATGGGTTCAGCCCCCCCTACCCTCATATCAGGGCAGAGCCTGCTTGGAATTCTCTCTCTCCCTCTCTCTCTCTCTCTGCCCCTCCCCTGCACGTGTGCACACATGCACTTGCTCTCCCTCTCTCTCTCTCAAAAATAAACACTTTTTTTTTTTTTTTTAGAATCTGAACTCTGAGGAGGAAAACAGTTACCATTTTCACCATTTTCAGCTCTCTATGTGCCAGAAACTTGCTAGCTAAAGGGTTTATATATACATTATATAATGTATTATATATACATTAACTTCTTAATCTTTACCATAACCCTGTTATTTAAGTATCCTTTTCTACCAATGAGGAAATTGAAACATAAAGAGATAACTTGCCCATCATCACACAAATAATAAGTGGCCAAGTCAGGATTTAAACTCATCTTTCTCCATCTAGGTCCATACACAATCATCACTTTGGACATTGAGACAGAAAACCAATTTTGGAAGAAGACTGATGGTGGGATATTTCTTTCCAATGGTTAAGATGGGTATAAACTAATATTTATTACTGGCATCAAAACTGAAAACTATTTTAGAAGCCTTCCAATTCTCAAGATACTCAAGAACTGTAAAACTAAAACCTTATCTACAATGCAAAAAGCTAAGAAACTCAAATAACTGAAGTTTTTATTTTTTTAACTGCAATTTACTTTTATGTGAAAAATATAAATGACAAGTAAACAAGCTGATATCAGGAATTTTGAAGCAATTTTCAAAATATAACACAGGGTCAGCATATTTTCAGCCCAATTTCTTAGACTGTCTTCTCTGAAGTGCAGAATGAAAATCAATAAGTATTTGACCACCAACTATTTAGGTTCATTATGATAACTGTGTTACTTCAAGATCCTGAAGTGTCTTCTGAATCATTAAAGCAAGCTTAAAATTTGTCCAAATGGTTTTATGACTGTTCATTTAATCATTTCCCCACCCCAAAATTGAAAACCTATTGGTATATAGTAATTAACCAGATAATTAAATTAACTATAAAATCCCATTCCCTCAATCATTTCAACAACCGGGAGTTCACAGTGCTTATCTTAAAAGCAAAAGCCAAAAAAAAAAAAAAAATCTTCACCTTTGTTAAACATACTTCCTGGTTACTGATTTTGAGTTCCATGATCAAGGCACATCAGAAGCTTTAAATTCCTATTATTCCTTATAATCCTAGGGTTAGAGTTCATGTTAATTTTTTTTTAATAATTTAAACTGCTGTGAGGGAAAATGCATTCTCAGCTTCTTTTCTTTGCATCCATCATAAAATGTTTCTGCTTTGGGATGCTGGGAAATTCTACCAATTTAATTTAATTCCTTAAAATTCTTAGTATTATGCCAACTATTGTATTAGATTTTGAGAATCAAAAAGTAAGTCAAGCAGGAGGCTTACTCTTGAGTTACTCAATATCAAATAGGAAAGACAAGCATTTAAACAAATGACAAAATTAGACTTATCTATAGAGTTTAGAGAGACACAAAGGAAGAAGCAGCTTTGGGTAAATGACTGAATGGATCTTAGCCCAGCTGTATCTACATTATTCTCTGCTCTTCCCCAGGATCTATTACACAAGCAACCATAAAGAAAACCCATGAGGTTTTTAAGAAAGTTTTAAGAAAGATATGTATTGATCTAGAGATCAGCAAACTTTTTTTTTTCCACGAAGGACCAAATAGCAATTATTTTATACTCTACACATGATCTCTGATTGAAAGCAGCTGTAGACAATATGTAAACAAATGAGCGTGGCTATGTTCCAACAAATATTTACAAAAATAGGTAAAGGCTATATTGGGTATGCAGGACATCATTTGCCAACTCCTGCATTAATCAAGTCAATACAACTTTATGTCTGAGCTTCAAATATAAATTCCTTGGTCCTTCATTGATGAAATGATGAAGGATTAATATCTATAAAAAATTTGACTTCTTACCAATAAAGTTGGTAAAGGCTCAAATTCTTCTGTTGGAGATACCTGAAATGCAAGACCCTTCTCCTTACAAATAAAACCTCCACTCTTAAGAACTTTCTTCCTGGCTTAACAAATTGTTCTTCGCTACTGAAACTTACGGCATATATTAGGAAGCACTGAAATTAAAGAGGAAGAGTTTCATTAATCATGTTCTTCCTCTTTCTCTCAGACTTCTGTTTTGAAGTATGTAAGGATTTAAACAGATGGAAATGTGTGTGACCTGTGTGTGGAAGTGCTTCTGTGTTCCATTGTGGCTCATCAGGTCTTTATTCCCTAGCAACTAACACTTTTATAGCATAGTCCTGCAGAGAGCTTTTCAGCAAGTTTTAATTGAGCCAAATCCAGTCCATGGGTAAATGCTTTGAGCTTGACCCTCGATTTGAGGGTGACAAGAGCTACCTGCTTACACATAATCCCATACTTCTTTCATCACAGTGTCTGAAGAACGGTAACAATCAGAACGGACACTGCCTAAATATGTGACATCACACAGGGAAATGTAAATGCCATGACCAGATTACCCTAATTTGTGGCTAACTCTGGGATGCTACTTTCAAAAAAACTCAATCTGGCATCATCTAGAGGCACTAAAATTCAGGTGAGTCAGCAGGTCAGTAATAAGTGGTACAGCTTTTTTTCAACTGCTGTTTTGTTTTTTTTTTAAACAGAGTAATTATCATTGAATACAAAATACATCCTGCTTTTAAAAAATATTCTGATGCTTAGCAGAGGTAATGCTTTTATTTTATTATAAGCTGCCCACATGCACTTCTTAGGCTGTGATTCATCTGAACAGTTTTTCATTTTAAAGAACATTTTATTCCAGAATGAAAAAAAAAATACTGAATGCCCCACACTGGTATGGGGTTAGCATAAACATGGGATGACAGGCAGTTAAATCTAAACCCAGAACAATAGTATAATCTTGCAGTATATTAAAGCTGCTGTATGATTTCTTATGTACAGTATTTTGGTTTTCACGACCATGATTTCAGGGGCCATATGATGAGTCATGGTCCTGTGTATGGCGCTCACATTTTGTTTTCCCTTGTAACTATGACGAGAGTCTGAAGAGATTTTCAGCTCATTCTAATTTTCCTCCCTGGAGCTGCTACTTACTGTCTGCGGCGGATGCTCTGTGCAGAAAGTATTGTGGATAGCTCTAGCTTTCAGAATCTGAAGGACATCTCCTAACCAGAGTGCAAGGACCTAAAAGCCCTTAATTAAGTTTCTAATCACAAGCAAGATGGTCTTGCATTAAGAGCCCTTTGAAAGTAGCAGCAACCATGTCATTGTGCCTTTGCCATCATATCCAACAGGATTGTTATTTTAGGACCAAAGGCAATTCTTTCCTCGTAAAAAATGAAGAGAAACTCTGAACCGTCAGTCTGAAGAACAGAACACAGTAGAACAAAACATATTTCCGTTTCTCTCCCACATGGCTCTGGAGCCCATTTTACCTAATTTAACAATTACATAGCAAATCCTATTTTACAAATGTTAGGTCATTTAAACCTCAGAACCAACTTGTGACATAGTTACTATTGTTGTCTCCAATTTACAGAGGAGAAATGAAACACAGAGGGGAACACAGGGACCTGCTCAAAGCCAGCCGGAAGTGAAACCAGATTCAAATGCAGGTTACTCAGCCCCACTACTAATAGCAATGGGCTACTTACTCTTCCCTTCTTGGAAGAAGTCTCCAGCATCTCCAGCCTCCAACGGGGCTTGAGGGAAATGTCTGATGACTAATACACCAAGCAAACAGCATTCTAGAGTCACCACATTTTAGACATACTTAACACACCGCCATGAATTGTTATTTTGAATTCCTTTGGCCTGTGTAGAATTTATGCCTAAATAAAAGAGAAAGCAACTTCACATGTCTGAGATCATCATGGTTCGTTTGCCAAGGATGGTCTCCTCATACATCATGCTGTACTGCTGGCCTGTTCAGGTGTAGCATTTGCCCTAGGTGAACCTTGTCTGGTTAATAATAGTTGCATTAAAAATCTAAGATGGGTCTGGTGGACTTTTGCTTTTCCAGCTTCAGTTTATACTCAGCTAGGAGCAGTTGAGATTTTGTGCAGTAAACAGAGTTTCCGCTTTAGCCCATGGTTTCTGATAGATGCCTAAACTTTTCTAGGAGGAAAGCAACACCAGTCCCCCAGGAGATAACGCAGGACACTCAGTAATGAAAGGAAATGCATACAAACACCATCTTGGAGCTCCCTGCCCGGCTGGCTTAGTAAGGGTCCAGTCAGTGGGGTGTAGCTGATACGCAATTCTCAATTCTCACGGTCCTCCTCCCAGCCCACATGACACCTAAAGCTGTCAGTCTGCCGTTTCGTGTACACTTCAAGAAACAGAGGAATTATAGGGCTGATACATGTGAAATTGCAGGAGAAATAAAGTAAAAGATGTCCTAATCTGTGTGTTACTGATTGAAGTATTGAAATAAGTACCCAAAAAATAAGTTAAAAAAAAAGTATTCAAATAAGACCAAAAAATGCAGCTTATTATGCAATCTTTTTACATTTTGCTTTAATGTATAGGCATATCTTGTTTATTAAGAATTTTAATTTTAAGTCGTTTTTAATAGAATTTTTATTATATAAATTTGCCAATAAAACAGTGAAACCTATTTATCAATCCATAAATACTTATTTCAAGAGTTATGCAACCACAACTATTAGTACCTCATTTTACTCTCAAAATTTTATATGGTCAGTCGATCTGAGGAAGAAATTCATTACACAGTGAGGCTGTCCCTTCCATTCACAGATAAAAGCTACAATCACTAGAAAGTTCTTCCTCATATCTGATTCCTGATCAATGTTTGTTTAAGTTCTGCCTTTTGAACCTACACAAATTAAATTCCAGGACCTCTTCCCTAGGAGAAATATTTAAGAATATTTAATCCCACCCAGGCAGATTTTATAATCCTTACGATTCCAGTGTATCTACATTTTCTGCCTTCCTCTTGTAATAACTTTTAGAATATGCACTCAAGTCATTTAACAAATAAATGTTTTCTCCTAAACAAAACAGATAACAAGAGGTATTTCTTTTTAAAAAGTATCTTTTCCTTTGTGGTGGTGGCATTGTCCTCATTTCTTCTCTCTAGTAATTATTTCCTACAGAGACAGTGAAATCCCTAAGCTAAAAAAATCAAAAAGAAAAAGAGGAAATAGAAGTGTTCTTTCAGGAAGAAAAAAAATAACAGCAAAATACAAAGAAGCAGATTTCAATATGCCAGCTATAGAAAATTGGCATAGGGTCTTTCAAAGGGCGTGGGCTTTCAGTTTATTATCTACCTCCTAGGGCTTTGTGAGGGTTATATAAAATAATATAAGAAAAGCAGAACAGATTGGAAGTACTGTGCAGGCATCAGCGATTATTATAACACATTCTTTTAGATCTTGTTTTATATACCGCTTCCTGATCAAGAAATAAAAAGAAAAAATGAAAACATAACTGTCAGAAATATAAGGGGAAACATAAGAAACAAAATGTTAAGAGACCACATTGTATACTCTATGACAATAAATTTGAAAATCCTGTTTAAACATATCATATACTAGAAAAACAAAAATTACCAAACTAATTCAAGAGGAGGTAGGAAATCTGAATAGATCCTTGCAGCCACACAGGGAGAAGGTTGTGAGTCATGGCTGCACTGCTCACCATAGTAATTGCCCCCACTCAGGGCACCTCACCATGTTACTGGAGAGAGCATTCAGTACATACTTGTGGAGGCATGGAATGAATCAAACAAGTAAAAAAAAAAAAAAATGAAGATTTTCACCCAAAAAGGCAAGAGAACTAGGCGATTTTGGAGAAAGGTCCATCAAACATTTTTGAATCAAGGAATTTCTATTACTCTCATAACCAATTCCTCGCTGTGGTTAAGCTAGCCTAGTTAAGCTTGAAATAATATCTATTAATACAGATGCCAAAATCCTAAATAGGGTGTTATAAAATTATTCCAGAAGGTAATAAAGAAGCAAAAAATCAAGTGTGTTACACATCAGGGATAGAAGAGCAGTTCAATATTAAGACATCTGGGGCGCTTGGGTGGCTCAGTCGGTTGAGCGACCAACTTCAGCTCAGGTCATGATCGGTTTGTGAGTTCAGGCCCCGCGATGGACTCTGTGCTGACAGCTCAGAGGCCTGGAACCTGCTTTGGATTCTGTGCCTCCCTCTCTCTCTGTCTCTCCCCCACTCATGCTCTGTCTCTCTGTCTCATAAATAAAGAAACATTTTTAAAAAATTAAAAAAAAGACATTTATTAAGGCAGAAAATCATGATCATATCAATAGATACAGAAAAGACACTTGATAAAATTCAACCATATTCCTAAAAAGAAATATCATAGAAAATGGGAATTAAAAACCATTTCCACAATGTGATTTTTTAAAAGTATTTATCATAAACCAATTCTAAACATAATTTTAAACATAGGAACACACACTTCCCAAAGACAGGAACAATAAAAGATGTGCTCTTGTTATTTTAAAGGACAATTTTTTTGTTTCGAACAAAAACTTTTGAACGTTGAGACAAAATCTAATATATATCACCACAAGCTTATCACCACTTTAAAGTATTTCATAAATGGGATTTTTATGCCCCAGAATTTGCATTTAGTGAAAGCAAACCTCAAATTATTCAGGAGACTAATTAAGTGACATCAGTAAGTAAAAAGTGTCATCTCCACGTGAGTTTACGAGTGAGAAATTTTCAGCCACCCCAGCCCCAGATAAACTGAGAACAATGAATTCCATAATGTCTTTATCAGATGAAACCGTGAGTCTGTCATTTGAGGGGCACCTGGGTGGTTCAGTGGTTAAGAGACATACTCTTGATTTCTGCTCAGGTCATGATCTCATGGTTCATGAGATCGAGCCCCAAGTTGTCTGCAATGACAATGCTGAGCCTGCTTGGGATTCTCTTTCCCTCCCCCTCTACCCCTCCCCCTTTCATTCATGCACTCTCTCTTTCTGTCTCAAAATAAATAAATAACCGTTTTAAAAAATACCATTTGAGGGGCGCCTGGGTGGCTCAGTGGGTTGAGCCTCCGACTTCGGCTCAAGTCAGGATCTCGCAGTTTGTGAGTTTGAACCCCGCATTGGGCTCTGTGCTGACAGCTCAGAGCCTGGAGCCTGTTTCAGATTCTGTATCTCCCTCTCTCTGCCCCTTCCCCGCTCATGCTCTGTCTCTCTCTGTCTCTCAAAAATGAATAAACGTTAAAAAAATTTTTTTAATAAAATAAAATAAAAAATAAAAAATACCATTTGATCATTGATCAGAAGATTTGAGCGGTCCTCCAGATACACTCACTGATTGGTTCTTCCCCATTGAAAATTCTTGCCCATGGTGGAAACCTGTCCTCTTGTTTCCTGTCTACACTCTTGTCATTTCTGTTTGAGTCTGTAGTACAAAAGTAAAGAGCACAGACATAGGCCTGAAGCACGTGGTTAAGTCATCTCTAAGGACTAACAAGTCAAGAAGTTCTTGCCAGATCAAATTCTTTGGGCGCTTTTTGACCTGTATCACCTTTTCAACATCTTGTTAGGATCTTCTTGTCTTGTTTTTGTATCCTTGAGAACTGCTTTATTTGGTTTTGTCTGCCCCAAGACAGAGGTTCACTGGACCCCAGCTGGTGACAGATAATCTTTGGTCAGCTTCTGGAGCTGGGAGGTTTGCACAAGCATCATTTCCGGTAATCACTGCGATTCTAGTAGGATTTTTTTCCCATTGTTTGCCCACCTAGCCAGATGCCTTCTTGCTTCTGGGTTTATTTCCTGTGCATTTCTCTGTAACTGACCTAATGCTACAGTGATACTTAGTGGCCACTTTGGGGAGATTTTGACAAGAATAAGGTTATTCATTTGGGAGGTGCATTCAAAGAAAAATGGAAGAAACTTTCATGAGACTCTGTTTTGTCATTCTAAAAGAGAGATCACTTTGTTAGCAAAGGAGAAATCCCCCTTTTTGCTTTTATACTTCAGGGATTAAAAAGTTTTAGCGTTTTAAATTGTACATTTTATGGTATTGTCAAGGGCCTGAGTTATGGTTTATACTGGTTAAATCTTGCTCAATCTCTCTCTCTGACTCTCTCTCTTCTTGCCTGTGTACATATACATGCACATGTGTGCAAGTACAAAAGTGCCTATGTATGAAGATGAGTTTTCCCCAATACAAGCCTACTCCATCCTTGCAGAGGGGAGATAATTAGCCTTTAACAATAATAATTTTATATTTATCTGAAGCCAGCTACTTTTTTTTTTTCCTTGTTCCTTTCTTTCCTTCTCCTTTTCCCGACTTGTGGGCAACTTTGGAGATTAACTGATCACACACAAAACATTATTTTGTACTAATTTACACATTCTAGAAATATCTACCTCAGACAGTCAGGAATTTCAAAAAGAAAGAGAAATGTTAGCTGTGCTTCTTTTGTATGTTTTCCCCAGCTAAAACAGTAACTCAGAAAAAGAGGTTTAACTGTGAATTTGGTTAATCACCTTTGAGTCCAGATAAGAAGAAAAGCTAGACACTCAGAGCTTTTGGAATTAATTCAAGAGTCTTAAAATATACCTGATAAATAGATGAGCCCTTGAAAAATTAGAGTAATTTAATTTTAGCTTCAAAACAACTCCATGTCTTCTCCCTGGTTTTCTTACCCTATAAAAATTAATGTTTGCATAATATTTTAATCATATAGGATTTGGGTTTAGCTTGTAATGATTTCTATTTTTTTTTAATTTCCTCTATTAGTTCCATGGGTCTTGGAAGGTATAATTTTTTTCCAGAAATTGTTTAAATTTTTTTAAAAGTACAAATATATTTCTGATAAGTGAAATCAAACTGACAGATTTTTTTTAAGAATTTAATTTTGTGAACTTTTCTAATGCTACAAATCATAGCATTGCTCTGATTTAAATTGTTCTTTCCAGACCTTTAACTACCATGGTTAAGTCACTAAGATTTTAGACTAATGTTAAATTGTGTTATTTAATAAATGATCTTTGGATACCTAAGTAATTTCAGGTCATTTCAGTGAGAAAAATACACTTTGGTCATTCTATGTAGCTTTTAACTTCCCATGTCTTTTTTTACTTTTAGATAGAGAATGACTACAGATTGAGGAGATGTGCAAATGTCTATAAATGATATTAAATACATATTTAGTTTATTATCTTAAAATGTATTTAATTAAAATAAAATATATGCTCATAAAAAATTAACTATTACTGATTTTGGTTTCCTTTCTTCTTTTCTGTTATTGCTAAAAAAAATTAAGGGGCACCTGGGTGGCTCAGTTGTTAAGCATCTGACTTCAGCTCAGGTCATGATCTTGTGGTCCGTTGAGTTTGGGCCAAATGGGGCTCTGTGCTGACAGCTCAGAGCCTAGAGCCCACTTCGGATTCTGTGTCTCCTGCTGTCTCTGCCCCTCCCCCACTCATGCTATAGCTCTCAAAAAATGAATAAATGTTAAAAAAAATTAAAAAAATAAATAAATAAAATAAAATAATTGAAATTGGTTAATTTTGTTGAAAGTGGTAATAAAACGGACTATGGAGAAATCATGTATGTATACAAGACAATATTTGTTTTGTTTAAAGTATTTATTTACATACTTACATACTTATCTATTTATAAAACTATATAAATAAATTGTATATATATAATATACAAATAAATATATTCTTAAATATTGCTAACAAATATATATAATTTCTACACTAGCCTTTTTTAGTTTACATAGAGTTAAAATCACTTTTCTGAGCACTGTTCTATGAGTTTTAACACGTATAAAGATACTTGTAAGCTCCACAAAAACAGGATATAGAATGATTTCAAAACTCTCTCAAAATTCCCTCTTACTGTCCAGGAGATGGTCACTCTTCCCTAACAAGTAAACCTGGTAACCGCTGCTCTCTGTCCCTATAGTTTTGCCTTTTCCAGAATGTCACATAAATTTAACCCTTTTAAGATTGACTTCTTTAGTTTGGTATAAAACATTTGGGATATAACCACAGTGTTATGTATATCAGTAGTTCGTTTCTTTCAATTGCTGAAAAGTATTCCATGATTTTATCTGTTCACTCAATGGAGAACATTTAGTTTGTTTCTTGCTTTAGGGAATTGTGAATAATGCTGGTATAAACATTCACATCCAGGCTGTTGTGTGAACATAAGTTTTAGTTCCTCTAGAGTAAGTACCTAGAAGCCAGCTGTGACAGTGTATGTTGAATTTTATAAGAAACTGCCAAACTTTTCCAGGATAGCTGTTCCATTTTGAATTACCACAAGCTAGGATGTTAGTTGTAGGTTGTTTGGTTTGGGGTGGGTTTTTTTTGTTTTTGTTTTTGTAGATGTCCATTAATGTATTCCAAAAGTTCTATCCTCCTTCTAGTTTGCAAGATTTGATCATAAGTGAACATTAAATTTCATCAAATGACTTCTCTACCTTTCTCTATTAATATGATCATGTGGTTTTTCTTAAGTCTGTTGGTATAGAGAAATACACTGATTGATTTTTGAATGGTAAACCAGCCTTGCATTCCCCAAATAAACTCCATTTGGTCATGAAGTATTTTTTTAAATATAATATGTTAGATTCAATTTGCTCTTTTTTGTTGAGGATTTCGCATGTGTGTTTATGAGAGATATTAGTCTATAGTTTTCCTTTCATGTGCTGTCTTTGAATTGGGTATAAGGGTAATGCTAGTTACATAAAATGAATTGAGAAATGGTCCTTCTACTTTGTGGAAGAGATTATGAAAAATTTGTGTTATTGTTTCCAAAAATGTTTGGTATAATTCACCAATGAAATCATCTGGGCCTGGAGTTTTCTTTTTTGGACTATTTTTAATGATGAATTCCATGTCTTCAATAGATATAGGACTCCCAGGTTATTTCCCCTTGTTTGTGTATTTCAAGAATACAGTCCATTTCATCTAAACTGTCAGACCTGTGTGCACAGAGCTGTTCATAGTAATCTCTAATCTCTTAATGTCTATGAGATTCCAGTGATTTCTCTTCTCTCATTACTAATATTGGTACTTTGTGCCTTCTCTCTGTTGTTCTTCATCAGTCTTACTAGAGATATATTGATTTATTTATCTTTTCAAGAAAATATCCTGTGGTACTTACTTGTTTTCCTTTATTGTTTGTTTGTTTTCAATTTCATTGATCTCTGTTCCTATCTCTATTATTTCATTCCTTGTGCTTGCTTTAGATGTAGTTTGCACTGATTCTCTAGTTTATAAATGTGAAAATTTATCTTATTGGCTTGAGACCAATATCAGCATTGAGTGCTATAGATTTCCCCCTAAGGATTGTTTTAACTGCATCTCACAGATTTTAATATGTTCCATTTTCGTTTTCTTCAAAATATATTTTTATTTTCCTTGAGACTTCCTCTTTGGTCCATATACTCTATGGAACTATATTATTTAATTTATAAATATTTAGGGACTTTCTAGGTAACTTTCTGTTGTTGCTTTCTATTTCATTTTTTCTACAGAAGGTATAATTTTGTTTGTTTTAATTTAATAAGATTATTTGTGATTCAGAACATGGGTTATCTTGGTCAATATTCCATGTTCACTTGAAAAAATGTGTACTCTGTTGTTGAATAGAGCATACTATAAATGACAAATAAGTTATTAATTATTTTTAATTATTGTATATTTTCAAAATATTAAAATTGATAATATTATTGATAGTATATAGTACTATTGATAGTATTATTCAAGTCCTCTATATCCTTGATGATTTTCTACCTACCTTTTATACAGATATTTAGAGAGGAATGTTAGTGTCTGTAAGTGTAATTGTGGACTTGTCTATGTCTCCTTTAAGTTCTGTCAGGATTTGCATCATGTCAACCAGAGCTTTTTAAGTTCTCTTGTTAAATGCACACACATTTAAAATGATAATGTCTCACTGGCAAATCAAGCCTTTGTCATTGCAAAGTCCCTCTTTATTCCTGGTAATTTTCCATGTCCTGAAGTCTATTCTGTCTGATGTTAATATAGCCACTCCAGATTTTTTTTCCATTAGTGTTCACATGTTACATCATTTTTCAGGCTTTTGCTTTTAATATATCTATACCATTATATTTCAAGTGGGTTTCTTGCAGACAGCATATAGTCAGGTCTTATTTTTATAGCCAATCTGACAATCCCTGTTTTATTTTTTAATTAAAACAACTTTAACATTTAATGTAATGATTAATATGCTTGGAGAGAGTTCTACCATATTATTATTAGTTATTCATTAGTCACTTTGGCTTTTGTACTTCTTTCCCTTTTTTCTCTTCTTTTGTATTATTTATTTTGTAGTAAACCATTTTAATTATTGGCTTTTTAACTATACCTCCTCATATATATTTTTTTGCAGTGGCTGCTTTAGGGATTACAAAATACATGCCTAACTTTTCACAATTCATTAACTGAAAATATAAGTTTAGAGTTAATATTTTGCCACTTCAGACAAATATAGAAAACTTACAACTCATGCATCACTTTTTCCAACCTGACGTTGCACTTGTGATATATATATTATCTCTAATGCAAAGAAAGAAATGCATAGAAAACCCCATCTCACAATGCTATAGTGTTTAATTTCAAAAGCCATATATTTTATAGCATCAAGAGGTCAACTGGCCTTATTTAGAAAAAGAGTTCTTACAGATGTAATTAAATTAAGGATTTCAAGATGAGATCATCCTGGGTTACACAAGTGGGCCCTAAATCCAATGATAAGTGTCTATATAAGATACAGAGGGGAAAGTACAAACATGAAAGGTAATGTGACCATTACCATGAAGGTAATGTGACCAGAGAGGCAGATACTGAAGTGATGCAGTAAAGGAAGCCAAGAAATGCCTGCAGCCAACAGAAGCTGTGAGAGGCAAGTATTCTCCCCTAGAGTCTTTGGAGAGCATGTAGTCCTGCCAACACCATGACTTTGTACTTCTATGAGGGAATGTGTTTCTGTTATTCTAAGCTACCAGGTTTGTGCTAACTTGTTAACAACAGTCCTAGGAAACTAATACACCCAGATATTGATCATTTCAGTTTCTTTAAATTGCTAAGTTCCAAATTTCACTCTGTTACCTAAAGAACTTTTGAGATTTTACATAAAGTTTATTTACTTATTTTGAGAGAGAGAGAGAGAGAGAGAGAGAGACAGAGCGCATGGGGAGGGGCAAAGAGAGAAGGAGAGAGAGAATCCCAAGGAGGCTCCATGCTGTCAGATCAGACTCCCACGCAGGGACGCAGGGCTCAATCTCAGGAACTGTGAGATCATAAGCTGAGCTGAAACCAAGAGTTGGACATTACCAACTGAGCCACCCAGGTGCCCTTCGAGCATTTTTTTAAAGGCAGGGTCTTAAGGCAGTAAATTCTCTTCAATTTCCTTCACTTAAGAATGTGTTTATTTCCTTTCATTCAAAGGATATTTCCACTGGCTGTAGAACTTTGGGTTGATAGTTCTTATTTTTTTCAGCACCTAAAAAATGTTCCACTGTCTTCTCACCTCCTGATTTATAATGAGAAATATTCAGTCATTTGGATTGTTGGCATTTTTCAAAGGCTGTTTTCAGGAATTTTCTTTTCTTTTTTTAAATTTGAATTCAAGTTAGTTAACATAGAGTGTAATCTTGGCTTCAGGAGTGGAACCCAGTGATTCATCTCTTACATAGGACCCCGAGTGTTCATCCCAACAAGTGCCCTCCTCAATGCCCATCCCCCCCACCCACCTCCCCTCCAGCAACCCTCAGTTTGTTCTCTGTATTTAAGAGTTTCTTATGGTTTGCCCCCTTCTCTGTTTTTATCTTATTTTTCCTTCCCTTCCCCTATGTTATCTGTTGTGTTTCTCAAGGAATTTTCTTTTTTTTATATTTGATTTTCAGAAGTTTGATTACAATGTGTTTGGAAGGTTTTTCTTAAGTTTATCCTGTTTGGAATTTGCTGACATTCTTGGATGTAACTTTATTTTTCTTTACCAAGCTTGTGAATTTTTCAGCCATTCTTTGTTCAGTAACAAAGCTTCCTTTTTACCACTAAGATACTTTCCTGAATTTGGGGCATATTTCTCATTTGTTTTAACAAAATTTTCTTATTTTTGAGGAAATGTAAGTTACCAATACTAATTTTTACTTATTATTATGTATTTTTGAAATATCTCCTGAAACTAGATTAATTATACTAAATGTAACATAACAAAATAGTTTAATAACTGAGTGAATTTTTATATTAAAGGAAACATACTAATGTTCATGTACACAGACTGTATAATTGGAAAATATCTGACTTCTAGGCTACTCAATTTCAAAACCTATGTTAATCAGGGATAGTCATATTACACTTTATGGCACAAATCAAAATGCCCTGGAGGTTTGTCAGTGTCCTCACTGTTCATAATATATTTTTACTCCCAGAGTAAAGTTTTATTGTGTTTTCCACCTCAAAAGAGAATTTCACTTTTTTTCCATTCTGAGATTTAGTCTTTAGGAGAGACATCATAGTAAAACTGTCTTGATGGGGCTTGATGAAAAGATCCTTACTAGGTCTTATTAATAAATAATATAAAAGAAAAACTATAGGGTGCGTACCCATAGATGTACACCTGTCAACTAAAGAGATGTAATTCATCCATGAAACACTGAGAAACATCCCAACCACACTTTAAGCTGAGGATCCTTAGGAATCTTCTAGAAGCACATGATTTTGTGGGGTAGAGTTAGCTCCTAAAATGACCCTCAGAGTAAGAGGACAACTATGGATAACAGACAGCTTCCATTTAAGACCTACGAATAAGATCCAGATGAACAGAACCACTGATTTCCATGCCTTAATTTGCATTATTTTTTCTCTATTTCCCTACATATTTTCTTTCCTCTTTTCTTAAAAAATTTTTTGTTAATGTTTATTCATTTTTGAGAGATAGAGCATGAGTGGGGGAGGGGCAGACACACACACACACACACACACACACACACACACACAGAATCCAAAGCAGGCTCCAGGCTCTGAGGCTCTGAGCTAACAACACAGAGCCGGACGCAGGGCTCAAATTCATGGACAGAAAGATTATGACCTGAGCCGAAGTCGTAGGCTTAACCAACTGAGCCACCCAGGTGCCCCTCTTTTCTTTTTTCTGGTTTAAGATTCCTGGTTGTTGGCAGACACTTGTTATTTCTTAACCATGATAATTGCTAAGTTCCTATACATAAAAAATTTTGTTTACATACTTACATACTTCTTGGCATGATTCCAATACCTGCCTATAGTTTGATCATGATTTGGTTAATGCACGTAATCAAATTAGCAGCTGGGTTATACTTATTTTACTTTGGGTGCTACCCAGGTTTATTTGGTACCATTTCCTTGTTACAAATCAGACAAAACAAATTCTTTGTTGTAATGTTTGTTAATTGGTTTCATCCACCAAGTGACTTATTTAGGTGGAAGAAAACACAGTAGACGAGACAAAAACCTAAATAAAGTTCTACCATGTCAAACCTAGAAAGGGGTGTTGTGGTTTTTTTTCTATAGAAAAAAATACGTAGATGAGTTTGCCTTTGCAATCAAGCTTTCAGAGAAATAGACGATAGAAAAAGCTAGGGAACAGATAGGGTATATTGAGAGATTACCTCACTTTTACAGACCTTGCAAGAAAGGTGCATTAGTTAAGCTAAACTCTCATCCCTGTCCAATTTACAGATTGCAGTCAATAGTTTTTTTGTGCTTCAAATCCAATACTAGTTGTTAGAAGCCATCCAATGATCTGCTTTCAGTGGAAATACTCATATATGGATGTCAAATAGAATAGGCCTGGCACAAATTCCATTGCCTGGTGCCAGGCCAATTCTATTTGATATCCACATATGAGTATTTGAAGCACAAAAAGACTATTGACTGCAATCTGAAACCTATAAATTGGACAGGGATCTATAATATCAGTAAACTGATGACTGCCTTCAGGATAGTTCTTAATATCACCCTGAGTCCATTTTGACCCATCAATTTCTCTTCCAAGAAAAATAGACACTTAGATAATTTAGTTCAAAAAGGAAAAAAAAATCCGAGCTTCAATTTACATTTAAAAAATAACCACTGAAAGAATATTTTAGATTGCTTTCTTCATTTCACACTTTACATGAGGCTTGAAAAGTAGGCAATGGTACAGAGAATGCAGGAGAATGACAATGTTACTGAGCCCATAAAACTCCTCATTTAAGAGGTTCATGAATTTGGACACAGAGTGGTACAAAATAGAGGCAAGTGCTGCCTGACAACTTAGGGAAATAAACGTTCATATATTACTACAGACCTCTCTTGGATATTGACTATTAACTAAGATTATCTGGGAGGCAAACATAAAAATCATAAAATTATATAATTTGGCTCATATCCCCATATCTAGTTGTGTGGCCTTTTCAGATTAGGAATGGTACCAATTCTCTTGATTTAATGTGTTCACTTTTGGCTCCCGCCTTAGAAGTGATTACAAGTTCACATCATAATCTTTCTTGTAGTAATTGCCCATGTTGCAATTCTCAAATGTGTGCTCTCCAGGATCTTAAATTCTTCTGTGCAGTTTCTGTTCCATCAAATGATCCAAACATAATCTTCCAACAACATGAACAAGAAAATCTGTTCCTAATGTAGGTTGTAATGACTACGCCCAGAAATTCTTCACATGACAACACATCAAACAATGAGGTAGATCTCTACTGATCATGTCGCTAGATGATAATGGTCTATCATGTGGCTTGGGCTGGAATCCTAAGAAGTGAAAGCAACACAATTTGCAGTCCTTATGTTAAACAATACTGAGACCAGGCACACTTTCCTGTCTCTGTGTTAAACAATACCAGGGCAGAGCAAAAACAGCTACCTGCTTGCTCCAGGAATTACTTGCTCCCAAGAAGATAAGCCTGTGAGCCAACTTAACAGCATACTTATTAAAACTAGCAATCTGTTATAAAGCTTCTCTTCAAAACCCTCATCTTGCTGTGCCCATCAATCCAAAGTTATTATACCATATATTCTGTCCAATCTCAACAAGTTACCTATCTTTCAGGACTCAGCTTGCAATTTCCCAACCTCATTGGCTCTAAGACCGTGTGAACACTCTTCCATAATTTTCCCATTTTGAGAAGCTGTCAATATTTTTTCACGTTGGTGTTCTCCCTCATTGCTGTAAGTTTGATAAATATAGCCTCGGTTCATCACAGGGCTCCTCTGCTACTCCCCAGTAGATCATCGATACTACTAAACTTTTCATCAAAGTTCCTTTTTCTTACCACAAGTTGCAAAATGGGCCTTTTGGCCTTGGAATATCTTATCTGACTGCTTTCCTATAAAGTCAATAATTATTCCTTAAGTTTCCTTAGAAGTTTATGCAAGACTTTCATCCCCACCTTCAGTAATCCTCACCCCTCTGGCTCATCCCTTAGCCATGAACACTACAGCAGAATGCAGGTAGATCTTGGGGATTGTAGAAGAATGAGAAATTTATTCATTGTCCTACTCTTCTGCCAAACCTACAAAGTCTTATTTTGTTGAACTATCTGGACATGCAAACATAACAGGGGTATTCCTGACTATATAACAAAGAGAAATCCACCAACCACTTTCATGCTTGCATATGCTGCAAGCTTTGCTTTCTGGAAGTCAGTTACTATATGTCCCTCAACCAATTACGTAGTCTCAGATCCCCAGGCCAAACACATGATGATGTGTTTCTCTCCCAGGATGCATCCACATCTTTGTGAAAGCAAGTGTCTCTTGGTCCTAAATTTTTCCCAGTTTTGGTTGCTTGTCTTCTCCATCAACTTCTGATGACATAGTATGGAAAAGCATAAAGTGTTGGGCCTACTAGTGGTTCCTTTCTTTACATTTACAAACTCTCCTGAAGCCCAAACTGCCCACACTTATTCAATAGTCAAATTTATCTTTGTAAAGTTTATAGTAAGGGAGATTTGCACATGATAGTGCTCTTCTCCCCACCTTGTAGAATGGCTTCACAGCCTTACAGCCTGAGTCTGTGGAGCTGCTGAGTTAATTAGGGCCAATTAACTATATTACATGATTATCAACTACAACAAAACACTTTTGTGTCTCTTAAAAAGACTAACTCTCAACTGAACTCATTTTAATTTGTTTATTTTATCTAGAAGGGACCATTCAGTGCCCAGTCTCTTTCTTCTAGGGATGAAGGAGGGAAGGGAGAGGTAGGAGGTCTCTGCTCCTTCTGAGGGCTCCTGTTAAGGTCAGGTTGCTTTGCAAATCTAGGTCTATTATTATTGTTGATGATCTGCTACCTCCAAGCCCAGTCACATATTTAACTCTTAAGGAGAGGAAAGTGGCTTTCTTTTGTTGGAAGAAGCATCTGTGAGAATAATTTGACAGGTTCTTCCATTAGGGCAAGAGTTTTCACCGAGAAATGATGGGCATATAAGCAGTTCAAGGTACACTATTAAACTTATGTTCTTTCCTCATAATATTTAGCACAACTTAATTACATATTTATTGAGATTATTCAATGCATTCCCCCCACTAGAATGTTAGGAACCATACTAGTACATGAAGATGGCTCTTTGGCATATAATTGGTGCTTTTTTTTTTTTTTTTTTTTTTTGTCACAGAATAGGTTCTTATTAGGACATAGAAAGCCCTAAGTGAAGACTTCAAATGAATAAATGAAAGAAACTACACTGGTAGAATGGAAATCAGTCATCTGCAGGCAATGTTCCCTAAATTGTGCTTGTCTTCACTAATATGTTGTATAGTGAAAAAAAAAAGCAGAATGGAATAAATTTTTCATATTGTTGTTTATATTACATTTGATTCCAGCCACTCTTTTGGAGTGTAAAAGCTCTGCACTGTCTTCTATGAAACAGAGGTATGAAGAGATGATAGTTCCCTATGTTTATGGTCTTTAAATTGACACTACTTGTGAAGGAGGACTTCAGCTATCTCCATTTTGACCTCAAACTTTCAAATGGATTGAGTTCTTCTTTCCACCTTATTTCTTAACTCAGGCAAAAGACCCTGCAGGCAAAACATTCTGTGATGGGAACAAAAACTAGTGCCTCAGGCAATAAGGACAGCCCTGATGCCCACAAGACCCTGCATGATTCACCCCAAGACAATGATCAACCTTCCCTGTTTACTGCCCATCTGCATGTACCAACAGACTTTTGTCCCACAGTTTCCTTATATAAACATGTAAGTTCTTTCAGCACTTTAGAGACCGTCTTTAAGACATTAGCTCACTGTCTTCCCAATGTTGGCCTCACTGAAATAAACTCCTTTCATGTTTCACCACCGGCCATTTCTCTGCCTTTGGATTTAGTCAGTGGTGAGTGGCCAAACTTGGTCTGTTTGGGACCCCTGGAGCCAGGTGCTCTGGCACCCCTCTGCCTCAGCTACACTTGGAAAATTAAAATTGCCAACTCTCTCTCAGTCATCCAACTTTGGTTTATTTTAACAGTTTTTCTTCTTTGTGAACTCTGAAAGTTTGGGAACTACTCATCTGAGATATGTCAAAGTATAATTTTCAAAAAATTAAAATCATGACTCATACTAATATATAGTGTACAGATGTCAAAGATTATTTGAACTCATTAATGAGAGAATCAGCATGATGGTAAACCTGTTTCAAAAGAGGATATGAGAGATTGAAAGAGTTATCAAAAGAAAGAAGGCTGAAATAAGATTGCTAATTTAGATACAGGGCAATGAAATTATAACCTTCGGGGGTTATCTTTTCTACAGAACAAAAATCATCTGAATCTCTACCAGAAAAAAACTAATTTGCAATTTATCAATCTTCTCAAAGTTAACACGCAGATTTGTAGAATCTGGGCCTTAATCAGTAGTAAATAGTGCAACAAAATTAACTTCCCTTAGAGTGGCAGACAACTCAGACCAGCTTGATAGTCTCTAACATGAGTATGAAAGGTGAACAGTAATCTTTCTGCCTTATTTCAAGTTTTGGATAGTTTTTAGTAACGACCCTGCCTCTAATATTGGATGGAGGCTGTATGTATATATGTATGAATAAGTAAATCTGGATCTATTGATTTATAGATGTGAAACTGGAAGGTGATAAACCAATTAACAGTTATTATAACTTGGAAATAGCATTATGGGTGCATTTATTCATGAAGGCTGCAGTAACAGAGTACTTACAAACTGAGGAATTAAACAACAGAAATGTATTGTCTTATGGTTCTGGAGGTTAAAACCCTGTCCTCAAGGTGTCATGTTTTCTTGAAGGTGCTAGGGAAGGATCAGTTCCAGGTTTCTCTCCTGGCTTCTGGTAGTTGCTTGTCTTTTGGCTACCTAACTCCATCTTTACATGGTATTCTCTCTGTGTCCAGGTCTGTGTCCAAACCTCCCCTTCTTTTTAAGGATACCTGTCATAGGGATTGGACTAGGCCCATCCTAGTCCAGTATGACCTCATTTTAACTAATTGCATCTGCAATGACCTTATTCCAAACAAGGTCATGTTCTGAGGTTTTGGGGATTAGGATTTAAAGATAAAAACTGGGGGCACAATTCAACCCATAACAATGGGTAAGTTTTTCTGAGACTTTACTTTCTACACTTTCAGAAAAACTAAATGCCAGCACCCATTCCCAAAAACATTCAGTAACAGTTCTGAATGTCTTTATTAGTTTCCTAGAGTTGCCCTCACAAATTACCACAAATTGGGTGGCTTAAAACAGATTTTTTTTTCTCTTACAGTTTGGGAGGCTGGAAGTCCAAAATCAAGGTGTTGCAAGGCCACACTCCCTCTAAGGACTGTAGGGAAGAACTTGTCCGTACCCCTTCTGTGATTGCTGGCAATCTTTGGCATTCCTTGGCATATAGCTTTATCACTCCAGTCTCTACCTCTGTCTTCACATGGCTACCTTGAATTATCTTCCTCACTTTTTTTTAAAGTTCTTCCTTACTAGTTTTTCTACGGCTTACCATATACAACTTATCAGAATCATCTTCAGATTTATACTAGTTGAATTGCAGCATGATATAGAAATGTTATTCTTATACAGATCTGTTCTCTCTTCCCATTCTTATATTACATATATATGTTTTGAATCCAACAATGCATTGTCATAATTATTACTTTATAAAATTGTATGTCTATTAAAGAAGCTGAGAAAAGAAAGAAAAGCAAGTATGCATTTATGGAATAAGTTATATTAACCTTCTTATTTACCATTTCTGTGTCTCTTCGCTTGTCCCTGTGGATTCTAGTTACCATCTGGTGTCTTTTCTTTACTCCAATACAGCTGTACTCCTACTCACTTTCTTTGTGCTGTTATTGGCAGATATATTGCATCTCTATGTGTTATAGGTCCAACAATACAATTATGTACATATATTCTTTCACAGTTGCTTTGAAATCAGTTAGGAGCAGATAGGAAAATAATATGTATTTATACTATCTTGTAAAATTACATAATTACTTTTACTAGGGCTCTTTGTTTTCTCATGTGGATTAAAATTACTGTCTTGGATCACAGGCAGTTTTTGGTGCTTGCTTTTTCTTCCCTTGTATGGGTCATATTTCCCTGGTTTCTTGCATATCTCATAATTTTTTTTCTTTGGAACTGGACATTTTAAGTAACATTGTAGCAAACTGGATAGTGATTCCCTTCCCCCTTCTCTCTCTACAGCTTGCTTTTGTTGTTGTTATTGTTGTTTATTTGTTTAATGACTTGGATAGACAGTTTTAGTGAAATCTACTTCTCCTGCAGTGTGAAACCTCAGATTTGCTCCTCAGAGAGAACAGCTTTGGGCATGCCCATAGTCATTCTGGGACACAGCTTCAGCAGAGGGCTCTTTGACTGTCTCTTTCTCTGACTTCTCTGTTAAGCTGTCTGCGTCCTTTGGCATCACACCAAGCTCTTAGGCTCCATTAATTGCTGACTGATTGGTCTATTGTTTTTGACAATGCCTTGGGGCATAAGATATTCTGCAGTCTAATCTAATTGAATATGGGCCCCTTTTCAGGAATACTTTTGGAGGACAATTTTTGAGGTTTATTCTGGCCCCAGGAGGGCTCTTCTTAACTGTCTGTTTTGCTGGTTCTCTCTGGTAAACTAGCTAGCCTCTGCTTCAGGTTGTTGTTTTTCATAGATGTACCAACCTCCTCTTAATTGCTTACCACCAAAATTTCCATTGTTTTTTTTTTTTTTTTTTTTTTTTTTTGAGTATTCTTGGGCTTAAAATTACACTCTGTTTTAAATAAAATCAGTTCCTTTAGGGAAAGCTTTGTAGATGTCTGTTCTTAGGACAGTGCCTCTCCCCTTAGGGGGAAAAAAGATGTCTCTGAGCCAATGCTCTGGGCACTGGGCAGGAATAGTAGCCTCTGATCTTCTTAGTGGGGCCTCTCCAACAAGGAACTTCCATCCCAATAGTGAGTTGGAGTGAAAGTAATCAGGGCTCCAGGATTCTCAACCTGTCATGCCTGGGTAAAGACTCCTCCCTGGGAGTGAAGACTAGGTGAAGAAAGGCACTTCTGACCTCTCAGCCACACTTACCAGGAATTTAGCCTCTGTGTCTCAGAGTGGGAGAGTATGAGAAATACTAGCAGTCTGTGCCTCAGTGTGAAATACCGCATCCCTTGACTGAAAGCTTAGGAAAGAGGGAATCCTATCTTCTTGGCCATACTCATGTGGAGTGCTATTCCCATCATTCTGTGTGGGGGTGGGAGTGAGGGAATGAGCCATGGATCAAGTGCCACAGAGTCTTGCTATTCTTACCGAGTTTTAGTAGATTTCTTGAATTAACGTTTCTACATTTGCTGCATGCCCTTAGCACAAGTTCCAGAGACTTGATTTCCTTAAAAATAATTTCTACCAGTTATGCTTGCTTTGTTGGGGAGCAGGTCCACAAAACTCATTGCTGCCATTCCTGATATGTGCTCTTCATAATTAGTCA
Source organism: Panthera onca (assembly GCF_046562875.1). NCBI lineage: Eukaryota > Metazoa > Chordata > Mammalia > Carnivora > Felidae > Panthera > Panthera onca. Next base: position 54,217,632 of record NC_138347.1, read on the forward strand.
GTTTTTCAATTGTAAACTTGAACCCACACATGGGGTTGTTGAAGTGAAGAAAAATAAATGTTTACTAATGTTGAGTTTTTCTGGCATTTGGCATTGGAAATATTTGAAGAGTGGACAAGATGGCATTTCAGACTTTTTTTTCTCATTCCATATGGGAGAGTGCCAATATTAAATAGAATATGGTTAGAAAAAATGTTTTTAGAAGATTCTATATGTTCAGAGTATTGTAAAAATGTTTGAAAAGCTATGTTTAAAATCAAAAGCAGACATCTGTTGGAAGGCAGTTGAAAATGAATATTAATGATATCTAGGTGCAAAACCAAATTTGCCTTCATGAGTCAATCTAACCGTAAGAGCTGATCCAATTATAATCTCTCTCTTAATATTCTTTAACACCAGTTATAACCAAGACAGTTCATTAAGAATCCACATCAGAGTATAAGGTCATGGCTAAAAATAAGTATATTGCCCATGCCATTTGTCAATTTGTTTAATGCATTAGAAATTAGAAGTGGTTTCAATTTCAGAAAAGAAAAAAAAAAGTCACATTAAAGATTTGTACTCAAATGTGAGCGTAAAGAAGTGCTTTATGATGCTTTCTTATTTACATTTTCATTTACTTGTATTTCCTGCGATGTGTCAAGTGATTGTCAGTTTACAAAATGTGGCACCTATAAATATGCTTTAATTAGTCATTTAGTTCAATCATTTAGTCAACAAATACTTATTGAGTAAATACTAAGCCAGGCTGTTCTAAATTCTTGGAATATACAGACAAACAAGGTTCCTGTTCTCTTGGAGTTTATATTCTAACTACTGTCTTAAAATAAACAGATAACTGCAGAAGTGCATTCTGTGTTGTACTGGCAGCTGAAGTGCCCTCTTCAGATGCCCTTATCAGGACAAAGGCACTCATTTTTGAGCTACTGGAAGTATTAGTGGTTGATATCTCATAGCCACATCTCTCTCATGGAATTGCTCTCTATCAAAGGGACCCACTTTATCCAACGTTACAATCACTGTCTCATGGCAACCTACATCCAATATCTGGTTAATACAAAGTAGGAAGACCTGTCCTCCTTGCATCAGTTTGTGGAGAACTCTGAAGAGCTGTCTCAGCTTCAGAGATCCATGAAGGATCATCTGAGACATTTGCTACAATTTACCACAGTGGAATTTTTGTCTCTATTCAGTTCTGCTTTCTGTACTTCCTTAAAGGTGTTGCTCCTGAAGGAACTCCCCAATACACATTCTACATACAAATCTTCATCTCAGGTCTGTTTTCAAGAAATGCAATCTAAAATGTTAGACACTAGAAACAGTTAAGAAGTCGGATGTAAGTGCAACCTTTGATCCGGATCACTTGCTAAAAGGTGCGATAAAGCTAAGGTCAGCCTAAGAACATAATTATAAGGGTAGTGAAACTTCAGAGAAGGTTGAACTCTAAGCCCAGCAGCTCTGCTATACTAAAGCAAAAGGTTCAATTAAGCTGAGGGACAGAAAAGGAAACCATTAACAAAATGGAAAGGCAACCTAATGAATGGGAAAAGATATTTGCAAATGATATATCTGATAATGAGCTAATATCCAAATATATAATGAACTTATACAACTCAACACCAAAAACAATCGAATTTAAAAATGGGCAGAGGACCTGAATAGACATGTTTCCAATGAAGACATACAGATGGCCATAGAAAACATGCTCAGTATCACCAATCATCAAGGAAATGCAAATCAAAACCACAATGAAATACCACCTTACACCTGTCAGAATGGCTAACATAAAAAAAAAAAAAAATAATAAATAAATAAATAAATAAATAAATAAACAAGAAATAGGGGCGCCTAGGTGGCTCTGTTGGTTAAGTGTCCAATTTCAGCTGAGGTCATGATTTCACGGTCTGTGAGTTCGAGCCCTGCATTGGGCTCTGTGCTGACAGCTCAGGGCCTGGAGCCTACTTGGGATTCTGTGTCTTGCTCTCCCTCTCTGCCCCTTCCCGGCTCATGCTCTGTCTCTCTCTGCCTCCCAGAAATGAATAAATGTTAAAAACAAAAATAAAAACAAAACAAAACACAAGAAATAACAAGTGTCAGTGAGGATGTGGAGAAAAGGAACCCTTATATACTGTTGCTGGGAATGTAAATTGGTGCAGCCACTGTGGAAAACAGTATGGAGATTCCTCAAAAAATTAAAAGTAGAAAAACCATATGATCCAGTAAATTCCACTACTTAGTATTTACTGTGGTAGTAGTGTAATAAGGAGTTACAAAGACTTGGTGCTTTGTCTCAACTTGCCAACACTAATTTGAAAAGATATATGCACCCTTATGTTTATGGTAGCATTATTTATGATAGCCAAGACATGGAAGCAACCTAAGTGTCCATCAATAGACATATGGATAAGGAAGATGTGGTATATGCATACAATGTACTCAGCAATCAAAAAGTAAGATCTTGTCATTTGCAACAACATAAATGGACCTAGAGGGTATAATGCTAAGAGAAATAAGTCAGGCGGAGAAAGACAAATACCATATGATTTTACTTATATGTGGAATCTAAAAAACAAAACAAATGAATAAACAGACAAAAAGCAGAAACAGATTCATAAATATTGAAAACAAATTGACAGTTGCTGGCAGGGGCAGAGGGATGCAGAATGGATGAAGAGGAGTGGGAGGTACAGAATTCCAGTTATGGAGTCATGGGGATGAAAGTTACAGCATAAGGAATATAGTCAATTATATTCTAATAGCATTCTATGGTGACAGATGGTAGCTACACTTGTGTTGAACATAGCATAATGTATAAACTTGTCAAATCACTACATTGTACACCTAAAACTAATATAACATTGTGTGTCAACTATACAGAAATAACATTTTTTTAAAATTTTTCTAGAGGTGCCATAACAAAGTACCACAAGCTGGGTAGCTTAAAGCAATTTATTCTCGCACAGTTTGGGAGACTAGAAGTACAAAATCAAGGTGTATTCAGGTCCATTCTCCCCTCTGAAAGCTATAGAAAAGAATACTTCTTTGCCTTTTCTAGCTTCTGGTGGTTGCTGGCAATTCTTAGGGTTTTTTTGGTTTTTGGTTTTGTTTTTCACCTGTAGCAGCGTAATTCCTATCTCAGTCTGTGTCTTCATATGGCCTTCTTCTTTATGTGTTTGTTTCCAATCTCTTTCTCCTCAAAAGAACACTTGTCAGTGGAACTGGGGCACAATCTTGTCCAGTACGAGCTCATCTTAATGATTATATCTGCAAAGACCCTATCTCTAAAGGAGGTCACATTCACAGGTACAGGGGTTAGGACTTCATTGTATCATTTAGGAGACACAATTCAATTCAACATACAACACCCTGAAAGACAGAAATGAGGGGAAATCCTCCCATTGGGCATACTTCAGACAGTGTACCTGGCCATTGTATTAGTCAGCGTTCTCCAGAGAAAAAGGATCAATAGATTATATATAAGAGGAGATTTATTATTTTAGAATTGACTCACATGATTATGGAAGCCAAGAAATCTCATGATCATCCATTTACAAGTTGGAGAACTAGAAAAGTCCATGGTATAATTCAGTCCAAGTTCAAAGGCCTGAAAATTGGGTGGAGGGGAAGGGGTTGAGGGGAGACCTGATGGTGATAGTACAGATCTGTGTCCAAAAGTTCAAGAACCAAGAGTACCAATGTCCAAGGACAAGAGAAGATGAGTGTCTTAGCTAAAATTGAAAGAGTGAATTGGCACTTTCTACACCTTTTTGTTCTGTTTAATCCCTCATAGAATTGTTGTTTTCCCACGTTGGTGAGGGTGTTCTTCACTCAGTATACAGATTCAAATGCTAATCTCTTCCATAGATAATCTCACATGCCAAATCAGAAAAAATGTTTTACCAGATATCTGGGCATCACTTAGCCCAGTCAAGCTGACACATACAATTACCCATCACAGTCATCTGCTTAGCATGTGGAAAGAGAGGTGGCTGAAACTAGGAACACACAGAGACTCATGTGCAGAGGCCAATGATTTGACTGGTTACACAAGTGTCAGGAAGGAGCAAAATTGAAAGATCAGGAACAAAAAGGGCTGTGGAAGTGGCACAATGAGGGGATACAAAGACTCAGCATGTTTTCTCAATTTGGCAACAATCTTATTTTTTTATAAAGTTTATGTATTTATTTTGAGAAAGAGAGAGCAAGCGAACATAAGTGGGGGAGGGGCAGAGAGAGAAGAGAGAGAAAACCCCAAGCAGACACCTCACTGTCAGCACAGAGCCTGAAGCGGGGCTGGAACCTTGAGATCATGACCTCAGCCGAAATCAAGAGTCAGATGTTCAATTGTCTGAGCCACCCAGGCACCCCTCAATTTGTCAACAGTTTTAAATGGTTACCATGCTCCAAATTACAGATATAGAAATAGATTTGGAGAGAAAAGGCCTGGTTTGAGATGTTTCTGGAGTAAAGCATGTAGGACTTGTTAGCATCCAGTACCTGGATCAGTACCGGGCACAGTGTAAGTGCTCAATAAATGTTATAGTTAAATGAATGATTCTAAGTTTTGGCTCTTTCTATTGGATAGACTGCGATGACATTACTGAACTAGGGAAGACTGAGGGAGAAACTGCTTTGGTGAGTTGAAGGAGGAATCAAGACTGTTTTCTGCATTCCGAAGCCCTCCTTCTGGGGAATTTCTCCAGCACCTTAAGAGCTGGCTGAGCGACAAACAGGTACAACTAAAATACTGGGCACACAACCCTCAACCAATGGGAAGTGTGAGAGCTGGTGAATAAATGCCTCAGCTTCCCTGGTCTGAAGGAATAAGTCTGAGATGTGTTTCACATTTCTTCCTCAGAGAATTCCCAATGAGACTGAACTCCATTTGACAACAGTGGTAATAGGCTCATTAACATATTCTGTATTAGCTTTTCTTACTACCCTGTTATTTTCACCAATTACTTGCTTGTGCTTTCTGGACTCACCTTCCAAATAAATGGTTGCCTTGGGCTTTAGTTTTAGAGGGTACACAAACCAAGAAAAACAATTAATGATGGTCAACTTTGAGTCTACACATCATCTTTGCCTGAAATTCTTTCTTTTCCCCATCATTCAACATTCTTCACATTCCTTAAAACCCATTTCAAATTTAATCTTCAAGAAACTTTCTCTGGTCGCATAACCAAAAGGGATCAACCCTTCCCTTCTATTTTCCTCTAAAAATGTTCTTTGTTGAGCAATGTGGAGTTAATTTTCCACATGTTTATATCATCATGGGCTTAGGACTCTTACCACACCCTAAGAAGTCTTGCAGTATACACTTCTAGGCCTCAAAGCAAACACATTCTCTTTCTTTATCTGAATTTATGTCCTCTGAATAAATGGTGCATGTGGCTCTCTGCTTCTTTGGCATGATGAATCTGGAGGCTTCGGTTTGAATATGGGGGAAAGAGGCCATTTAGACTTACAATTTGTGCAAAAAAGCTACACAGCTCAGCATATTTGACTTTTTCCCAAAGGAGCCAAAAACTACAAATAATGATGACATAGTACATAGTAGCTTTTGCCCTGTGTGTATATGTCCAGGTCTTTGAGGACAGAAAGATTTGCTCAAGGCCCTTCTTCCTGTGAATGCTGAAGGGATGTATACACTGGGAGACAGAGCCAAACAAAATAAAACACCTATATCTTGTTAGTGGAACTTGTATCTAAAACCCCAAATGCAGAGAACTGTGCATATCTGAGCTTGCCTTCCTGTGGCCTGAGCCTCCAAACTGAAATCTTGTAATAACAGTCTTTGACAGCCACTTTCTCTCAAGCCACATAGGACAGAGACTAAAAAAAAAAAGTGTACTCTATAAAGTGTATACAAAAGAAGAAAGCTCAGGTGAACAGGTCTTATTTTGTGGGAGGTGCCCTATGGAAAAAGGAAGCTAAGACCATTGTGTGGGCAGTGCTCAGCTCAAGAGACCACTCACTACTTCTGAAGAAGGGGCCAAATAAGCACATGCATGAGATACGTGCTGGGACCTCGTAGTGCACACTGATCACAATTTACTAATAAGCATGACTCAATCAGCATGCTTGAATCTAACTATCCAGATTAATAACTCCTCTATTTTGTAGAAACCAAGAAAGAGAGGTGAAGGAGAAGAGCAGAGAGCTTGGGTATCTGTCCTCTCCTAGAACAGTGCACTTCTCATATATTGTACCCATTGTCCCCATAAATACAATGCCATCTATTACATCTCTTGGTTTTATCTTTGGCTCAGAAAATAAGTCTCCAGGGGCGCCTGGGTGGCTCAGTCGGTTAAGCGGCCGACTTCGGCTCAGGTCACGATCTCGCGGTCCGTGAGTTCGAGCCCCGCGTCGGGCTCTGGGCTGATGGCTCAGAGCCTGGAGCCTGCTTCCGATTCTGTGTCTCCCTCTCTCTCTGCCCCTCCCCTGTTCATGCTCTGTCTCTCTCTGTCTCAAAAATAAATAAAACGTTAAAAAAAAATTTAAAAAAAAAAAAAAAAAAAAGAAAAGAAGTCTCCATATGTTTGTCTTCTCTTCCCAAGCATATTATAAAATCCTAAAGAACTGTCATCTGCTTCCTTTGTGCTCTCCACAGTGCTGGACAGATGAAAGGAATAAATAAAATTCTCTGGATCACACTTATTATAGCAATTGTATTTACTGATAGTTTTACACACTTTGACTAATTTAACCCTTACAGCAATTCTATAAGGTATATGCCATTAACATTCTCATTTTATAGATGAAGGAGTTGAGACTCAGAAAGATTAAGTAACTTCCCTAAACTCATACACCTAGAAAGTGGAAGAGTCAGTATTTGAATATTTATCCTATATTGTATGAAAACTGTGAAATGTTACAGAGAAAGAGAGGGTGGTGGGGTGGGGGGAGGGCAGTCTACAACATGGCGAGTATATCAGTAACAATTCAACCAGAGGAGCAGAACCAGTAGCATATACATACTACATATCAAGAGATATTTTTTTTTACAAGGAATTGACTTATGCAATTATAGAGGCTGGCTAAGCAAGTCTGAAGTCAGCAGGACAGGCAGGCAGGAAAGAAAGATCACAAGCAGGGTTAGAGCTCACAGGCACAGTCTGAAGCTTATCCAATGGAAGCAAGGAAGAAAGGTCCAGGGGGGAAGGGAGAATAATTAAAGACCCATATGCTGTTTCTGGCCTTTTCCTCAGGGATGGCCTAAGACCTCTCTTAAAGAACTTCCAACAGATTAAGTTAGGTGCACCTAAAATAATCCTTATTTTGATTAATTTAAACTCAACTGATTAGGGACTTTAATCTGTACAATTGCTTCACAGTGGAACCCAGATTAGTGTTTGAATGGATAACTGGAATAAAATCTGTGTAAACTATGAAATTACAATCTATCAATTTCCCTAAGAAAATAGCACATCTTAACCAGAAACAGACTGGAAAGAGAATTCTGGAGACTGTTATTTACCCTACCCAAGGTGCCATAACCCAAAGTCATTAAAGGAAGCAAGGGGATTTTAAAAGGCACAGTACAGGGTTAGGTGGAGGGACAACCAAGACAATCCCAAGGGTAAGAACATAGAAGAAGCAAAGTACTCATGGCTTCTTTTGAAAAGGTAATTGAGGGGAGCATGAAACTATAAAATTCCACTGGGGACTCCAGTGCTAGATGGCAATGGCAAATATTCAATGCTTATGGGGGGAGATGAGACCTGCTGGGATTGGAAGGTACCACCAGGATTGAGCACATAGGAGGCCCACAAGGCCAAAGGACAGGGAGAAGGTGATGGAGTGAGTGCCATGGGGTAATGGAACCGGCCAACATCTCAGTGCTTCTGAAAAATTTAACATGAATAATTGAATGACCTAGCAGATACAATTGATTGTCACTACTTATGTTATATAAAGTCTCTGTGAACACTAAAATAGCAAATACTGGACTTTTGCTTCTGGGGAAATACAGGGATAAGTTCCTGTGAGTCTCTGGTCATAACATTTCTATCAACTGATCAATGCATAACCTTGCTTTATGTATGTTTCTGTCTAAAGACACCTTATTTAACACCTTATTTAACTCATTAACATTAGCTCATGGCCAATAGCACTATAACTTACACCTGAACAAAGCTTACATAAAACATACATTTTTCTCCATAAGGTAAATTCCAGATTTCTTGTGCTTAGAAACACATATACTTGTGGGCCATAGCAAATAGTGAAATAACCAACAAAAAAGCACACACACACACACACACACACACACACACACACACAGCATTAAATAGAGTGAGAAAAGCATACTTGTTTATAGTATGGAAGCTGAAACAAGAAGGCAGAGCATAACTTTGTTTGACCTCAGCTGGGAATGTGCACATCAGAGGGCTCAAATTTTTCACCATCCTGTGCATGTCCACAGATGACTGTGAAAACACCATAAGTATTAATTTGGAGGTTACAAATAGATTTTAGTGAGCCGGTAAATTCACAAATATAGAATCTGTGAATAATGAGGATTGAGTATGTGTGAAGTTTCACCCTTGGATTAATGTTAGGGATTAGAGAGTCCCAGTCCCTGACACTGCCTCCATATTAGACATGTTTGTGATTAAGTATATAGTAGGCCAAACAGAAGATTAAAATTAAGCAATCCATTATCCATGCTTTTCTGGATTCAGGACATCCTGATATTGAAACTCCTTGACTGGGGCACCTGGCTGGCTCAGTCGGTTAAGCGTCCGACTTCAGCTCAGGTCACGATCTCGCGGTCCGTGAGTTCGAGCCCCGTGTCAGGCTCTGGGCTGACGGCTCAGAGCCTGGAGCCTGCTTCTGATTCTGTGTCTCCCTCTCTCTCTGCCCTTCCCCGTTCATGCTCTGTCTCTCTCTGTCTCAAAAATAAATAAAATGTTTAAAAAAAAAAAAAGAAACTCCTTGACTTAAAGTTAGCTGATCTAGTCTAACTAGAGTTTCATTTAACTCTAGTTAAATGAACCACAGACTCTGCTCTTCCATTGAGTATGGGGCTGTGGTTCATTGCTTCTTTGTTTATCATATCTACTTATGATTCCTCACTGTGGCTGGACATGTAACAAATGCTTAGTTGTCCTTCTCTCACCAACTCTTACTACATGAGCAGTAAAAGGACTATCTGTGACTCTGCCCCTGCACAAAGAAAGGTAACTGGTGAAAACCACTCTTTGGATGACAGGTCTCACTCTGAGTGTATCAGTTCCAATCTTTGGTGAGCCCTCAGTGCTAACTAGCAACTCAAATTTTTCTAGTCCATTCCTGTTGCCCTCTCCCAGACAACTGTTCTGTAACTTTACCTTTCTCTTAGCTTGCTTGGGTGACTGGATGGCTTAAACAACAGAAACATTTCTCACAGTTTTGGAGGCCAGAAAATCCAAGGTCAGGGTGGCAGCTTGGTTGGGTTCTGGTGAAAGCTGTCCCCCTGGCTTGCAGATGGCTGCCTTCTCCCCGTGTCCTCAGTTGGTAGAGAGAGATGGAAAGCAAACTCTTTGGTGTCTCTTCCTATAAGGGCACTAATCCTATCATGAGGGCCCCACCCTCATTTTCTCATCTAAATCTAATTATGTCCCCAAGGTCCTCCCTCCAAATACATCCTGTTTGAGTGTTAGGGCTTCAACATATGAATTGGGGGAGGAAATGGGAGAGGGATGAGACACAATTCAGTCCATAGCAACCTCTCTTAAAACTTCTGATTCAGCCAGTTTGGACTGGTATGGCTATTTTTTTATAACTAGAGTCCATTCTGATTGGAACTAGACTGAACTCCAACAGCATGTTCTTTATCCTCAGTATCTGCTGAGAAATTGACTTCCTATGTTGCAACAACAGCAACAATAACAATAATAATCAGAATAGATTTTTTATATCCTCCCAGCATAACCCATCTCCTTAAATCTAGACTCATATCCCTTATCTCCCTCTCATTAATATTAATGAAGTGTCTGTGCTTGTATTCAAAGCCAGTCCTTCCCCTTGTGCCCTAGACTCCATCTGCTTGGAAACATCTATTTCTTATCTACTCAGAAACACCGCCCTAGTAACTGTTCCCTCATGCTCTTCTGTCATCAAAAATTTCTTCTCTAGGGGATAATTCCTTCCACATAATAACATACTTTTATTTCTAAAAAAAAAAAAATTGACCTCTGGTAACCATTCATTTCACTTCTAAGTTCTACTCTAGAGAAGTTTTCATCTCCACCACTCAACCAAACAGCTCCTACCAAGAACACCAACAACCCCCATGTAGCTAAATTCAATGGTTAATCCTCAATCCTCAACTTATTTGGGCCATTTGGCACTATTTACACTTTTCTGGACACATTTTCCTCACTTAGCCTCTGGATCATCACTCTCTTTATTCACTGCTCTGGTTCTCCGTTGTTTGTTCCTCCTTATCTCCCTGATCTCTAAACACTAGAATGTCCTGTATCTCAATGTTATCCTTCTCTTTTATACATCTACTTCTCAGAATCCTCAGAGCACTTCAGTCTTAGGGCCCCTGCATAGCTGTTCCTTCTGACTGCTACACTCTTACTTGAATACTGCATGGCCTGTTCTTTTGTGTTCTTCAAGCCACATTATAAGTGAGGCCTCTAATGACTCTGATAAAATAGAAACCCACACCCACTCTTCCACTTACTGGCACTCCCTATCCACTTTATCCTGTTTTACTTTTTACCATAGAACTTACCACGAGCTGACATCCATGTTTACTTAATTATTTCTAGATAGTCCATCTACTTCCCTTTGACAAAGACTCTCTCCTAGACCTAACTTTAACCAGGCTCCTCTGAGCTCTTAGATTGACTAGGCCCAACCTTAGACTTCCTTCTATGTCCTTGTTTGATGCAATACAGTTTGAGCAAATTGTTCTTGCTAAATCAGTTTAGCAAAAATCCCCCACTCCCAATATTGTATACTCCAGCCTCCCTTCAGCTAGAATCCTGTTGCGTCAATCTAGCAAACCCCCACCCTTATGCCTGATGTTTCCTCTTAGTAATTTTCCATCCACTGACCCCCATGTTGCTCCTTGGATATAAACCCCCATTTGTCCTTGTTGGAGTCAGAGTTTAGTTCAATCTCTCTCCCTATTCCAAAACTCCACTGTAGTAGCACCCCCTTGAATGAAGCAGACCTTACCACTTTTAACAAGTGTCATGAATAAAACACCTTCATCTCAAATATAAATTCCCAGGGGCTCCTGGATGGCTCAGTCGGTTAAAAGTCTGACTTGGGCTCAGGTCATGATCTCATGGTTCATGAGTTCGAGCCCCACATCAGGCTCTCTGCTGTCAGAACAGAGCCTGCTTTGGATTCTCTATCCCCTTCAATCTCTATGCTTCCCTCACTTGTTCTCTTTCTCTCTCTCTCTTTGTCTTTAAAAATAAATAAATATACTTAAAGAAAAATAAAATGTAAGCTCCCTGAAGTCAGGGATTTTGTGCTATGATGCATTGCAATATTCTTATATACTGTGTACCATATAATATTTGTTCAATGAATGAATGAATGAGCACCTCATGTTGAGAAGCAGCCACCATTGCTTCCATGCCCATATTCTATATGCTCTATAAGTAAACTAATGCACGTGAAGCTGATGCCATTCTTCAAGAATCTTGAGATGATATCAGAAAGGTGTTTTAAATAAGCAAAGAAGTGACTCTAGTCTAATTGAAGCAAAAGCCATTCATTTGACAATTAGTCTTACAATTTCTTTGAGAGCCCATGTGTTGCTGCCTCATGGAAATCTTTATTCTTCCACTGTTATTTAACATTCTTACATGTTGAAATGTGATTTTTCCAATTCTAAGTGTCTCCTTGTAGATAGCAAGTTCTTCCTTATAACCCTTCAGAGAGAAGACCACATTACCTTGGGCCAGGAAGAATCATTTTATCGGTATAAAATGGTTAGTTGGCCCAAGACCCCAGGATAGATATTAATAGATGTAGACATACCATAATTCCAAACTTTTAAGGAAGGGCCAGAAATTTTTACCAGGAAATCCACTTGTGTAGTTATGTTACAGTTTTCTGTGACGAACATAATTGGTGCTCTGCTCCGACTTACCTCCTTGCATACCTATCTACCAGCTGCTATACGTGTTGACTAACACTCCACTCTTCTGAGAATTGTTGTTGTCCAACTCTAGCCCAGAAGGCTACACCCCTCAAACACATACCCAGTGACTCCTCTGGGGGTTAAAAGCCAGCCTCTGGCCTCAGGGTGGGGCTAACTTTTTGGTGCAACTTGCTCCAGAGTTTCCCCACAAGATTAGACAGAAATCAGTATCCTGTTGAATCCAAAGCCACACCTAGCCTTTTACACTTAGTCTCATTCCTCCTTGCTTCCCAAGAATCCTAGTCTATGGCTATGTCTTCAGGGATGAAACCTAAATCACCTTCCAGAGACAATTTGTAGATTTCTTGTAGTAGGTACACATACCACACACACACACACACACACACACACACACACACACACACACACACACAGAGTCAGATTTCTGTGTATCTTCCAAGACTTACAGTTTCATATCATATACTATATTGACCTGTTATGGCTCCCTATTTTACATTCTCTCTGAGTCTTTACACATATTCTTTTTTTGGATGCCCTTCTCTGCCTTGCCTAAATGATAAAGTGTCTGCTCCTTATTCAAGACTCAGCTTAAATATCACATCCTCTGTAAAGCTCCCCAGATTTCTCTAGGCTCAGTAGGTCCCCCTTCATAGGTTCCTATAACATACTCTGAATGATAACAGTATTTGGTGTATGACTTCTCCACTTAACTATAAGCTTCTTAAAGGTATTTTTTATAAGTTTTTAGGAATATCTGGAGTAGAGGAAAGAAATAATATACAACTTTAGAATGCATAAAGCCAATTCATTTTTGACTTACAAACAAACTAATTTAAGAGCCTAATTCTTTCTGAAAGTGATTTAAAAATTGAGAAGACCCTAGAGGGATATATATCTAACATATTAATAGTGATTATATTGATGGTAAGGTTATTAGTGGGGTATTGTTTATTTGTATATTTTTATCTTTTTTTTCATTTCTTGTGTCAGCAGACCTTACACGTAATGCAAAATGATTATCCCAATAATAAAAAATAAAACACTGTAGCTTTTCATAAGAATTAAATAATGTTTATAGAAAGGAAAAGAAGAGACATTTTTATTTTTTAAGAAGAGACTTTTAAGACAAATTAAAATTTATACAAAAAGAAAGTTCAACACAGAATCCAAAATATTATTTTTCTCTGTTGTCTGGTTTTTATACAATGAACACATGTTGCTTTTTTTACTAAGAAATATGCATTTTTAATTTCAAAACAATTGAGAAAGATTGCTTAATTTAAGAAGAAAATAAATGTGTCTGTTAAATGCATTTCAGTTTTTACAGCAGCTTTGGCCAAATATCCTGGACAAAAGATATGGTCTGAATCAAACACAAGTTCATCCCTGACTCACTCGTTCTTCCACAATAACACATAGAACACATGCTTTTCTGCTACTGCACATCATCAATACCTGCAGCAAACAATGGTCTTTGAATGGCATTAAGGTTTTTCATTGGTTTCTTATATTCCTAACATTTTAAGGTCATGTTCCTTTGCTCTGAACTTATCCTATAATATCTGTGATGAGTGAAAAAGCACATGAACTAGGGTGAAAGGGATAGATTTAGAAAAATCACCCATTGTTCCAGGTAGCCTTTCTCTCAGAAGAAAAAAAATATATCACCTTATAGAAATTTATTCCTGAATTACTAACACAAATAAACTTTGACTCTTTTTTCTTGGAGAGAAAAGTAATAACAACAATACTGAAAATGAGATACCATTTTAACTTTATGTATTCTACACTGATAAGTCTTTTGTTTAAATATTGATTTGTCTAAACGAATTTCAGCTTCTTTTCTCTACAAAGTATTATTTAATTCTAGGTTCACCCAGTTAGGGAATACAATACTGTATTTTCGTAATTGAGATCATAATTTTGTATATTGTGATTCAGGTTTACTGGCCCATTTAGAGATTTTGTGCATATTCTAAGGGATAATGTGATAGGAAGTCTGAGCTACACGACTTGATTCTGTAATTTAAAAGAATCTGTTTGGCTAGGCCTAGTAAAATTAACAGTAATGATACTTATTTCAACAGAGTCTTTCATCTGAAGATCTCAAAGCATCCAACATTTAGAGCACATTATTAGGCCATGCTGACTCTGTGACAAAAATACTGTATTTTAGACATGTTTAAATTTTTCCATTATTTATCTTACTTCTTAGATTGGTGGGTACATTTGTAATTTTCAGAGTCTTGTTTACTCTTGATAGATAGGCAGCCTAGAGAGTTATTACAAACAATGTAATTTACTTTGTACACTAGCACAAAAAGTGTATGGAGGTTATTCTTAGCTCAGATAGGAAAACAATTTAATGTATTTTTAATATTTTGAACATCTACTATGCACCAAGCCCTGTGCCAGGCATGCTACATTTGGTGTCTAATTAAAACCTCACAAGAATCCTACAAGGGAGGTATAATTATTTTTAATATATACGGGAGGGAACCATACATGTAATGGTTTATGCTACCTAAGAGCTCTCAGCTAAAAAATCTGGACTAGAATCCAGATGTATTCAGCTACATTTTGTTGTGTTCTGACACCCTAGTTGCTTTTAGAAGGAGAGAGTGGAGGAGGTTTCTATTATCCAAATTTTTCTTTGCCTCTTTCATCTATTAATAATCCCAACTGTTCATAAAAAAGTTAGAATCAGAAGAAGGAAGCAAGAATATTGACAGATATTCTTCACAGCAGTTTATATCTACCTTTGAATGGCACAGGGGATGGTCAGATGACTAAAAGATAGTGGGGTTTATTTAGCTGACTCAGGCCCTGCCTCAACCATAAGGCAATGTTTCCCAAAGCATGCACATATATCACCACTGGTCCACAAGATGATTTTGTTAATATATGAACATTACACCAGTTATATATTTCTAACATTTTCACATAGTTATATATTTTTAACATCTATCAGGAGAGAAATTACCTTGCAGAACAAACTCATTTTCCTATAGGTGCTATTACTTGCAATAAGGCCAAAAAAAGATGGTACTATAGTAATTCACCTTGCACAGTGAGTCTGGCTACTCAGGCAAATTTATGAATGAGTCAAACCTTCAACAATCAAAACTTCTCCTTTGGATGTAAGGATGGTATGAATGCACAGACAGCTGATATAGATGCTCATATGTCATTTTTCCACATTGATCATCATGTATTTCTTACTAATGTATTAATTCATCACTTCTGAAAGTCAATCAGAGCTTACTATATGGGTATACACCATTGCGAATTATAATCTGGATTGGGCTGGTTTTTTAATTGAAACTGTAATGGGTAAGACGTTTTAAAAGATGTTTAGGCATAATAAAAGATGTTTATAACAAATATGAGCACTAGTATTAACAGCAATAATACTAGGGGTGCCTGGGTGGCTCAGTCAGTTGGGTGTCCGACTCTTGACTTTGGCTCAGGTCATCGTCTCACAGTTCATGAGTTCTAGCCTGCATCAGGCCCTGCACTAACAGTGCAGAGCCTGCTTGGGATTCTCTCCTCACTCTGCCCCTCCCCGCTTGCTGTCTCTTTCTCTCTCAAAATAAGTAAAAATAAACTTGAAAAAATAGTAATAAAGGGGCACCTGAGTGGCTCAGTCGGTTAGGCATCCGACTTTGGCTCAGGTCATGATCTCACAGTTCATGAATCCAAGCCCCATGTCGGGCTCTGTATTGACAGCTCAGAGCCTGAAACCTGCTTCAGATTCTTGTCTTCCTCTCTCTCTGCCCCTCCCCCAGTCTCCCACTCTTTTTCTCTCTCTCTCTCAAAAATAAACAAACATTAAAAAAAAAATTTAAATAGTAAAACCACATTAATGATTGAATCATTTGTTAATGTTATAGAAATACCAGCTTCAACCAAGAAACACAAAATATTGTACAAATATCATAAAAATTCTTTGAAATCTGCAATTTCACTGCCAACTGGGAGCGAATGTATTTCATTATGTGTTGTGTTTAGAAACACTGGTAACCTTTTGACACATATAAAGAACACTATGAGAAACTTCTCAAAATATCTGAAGCAAAATAGGACATTCAAGCGTCCTCAAACTAACATGTTGTGTAATAAGTATAAGAATATAAGAGCTTAGTGGTGTTTTGAAATAACTGGTGAAAATATGAGGAATCCTACTGGCAAAATAATTAATTAATTAATTAACTAATTAATTGATAAATAATAAATAAATAAGTAAAAGCAACGATTGGGGACAAAGTAAGTGAAATGATTGATAAAGTGTCTCTGTCAAATAACAAGAGTTCATTTTAGAACTACAGATATGAAGAGAAAGTAAGGCAATAATTATTATTCAAAGAATGACAAAGCCAATACAATTCTCTGCAGAATGATGAATCCACTAACATTCTATGGTCAAAAATCTTTGGTATTTGTCTGACATGAATAAAAGTAATCTATAAAATCTTTTTACAGCCAAATTGTACAACTGAAGAAGTGGGTTTTTTTTAGAATTTATTGGTGAATCCAAATAAGCAAAAACAATGACAAAAGTGATATTGGGCTGGGGCACCTGGGTGGCTCAGTCGGTTGAGCGTCCGACTTCAGCTCAGGTCATGATCTCACAGTCTGTGAGTTCGAACCCCATGCCGGGCTCTGTGGTGACAGCTCAGAGCCTGTAGCCTGCTTCGGATTCTGTGTCTCCCTTTCTCTGTGCCCCTCCCTTGCTCATACTCTGTCTCTCTGTGTCTCAAAAATAAATGAAAACATTAAAAAAAATTTTTTTTAAGTGATATTGGGCTAAACAAAGAAGATATGTCTAAGACAACTGGTTCAACAGGAAGACTTGATTAACACAGTTAAGCTACTGCACCTATATATGCAGCTGTATCCAGAGAAATCCTGCCCAGTTGAGATAGACATAAAGAAGTAAGAAACGTGTTTATTAAAACTGTCAGTCATATGCAAGCCTCTGAGTTCTCAACATTTTCTCAGGCTTGGTCAAAAAAATTAACTTAAGTTAAAAATCAGAAATCACTGGGGGTGCCTGGGTGGCTCAGTCGGTTGAGAGTCCGACTCTTGGTTTCAACTCAGGTCATGAACTCACAGTTTGTGGGTTCGAGCCCAACACTGGGCTCTGTGCTGGCAGTGCAGAGCCTGCTTGGGAATCTCTCTCTCTCTCTCTCTCTCTCTCTCTCTCTCTGTCCCTCCCCACCTTGTGCTGTCTCTGTCACTCTCAAAATAAGTAATTAAACTTAAAAAAATTAAAAATCAGAAATCACTGTCATATGTCATTTGTTAGATCCTCTGCTGCCAACAGGAGCCCTTACATATCCATTCAAATTAATAAATCTAGAGAATATTTAATATCCAGGCCTAATATGGCTGTATCACAGATTTAACATTTCTCCTACAATGATTTGAAGTTCTGCTGACAACATGAAAAGCCAAAAACAACTTTGAAAAGAAGAACAAAGTTGGGAGGTCTTACACGACCTGATTTCAAAACTTACTATAAAGTTACAAAAATGAAGACAGTGTGGTGTTAGCATAAATAGAGATATACAGATCAGTGGAACAGAACTGAGAATCCAGAAAGAATCCTTACGTTTATATTTAATAATTTTTTGACAGAGGTGCCAATTCAATGAAGAAAATATATTCTTTTCAACAAATGATATTGGGACAATTTAATGTCTTTGAACACAAATATGAACCCTTTACTAACATTGTTAATTAAGTCAATTAGCTAGGGCACATATAAATAGCTCAAAAATGGATCACAGAATGAAGGGCTAAAACTGTAAATTTTCCAGAAGAAAATATAGGAGAAAATTTTCTGTAACATTGTTTGGGCAAAAAGTTCTTAGGGCACAATTACAAGTTATAATAGCAGCAATGAAAAAAAGCCCTGATGAACTGGAATTCATTAAGATTCAAAAACTTTCATGCACAAACACATTACTAAGAAAATGAAGAGATGATCTATAGACGAAGAGAAAATATTTCCAAATCATATATCAAATCAGATAAAACACTGTACTAAAAATATATAAGAACTGTTGCAATTCAATAAGAAGATACACAGCCAAACAGAAAAATACGCTTGAATAGACACTTCACACAAAAACACAATACAAATAGCAATCATCACATTAAAAAGTGCTCAAGATTATTAGTTACTAGTGAAATGCAAACCCATGAGAATAATGACAATCAAAAATACAGACAATACCAAGTGTAGGCAAGAATGTAGAGATATCCAAACATTCACATACTGCTGGTGAGAATATAAAATGGTATAACCACTTTGGAAATAAGCTGGGTAATTTCTTTACAAATTCAAATATAAGTTTGTCATATGACCTAGAAATTCCAGTCCTAGGTAGGTACCCACAAGAAATGAAAATATGTCCACACAAAGGTTTGTACATGAACATTCTCAGGACTATTATTCACAATATCCATCAATTGGTGAATGGATAAACAAAATACAGTATCCATATAATGGAATACTATTCAGCAATAAAAAGAAACAAAATATTTATATACTCTACAAAACAGATGAACCTCAAAAACATTATGCAAATTAAAATCCAGGAGCAAAAGAGTACATACTGTTTGATTTCATTTTTATAAAATGTTCAAAAAAGACAAATTTATAGAGGCAGAAAGAAGATCAGAGGTTGTCTGGGACTAGAGATGGGAGTGAGCATTGACTCAAATAATTAACTTTAAATAGACTTAAAGGAATTTGGGGGTGGGAAATGATAAAAATGTTCTAAAACTGGATCATGGTCATAGTTACACAACTCCATAAATTTAGTAAAAAAAAACCCCAATAATAATAATAAGCATAAGGCTGAAGTCAGTGTCCCCAATTGGCATGTCACAAACCCTTGCCAGAATTTAGGCAGTTCTTAGATTCAGAATTCATTAACTGAAGGAATGACTAGGTCCCCATAAGGAAATACTCTGAGTACATTAGAGTAGTGATTGACCCACTTGTTCCTTAAAGGAATTTAACTATTTTTTGTGTGTGTAAATGTCCACAGGGAAAAAGAGGGAAATCCATATTCCATGATGGTTCTTGAATACAAAGTCTGAATCAACACTGATACCTGAGGAACTGAAATGCTATAATGTCTATATTAGTCACCTTCCAAACTTTAGCGTGCATCGAATCACCAAGAGGGCTTGTTAAAACATCGATTCCTGAGCTCCTTGTCAAAAGAAATATTCTGGTTCAATGAGATGCTGAATTTCTAAGGAACTTTCAAGTGATGACAATGATACAGGTCCACAGACCACACTTTGGATAGCACTTGTTTATATGATATTATAATGGAAAACTTACATATGACCCATTTGTGGTCTGAGACAACTACTCTGTTAGGAAAATTGCCTCCAGGGCATGCACATGAATCATAAATTTACATAGACATGAGAATATAACTTGGTATGACATTTATATCAATGTGCATGGAAATTCCATCACTATCTGCACTTTAGTCAAAAATAATTATGTTTCCCTCCTTAAATTTGTCTCAATATTTTAGTTCCCTAATTGGAACTCACTTTGTCTTATAGTTAAGAAAGATTACCCATTGTTTCCAATGAAACATACGAATAAATATAATGTATTAATATTTTATAAATATATTATGATCCATTAGTAAAAGCATATGTTATGTGGAAGATGGTTTTTTAAAATTTCCACGAAAGAAAATATACTCCTAATGTAAAAATAATTCATCAGTGGCCTATTCTGATGATAATTAAGAACAAAAATACTCAGGCACTATTCTTCAAATACTCCATTAAACGCTAATCTAAACAAACAACACACAGCCAAACTTCACCTAAAATGTGCAGGAAAATACCTCCGCATCTAGACATTGCTTTAAATGTCACCAGTGATGTGCTGCCTTTATTCCTTGCCTTCACTTTTTTGTATGAAAAGATATCATATTGATATCATCGGTTAAAGCGCAACATTTCCTCCCAGTGATTGCTACTCAATAGTCAAGAATGAGATGCATGAAGTTGGATCACATCATGGGTAATTGCTGGATTGTTGCTTTTAAAATAACATCTGTGTGTATGTGTGCTTTGAGGTGAAATATGTCAGCTCCGATGCCAGAAGCTGATATTATTATAGCACATTTCAAAAGTGGAACAGCTTTCAAAAGAATTTCTTAAAGCACTGTACTTTTATCATGGGAAAAACTTCAGAGCTTGCACGTGAATTCAAGACAAAGCTATGCCTCTCTATGCCATCTGATTTCTCAGCATATTGTTCTTCCTCTTACATTTATACTTCTCAGATGATGAGGGGTCTATTCCTCTGCCCTTCCTGATCCCCTCTCTGTACTAGACAGGATATTACCCACCTCCTCACTGGAATACTGTGGGGCTACTGGTGTTAACAGAAATGTGAAATAGCTGTAAACTTCTGTTCAGAAATCTTGTCAAAGTTTCTGATGAACATTTTGTTTATAAATGTGCTGGCAAGATTAGAAGCTTTGGAAAAAAATATCAGTGTTGCAAGTTTCTGTGAAAGCACATTTTGGTACAACTTTAATTTGGCCAAGGGGGTAAGTGAGTCACTCCCCCTCAGTGTACTTCTGGGGGGCCGCAGCGTACTAGTCTAGACCAGCAGTATTGCTGCCTTAGAGAGAGTAACCAATTCAACCAGACTCTCCCCGGACCCCTAGGACCTCATTGATTTCCAAGAGCCCCTCATAAGTGAAGGGCCCTAGGGAGAGGCCATATACAGATGCTTTCTCTGATTTAAAAGTCTGCTGACACCTCCATAAATCAACGTAGCAAGAATGAAACTCCCAGCATGTTGTTATTCATCCACAATCCATGTAAGATATAAACACATGACTTAACGCTTAAAAAGTGTCTACTTTTTGCAACTGTTTTTTTTTTGTCATTAAAAAAAAAAGCATAGCTAATTTTATTAGGAAACACAACTCAAATCCTTTTGTGTAAAGAGTATTTCCTGAAGATCCCAGATTATGCCCCAGAATCAAAGAAAGAGTAACAGGAATGAGGGTCCCTCTGGGAACAGGGTAGGAACAGACTCAAGTGTTGTCAGCCCATTTTGCTCCCTCTGTTTGCCTTATTTTACTCATCACTGCATGATGGCGTTACCCTCAGTATTTTCAGGTGGCAGGAGACGTGGCCACATTTTAACAGCTCCTGAACACATCATACTTTCATAGCTCCTGAACACAGAGGAAAAATGCCTTTTTTCTCCCAACTTCAGTTCAGAACTTTCTAGAACAGGACACTAGCTAACTTGGTCTAGACCTCTTGATGCCCCCTGGCCAGTTCACTGCAACCACATTGACCCAGTCAGGCTGGTTATCTACCTCTGTGACCAAGGCATTGGGTGTGTGATTGTGTGTGTGGCTGCCCCCGGCAAAACTGCAGGGGCACTTCCATCAAAGAAGCAGGGCGTCTGAGGGGGTGGGGGGAGCAAAAAACCACAATCATTCTTGCTTCAAAATAGTTCCCTCAGCTATCAGCTACAGGAAAGTTATTTTCTCCATTAATAAATGAGAAAATAGAATAAGACAGAGATTAAGATACACACAAACACACACAGAGTGGAACTGGAATGGAGTCAAATGATATTCATAGCACTCACACAGAATCATTTGTGAGGAATAAACATACTTCGCATAGCAATCTATTACTGCTAGAGTTAGGTTTTCAGAAATCTGGTTTTAGGAAAGCTGAGAATTTCAGACCTTTAAATTGATTAATCAAATATCTGTTTTTAGAGATGTGAGGAAAGGTAGAAGAAAACTTCCAATACATTCTTCAACAGTCTGGGGACATGTTAGTTCGAATATCTCTGGTGACCCAGAAAACAGGAATTAGGTGGTATTTCCAGTGTCTTTGTCTCTATTCACAATGGTACCCCTTCTTTCATCTTTCATCTCCAGAGAACAGGGACAATTCTGTGGAATTCGGATCTCTGATAAATGACCAGTGGTTATTTGGAAGTGTCTAATGGTCTAACATCTAAAACTCTAGAGTTATGTATCATATTCAGTCAACTTTTTTTTTTTTTTTAGTTAACTAGGTGACTTAATGGTACAGATTCATATTGAACCATCATTATAAGTCAGGTAAAATTTTCATTTCTGTGTAGTTCTTGCAATCTAAATGAGACCAACTGTTTTATGAGAGGAAAGGATCCTAAAAAGAACTAAAGGCCAAGCTTATTCAAAAACACTGCAGGCTTTAGAAAATGAAATCAAATTAAGTGGATTGTTAAACTTTATGCAAAACTATACAAGCAAACATTAAATAAAACTGTCTTGATTGACCAGATATAACCCAAGTTGAAACCAAATTTGAGGGAGAGGTTTTGACCTGATACATTACAGTCATTTTAAAAACTGCTTAATTTTGTAAATTTACATTCACTTGAGTTTTGTTTTGTTTTTTAAATAAGAATAACACTACTTTTCTAGCCCAGGGTTTAGGCAGATATTTTTCTCTCTAACATAAATTAGATAATATGATGATTTGAGGGTTTTAAAAATAATACAGAGACTAAATCATGATACATAATTTAGTATTAAATCACATAATCTATAGGAATGTATACCTGACTTCTCAAAGGAAGGTAATGATAGAAAACAACCTATTAAGCAAACTTAAAAGTGTTATTCGGGAAGCCTTAGGATATTGTGGTGGCCTGCCATGGTCAGATACCAAGCGTGAATTTTGAGACACAAAATTCTGTCCTTTTATTTTAGAAAGACCAGAACAAGAAGCAATATGATATAGGGGAAATAACACCAGCATAGGAGTCGAGATGTCTGGAATTTAGTGCCTTCTACAACCAAATAGCCAGTGACCTTGGATGAGCACAAAACCTCTCTGGGGCTCAGTTATTTCTGTAAAATGAGACGATTTGATAGATGGCCTCAAAGTGTATTCCAGCTCTATAATTCCATGACTCCATACATGGAAACGTGGTTAGCACAATGCTTAGAGCATAATAGAAAATTAAAAAGATGTTACTACCTCTCAGTTCTTTATTCTTTTCTTTTTCTTCCCTTTTCTCTCAATCCTTTTCATGAACCCAGCCACGTTCTCAAAATGTATTTATTTCTGTATTTTCAATTCCTAGCACAGAGACTGGCAAAAATTGCTATCTATACGAAGGGCTGTCTATCTTCAAGAAATTCAGTCTAATAGAGCAAACATGTAAATAAATTGCATTACTGTGCTTCAAGTCCAAAAATACCTTAGTTAATTTATAATCCTCACAAAGACAGTACAGCAACAGGACTGATGAACTGTTCTTTAAGCTAGACCAGAGCAACCTAATTAAGCAGAGAACATCTCAACATCTGAACCAGATTATTTTCAATGATTAGGAACTAGTCAGGTCAGGCAATAGAGGGAACGGAACGTTCATTGGAACCATGACACTAGTGTATTCTGTTCAAGTGCAGATACAGTAATTCTAATTACCATGAATTTTCTGCCCTTAAAAATCAGATTTCCTGGGACATACATACCATTCCTTCTGAGTGATTTTTTTAAACTGGTAAGTGGTTTAATTAGTTTAGAACTGCAACTCAATAATCTCTATAACACTTAGTATTCTTTGATTATTATAAATATACATATAATATTAGAGATTATATTTTTATATATTATTTGGGGGCTTGCTATTCAGTTCTATTGATCAGTATGTTTATCCTCTTAAAAATATTAAATACACTATCACAGCTTTGTAACATATCATGATGTCTAATATAGCAAGTTCTCC
This sequence comes from Panthera onca, assembly GCF_046562875.1. Classification (NCBI taxonomy): domain Eukaryota; kingdom Metazoa; phylum Chordata; class Mammalia; order Carnivora; family Felidae; genus Panthera; species Panthera onca. The sequence continues at coordinate 54,241,565 of NC_138347.1, forward strand.
CACCTTATTTTTCTTCTTTTTTTTTCTCCTTCAAGAATGCCTTGTCATGGGGCACCTGGGTGGCTCAGTAGGTTAAGTGTCCAACTTCGGCTCAGGTCGTGACCTCATGGTTCGTGGGTTCGAGCCCCGCATCGGGCTCTGTGCTGGCAGCTCAGAGCCTGGAGCCTGCTTCAGATTCTGTGTCTCCCTCTCTCTCTTCCCCTCCCCTGCTCATGCTCTGTCTCTCTCTCAAAAATAAATAAACGTTAAAAAAAATAATAAAAAAAAGAATGCCTTGTCAAAAGAAAAAGAATGCCTTGTCTATGCTGGGATTTTTTTTTTCTCTTTCATATAAAATTTTAGAATCAGCTTGTCAAGTTTCACTAAAATAAAAAAAACTATTGAAATTTTTATTGGAATTTCATTAATTCTGAAGACTAGTTTGAGGAACACAAATCTTCATGATATTAAGTCTTCCTATCAATGAAATATTATGTATTTTCATGTATATAGATATTTTTAAAAATCTTTCAAAAAGTTTTAAATTGTTTCCATACATGTTTGCCAATCTTTTGTTAGATTTGTTACTCTGCACCTATCTTTGTTGCTGTTATAAATGGTACTTTTAATGCTTTTTATTTCCTTTTCATGTATTACCATGTTAGCTAGGCCCTCCAGTACAAGGTGAAATGGCAATGTTGATGAGAGACAACCTCCTGATTTTCAGTGAAATGCAAATACATTTAACCAATAAGAATGCTGCTTATTTTTTGATAGAGACTTTTTATCCAAATTAAAATGTACCCTTGTATTCCTATTTTCTGAGTTTTTATAATGAATATATATTGACTTAATGTCAATGCTTTATTTGCTTTTATTGAAACAAAATCATGTTTTTCCTCTTGAATCTATTAATGCAGCAAATTACATTAATGAAGGTTCTAACATAAAACTTTCTTGCATACTTGGAATAAATTAAATTTGGTCATGATATGTTCTTTTTTTATACTTCATTGGATTTCATTAGCAAATAGTTTATTTTAAAATTTTATATCTATGTTCATGCCTGATATGGGACTGCAAATCTCCCTCATACAATCTCTTCCAGCTATTTATTGCTATAAAACAAAGTTCTCCCAAACATAGAAGCTTGAAACAAAACAATATTTTTAATATGTCTCCTGATTTTCTGGGTTAGAAATTGGACAGGGCTTCCCTGGGAAATTTTTCAGTTTTATGTGGCATTGACTGAGATCACTCAGTGGTATTCCGCTAGTGACTGAACTGTACTAAAGTTCAAGACAAATTCAGTCAAATGCCTGGGGTTGTAGCAGGGAAGGCTGGAATGCTAGACTCACTGGGGCCCCTCCAGGCAGTGTCAGGGCCTTTTCACATGATCCACGTAATAGGATAGTCACACTTCTTACATAGTGGCTCAGGGCTCCAAGAGACCAAGGTAGTACCTGCCAGTCCTCTTAAAAGTGAGCTCAGGAACTGGCATAGCACCATTTCTTCCATTCTTTATTGGTAAAGACAGTCACACGCAGTGAATATCATAGAGGAGGAGATATAAATATCACCTCTCTATGGAAGAAGTGTCAAAGAATTTGTATACATGTTTTATCTATCATAAAACCTGTTTGTGATTTTGTTATCAAGGTCAAACTAGTCTAATAACATGAGTTTGGAATATTACCTCTTTTTCTATTCTCAAGGGAAAAAAATAGTAAGATTGTAGTCAACTGCTCCTTAAATGTTTGGTATGTTTCCTCTAAAGCCATTGATCCCCATTGTTTTATTTTTTGTGAAGATAATGATCCTAAGACTATTCAGGATTTCTATGTCTTCTTGAATCAGTTTTGGTAAGTCATTTTTCTAATAAATTATCCATTTTTATATGTTTTCAAAATAATGAAAAAATTGTTCATTGTATTCTCTTTTTATTCTGTATAGAATCCATAGTTATGTTAAATTTTATTAATAATATTATTTGTGTGTTGTAAATCTAGCCAAAATTTCTTAACATGATTGATCATTTTTATTGCATGTTTGATCTTTTCTCCTTATTTTATGTTCAAATTTACTATTTCTTTCTCTCTAGATTAATTCCATTTTTTTATACCTTTGATTCTTATCCATATCATTTATTTCTAAGAATTCATTATATTTTCTGAATTCAAGTTTTCTGTCAATTATAAGTGTGGTGAATATATTCTACTCTGTCACCTGACTTCTCACTCATTTAATGAATGAAAGTTCTTAATTTTAAGGTACTATAATATATCAATCTTTTATTTTATAATTAATGTTTTGTATGTGCTGCTTAAGAAATCTGTCACTATTCTCAAAGTCATGAAGATATTCAATATTCTTTTCAAAGAGATCTCATATCTGGAGTTTCTATTTGCACATGGTATCAGGCAGGGTGAAGTATCACTTTTGTTTAAATGGATATCTAGTTGAGCCAGAACTATTTATTGGGAATATCTTCCTTTTCTCACTGCTCTGTAGTTCCTTCTTCATCATAAATCAAGTAGATATATATGCATTGGTTTGTTTCTGGGCACTATTCTATTATGTTGGCCTACCTAACCATCTTTGTGCCAGTACCACATTATAATAATACTGTAACTTTATCATAAGCTTAATACCAGATAGACAAAATTCTCTCATATTGTTCTTCCTCATTAAGATGGTTGATTATTCCTGGCTCTTGGCTCTTTGCATTGCTATATAAGTTTTAGAATCAACTTGTTGATTTCTACAAAAAATCAGTCAGGATTTTTATTGTGATTTCACTGAATCTAGTGGCTCATATTGGGAGGAAGTGTCATCTTTGAAATACTGATTCAAGCCATGAATATTGTATATTCCTCCATTTATTTATGCCTTCAAAAAATTTCTCTATTTCTTTTTTGTTTGATTTTTGAACAGTGATCTTGCTCAACTTTCATCATATTTATTTCTAGGAATTGTGTGTGTGTGTGTGTGTGTGTGTGTGTGTGTGTGTGTGCTTAATGCTACTATAATTGCTATTTTATTTTACTTAATATTGTAACTCACTGATTATATATAAAAATACAAGTGATGTTTTCATATCAACCTTGTGTGCAAAAAAACTTTCTAAAATCATTTATTAATTCTAGTAATTTATTAGTTATTTGCTTGAATTTTCTTGAGCACAAAATTATATTATGTGAATAGTGACAAGTTTTCTTTCTTTCCCAATTATAATATTTTTATTTCTTTTTCTTGATTTATTGCACTGGGTAAGACCTACAGTAAAATGTTGACTAAAATTTATAATAGTTAGTACCTTTACATTGTTCCTATGTCAGAGAAGCTTTTTAACATTTTACCATTGAATATGATGTTTGCTATAGTTTGTTTTGTTGGATTTGTTTGTTTTAGAATATCCTATATCAGGGGTATCTGGGTGGCTCAGTCAGTTAAGCATCTGACTTCAGCTCAGGTCATGATCTCATAGTTCATGGGTTTGAGCCTCATGTCAGACTCTGTGCTGACAGCTTAGGGCCTGGAGCCTGCCTGGGATTCTATGCCCCTTTCTCTTTCTGCCCCTGTCCTGCTCACACTCTGTCTCCTAAAAATAAATAAAATAAACATTTAAAAAAATTAAAAAAGAATATCCTATATCAAATTAAGGAAGTTTCATTCTATTCTTAGATCAGACTTTTATCGTAAATAACATTAAATTTCATCAAATAATTTTTCTGAATCTACTGAGATAATCGCATTTTCTCATTTATGGTATTAATGTGGACTACACTGATTTCTTTTCTTTTTTGTAGGTGAAAGTATTCTATTTTCTTTACACTGATTTATTTTCTAATATTAAAACTAACTTGAACGTGTGGAATAAGTTGAATGAGGTCAATATTTTTTACATTTTATATATTGCTTAATTCCATTTCCTAAGTAAACTTTTAGGACTCACTATGAGTCAGTTTATATATAATTTCCATTTTTTAATATACTTTTAAAAGTTTTATTATGTGGGGCACCTGGCTAGCTCAGTCAGTGGAGCATGTGACTCTTGATCTTGGAGTTATGAGTTTGAGTCTCACGTTGGGTATAGAGATTACTTAAAAATAAAACCTTAAAAAAACATTTGTTTTGAAAATTATACTAGCCTCATAAAGTGAGCTGGTGAGTGTTTCCTCCTAATTTATTCTCCAGAAAAGCTGATAAAATTTGCATTTGTTCTTAAATAGTTTATAAAAGCCACTGGTAAATATCTTTATTCAAGAATATTCAAATCTTTATATCTTCTTGCATAAGTTTTCAACATTCTATTTTTCTAAGACTTTGTTAATTTCACCTAAATTTTCAAATTTATTGGTATGAGATTGAATACATAAAAATCCATAGAAATGTTACCTTTCATTTCCAGTGTGGGTATTTCTGCATTTTTTCTCTCTCTCTCTTTTTTTCTTGATCAGTCTCACAAGAAGTTTTTCAATTTTATTATTCTTACAAAAGTATCATTTTGGTTTTGTTGCTCTATCTCATTTAAAAAAATCTACCATTGATTTCTTTATGATTTCTATCTTTCTTCTTTCTTTAGGAGTCATTTGCTGTTTTTTCTAACTTCTTAAGACAGGTGCTTTCATTCCCGGACTTTAATCTTTCTTCTCTTCTAATATATATATTTACAACTAAAAATTTCTCTTTCAGCATGGCTTTGGCTACATACCATGAGCTTGACAGATAGTGTATTTACTAACATCTTAAAATGTTTTCTAATTTCTGGGGTGCCTGGCTTGCTCAGTTGGAAGAGCATCTGACTCGATCTCAGGATTGTGAGTTTGAGCTCCACACTGAGTGTAGAGATTACTTCAATAGATAAAACAAAACCAAAACAATAAAAATGTTTTCTGGCTTCCATTGTAATTTCTCCTTTGAGTCAGAGATTATTTAGAAAAATGTTTGTTTTCCAAACATTTGGGTGACTTTCTACTTGTCTTATTATTATTAACATTTACCTTAATTCCACTGTGGTCAATGTGCATACTCTATTTTAAATACTTTGGATCCCTTGAAATGTGTTGTGACATGCTTTCTGGCCTAACACATATTGAATTTTAGTGAATTTTCTCTGATCACAGAGAATCAACCTAAAAATATGATCATTCAGTGTTACTGTGTCTCTTTCTTACCTTTTTTGAACAATTGACTATTTTACACATTCTTTACTGTTTGCTTCTGTTTTTTGGTTTTTTTTTTTTTTACTGGGGGGGAAGGGGTTACCCTGGGAGATTAAAACATAGATTCTTGATTTATCAAAGTCTTACATAATGTAGTAGTTTTGCTTCTTCCAAGATAATGCAGAAACCTTAGGATACATGACCTCAGTTTATCACTGTTCAGATTTATATGACTTTGTTATCATGTGTTTTAACTCTATATATTTTAAATTCCAAAGATGATGATGATGATGTTGATATTATTACTATTATTATTATTATTATTATTATTATTATTATTATTTTAACAGTAAATATTTCTTCAGGTTTACCCACACAATTTTGGCGTTCTTTTTTGGCATTTCCAATCATCTATCTGGAATCATTTCCCCCTTCTTACTGAAGGACATGCTTCAGGATGTGTGTGTGTGTGTGTGTGTGTGTGTGTGTGTGTCTGTTTCTTTTTAGTGTGGATCTGCTAATGATGAATTCCCTCAGTTTTTGGATGTATGAAAAATGCTTTCATTTACTTTCATTGGAAATAGAATCCTAGATTGACAGTTAATTTTCTTTCAGCACTTATTTCATGGTCCTCTAGCTTTACTTGCTTCTATTTAGCTCATTTAGTCTTTCTCCTTTTCTATACATGTATTTAAAACCAAAACTCTCTCCCAAAATGGCTTTAGCTACATTCCATGAGTTTAGATGGTTAATCCTATTTTGATTCCTTTGGAGTTAATAATTTTTTTCTGGCTTAGATATATATATCTATATATATATATATATATATCATATCTATATATATGATATAGAAATATAGATATATATATGATATATATATATGATATATATATGATATATATATATGATATAGAAATATAGATATATATATGATATATATATCATATATATATCAATATATGATTTTATATTTAACTAATCTTTAGACTCAAGGTGGGGCTTGAACTCACAACTCTGAGATCAAGGGTTGCATGCTCTTCTGACTGGGCCAGCCCAGTGTACCCTGGCTGCCTTTGAGTATTTCTTTGTAGTTCAGTAGTTTTACTATGCTATGCCTGTGTGTGATTTTGCTTTTATTTACCCTGTTTGGGTTTCATAAAGCACTGTGAATCCATGGCCTGAAGTCTTGAATCATTTTGGAAAATTATAAGTTCATCATGACTTCAAATACACTTCTGCCTTATTTTCTTTCTCCTCTTCTCCAGGAATTCTAATTATCCATATGTTAGATGTTTCTCAGACTGTCCCCTAAGTTTCTCATGCCATTTTATCTATTTTCTATCTTAAAAAAGAGTATCTTCTTTGAACTATTCTGATTCATTTATCCTTTCTTCTGCTGTATTTAATTTAATTTAGTCATACTCATTATTGCATTCTTTATTTCACAGGGTTTTTCTTTTTTTGGTTGCTTGTTTAGTTCTAGAGTTTCCATTTGGTTCTCTGTTAAAATTATCTTGAACATAGTCAGCATAGTTACTTTAAAATCTGTGTCTGGTACCTCCATTTTCTGGATCCCCCATGGGCCTACTCTTTTTTGTTGTTGTTGTTATTGTTTCTCTTAAATTGTAATCCTATTATCTTACATACTTATGAATTCTTTTTATTAGTCATTTACTTGAGTGCCTGATATTTTACATAAAAATTTCTAGAATTAAATTTAGGTCTATATTATCCTCCCGGGGAAAGATTTTATATTGCTTTTGGCAAGTGGTGAAGGTCCCTGATGGTCTGCGGTCACCTCAATGCAGTTCTAAAGATTGAGATTATTTCAAGCTCGGTCTCAGTCTCTGCAAGGGCTTGCTTCATTCCTGGTTCACTACTGTTCCTAGGGTGTAGGTGCTTTGCTATAAGAAAGAAGTAAAGAAGGTAAGAAAGAAAAAGTAACACAATATACAGGGTCCCAACTAAAAAATGAGGATTCTACCACTCCTCACCTTTCTTAACAGACCCTGCTCTCCAATGTTTTGGGAAAACACAGGGGCCTAAACTGAATACACTGTCATCCAGAGAAGAATTAAATTTGTTTCTTCTGAGACATAGCTGGTACTCCTGACTTGAGAACGCTCCAGTCCAGTCAAAGATCTCCAGCTTAATCTGGGGGTCTGGATGCCAGCAACTCATCCCTACTGCATACCTAAGACTCTGTTTCATTATCTTAGCTCTGGCATTGACATTACAACCAGGAGAACCCTGCTCTTTCACAAATGTTTATCCATTGCTCTAATTTTATATCTTAATTGTTTGTGTTTTCTTCCTCGTGTGTTGGTGTGTTTGGGGTTCTTGGAGATTTTTCTTTCTCTCTGTAAGCTCAGTGATGTTAAGGAAATCTTTCTAATGCAGGATTTATGCAGAATTTTCTTATATGGTGGAAGGCTCAAAAGCAAAAATTTCTGCCTTCTTTTTTACCAAGTTATCACTTTGTGAGTTTTTTTTTTTTTTTTTTTTTTTTTTTTTTTTTTTTTTTTGAGGAAGTATTCTCAGAATACTTACCAGATAGAAGCCAATTTAGGCTTAGAGCTCTTAAGGGGAAAAACTAATAGTGAACAAAACACACACCTCTGCTAATAACAAATATATGTTTTTGAAAGACTTTATAACATAAATAAAACAATTAAGTCTCCTCTTCTTCCTTATGTTTTACTTGCTTTATAGATGACTAATAAAGCTTAGATGAGTCAATTATATAAAAACTTAGTCTCACAGGGGATCAGTAGGTAATCAAGACAGTCATTTATTTAAACCTCAAATCCTGACTTTGAAAGAAGGATTCACACAATGGTAGTCATCCCAATTGTTTTATTTATAAGCACTAGAACTGTCTATACACCTCACTGGCTGACTCAACACAAATGGGAATTTTCAGTAGGTGTTGAGCGAATGTGAAAGAGGAGAACTAGACTCAAGTCTAGAGAACAAATTACAGCTTTTTTAAAGTCACAATGAACCATTTTTGTTTCTTCTTTTTTTAAATGTGTATTTTTGAAAGAGAGAGAGAGAGACAGAGTACGAGCAGGGGGTGGGGGGCAGAAAGAGAGGGAGGCACAGAACCTGAAGCAGGCTTTAGGCTCTGAGCTGACAGCACAGAGCCTGATGCAGGGCTCAAACTCACCAACCCTGAGATCAAGACCTGAGCTGAAGTCGCTTAACCGACTGAGCCACCCAGGTACCCCACCATTTTTGTTTCTTTTATGATTAAAATATATCTGGAGAATTGGAGCATGCGTGAGGAAAAGTGAAAAGTATTCCAATATCTGGCAGCATGAGTAGTCCAAAATGGCCTACTTCTGCCTAATCACTCATATTTTAACCATAAAAGTAGTACTACTGTGTCCAAAGTTGTGGGGAAAAGGTGGCATAGGGGAATGGTAAAACTATAGACTCAGATCAGACTGACCTTTAGGCTTAAATCCCTGTTCAATCAGTTGCAATTTCACTTTGGGTGAGTTTCTCAACTTCCCTAGACTTCTAGGATTTCAGTAAAATAATGTTAGCACTCACTTCATAAGATTGCTATGAGGTGTTCAGATATAACAACGAGTTCCTAAAATATAGCAAAGACTCAGGAGGTTTATTACATTATTTCTTACTTGCTATGTGTTTCTTGTCTAGGAAGAATAATAGTGTTCTGAGGGACAGTCCTCCCGTCAAGCTCCAAAACAGATCTCACGGCTTATGAGGGAACATGAAAAAACATAAGCTGGTGTTCAATCCATGCTTTGTCTAAAGTGAGTAAATCCTAAATAGCCAACACAAATAAGGAGAAACAAATGGGATGTTTAAGAATCTTTGGTACAGTCATCTATGATATTTTTAGTAATACAATAGAAGAATTGTTTTAATTAAAATGCAGAATCCTAAATCTGACAGTGCTAAACTTGAAAGAATTATTGGTACTGTTGGAGGAAGTAATGAATTTTACAAAGAGAAAAAGAGAAGAATGGCTATTTTAAAAGGCAATTAAATGCTTGGGAGTTGGAAAACAGAGACAATTCTAAAATTACGCTTCAAGAAATTTATATTAAAATAGTTAATATCCAAAATAACAGAAGCTTTAAGTATGCATATATTATAAGAAAAGATACAAAGCAGCAATTCAGGTATCTAGCCAGCTAACATATCTTACTGCACTTAAAAGAACCAGTTACCTCTTAATTCATTGGGAAGTTATTTATTTCTAATATTTAATATATTTTAAAATTTTTTAAAGTAATGTTTAATAAGCATTTACTGAGCATTGAACTACTATTGTGCTGGCTTGGCTAGTGAAACACAAAAGAGTAGGATGTGGCTTTTGCCTTCAAGTAAAGCCATATGTTACAGTATGATTTTAATTGTACAAATTTGACTGATCATAGTGTCATGCACGACATAGTGCATTTCAAGTATATAAAGACTGAGAAAGAAGAGACATCTGAAAACATCAAAGGAAAAGATCTATGCCGTATTGTTATTCAAAAGTTGAGAGGAAAGATCCTTCTATATTCTTTCCAATTCACCCTAGCAAAAATAATAGATTACATGTATTGATTTATGCTTATTATAAGGGAAAGGTATGATGTCAAACTCTTCAAATATCTTATTGAATGCCCATAACAACCCTACAAGCTGGTCACTCTTTTTATTCTATTTTCTAGATAAGCAGTTAAGATTGACTCGAGTCACAGATAGCAAGTGGCAGAGCTAAATCTTGAACTTAGGGAGTCTACCCAGGAAAAAGCACTTCATCACTTGCTATATACTGCTTAATAAGCATCCAAGCAAACAGCACATTCTGTCCAGAAGGGACTCCATCTCAGATAACCCATTCCAGTGAAGCCAGCACGCTCTGGAGAGTTCTGTATATTCTTACTTCATTCTCTGGTGCTGCAACATAAGTCCATTGACTTTATTTAGACACTGTCTCAACATCATGCTAAGTGAAATAAGTCACACACAGAAAGACAAATATTGTATGGTCTCACTTATATGTGGAATCTAAAAACACCAACCTCATAGAAACAGAGTAAAATCGTAATTGCCAGGGGCAGAGGGGTGGGAGACGTGGGGGGCAGATGTTGGACAAAGGGTACCAACTTTCAGTTACAAGATGAATATGTTCCAGGAATCTAAGGTACAGAACGGTGACTATAGTTAATACTACTGCATCGTATACTCGAAAGTTACTATTAGGGTACAGCTTTAACGTTCTCATCATAACGAAAACAAAAGAGTAATTAAGTGAGGTGAAGGATGTCTTAACCAACCTTACTGTGGTAAACATTTCACAATTTATATGTGCATCAAATCATCATATTGTATACCTAAACTCACACAATGTTATATGTCAATCATATTTTAATAAAGCTGGGAAAAAAAGTGAAAATAAATGAAAATTTTAAATTGCTTCAAAAAACCTCTAGGCCCCTTTAGTTCAAGAACTGTTTTATCTTATCATCTCTCTTAACATATAATTCTAGGGGCACCTGGGTGGCTCAGTCCATTAAGCGTCCGACTTCAGCTCAGGTCACGATCTCACAGTCTGTGAGTTCGAGCCCTGCATTGAGCTCTCTGTTGTCAGCACAAAGCCTGCTTCAGATCCTTGGTCACCCTCCCCTTTCTGCCCCTCCTCCAATCATTCTCTCTTTCTCTCTCTCTCAAAATAAATAAATAAAATTTAAAAATACATAATTCCAATATGGAACAAATTCCATTCAACTCTAACAATTCTAACAACATGCTAAGCACTGGGAATACACCAGTGAATCTGTGAAGTATCTAAAGCCCTCATTATTACTATGATGCAGCAGCCCCCTTATCCTCGAGGGCTATGTTCTAGGACCTCTGAAACTGCAGATAATACTGAACCTTCTGTCTACTATGTTTTTGCCTACACACACACACCTATGATAAAGCTGAATTTATAAATCAGTCATAGTAAGAAATTAACAATAATTACTAATAATAAAATAGAACAATTATAATAATACACTGTAATAAAAGTTACATTACTGTGGTCTCTCTCTCAAAATATCTTATTATACCGTACTCACACTTGTGATGAGGTGAGATGATAAAATGCCTACGTGATGAGATAAAGTAAGGTGCATGATGTAGGCGCTGTGACATAGCGACAGGCTATTATTGAGCTTCTGACTATATATCAAAAGGAGAATTATTTGCTACTGGACTGTGGTTGGCCAAGAGTAACTGAAACTGCAGAAAGCAAAACTGCAGATAAGGGGGAACTACTGTAAAAAGTTTTAGACATAAACAAAATACATATTGAGTTCCAACTATGTACATGGCATTGATTTAGATTCTGTAACACGTACAAGAAGTTTAGGGCATAGTTCCGGTTCTCAACAAGTTAATAGTTGAGCTGCAGAGAAAGATAAACAAATTCATGAAAAGGTAAATAATTTAAGAGTTCTATTATACACGAGAGAATAAAGCAAAGCTTACTGCAGGGTCTTATGTGATGACTACTTTGTTAGGATGTTATGGAGAATATATGTTCTGTAGTATAAAAAAAAGCAACCCTGAAGATTTTAGATTATATATATTCAAGAAGGTTTCTTTAATGCATGGTTTCTCATAGGCTTTGTTATGGTAATGTTCATTGTGAATTCCCAAGAGTTCCATAATTTGCACTGTTTGTTTGGAAAAAGAACACTCGTTTCATGAGATTTCATTGCTTCTGTGTAAAGAAAAGCTGTCTGCTGTGGAAAACCTTTTAAAGAACTGATAGGGTTTTATTAAATATGTAACATGCATGCTGCAATCTCCATATATATACGCCAGCTCCACGGACTGCATTGCTCATGGTTGCCTTTCCGAAGAGCTGGGACATGGTGTCACAAATTCTCAACAAAGTACTCCAGCCAGCCACTCCCAAATGATTAAGTATATGTGCTGAAGCATTTTTGTCACCCTTAGAATTAGCGCAGTTGAAGGAGGAAGAAACCCCTGTAATCTGGGATAAACCAGCTTCAAGGAGGAAATAAATATTAAACTGAGTTTTCAAACATGCCTAAGAAATGTTTTCATTAATTGTTAAAACCTTATTGTTTTTTCTTTTTTAATTAGATGAAATTATTTGCTTACTCAGTCTTTCCTTTAGCATTCTGGGGAAAGGAAGGTTAAGGGACAGAAATGGAAAAAGACACACTGCCAACTATAATTAGGCTGAAAAGAGTTGCTAAAAATAGCCATTCATACATCTAAGAACTCGTGAGCTCTACTGAATAAGTACCACTGGTCTGACCCAACTCCCTTTAGGCAGGTCTCCCAGCATTTGGGTACTAGTAGGATGGTATTAATGGTTACATCTCAAATTTCTCTGCCTCTTCTTCTTACCTGTATAGGAGACAGAAATCGATCCCATGAAAAGCCAGCCCCTGCCCAACTACTTCTAGAGGTTCTGGAAGAACATCTCTAAGGTTTTCACAATCTTCTCATGGTTTCCAGGCTGCGACCCATGTTGCCACTGTCACACACTGACAAGGAAAGTCAGTGAGAGTGTTGATGCTGATGTCAATAATGCTGTTCCTTGGTGCTCCTCAAACTGCAAACATGCGGCATGCCTACAGGGCATGGCCTCCCCATAATTCTCTCTGAGCTGAAGTCCCTCTGTGCTTCAAGAAGTAGGAAGAATGTTCTCCTCCCTACCGTATGTCAAGGGTTGCTTTAGAACCAACACAGAGCTCTCTCTGCTTTGGGCCCATGTTTTCCTGAGTCACTTATAAAAATACTCCCTTCAGCAACTGTTGGAGCGACTTTTTGGGAGACGATTCTATATGGGTCTCTTACATTTGTGCACATCTTAGAAGTACATATACTGGTTGTCTTTGTTCTGGATTATGTTTTAAAGGATATCTGCATAGCCAAAAGCCTTGGAAGACAGAGTGTCTGCCTCTGGAGCTAGGGACAGATTTGCTGGGGCAAAAGTCAGGCAGGCTGTCTGCCTATTATAATCTTTTATGAAAGATTTAGATTCCCCAAGCTTGAGGTTCTTCTCCTGTAACATACCCCACTGGATGTGCAGACATCAACCAGCCCTATTTATATCACCCTGTGGGAACAGGCAAACATCCTATCTACTGTGCCATGAGTAATAAAGTCCTTTGTCTCTGACACAGGAGCCTCATGTCTTCTGTCAGCATCCATGACAGTGTGCCAGGCTAACCTGTCAGGTTGCAAGCAGAGCAAAATCTTAGACTCTACACAGCTGTAATCACACCTCTCACTCCAGGATTCAGACATAAATCCTTGGACAAGAACTGCTATCTGGGACAGACAGTGTGTTGTCCAGGGTAGCTCTCAGATCTCCCATCAAGAAAGAATTTATATTTTACCCACAAGGAGTGTAGCTCGTGGATATTCTCCAGCTATAACTTGCTCAAGAGCACCTCAGTTTTCAAGATTTCACCTCATGCTCTTCCTGGGCAAAAGTCCAAAGAGACTGGGGAGAACTAGGACAAAGACACTTCTGCTCAGTAGGGGACTCAGTCTCACGAACAATCTTTGCTCCAGAGCTCCCCAGTTGGGCTGGCCAAGACTTTGTCAGATCAGTAGGCTTTCCATACCCAACGCAATTCCCCTTGCTTTGATCCTTCACAGATGTTTCCCCAAAAGCCTGTACTCTCAACCCCTTATCTCAGTGTCTGCTTTCCAGTAAACCCAACTGATATGCCTGTGTCCAGTCACAGACACTGAAACAAAACATTCTTCTTCCTCCAAGTATGTTTTGTTTGAGGAGACAAATTATGCTCGGAGACTAATTTTGTCTTTCCTAACAATTTATTTAACACAGGTTTTGCTATGGGAATTTCACAAGCCAGTAGCATAGAGGATAATGTCTCTTAAGAAAATAATAAAGAAATAACATGCTCCAGATCATTGATAGATTAATCACTCTATTGTTCCAGGCAAGGGAAGATGAAAGGAAGGAAGTCCAAATTTAGTTGAGATACACCTTTGTATAAGTTGGTGAGAGAGTGAGTGAGAGAGAGTGTGTGTGTGTTTAGCCAACTGAGAGCTAAAGTCCAGCTGCCAGTGGAAAAGTAAAAGTCCCTTGTTGCTAGAGCTCGTTGCTAGGGAATGAGTGCACTGGTGTTGACAGGCTGGTAGATTTTTTTTTTTTTTTTTTTTTTTCTGCGGGGCTGCTGTTTGGATTTCACCATTGCATGGTTGTCTTTACCATGGCAGGAGCTAATTGCCCCAAGGTCTTTGGAGAGCTATTTAGATCAGCAAAATGTCACCTTGCCCAGACAGAACATTCTCTGAGAGCCCTCATGAAGTCTCAGTATTTATAGTCAAAATGTCCCTTTGCCAGAGTTATTTCTTTATATGTTTTTTATCAATAAGCCCCCAGTGGGACCCCTCAGCAGCTGAGCTACTGACTTCTGAGAACAGACAAGAAGATGGCATCCTCACATAGTTTACTTCATTCTTATATCAAAACAACTCCCCCCCCTTTTGTCTTTGTCATAAACAAGTAGATGAAAACGAACTTCACTTAAGTGGATTTGAAATCATATCAAACCAATACACAAAAAGAATGCCCCGTATGAAAGAATTCATATATGTTAACATCTCATATGCATGCGCAGGTTCATACAACATGCCCAGACAAGTTAAGTCCCAGTTTAGGTTCTAGTTGTAACTTCCACTGAATGAAAAATGTTCAATATAGCCTTGTGTTATTAAAATGGTTATTTTAGGATATATTAGGTTCACGAAATGCTCAGTTAAGTTTAAGGATTAACATATATGATACACTGAGGTAAAACTAGAAAGCTAGGGGCGCCTGGGTGGCGCAGTCGGTTAAGCGTCCGACTTCAGCCAGGTCACGATCTCACGGTCCGTGAGATCGAGCCCCGCGTCAGGCTCTGGGCTGATGGCTCGGAGCCTGGAGCCTGTTTCCGATTCTGTGTCTCCCTCTCTCTCTGCCCCTCCCCCGTTCATGCTCTGTCTCTCTCTGTCCCAAAAATAAAATAAAAAACGTTGAAAAAAAAATTTTTTTTAAAAAACTAGAAAGCTAGTCTTAAATTTGGGTATTTATAGTAAATTAATATTTACTGTCTACTTCAATAAATCTAAAATGCCATTAATTGTAATGGTGCAATAATGTTATTAAGTATCATTACAAAAAAGAAAAGCATCACCATTTAATCTATAACACAATGCTAAGATGCCATCTATTATAAGACAAATTCCAATTTTAATGATATTAAAATGTGAAAAAATGTGCATCTTTGACCCAATCAAATTCAGTGACCTTGGATTTGCTGGTCTCAGATTATTTGTATGTTTCTAGTACCTGAAGGAAGAATCTCCAACTCCTTAATTATTTTATATGGCATAGGATCATTCTCAATTAAATAGGTAAGCATTTAATTTAATCAGTTAATAACCACATCATGAATAACAATCAAGTGATTTATTTTAAAAGCTTTAAGCTTAATAAGTATATAAAAGTGGGTTTATATTATTAATGTGTTATATAATAGAATATTGAACATTTAATACAACAGGGGCTTTTTTTAAATTCAGAAATCTGAAAGTTAATTAAATACTCCTCCTGACACTTAAGGTATACTTTTTCTAATATTGGAATTGGAGTGGAATTAAGACATCAGTGATTCTAGTCCCTTCATTTTTCTGAAGATCACCACGAAGCCCAGAAAGTGAGGTGTGTTTCCTTTACAGAAATAAGGTTAATAGTTAATGACAGCCCAGAAGTAGAGCCTTCTGCTGATGAGATCCCTACCCCTTACCACGGCAGACTGCAGGCAGTCAGACTTGCATTGGACAAGCCCTCCTAAGGCCTCTCAAAGAAAACAAGATCTCCCTCCCTTAGCACAAAGACAATGTGGTCTCTTTGTTGCCATCAATAATGAGGAAGGGAACAAATCCAGTAGGCCCAGACCTTAAAACGTGAGAAAGAATTCCTTCCTCTTATTTTTTTTTTTAAATCATGACCCTACTAGGAGATTACTGTTATCTACCAGTTGAGGGGGGTGGGGATGAGATGGGACTGTTCAAGATGGTGAATCTGTCGATCTACTTTATACAGCAGCCTTCCTTCTTCCACAGCACATCACAAGGAAGAACCAATCTGACGGAGCCATTGCAAAGCAGGAGACATAACAAGAGTCAGGGTTCGAACTTCAATCCCTACTCTCTACTTCCAAAACCTATGGTTCATGAGCACTTATAGAAAGGAAGTTTGGCCATTCCATAGGAACAGCAAAGAAACTAAAAGAAATTTGGTGACGTTTGTTTCACCTTCCGGACAGAGAGGAAAGAAAATTTTGAGGCTGTCTTGAAACATTTCCCTCTCTCTCCTTTTGTACCTCAAACTCAGTTTAGACTAGTCTGGCTGCATGAGCCACCTTCCAGCCCCCCTCCCCCCAGCCTCTGCCCTCTGTCCTGGGGTCAGTTGATTTCACAGAAGGAGGAGATGCCAACAAGAGAACAAACTAGCAGCAGACTTCTGGCTTTCCCTCTTTCTTAAAGCAATATTAACAATTTTAAAAGGAAATTTCAGGGGCACCCGGGGGGCTCAGGCAGTTAAGCGTCAGACTTCTGCTCAGGTCATGATCTCACAGTTCATGGGTTCCAGCCCTGAGTAAGGCTTGGTGCTGACAGTGCAAGCCTGCTTGGGATTCTCTCTCTCACTCTCTTTCTCTGCCCCTCCCCCTGCCTGCACTTTCTCTCTCAAAATAAATAAGCTTTAAAAAAATAAAAATGAAAAGAGAAATTTAGAGGATAGAAAGGGAAAAGATGAGATCACCCGCAACAGACTGACTTTTTTTCCTTCTTTTTAAATAGCTCTGTCTTGAACAGCAAAATGCTGGGTTACTGAGTTCACTGATTCATAAAGAATACCCTTTCTATGACACAGCGCCTGGCACACCACAGGTGATTATTAAACATTTATCGAATGTTTATGATGGTACTCAATTGTTTCTCATACATATTTTCTCATTTAATGTATTCCCCTCAACAACTCTGTGAAGCACTACCATTCCTATATCAGAAATAAGGAAACAGGGGGCATAGAAAACTTCATGAAACTGTTTGAAACACCTACACCTGACAATTTCAGGTTACTCTTCACAAAGCTCTATTAAAAAATTGGGTCAATATGTTTTTTCTCAGGTTTGCAATGGAAGGAAGAAACAAAAAAAAATGTCCAGTCATATCTAAATTACAAATCCTGTACCTAAAATCAAAATTTCAAATGCATAGACTTCTCATCAAATACAATCCATTCTAAATAGGCTTTACCCTGGGCTTCTCCAAAAACAGTAAGCTCAGTAATGTCATCCAAATTTGTAATGACTAAAAATGAGCCTATTTCATTGGGTGTATGAGAAGGTGAATAAATTATGCTGTTTTTCCTCTCCCGATTTCCACAATTGAAATAGGCAGGAGAGCACAGCAAATAAGACATAAAAATATTACCCTCATGATGGATGTGGCATAAATGTGTGGCGAACATAGTCTTCCTAAAAGCCAGTATCAGAATTGGATTGATTCTCGCGGCTTCTGCCCCACCCCCACTCCCTGATATGGGTGGGGAGGGGCAAAGGGGAGCAGAATCTGCCATGGTTGGGCTCCTCCGCTCATGGCACGGAGAACAGAATGAAGAGCTCTCAGCAAGCAGGCAAACCCCAAAGACAAAGGAAAAGAGGATGTTGATGAGCAAAGCCTCCTCTGAGGGGATGGCAAGAAGACAGGAGCAACATGCTGATTATTTGATTATTGCCCCTCCTGGTGGAACCTTGAAGTCTGAGAAAGGAGGTATCAACACACACACACACACACACACACACACACACACACACGATACATGCTATGTGACTGGGCTGTGATATGGTCCAAGCTCTTCATTTGGAACGTGTTGTGCTTCAGGCACTTCACTGTGTGATCATTTTATTCATAACAATCAGTAGGAATGAAAAGTGAAATGACAGAGTCCTGCCGTGGGTAAAGTCGACGTTTTAAGAGGGGAACACTTGTCACTTGCATTAGATGTATAAGACAGACAAATATATGCATAGATATGCAAAATTAGGTAGACAGAAAAAAGAAAATGCTCACCAGTAGCTTGGGATTTAATGAACTAATAGCTAATGGTTAAATTACATCTGGGAACAAAGGAAAGCCACAAGCTGACTCACTCCGCTGCAGCAATGACTCTGCAGGTGGGGAGCCCACACGTTCAGGTAGGAAGAGGAGGGAGGAGGCCAGAAAAGCGGCGGGGGTGAGGATGAAGCAGCTTCGTTGTTTGACAGTAACACCTCCTTTTAAAATGGTACCGAAAGAGGAGAGGGGAGAAGTCAAAATTGAAAATGACTTAGTTGTCCCACAAAGGCTTTCCTTCTCTCCTCCCGCTGTGGGGAATTAAGCGCAGTCGCAGTCCTCCGGTGAGGACTGCAAACCGGAGGGGGCACCGTGAGCCATCGCTGTGGGGGCCGTGGTTGTAGGAGTCCGATTCTGCAGTTTGGAATCCCCACTCCCCAGGGCTAGTCGTAAGGCCTATCAGAATTTCATCATGAAATACTGGATAGATCACTTCTGTTGTTTCTTAGTTCCTGACCTATCAAATTAAGTATTTAAATTTGCAGTTTTGGCCTCCCAGTAACTCCTAAAGTACTTGCAACGCTCCTCACTGATCACTAGAGATACCTGGACCGGCAGCTAGGCAGCTAATGTTTCCCACTGTCACTTTGCAGCAAAAGCAAAGTGGAACTCCAGCCCTGGGTTGATGCCACTGCTTTAACTGAAGCTCTTCACTTGAAATGAGGTGCAAAGCACTGTATCTATATAGATATATTTATATTTATAGAAAGCTTATACATATATGCAATATATATACATACACACTGTGTGTGTGTGTGCGTGTGTGTGTGTGTGTGTGTGTGTGTGTGGCACAATGAAGAACAAAGTACATACAGCCCCTCACGTCATGGTGCATGCAGGACCCTTCCTACTTTCATCTATCCAGATCTCACTCATTCTTCTTTTTTTCCTTTTTCTTTTTTCTTTCTTTCTTTTTTATTTAATGTTTATTTTTGACAAAGAGAGAGGCAGCATGAGCATGGCAGGGGCAGAGAGAGAGGGAGACACAGAATCCAAAGCAGGCTCCAGGCTCCGAGCTGTCAGCACAGAGCCCGATGCGGGGCTTGAACCCGCAAACCGAGAGATCGTGACCTGAGCCGAAGTCAGACATTCAACCAACTGAGCCACCCAGGCGCCCCTTTATTTTTTAAATTTAAATCCAAGTTAGTTAACATATAGTGTCATATTGGTTTCAGGAGTAGAATTTAGTGATTCATCACTTATATACATCACCCAGCGTTCATCCCAACAAGTGCCCTCCTTAATGCCCATCACCCATTTAGTCCATCCGCCCACCACCCAACACCCCTCCAGCAACCCTCAGTTTGTTATCTGTATTTAAGATTCTCTTTATGGTTTGTCTCCCTCTCTGTTTTTATCTTATTTTTGCTTCCCTTTCCCTATGTTCATCTGTTTTGTTTCTTAAATTCCACACATGAGCAGATCTCACTCATTTTTTTAACATTTATTTATTATTGAGAGACAGAGAGAGCTAGAGCATGAGCATGGGAGGCGTAGAGAGAGGGGGAGACACAGAATCTGAAGCAAGCTCCAGACTCCAAGCTGTCAGCACAGAGCCTGATGCGGGGCTCGAACTCACAAACTGTGAGATCATGACTCGAGCCAAAGTCAGACGCTTAACCGACTGAGCCACCCAGATCTCACTCATTCTTAAAGGTCCTCACTGGAACCATCCCCAAGCCACTGAATTGCACACACCTCTCCTTCCTTTGATCTCCAAATAATCAGTTGTCTTTACTCTCTACACTCCACCTATTCCAAGTTCTTGAACCAAACCATCTAAAGGACCCAGGCCTCTCAGAAGCAAAACATCCATAAATAAATACTGGAACCTGAATGATCCTTCTTCTTGACTGTCAGTATTTCACCTAGTATAATTAACCTATAATTTATAGTGTCCATAAATGCCTTCAGAGAGGAGAGAGATCTATGAATCACCAAAAATTATATGCAAAATTGTGTGTGTGTGCTGTTTCTGGAAGAAGCTTGAAAAGCTTTCATGGAATTCCCAAAGGGATACTGAAGCCAAAAAAGTTAAGCTCCTCTGTTTTGCTAGGTGTTAAGCAATTATGTCACCTTTTCAGTCTTACAATGAGCCTGGGCATCCGTTTTACTTCAGCTCTAATTTCTAATAACAAAAACATGTCATTTCCAGAAATACATATTTTTTTCTTTTTAAGTGCTATTAAAAAATTTAAATGTTAAGTCTAATGGAGATTATGATAAAGATTTTTACCTATTGTAATATGTAAATTGTCCAAGGGCTTATGCCAGCTTGCTATCATTTTACACTAGACCATGAAGCAGAAACTTATGCACCTAAATAGAATTAGTGGTAATTAATTCTTACTGGTTACAATGAGAATCATAACCAGTAGCCTAAAAATGATGCTGAAAATTATTGAAATATGTGTCTAACAGAACTGCCTTGTCACTCTCCATTTCTGTCATTTGATACCTAACATTGCATTAAGACCACCAGGAAAACACTTCAAATTTCCAGAAAAAGATGGACCAAAAAAGTCAAATTCTCAATCTTACAGCTGAACATTCCTAAATATCTTTTATGCTCTAGTTGGCTTTTGGTGTAACAGAAACAGCTGCAGCAGCTGTACACATTTGGGGAGGGGGCTTCAATAAATATTTAAAACAATGAATAAGTACTTGACCTCTTTGATCACAGCTGTAAAAACCTAGGTAGAGAAGAAGAGGGGGAAAAAAAACCTTCAGTTTTTTTATTGTCTTTTGAGCATTTTCTATTTTGTGTGTAATCAGAATGTGTAGGGAGAAATAATATATTTGGAAAGTTAAATAAGATTGTTGTAATCCCAATCCTTCCAGGAGAAAAGATGCATACAGTTTTAAAAAGAGAGGAAATGGGGCCCTTGGGTGGCTCAGTCTGTTAAGCTAAAACATCTGATTCTTGATTTCAACTAGGTCATGATCTCACAGTTCGTGAGTTCAAAGCCCCTCATCGGGCTCTGTGCTGATGGCTCAGAACCTGGAGCCTGCTTCGGACTCTGTGTCTCCCTCTCTTTCTGTTCCTCCTCCACTTATGCTCTCTCTCTGTCTCTCTCTCTTTAAAAAATAAATAAATATTTAAAAAAAAATTAAACAGAGAGGAAATGATTCTAAAATCAAACTTCCGAAGAAAAATACTGCAGAAACAGTGTATAATAATAGTAATAATAATAGTTCACAATTCTTAAATAAGAGGTGTTACATAAATTAAAAACTTGGATGTAACAAACACTTCCATGTAAATCCTTATGGCACTCCTTTCATATCAGCACATGACTGTCGCTGTTCTCCTTGCACAGATGAAATAGAATGAGAAGGAATATGCCCAAGATGGACAGAGAGCAGATGAAGGACAGAAGGAAAAGTAGAGCCAAGGGATAAATACACATTCACTTCACACAGAAATTGGTGCAAATTCCCTCAGAAACATAAAATGCCATAATAATAGATGTCTTGCAAGGTGAAAACTATTAAGGAAAACCAGTGAAAATTTTCACATTACAATCTTAAAAACTTTAAACTAAGAATGAAGATAGCCCCTTAGATTTTGTAGTCCGAAGTACTATAAAACATCATTACAGTCAAAAACCCAAACACTGAAACAGATCTTAAAATTAAGGCTAGACTAACATATTAACATACCCAAATATGACAATGCAGTGAAATACACAGCATTCATAATTAGAAATGGAGAAAGTAACCTTCTTCAGTTTTTACACTTTATGACCTCTGGATTTGTTTACATTTTAAAATCCTCATTTCCTGTGTGATCACTAGGTAGTCCATATTAATTTGCAGTGTTCCCTAAATGAAGTACAGTGCAATTCAGGAATAAGACAGCAGGTTAATCCTTAGCTGCTCTCACCACATCATGGGTTCCAAAAAGATCTGCTACATGACAGAAGTTCAGTGAAAGAGGTGTTTAAATAGACTAACCCACTGAACTTATGCACTAATTCCATTAAAGAAAGGAGGTGAAAGGCTCATTTTCTCTTCCTTTTTCCGGCCATTTATTTTTATGGCTACATCAATTGTGCACATCAGGACTTATAAAGCACAGTAAAAAGAGTGTCAGTCATAAGCATACAGGGAGCAGAGGTTTAAAGGTAATATCGGAGAAGCGAAACCAAAAGGTGAAGTTGAGAATTACAGACTCAGTGCAACCTTATATAATATATTATCAGGGAGAGCCAAGTATAACAGAAAGAACTGGAGGAAGATGACAGGGAGGAGAGATTACATAAAATACTAATGTGCCCCCAGGGTTCTGGAACTAAATGGTGAAGGGTATGTCTAGATAAGCTAGAGAGAGTTCATTGTAAATTTGGAGTTCAGAGTATAAGATGACATGAATATAGAGATAAGAGCCTAAGTACCCAAGTCGATGACAAATGCATTTGTAGGCATTTTCACAGGAGCTTGGAGAATACACTGATTACCTGTGGTACCCCAGAGGCCTGAAAGAAATAATATGTAGTAGAGGGGGGAAGTATGCTGGGTACCTTAGTCACCTGTAGGATCAGTGTCATTAACAGCTGTCCTATTACCATCATTATGGGGCTCTCTCTCTTATTCATGCCATAGCGGTTTCCATGTTCATAATTATTTCCATCTATCTGATCTCAATTTACCTCTCCTGCCATTTAACTTCTTCAGGTCTTTGAGGAAGCAACTATTAAATCCCTGTCCCAAAATTGCTAAAGTGATCCTTCAGGAACTGAGAAAAGTTATCATAGATCCCCTTTATGAGACAAGCAATGTGTTATGTAGCCCCCAGTAGAAATAGGCTCGGGAGTGACCTAATGTACCTTGACAGTGTACCTTGACACGTACATTCACTCATTCACTGAATAAAGATCTACTGAGCACCAAACACATGTTAGGCTTTGTGACACTGAGGATACAGAGTTTAAAAAGTAAGTCTCTCTCCTCAAGGAGCTCATGGTCTGGGGGAGAGAGAGGCACACCAACAGTAGCAATACAATATGTCAACTTCTGCTAGGTTGGGGGCCCAGAACATGCCAGAGGGAGAGGGTAAGATGAAGGTAAGAGAGGTAAGATGACAGGGAGAATCAGAGTTGGCAAGACAAGGAAAGTATTCCCTGGATGTCCCCTAAAGGATGAGCAGAAGTTTGCCTGGGTGATAAATAGATGGGGGACATTCTAGAAAGAAACCACACAACTTCAGTTGTAATGAGAAAGTAAATTATTATTACCAAATTTTATTTAAGGGAAATTATCATTCTATTATTTCTTCAGAGGTATTCATCTTATTCTTTTGGCAGCTAGTTTCATACTCTAGCTTCTAAAGTATCATCGTGAACATTTACTGACACCACAGAGTGGAAGTGGCCCTCTTGCTCCAGGTTGTCCTACCAATGTCATTGAGCTTCCTTACTTCTTCAGCTGACAATCTGGCATCGCTGCCTCAAGATTCTGCCTGCCTTATAAACACTATATCTTTGCTTTCCTCTCCATCCCTGCCTTGCTTAAGTGCAATGGCTTTAATGCCAATTTCATTCTCTTCCATTCCCAATGGCTAGAAAGGAAAGAGAAGTAGAATAAGAAGATGACTTCACTTTGGGGTCCTTCATAACAACTTGTGTAGCACCAGATTTGAGCTCTCTAATGAACCCATTCTTATCCTCTTGGGTCAGCCACTCTGTTCAAATTTGAAAGACCTTCTTGGTTTCTGTTTCATCAATCTGTCATCTTACTTGGCACATGACAGGTGATATGCAGGTGGAAAGGCTCAAATTCCTATAAGCTTGGCCCTCAAATTTTGTGAGGAAAGTATTTTATTTATATATTTTTTTATTATCACCATCACTAAAGGTACATGAATAAGGGTATGTGACTATAGGTGAAACATAAAGGTTACAAATCATGTCTAATTGTTGGCAGAAAGCTAGAATTCTACCCCATTTTTCCTACTTAAGAAAGCATATTAAAAACATGTCAATTAAGGTAATTTTATATTATATTTATATTATATAGACTCAGATAATCTTGACTCTACCATAATTAATTTATAGCTTACTTATTCAAAAACACCAGAATTTTAAATATTAATAATACCATCTATTATTAGAGTCATCTCTCCAATGGTTATCCAATGCCAGTCTGCCTGACACTGTAGCTGGTTGTCTGAGCTATACTAGGAGACAGAATGCTGGTCTGTCTGGTCTAGTTTGCTGCATTCTGGTATCCTTCTAATCCACATGCTTTATCTGCATGGTATACTTAATGGTGAATAGCACATGCTTGGTCATACAGATGGTGGAGTGGCCTCTTGATTTAATGAGCGAAATGAAAGGTAGAGTAAGAGATTGAGAGAGAGAGCAGAGCCAAAGCTTAAAACTCTTAACCATTTCCTACTGTCATTTGAAAAAAGAAGAGTGAAAAGGAGGTGGTTAGAGAGGGGGAGGAAAAGGATTTACAAATATTGAGCACTTTAATTCTCAAAACCAGTCTATGAAATAGGTGCTGTTACTATCCCATTGCGTATGCTTGTGACAGGCTGGTAACTTAACTAAGAGTACAGGTCTAGTAAATAGGACAGACTTGACCTCTAACCTTTCTAGTCCCAAATACCACTCCAGCAAAAGCCTGTCCCCTGGATGACATTTTTCCTTTATAGGTGTCCACCACTTGGCTCCAGTCTACCAGGCTTATTTTATTCCTAAATGTCTCCATATCTCTGGAAGGAACCCAGAGAAAAGGAGTCAGCTCATTTCTCATTTTTCATTCACTTTCTGACTGCTCTCACAACTTCACCCAAATCAATAGGCTTATGTCCTCTCCACTATAGCTTTTCACTGCTCAGTAAGACCCAATTGGCTGGAGGCTCCTTTCATTAACATTAATAAGTAAGTAATTAGAACCTCAAATAGATTTCTGTTCGTATCAAATCTATGAATTTTTTTATAAAAATAATCAGTAGGTATAATAAATATTTTTGGTTGAAAATTTTAGTCTATTGTTCTTTATTATAGTTGTTAGACTATTATTACAATAAGTCAAGAAAAACCTGTAAATGTTCATTTTTTACTTACTTAAATTAGAGATAGTTCAATTTCTGGGGCATCTGGGTGGCTCAGTCAGGTGAGTGTCTGCCTTTGGCCCAGGTCACAATCCTGTCCTGCGTTTCGTGGGTTTGAGCCCCACGTGGGGCTCTGTGCTGACCAGCTCAGAGACTGAAGCCTGCTTCAGATTCTGTGTCTCCCTCTCTCTCTGCCCCTCCCCCACTCTGTCTCTCAAAAATAAACATTAAAAAAATTTTTAGAGAGATAGTTCAATTTCTAAAGCCTTTACAAATTTCTGCTTCAAGTAGCTTTGATAATACAATACCAACTAAATCTTTAGTGTTTTCATACTGCTAAACAAATAAAAATTTAATCAAAATGCCTTCTATAACTATGTAGTGCAATTTTTCTAAAAAAAGGAAATGTCCATCTCTTTCTGAGTTACAAATACATATGTTTATCATGATTATGTGGTGGCAGAGGTTCTAGACTCTAGAACTAAAATGTAAGGATTTAAAATTTGATGTTACCCATTTTTTAACAGAAAGGAAAATTACTTGATTTCTCTGCACTTCAGTTAAATAAACTAATATATAAAACAGTGTCTGGTATGCACCCAATAAGACTTGGCTGTTATTAACCTAGAGGGAGTATTTGCTACAAGCAATCCTTCTGAATTTAATTGGGAATTATTGTAAAGTAACAATACGTAATCTACAAATTTCCTCCAAATGTAATGAAATTTTAATACTAAATTTAACAGTGAGGATGATATAACAGTATACTCTGGAGATATTTAATTAAACATTCTTTGTTTCAATCTTGAAGCTTTCTTTTAGTATTCTGAGCCCAGTTTTTTGGTTGTTTTTTTTTTCTTTCCAGTCTCAAATATTTTCATTGGCCTTTTGAAAACTTCATAGGCACTAAGCAAGGAAGGTGTCTGTAGAGCTTGATGGATAGAATGGCCTTGGCCAAGGTAAATAGGACAGCTTTGAACCCTACCTTTTTGGGCTCCAAATACCATTTCTGTGACAGTCTGCTTCCAAGAGAACATTTTCCCTCAGCAAGAGTTTGGAAAGGTTTCTAGAAGTTTTAGTAAGGTTACTAAACAGGGATTCAAAGATAAGATGTAAAGCAATATCCCAGATACCACATGACGGCCAAAATTCTTAAATTACTTTTGCCTGAATTCAGAGTTTACAACAAAATCTAGGTCAAAGCTGGTCTTGCAATTAGGCATAGATAGGAGAAAGAGGGATTTATTAAGAGGGTTAGAACTGAGATTGATCCAAGAAGGAATATCCTCTTCAGTAGAGTGAGACTGTACCATAAGGAAAATGGTTGTCACGTCATTTTAATTCCAGAACATTATTCCTATGTGACCAAAGAATAAAATGAAGTTTTTACCTCAATATATAAAATAGACAAAATATTTACTCTTTCAAAAGGTTTGGATTTCAAGAACCATTATTTAGAAAAGTCTACAAAGAGTAGTGTATAATGTTATTTTAAAATTCTAAGGAGTTCTCAAAGTGAGCCATACATAGGACCGACCATGCAAAAATATTTCGAAAGTAATATGAAAACACTTTTGCCTTTTTCATTGTGTTGACATTTGCATTTTGCAAATCACATTGCAAAAGCAATGGTGTGTAAAACTGTCAATGCCTTAGCACAAACCAAAGCAGCAGTCCCAAACTGTGCCAGTAGTGACTGTATTTTTTGCCTCCACTCAGTCAAAGAATATAACTCTAGAATGTCCTTGATGAAGCAGTAAAAAATTTAATTTTATTAAATCTCAACCCTTCAGTATGTTTTTTTAGTATCATGTGTGATGGTGTGATGTAATGGGAAGTACACATAAAGCACTTCTGCTGCTTACCAACGTATAATAGCTGTCTCTAGGGGTGCCTGGGTAGGGCAGGTGGTGAAGTATCTGACTCATGATCTTTGCTTAGATCATACTCTCACAGTTCGTGAGTTCAAGACCCACATCAGGCTCTTCGCTGATGGTGTGGTGCCTGCTTTGGATTCTGTTTCTCCTTTTCTCTTTCTCTCCCCCACTTGTGCTCTCTCTCTCTCTCTCTCTCTCTCAAAATCAAAAATAAACTTAAAAAAATAGTTGTCTCCAAGAAAAGTACTGATTTGAGTTACAAACTGAACTAGCTGTTTTTGTTTTTTTCATGGAACACCATTTTTACTTGAAAGAAAACCTGACAGCAAACTATGGTATTCATATTTGGGTATTTGGCAAGCATTTTTGCAAAAAAAAAAAAAAAAAAAAAAAAAAAGGCAGGGGAAGATGTAGGGAGCCTGTGACTTCAGGAAAAACAATCAATAAGTTTAATAAATTTCAAGCTTTTCAAGCTAGTATTAGAATTTTGGAAAGTCTTAACTGCCACTATGAGCTTGGCCCCTTCCCAATACTTAAAGACGTTGCTGGCAATATTCGTGATAATATTAATGAATATGATGTTTTGATATTATATAACAAAATTAGTTACCATTTGGAAGATCTGCATAATTCAGTAAGTCATTATTTTCCAAATAACAATGCATGGTATTACACATACATTCACAATGGAAGACAGGCCAATGAATTTTAATGTAACAGTATTGCCATACACATGGCAACTAACTTCTAAACAACTATCATTTATCAAATTTTGGCAGAGTAGCAACGAATAAAATCTTCAATTATTTGAAAAGGCTATTAAAATACTTTCTCTTTGGGGCACCTGGGTGGCTTAGTCGGTTAAGCCTCCGACTTCAGCTCAGGTCATGATCTCATGGCCACTGAGTTCTAACCCCACATCGGGCTCTGTGCTGACAGCTAGGAGCATGGAGCCTGCTTCAGATTCTGTGTCTCCCTCTCTCTCTGCTCCTTCCCCGCTCGCTCTCGGTCTCTCAAAAATGAATAAATGTTAAAAAAAAATACTTTCTCTTTTCCACTTACATATCTCTGTGAGGACATATTTTCTTCATATCCTTCAACCAAAACAACATATCACAGCAGAAATATTGCAGAAGCAGATATGAGAATCTAGGTGTCTTCCATTAACCCAGGAATTTAAAACATTTGCAAATATGTAAACAATGACATCCACTTCTTTTCTTTTGGAAAATATAATTATTTTTCATTAAAATGTGTCATTTGTTTTAAGATTTAATGAGTTTAACTGCTTTTTTATTTTAATAAGTTGACATCTTAAGTCTTCCTTAGTTTTAATTTCTAAGATGGAATATCATTTGACATAAGCTACATAAAAAAAGGCATTCCTCAATTCTTGCAAGTGAAAAGTGTCCTGTGACCAAAACTTTTGAGAATCACTGCCCTATGGTTAAATGTATTCTAAGCCAGTAACCATTGTGACATCAGCACCAGGTCAATGATTACCAAATGAAAGATTCCATGCAGCTGACCATTACTTCACAGAGCTCTCCAGTTGGATATCCCCATAAGAAGCTAACAACCTAAGAGTGCCTACTATTGCCCCTGATGTTCTCCATAGGGCTTTCTATGATGTTACGAGGAAACAAATAGTACAACAAATAGTTGGACATCCAACAAACAGTAAGAAAAAGGCCATTTCATTCTGATACTGCTTCTTTTGACTGTGGTCAGGTTTCCTACTCTGGTTTTATTATTAAAGATGTACAAACTTTAAACCAAAAGGGTAAAAGCTGCTGCTGGGCAGATGTGGACTTCAAATCACTCCAAGATCCGACAAGCTCTTAAAAATGTTTACCATAAATGTAAGAACCACCCAGATTCAATTAGACATCCAACTATGACTTCCTATGATTGTGATCAAGATGACATGAGTACTGATGAAGAAATGAATCTTACAGTAATGCTCCAAGATATTAAAACTGCCCAAATTGAACTCCTCAGCCAAATGACTGACATTCTCAGTGTGGTATCCAAAATGCAGGAAAATACTGACTTTTATCAGAAGCAGATGGAGATACTGGAAACCAGAATGAATATTAATGAAGACAAACAATGTACAGTAACTAAAGATATCTTCTCTACGAAGAAACACATTGATGCTTTAAAGAAGAAGGTAACAGAACTGGAAAGCCAGAATTGTTGCTCCAGCATACATTGTTTAGAAGTTCTGGAAGGAGAACTTCTGGGTAAAGAGATCATAGAACAGCTTCACAAACTCATACAACCAGAAACTTTGAAGAACACATTGGCTTCTACACACGACAGAATCTCTTCAGCAGAACCAGAAAAAGTGCCCAGTTGTCCTGAGCCCACTGATCATCTTGAGAAGAAAACAATTTCCTCCAAAACTAAAACTCTGAAAAAAAGTAATGACCAAAATGCATTAAGAAGCCTTAGAAAAGCAAAGTCAAATATTTATATTTATCCAGACTTTAGTACATGGATCAAGCTAACTTTTGTCCATGAAGGCAGGTGGAGATTTTTCCTCAAAGCTACCAAGTTACAGGAATTCATCCAGGGGCTTCTTTCTAGGCCAACCATCCCTCCTGAGGAACCACAACTCATAACCCAGAGATATTGTCCCTTCACTGGGCCTATTGCGAGTTTGACGGCATTCTGTCTCTCTGTTTTCAACTATGTTTATTGTCTTTTTGGTTTCTCAAAAGAGGAAGTAACTCGACTATAGAGTCATTTTCTGCTTTGTTTGGCACAAAATAAATGTAACTTGGTTGTTCCAAGCATTGACACATCTTTGCAGCGGTTGTGAACTCCTTGGCAGTTTGTTCACTGTAGGCTTACGGCCTATGAAGTTTTTATGTGTCTCAGGCAAGATATATCATCCCATTGGACAATTGTGATGTATTTTCTGTCAGTGTTCTTGTTTTCTCACAGGCAAGTCATGAGGACTCACCCAGTGCCTGTGTTATAGATCATTGGAAGGAAAGAATAAAGAAGTCAAGGGAATAAAGAGCACATTTGGTAGTCCCCACATCAGTTTTCTATGTCCTCTTGTCTTAGTGGCCTTTGTAGATAAGATCTGTAATACCAGAGACAGACTCCACTAACAAAATTTTAAACAGCATGCAATGGAAAAGATAGCCACTATCAAAGCTACTAAAGTTAGAATTATAAAAATAAAGGGCACTGAAAGAACAAGTTACTGCCAGGAAAATATTCATTGCAAAAATGGTATTTTTTTTTCTTTCAACTTCAGCTTTATCTCCATCAAACAAAGAGGGATGCTACTGGGTATTTTTTACATTTTCATGAAGTGAGACAAATACCATGTCTTGTAGGTTTGATACAGAGGAAAAGGGAACCACTAAAGAGGCATGTGTGAACCAAGTAAAATCTCAACACTATGCTACACAAATTCTTATATGACAATGTCTTTTTTTTTAATGAGTCATATACTACATATCCAGGGTGGGCTTCATTTTTAGATATAATAGGTTATTGTGATCCTGATGTAATTTTTCTAAATATCATGCAGAATAGCTGCAAAAAAGTGTTTCCCTCACCACTTAACTCAGTAAATGAAATCTGCTGTCAATAGAAAGTCCTGTGCTGTTACACTACAAATATTCTTGGTAAGTGTGCTACTTTAAATTATTCTCAGCTAAGAACTTGAAAGGAGGGTTCTGGCAGTTAGTTAAGAACAACCCAGTTTCAAATAAGAAAAAGAAGCTAAGGTGGGTATAGAGGAAACTAAGGGAGAAGGAGGATAAGAAGACAGTACTGTCTGGTGCCCGCCTGGTAGTAATTATACATTATAACTTCTTTTACTTCCCAATGCATTTTATTTGATCTTTCTTTACTAATTTATGATAAGATGTATACACAAAATAACTTTTAAAATCTGTCAATGTGGGGCGCCTGGGTGGCTCAGTCGGTTAAGCATCTGACTTTGGCTCAGGTCATGATCTCATGGTTCTTGAGTTCAAGTCCCGCATCGGGCTCTGTGCTGACAGCTTCAAGCCGGCTTGGGACTCTTTCTCCCCCTCTTTCTGCCACTTCTCTGCTCATGTGTGCTCTCTCTCTCTCTCTTTCAAAATAAATAAACTTAAAAAAAATAAAATATGTCAATGTGCGACAGGTGCAGCATGGATGATAGTCCTATACCTACTCAGAATAAGACTGTATATGAAGTAGTTTGTTTTAAATGGGATAGCTGAGATAATATGGTAAAGTATCACTCTGGCAAGGGCACTAGAAATCTGTATGTATTTCTTCACCATCAGAGATACAAGAACAACCAGAGTTCTAGTTCGGCACGTTGTGTGTGACCCTCACATCGTAGAGTACAAGGCAAGATAGGCTGTGACAAAGATAAATGACATAACAACTTGCTTCTGGGAGAGTAAAAAGTGACTCAGCTGATGTTTGCCTGGGTCATCTGGGCTTCTGTATTAATGCACGCCTTCACTCTCTCCCCTTACATGCCCCCTAGCACTTGCTTAATGGTTCTAGAGAGGCAAAGAATTAGGGAAACAACAGAGGGCTGGGAACTGGAAGAGCTTACCTCTGAACAAATTCTACACCTACAACCTCTGTTATTTCATCTCAGCTAGCTTTGTTTTGTCATGTGTTAAAAGCAAATCATATTAATTTAGTAAATAAGTCTTCAGTGTTTGCTAATGGCAAGGGATCATGGAGGATAAAAGAAAAAGGAGACATTCCCTGTACTATAGATACATCACATCAAATGGGACAAACAAAATGCACAACTAATGTACAATAGATGGTGATGGAAAAAAGCAAAAGTGCTCCTGGTATTAGAGAGGAAAGAGGGTCGATGAGCCTTGTAGTAAGGAGCTTAGGTGAGGAGGAGGTGGTGAGGGCAGCACGCCAGGAAGAGTGCAGGAGTGGGGCCAGTAGGGAACATGGGAAATAAAAGCTACCAGGCATTTTATAAATGTAAAGCACTGATAGCCTATTTCAACCCCTTTATGGATCTCATTTTTCTCTTCAGGGATTCCTTGCCATATTCATTTTAACCTTCTGGGTTTTGTTTTTTGTTTTTGTTTTTGTTTTTGTTTTTTACCTACAGAAGAATGTTAGAGGAGCAGAAAGTGAGAGGAATACTACATGATTTTCTCATGGTCTCAGACTTTCCCCAGAGATGATGACCATTTGACCTGTTGATTCACATAACTTCCCAGTAAGGACAGGGAGAATTCTACTTTTGAGTCAATTATTTATTATCATCACCTACATGAGATCTCACATGACTCATTAAAATTATAACTCAACTTGGAACTACATGTGAGCAAAGTTTTCCCCAGTGCTTGCTTGCTTTCAAATTAACCTGCTTCTCAGCCAACTCACCTCCATCTCACTTGACTCAGAGGAAGTGATGTCTTTCTTGCCCATATTTCCCTTCCGGTGGTTTGCAGGGTCTCTATCATTAGCCCTCTTCATCCCTCCGTCTTAACCACCCCCTACCAGTCCTTTGTACTCAACTTACAAAAATATGTGCTGTGTTCCCTTGTGTTCCCCTCCTGTCTGGCT
The DNA here is from genome assembly GCF_046562875.1 of Panthera onca. Taxonomy (NCBI): domain Eukaryota; kingdom Metazoa; phylum Chordata; class Mammalia; order Carnivora; family Felidae; genus Panthera; species Panthera onca. The sequence goes on from NC_138347.1 coordinate 54,274,411, forward strand.
GATCTCTTTGAAGAAAAGACCCAACCTCCCTGTCCTTAACTACTACCCTCCCATTCTCTCCACAGCTCATATGATCATGTCTTCCACAACAGTCCTCTCTCTTCTGGTCCTCTCCCCATCACTCTGGCAGATCCCTCTACCACTACTCATTCCCTTGAAAGTATGATGATTCACTTTAATGGTGTTCAAATCAAAGTATTCCTAATCCAGCCTCTCTGGAGACCTACTGAGCTTTCATTTCAAGTGACTTGTCTTCATCACTTGGGTGTCTATGACAGTCACAAACTCCTTACTCTTAAAATTAGCCTTAATAACACTTCTGATTCAAACTCATGTCTCTGCCAGAATCATAGCACACGTTATCCATATCCCCAAACTGGGAATTACTCTCATCTTTTCCTCCTTCATTTGATGTATTAATCATCAAATATTTTCCTGTTTATCTTCCAACTCTTCATGGAATCCATCCTCCGTCTCTGTCCCCTGGTTCAGGCTTTAATTTTACCTCATTATAAATGAAAAGTGTTCCTGCTTGGTTACTCCAGCCTCCAGAATGTCCATAATCCAATTTTAAAAGTGTGATTTTTTTTTAATGTTTATTTTTGAAGGGACAGACAGACAGTCTCTGATCCTTACCCTGTACCTCAGACTCTTGAGGCAGAATTGGAGACTTCCTCAACAACCCCCACCCGTGTTGCTATTGGTTTTGTATCAACAGAGAGAGAGAGATAGGAAAACAGAGAATAGTATTTATTTTCACCACATTGTCATTTTGTGTTCACATGTCTGCCTCCCTCACAAAACTTGAGCTGTTTATGATAGAGATAGAAACTTAGCTGTTCAGTGAAGAAGGAGAAGAAGAAGAAGAAGAAGAAGAAGAAGAAGAAGAAGAAGAAGAAAAGAAACTTACCTGTTTACCTTGAACACCAAAATCAGTTTTACTGATAAGTTCTCAGTAAATGTTTTTGAACGAAAAAAAAGACAGAGAAGAAAACACCATTTTTCTCTACCAAAAAAGTGGGTATAAATATAACTAGATGAATGTTTATAATGTATGCCAAACATGAAACCATTGTACATTCATCAAAATGTCTCAGATCATTGTTACTATTAAATTAGATACATTAAATAGGAAGGTAGCACTCAATAGTAGAAGCGTAAGGACATTCAAAGCAGAATAGATCTTAGAACAGTTGTTTCCTGAACATTTATTATGTAATAGGCACTGTGCTAGAAGCAGGTGTACAATGGTAAACTTCATTAACTGTGATTTTGGCAAATTCCTTAAGACCTGTGTTCTTCAGTTTTCTCAAATCTAAATTGAGAACAATTTATCTCTTAAGGCTGTTGTGTTAATTAAATGAGAGCATGTGTATAACCTCCTCAGAACAGTGTTTGACTCAGTGGATACTTAACAAATGGTAGTCATTTCTTTCCTTTGCTAGACTGGAAGTTAACAGGGGCCACGGACCCTGCCTCAAGGAGCTCACATTCAATACTTTTGTTAGTCATAAAAGAGTTCAGACAAATAATGAACCAAGTGATGCGCTAAATACAAAGGCTGAAAACCAACCTTTGACTCCTTTATCCAAAGATAGTGTGATAAGAATAAGACAGGGTGTGAAGCTCTCCTCCTGTCTGGGCATTCAACCAATATTCCATCATCTGTAACAGCCATTCGCCAACCTTTAATTGCACACTATAAAAATAAGCATCAGAGAAAAGTATTTGAGGGGAAAGGGAGAGACTCAATTTAAGATAAATAACTTAGTTCAGTTTGGAATACTTGCTTGCATGGACAGACACTAAGAGTATTCTGTTCATTCAAAAACAACATTCACCAACATTTACTGAAATCAGACTCAATGCCAGGAACTAGCTGAGCTAGACATAAAGAAATAGAGATGGAAAAGACACCAGTTCTATCCTGAAGAACATACTCTCCAGTGGTGTTCTCTCCAGCTGCCAATTATTTTGGCCTGTGGCTTAGATTTGGAGTAGAAAACATAATGAGCACAGAAAAAGGATGACCATCCCAGTCCATGGGCGGGTTTGTCAAATCAGATGGTCGTAACTTTTTCCTGCACTTGGTTATGTTTTAGCTCTAAGGAATCGGCACAAGCTTCTAGGAACAGCTCTCAACGGGACTCTTCCAATTTTTTCTTTAGTTAAGGATCCCCCCCCATTTTTATTATTTTTTTAATGTTTATTTATTTTTGAGAGAGAGACAGAGTGCAAACTGGGGAGGGGCAGAGAGAGAGAGGGAGACAGAATCTGAAGCAGGCTCCAGGCTCTGAGCTGTCAGTACAGAGCTTGATGCTGGGCCCAAAATCACGAACTGTGAGATCATGACCTGAGCTGAAGTAGGTCGCTCAACCTACTGATCCACCCAGGCACCTCCCCCGCTCCTACTTTTAGATACTCCCCCTCTTCTCAACTCTTATTGAGGACAGGAAAAGAGATGCATGAAAATGCACCCAGGTGATAGCCTGATTCTGATGACATATTCTTTCCACCAGTCTCTTCAGAAAGGATGTTCCCACGAGACAGTGTCCTGATGGAAGGTGGCACACATTTTTTGGATATCCCAAAATCGAAATGTGGCAACCACTCTCAGTTATAGTGACCCTCAGTCAACTTACATTTGCCACCTATAAAGATAATAATTGTTTGATGTACAGTTTGTAATTGGATCACAGCCATCAGTGACATGGTTCTTTGTTGTTATAGCAATATTAACAAAATTATTCCTATGGCAGTCTCATTAGAGGAGCACCATAGGTAACCCAGCTGGCATGTTCAATATGCTATCTAAGAGGTATAATCAGAAGACAAATCAGGGATGACTTAATGAAGTTTCTGATCAGAGGCTGGTCTAAAGACAGTAAGTTATTGAAGGAGGCAAAGAAGAACTGATGACTGATGAGTTCAAGCAGGCTATTAGAGGACAACAAAGAGAGATAGAATTTGCTAGATTCAATCTTGTGGCAGCCGATAACAATCAAAGTTTCCTTCCTTCTCAGCAGTAAGATCCTAAAGTCATAAAAGATTAGCTATTGGAGCTCTAGTGTATAGAATTGTTGAATCAAATTCTGGAATTGAAACTAATATAACATTGTATGTTAATTATAGTTGAATTAAAAAAACATATTAGCTATGAAAAGAAACCTAAAGATTACCTAACTCAGTGATATTCAAGTGGGGGTACCCCCAAGGGGCTTTTTAAAATCTCCTGGTAGAGGGGCACCTGGGTAGTTCAGTTAGCTGAGCATCCGACTCCTGATTTCGGCCCAGGTCATGATCCCAGGGTTGTGGGATCAGGCCCCACATTGGGCTCTGCACTGACAGTGTGGAGCCTGCTTGGGATTCTCTCTCTCCCTCTCTCTCTCTGCCCCTCCCCCACTCATGAGTGCTCTCAAAATAAATTAATAAACTTAAAAATATATAAATTCTATCTCCCTCTCTGCCCCTATCCCCCACTCACACCCTTTCTCTAAAATAAAATAAAATAAAATAAAATAAAATAAAATAAAATAATAATAATAATAATGATAATGATAATAATAATAATAAGTAAAATCTCCTGGTAGATTTTTGCCAATTATTCCCTCCCAGTATCACACATCCATGGTTTAGGGGACATAAACTTATCCCTAACCCATTTAAGAATCCTGACTATAAGGTGCAGTATAACATAGGGACAAAGAACAAACATCTAGATATTAGACAGGCCTGAATTAATGAGGGCTATGTCATGCACTAGGTGTGTGACTCTGCTAAGTTTCTTAAATTCTGTAAGCAAAATTTCCTTTCTCTAAATTGGGGATAATAATAGAATATACTGCAAAATTACGTACAGAGGATAAAATGAGGAAAAGCACTTAGCTCAGCATCTGAGATATACAAAGCACTCAATAAATGTCCCATATAACTTGTGATGGTTAATTTTATGTCAGCGTGATTGGGCAAAGAGATGCCCAGATAACTGGTAAAACATTATTGCTGGGTGTGTCTGTGAGGATGTTTCCAGAATATATTAGCATTTGAATCAGAAGACTGAGTGAAGAGGCTCGCCCTCTCCAATTCAGTGGGCATCCAGTCTGCTGGGGTCTGAACAGAACAAAAAGGTGGAGGAAGAGTGAATTTACTCTCTTGAGCAAGGGCATCCAGCCAGACATTAGCATTCCTAGTTTTGGGGCCTTTGGATTTAGACCAGGACTTAGGTGCTGTTCTTAGGCCTTCAGACTCAGACTGGGACTCATGCCACTGGCTCCTTCTGTTCTCAAGGCTTTAGGTTTGGACAAAAACTACACCTCCAGCTTTCCTGGACCTCCAGCTTGAAGATAGTAGATCATGGGACTTCTCAGCCTCTGTGATTGCATGAGTTAATTCCTCATAATAAATCTCTTTCTATATATCTATATCTATCCTGTTGGTTCCGTTTCTCTGCAGAACCCTGACTAATATGTAACTATGAATGGGTAGCTAGCCAGTGGTTGAGGAAGAAAAAGACTGTGGACCAGAAAGTTAGTTCAACTCACTGAGGAGGAACCTGAAATCCAGAGGCATAAGTGAGTTCCTCAAAGCTACCCAGCTTATTGCCAGTCTGGACCAGATACCAGGGCTCCAAACACTGAGCCTGGTACTCTTTAGGCCAATTGAATTATTATTGGATTCTGATAACTGAACGAATAGCAAGATGTAGCAGGAAATACATTGGCCTAGTGATCAAAGACCCCTTTAACTGAGTCTCTCACCATCTGTGTGGGATTCCTAATGTTTCTTAAAGTAGGGCAATGCATTGATCAAGGTTAAGAAATCTGCCATTATGGCTATACAACCAAAATCCATGTTCCGTTATCTCTGAAACTTTGACCTTTCTCACCAAAGTTTGCCATGTTGGTCTTCTGTTATCTGAGCATTTCATCAGGGATCAGGTACAAATATTATATGCTAATATGTGCATATATATATATATATATATATATATACACATATATACATACTTATGTGTGTGTGTGTGTGTGTGTATATATATATATATATATACACATAGTCTCAAATTTATATCAAGTATACATATATATCTATATCAAATATATATGTATAGATAAGCCTTCGGATTAATTTCTTTGCCTACTGTCAGTGATACTGTTCTGGTTCCTATAATTATAGCTAAAAAAATAGTTGTAACAATATTAAGCAAGTGCCTGTGCTCACACACACACTCACACACACAAACTCTTCTAGGAGAAGCCTTAGATGGTACTTCTAAATGCTAAAGTATTTTAAAAAGATGAGGAGTTGTGGGACGCCTAGATGGCTCCATTGGTTTAATGTCCAATTCTTGGTTTCGGCTCAGGTCATATCTCACAGTTTTGTGAGTTCGAGTCCCACATGGGGCTCTGCACTGGCAGCATGGAGCCTGCTTGGGATTCTCTCTCTCCCTCTCTCTCTGTCCCTCCCCCACTTGTGCTCTATCTCTCTCAAAATAAACAAATAAAAACTTAAAAAATTGTTGAAGACCTGTGAATACTGTTTAAGTAGCTTATATGTTAAAGTTTGTTATATGTTAGAGTTTAATAGAAAACCTGTATTAATACATTTAACATAAAACCTAGTGAATCACTCTTAGCTTGTCTTCCTTCTCACCATCTTCTTTAGAACATGGGAGTGCTCTCTTTCCATATCTCTCTTTTTGTATTTTTGATAAAGTGTTACTTTTTCCACCCATGGGTTTCTCCCTCCTTTTTGCCTCTGTCTCTCTCCATCTATGTCTCTCCCTCTTTTTACATCCATCTCAGTCTTTCTCAGGGTGATGTGGCAGTCCATGTTGTCACACATAGATTCACTTGCCAACCAAGGTCATATGGACTTGCTGGTCTTTCCTCTTTTCTCCTACTCGATTTCAGTCAATGAACCTTCCTGTTGACTTCTCCCTATTCCTCCCAAATCCCCATCTAGGTATCCCTGGCATATTAATCAGGGTTCCTCAGCAACAGAGTCAATGAAATTTATTTATTTATTCTAATATTTAATATTTATAGAATATAAATATATAGTATATAATATAAATTATATGTACAATTAAATATGTTTATATATTTATATTATATAGAGCACTTATATATGTATTACATGTATGTATATTACATATATTATAAATATATAAATATTTTACATGTATTACATATAAATATAAATTATATATAAATATATAATTGTATATAGTATATGATATACAATAAAATATTAAGAGTATATAAATACATATAAAGAGATTTATCGTATGGTATTGGCTCACATGATAACAGAAGCTGAGAAATCCCACAATCTGCTGTCTACAAACTGGAGACCCAAGGAAGTCCATGATGTACTGTGAAAACCTGAGAGCCAGAGAGCCAACGGAACAGACAGCAGTGCAAGCATGAAGGCTGAGAACCAGGAACACCAAGGGCAGAAGATTGATGTCCCAGCTCACTTCAGTCAGGAAGAGAGTGAATTCAAGTTTCCTCCACCTTTGTATTATTCTGAGCCCTCATTACCTTAGATGATGCTCATTCACATGGAGAAGGCCATCTGCTTTACTTAGTTCAATTCAAATGTTTATATCTTTGGGACATACCCTCCCAGACACACCCAGGAAGAATTTAACCATCTGAGCATTCTGTGGCTCAGTCAAGCTGACAATAAAGCTAATGACCACACCTGATTTCCTGCTCCAACGTCCCCTCAACCTCTGCTGCTGCATCCATTCTCCAGACTTCCCTCCTCAGGTCCCGATCATGCCAGCAACCTTCTTTCACCTTCCTTTTTGTGAGGCTGCTTTCACCTGTCCTTTTTGTGTGGCTGCTTAAATGTCCATATCTGATCCTGGACTGTAGCTCCACTCTGATTAATTCTGTAGGGTAGGTCCCTAAACACTTTTCCAAATACTCACTACTTCCTCTATTTTTGGTTAATCTCCCTAAGTTACTCTCCTCACGTATCTTTCTTTTTTTACTCCAACCTTCATTTTTCCCCCCACAGAACTAATCATAATATAGAATACAATTTTAGTATAGAATTTATTGTGTATAATAAAGACAATTGAATGTTCCTTAGTCTAAATTTCAAACATAGGTGAGTGGAATAAGTTATAATTTAGCTAGGAAAATAATATTAACTGTAGTTTGGGTTTTTTTTTTACTTATTATTTTTCTATTTTCTTTTATTTGAGAAAAGAACTCTCTATGCTGAGAAAATATATGAAAAGGGGTCTTAATCTAATTTTCTTCTCTTTATTTGCTCTAATAGTCTGATCACTTTATAGCTTCCAACAAATTAATTTTTTTAATTTCTAAGGAGGGGTAGAAGGTATTTTGTTTGCCTTTTTTTGGGCAGGGGGTCTGGTTCACTATGAATGGCTTTTAGGATAAGCCTGTTTTGTAGAAACACTGATCATAATTCTGTCTTCTGCAACAATGAAAAATAAAGTCAAGAATGACATGGATAAAATAATTAAACAAAATTTTCTAAACTTTAGAAATTACTGAATTTGAGACAAGATAGCTCACATAGTTCCTCCTTTTCTCTGTCTTTTAAAAAATTCATACATTTTGAACTTTCACAATCCTAAAATATATTCCAATATATTTATATTTATGGAAATATTAAATGACTGAACAGCTTAAAGAAGACAGAGAAAACTGGACAGATTCAATTCACTATGACTCATCTAAACAGACCAAAGAGCTAGGCCTTCTCAGATTCATTTCTCTTTCACTTTATTAAAACAAGCCAGCTCATAAATAAATGGAATTTTTAATAAGGAGTGAAATTTCCCCAGCCAACTCTTCTAGTCTCTTGTTAATTTGATGTGTAGTGTGTCTGGTAAAGCCAGAAAGACACGTGTGGACATGTTGGGGCTGGACTACAGTAGCTCCCTCTCCCCAGCGTGTTCTTCTGCAGTCTCCACAGTGGGTAAGAACCCCAGTTTAGCAAAGCCCTGAATCAAATCTCCACCCCAATCTCCTCAGTTCCAAGTGTTTCTTTAAATAGTCCCCTTCCCAGGACATACATGGAAAAAGAAAATGAAGAATATATGTCCTCCTCCCAGTCTGTGAAAATTCACCATTTTTAACTGTCCATTCAAATAAATCCCAAATGGAGCAAGGCAGCAGCAGATTCCTACTACTATCATCTTGGGTTTATCTCATCATGATTATAAATGATCTGTTTATTCATAAATTAATTTAACAGTCACCGAGTGCCTATATACTGGGCACCATGTTAAGTACTTGGTAGTATGCTGGTGGGTAAACAGATATGATATTATCCTGAGGCTTCCAGGAAATGGTTTAGAAGCCCCCCCACCCAGAGTTTTTCTATTCCAGATGATTCCTCTTCTCACTTTTGCAGATATCAACCTGCTTTCAGTCTCTTTGGAGCCATTGCTATGTGATGACTCTTGCCTCCTGCTTTGGCCCTGGCCATGGCCTGTCACTGCTACCAACACAGGCTGCAGCACTTTCACTTCTCCTTGAGAATTACCATCTCCTCCTGGGATGCCTTCTTGGCTTCCCATTGTTCCCAAGAGGAACAATAGTGATTGGGATACCCAAAAGCCATGTCCTAATTTCTTCCACCATGATGCCTCCAACTACATTTCTGTATCTCTATATACAAATATATGCTTTTTCCGCTTCCTTTTATTCCCTGGCCCCAGATTAAGCAGAGATCTGCTGGAGGGGATTCTGGGGAAGCTTTCTTCCTTGATAAAAAGAGACACATGCAACTGGTAAGCACTTCCACATTTCTCCTTCTTCCTGCTTTAAAAGCAGAAATAATGACTAGAACTTCAGCACTTAAATTATGAACACGATTCTCCAGATTCTCTTCATGATTATGAACAGAGAATCACGGAGATGCTGGCCTTGGCATTGTTTAGCCACTAAAAAAAAAAAAAACAAAAAAAAAAAACCAAAAAAAACACCAGCAAACTGTACCTCACGACTTCTTATTGTATGAGAAATAAACCCCTATTGTTGAAGGGGTTGAATTTTTTTGTTACTCGCAGCTGCAGTTCTTACTGACATATTGCCATTGCCTCTATCCCAGCCAAAATTGCCTCTGCATCTTTGGGGCTTAGTGAATCTTTCTGTTCCTGTGCTGTCCACAAACAGGAGTGAAAAACTCCCCCCCAAAGTGTTATCAATCCTGATAAAGTCTGCAAGCACATCAGGACTCTCACGAATATTTGGTGCCCGTCAACTTTTATTTTGGTTGTTTGTCTGGGGTTGTGAAACCGGGTGTGAGAAGTGCAACCTGCAGCATGTGTATGCACTCAGATCTCCATGCCAGTGGAATGACAGGGATGCCGACTCATTTCAAACAAGGTTTTGACACCTTATCTCTCAAACATTCCCCTGGTAGGAAGGCACCCACAAATGCTCTCCTCCATCTTAATCTCCAAATAATATGGATACTAATTTTAAGCTCTGGAAGTATATATGTCAATGACCTCAGATCACTAAGATTGTTCCTTCTAGAGAATTTTGGTCATATTACATTCTAGAAGAGAGTCATATTTAAATATTCTAAACTTCACACTCATCATCTCTTTCTTTCCTCCTGTTAATAAGTAGCATTTTCTTTCATAGAAAATCTCTTGATCTGTGCAGTAAATCCCATGTCCTCCCACTTTCTCAGGAACTTCCCCCGCCCCCCTCTGGATTATATCCATGGCCTCTTACCTAACTTCAAACTTTCCTTCTTTAGTGGACCTCTTTCATAATCATTTAAACCTGCCATTGTCTCTCCTATTCTAAATTTTACTAGGCTACACATCTCCAACTAAAATTGTATCTATTCTACCAGTTACAAGATATATAGTTATAGCTTCAGTTTCTACTTCCTCCGCTATTGACTTCTCAATCTGCCTTCTGTTCTTATCACCCAAATCCCAGCATTAAGTCACCACTGACTTGCGTGTTGCTACATCAATGAAAACGTTCATATCTATCCTATTTAAACCCCCTGTTTCTATTGTTCCCTCTAGCAACTGTCTCTCCTTGCCTTCCATCCTTCCATGAACCTACACTTGACTCACTTTTCTTCTGACTATTGTCAGGCTGCTGTGCTGACTTTTCCTCCTCTACCCAACTTTTTTGTGTAGACCTTCCTCAGGGCTCAGCCTTGGGTCCTTTTCAATTCTCTGTCAAAGTGATCTCATCTACTCCTGTATTGTCAAACCCCATCTAGAAACTGTGGTTTCAAAATCATGTCTCCAGTCCACACTGCTCTTCTGAGTTACAGACTCATACATCCAAATGTTTAGAATATCTCCATTCGGGATACTTGAATATATTATAAGAATCTCAAATACAACATTCCCCAATTAAAGTTATTATCTGTAACCACCTTGCCCCAGACAATGTTTCTCCTCTAGTGTTCCCGGTCATGGTGAATGGTACCAACATCTTCCCAGGTGCTCCAGCCAGAGCCTGTGAGCCAAGCTTTACACATCCTTCATCTTCACAGATTCAATTCCACCACCACTCCTCCTCTCACCCATTTTGCCTTGTCCCAACCCCAGTTTTCATATGACAATGAGAACAATCATTTAAAATGTAATTCTGATCAAATCATTTATCTACTAAAATCATTTCATGGCACCCCAGTACTGAGTATTAAATCGAAAAATCTCTTTGTATTTCTTGAACAAACAAGTTCTTTTTGCCTCAAGACATTATATATGCCTCTGCCAGAAATTGTTTCCTCCAGACCATGCACAGCTAGCTATTACTCTCTCAGGTATGAGTTTAATTACTATTTTCTAAAGGAACTCTCTCCTGATTAAGTGAAAAACAGTGTCAGAGTCTCTATTTACTTTCATACCGTCTTGTGATTTTCAAAAGTAGGACTTGTATAAAGAGTACATGTATCATGATGAGCACTGGGTAATGTACACAATTGTTGAATCACTATATTTTACACCTGAAACTAATATAACACTATAGGTTAACTATACTGGAATTAAAATTTAAAAAACTAAAAGAAAATAAAGTCAAGAGCTCCTCTACATTAACGAATCAAATTTGGTAAATCAAAAACATCAACAAACATACATTTTTACAGATATGGAGAAGCTACCAGATGAAAGACAAAAATAGGACTTGTAATTAAATCTTACTTGTGTGATTATCTAGTAAGGAGACACTAACTAAATAAGTTAAGCTCCGTGAGGGTAGAGACTGGATATAATTTGTTCACTAATGCTTTCTCAATGTCAAGCAGAGGGGAACAGGAATACTGGGTGCTTAATAAGATTTGTTGGATACAGGGGGGCCTGGGTGGTTCAGTCATTAAGCATCTGACTTCAGCTCAGGTCATGATCTCATGGGTCATGAGTTGAGCCCTGCATCGGGCTCTGAGCTCACAGTGTGGAACTTGCTTGGGATTCTCTGTCTCTGTCTCTGTCTCTCTCTCTCCCTCAAAATAAATAAACTTGGAAAAAAAAAAGATTTGGGGCACCTGGGCGGCTCAGTTGGTTAAGTGTCCAACTTCGGCTCAGGTCATGATCTCATGGTTGGCGAGTTCAAGCCCCGCATCAGGCTCTGTGCTGACAGCTCAGAACCTAGAGTCTGCTTCGGATTCTGTGTCTCCCTCTCTCTGCCCTTCCCCCACTTGTTTGAGAGAGAGAGAGAGAGAGAGAGAGAGAAAGAGAGTTAGTTGTGTGTGTGTGTGTGTGTGTGTGTGCGCGCACACACACACTTCTCTCTCAAAAATAAGCAAACATTTAAAAAAAAAAAAGATTTGTTGGGGGCACCTGGGTGGCTCAGTCGGTTAAGCGTCAGACTTTGGCGCAGGTCATGATCTCACAGTTCGTAGGTTCGAGCTCCGTGTGGGGCTCTGTGCTGACAGCTTAGGGCTTAGAGCCTACTTCAAATTCTGTGTCTCCCTCTCTCTCTGCCCCTCCCCTGCTCGTGCTCTGTCTCTCTATCTCTCAAAAGTAAATAAACATTAAAAATTTTTTTAAAGATTTGTTGGATACATAAACTAAGTTTTATATAGTTCTGGCTTTAAGACCTATATTGACATCCTGTTCTATTCACAGACATAAATGATTTTAATTATGACTAAATACTTATGCTTTAACTATGACAAGTGTTTAATTATGATAATTATTTAATTGGACATATTTGTACATCCAGAAGTATGCAATTATAAAAAAAGGATATATTTATGCAAACTAAAAGAAGTTCTGGATTTTTCTAGGAAGTTTATTTTAGGGATTAGATTTTATTGTTCTTGAAGACTACTGGCCAGACAATCATCATGTATTTTTAAAAAGAGTCTTTAAAAAGTAAGAAAAAAATCAACTAACTCAGTAAAACTGGTATATTGCCCATCAAGTTTCAAAATATACTAGAATGACATTTTCTCGAGACATTTTCTAAGTTCAATGAAATTTTAATTCCAAACCTAGAGCTGTGAGATTAAGTAAGAAAAGAAACTGAAGAGTAACACTCTAAAAATTTTCTCTAGCAACATTCTAATACAAGGACTTAAAGGCCAGTCTGTGTCCCTGAGGTCCATTGATTAATACGTGTAGGAGTAGAATAATTAACATGGAACGAGAGACTACAGGAGCAAACCCTTGCCAATGAGGGAAAAGACCGTTGAGGATTTGAATTCTGAGAAAGTCCAAATCCTCAAGGGCTCTGATCTATTAACATCAGCATATTGTGGCAGACAGAAGTGAAAGAAGTAATTGAGGCAGTTTTCTCAACCTTGGCACTATTGACATTCTGCACTGGGTCATTCTTTGTTGCAGGGGACTGTCCTGTGTAGTGAAGGATATTTAGCAGCATGCTTGGTCCCTACCCAATGGATACCAATAGTACTCCCCATCACCAACAGTTACACTCAAAAATGCTCTTAGACATTGCCAAATGTCCCCTGGAGAGGCAAGATTGCCCCTGACTGAGAACCACTGAATTAGATAAAATCAAAGGGGTTGGGTAATTGAAAAAAAGTACAAATGGACACAAGTTTTCTATCATTCATCCGCATATTGATTCATACATTCATTCATTCCTTGGACAAGACACATGAATACTGGATACTGCATCCCAGAAAGGACTAGAGCACAGTTTCTGTTAAGAACTGAAAGTCTACTAAAAGACAAAGAGGCCATTGTTTAGAATGTAGCATGTATTTGCAGTTATGTGACATGTAGGTTTTAATGCATAAACAAAATTACCCAAGAAAGGTCCCAATCATGCTTGAAATGCATACTACACATGGCTTTGGTAGATGTAGGAAATTAGCAGTCGGCATCCAATTCAGCTTTACAGAATGCCCTCCTGACCTGCAGTTGGAGAGCCCTGAATCTTTTGCTGCCAGGTTTCCAGCTGCAGAGTGGCTCAGTCCTTTAGTTCTTTACATGATACTGAATCCACAAGAGCCCACTTTCTGCTGCTTACTGCTCAAAGGCACAGTCCTGGAAACTTTGGGTTTTCTCCAGCAGTGTTCCAATGTCCATCTCAAGCTCAGAGGGGGTCAGAGGTAGGTGCAGTTGGGGAAAGTGTGGCTTCTGGACCCCAAATGGCAGCTATAACACTGTGTTCTTGAATTCAAAAGGTTAGTAGTAGACTCCTAATTCCACTTTCCTGCTCTGAGAGAGGCAGTAACTTTCCTGGCAGGCTAGGTAGCAGTACTATTCTGGAACTTTTCTGAAAGAATTCAGCCATAAGTCTCTGGCAATCTGATGAATATGTATGGGCCTGATTCTTTGAATTATAGTTCATCCTGCTTAAAATATCTAGAATGAATTCTGTTTTTTTTAATTGAGCCCTACAACTCTATACAACAAACTGTGATAGCTCAGTGAATCTATCACACACAGTGTGATCACACACCCACAGTATGGAAACAGATCATAGATTCTTCAGTTAAGCACCAGATGAAGAATTTGGCTTCCATTTAGGGGCCATGCTGCATGAAAAATATGTTTGCTTTTGTTTGTGTGTTGTTGAATTGATACAAGTAAAAATATAAGATTGCACTGTAAATGCAGTGCCAGAGATAAGCGCAGGATGCAATATGGAAATGGTACACAGTCAGGAAGGTTTTCTAGAGAAGTGATATCTGAACTGAGTCGTAAAGTAAAAGTAAGAGTGTATGAGGGAACTTGCATTTGATGGTAGGGAAAAGGACAAAGCAAGCCAACCAGAGGATGTTCAATAGGTATGAAAAGTTGCAAAAGCATAGTATATTTACAGACCTGGAAATTGTTCAGGGTAGCTGGAATGTACAATGATAGGTAGGGAGTGATGAGAGGTGCACTGAAAGCAAAGAAAAGATCGTGAAGTAGGGGGAGCAATACTACCCCACATTTTTTTAGTCCGAGAGGACACTGATTCTAAGACACATCATCTATTTTATAAGAGCTCTGAAGGGAAGATGGATACCGTACACTAAATGTATTCATTTCTTTTAAAACCAACTAAAAATATCACTCATTTATCAATCTAAACTCCCTCTTTTCAATACCTAAATCAGAATTTGCATCTAAATCTTCTTGACATTTCCCTATAAGGGTCTAGAGGGTCTAGCTATCCTTCTAAATCACTTTCTGTCATTTTGTGGTTAGTTATATTTAGCCTTTCACCGGTGCCTGTGGTCTTGACTTTTTTTAAGATTGACAGTACATTTCAAGCCATATCAAATTATATTAAGATTTCCTCCTCTGCATTTCCTATTTGGTTAGACTCAGAGTTTTGTTTTTTTCCATTATTAAACTGCATAGTATTATAAGTCAAATAGCTTCTTTTAGAAGTTAGCCAGAAACTTTTAACAGGTCGATATTCCATAACCAAATAAAGGTCCTATGTGAAAACAAATTAACCACACTAACTTCTTCCTGCTTTGCAAAGCCTGTGATCTGTTGCAGGAGATTTGGCAAGTTTGGCACTCTGATTCCATCGCTTAGTGTACGATAGGCGATCTTCTATATACAGAATTTATTTTCATTTCACTGTTGCATCATAAAGATATCTTTTTGCAGACATCCTATGCAAAGAATTAGGGATACAAATCTAAGTTTAAATTCAACCACTTGTTATCAATGCAAAAAAAAAAACTGAACTGGAAGAACAATAGGATGAAGAGATTCCATGATGCATGGCTTTGTTCACAGAAGCTCAAGAAATTACAACTGGCACAATTCTACAACTCTCTTCTCTACCTGGAAACTTGTAAGACATTTTGACAGAGTTTTCTTGTCTTCAGAAAAGGTAAAAGATAAGAAAAAAACTTCATATATATATACATATATATATAAATATATATATATATACATATATATACAAATATATATATACATATATATATTTGTATATATATGTATATATATATCAGGCATACTGGGCCTGGAACAAGTCCAGGTGGGTCCCTGACATATAACAGGAAAACTTTTCCTTCATACCAGAAGATATGGGGTGTGAGTAATGTTAAGCAAAGAAGATGATTTGAGGTGAGAAGTGAGAGTTAAAAAAGGGGAAAAGAAAATAGAAGTTTCTGCTTTGGTAGAAGAGATAATTTTATCCAAAAAACAAAACAAAACTCAAAAACAAAACAAAAACCAGAGGGCAGATGACTCACCATCATACTTGAGAGACACTCTGATGTACAAATAATATATGGTTCCTTTAATTTCTAAAACATGCTTAATCTTCTTTTTGAATTGCCATCTTGCTAAATAGCTGTAGCATTTTAAAGTTGTTCATTTATAATATTTTGATTTTTCTGGTTTATACTATCTATTTATTTTAAGTGTACAATCTACCAGGATTTCATTTCCCTCTCCAACTGGTTTAAAAATCTTCTTTGCAGGGCACCTGGGTGGCTCAGCTACCTAAGCGACTGGCTCTTGGTTTCAGCTCAGGTCATGATCTCACGGTTTGTGAGTTCAAGTCCTGTGTCAGGCTGCATGCTGGCAGTGCAGAGCCTGCTTGAGATTCTTTTTCTCTCTGCCCCTACCTGGCTTGATCTCCCTCTCTCTCTCAATAAATAAACTTTAAAAGAAATAAATAGAATAAAAATCTTCTTTGGATGAATCAGTTTTATGTCTTGAAGATTTCTACCCTACCCTTCCCTTTAGGGATGAGAAGAATCCCTAAAGTGGTATCTAGAATACAGAATATGGGAAGGTGTGTGGCTAGTATAATTTCCAGCCAGCAGGGGCAGAAATGTCCTGACCCTTACTCTGCTCTCTGCCTCCACTCCACAGCAAGATCCTTTATCCACCACTTGAGCATGTGCCCTACTGACACTTGAAACTAATATTGGGACGTTGATGTAGCTCATGAGCTGATCTGTATGGTGATAAGGGTTCAATATCTCTCCCTGGCTCACTCAGTCCCAGCTCTGCCCACTCTAGAGTTACAGATCACACACACACACACACACACACACACACACACACACACACAGGTCTGGTTCTACACCCCCTGCAGCTCTTGTCTCAAGCCACTTCACCCCCTCCCTCATGGCAACACTCTCCTTCACACTGGCAAGCTCTCCAGCCAGTCTCTCAGGGAATTCAGGGTTCCCCCTCAAGGGGATGAGAAAATATCTAGATCCCAGCCATAGATTGGAAATTGAGAGTGACTTGGGAGAGTTAAATGTCGGCGTTGCTCTCCAACTTTGCTGAACTTTTGAGTGTATTTTGATGTTGTCAATCCCAGCATGGTGTAGGACACTCTATGAGGCATCTCCTTCCTGTGTTCCACATGTGAAAACAAGCAAAAGCCCTAGGTAGTTGATGTTTCCTGGATTTTTTATTAAACTTTTTTTTTAACTTTAGAGAGGGATATGAGCAAGGGAGAGGGGCAGAAGGGGTGAGAGAGAGTATATTAGGCAGGCTCCACACTCAGCAAGAAGTCCGACACGGGGCTCGATCCCATGACCCTGGGATCATGACCTGAGCTGAAATCAAGACGTGGGATCATGACCTGAGCTTAAATTAAGAGGTGGATGCTCAAAAATGACTGAGCTATGCAGGGTCCCCTGGATTTTTCTAACATGCTGCCTCTCTATTGTCCAGGCCAAAGCATGGAGAGAGATGATGGGGACTCATACCTGCCAGTTTCACTCTGCTTCTCCATCCTCCCTCCCTTCCTCCTTTTCACAATCTCTTGGACCCGGTAAGAGCTTTTCACATCCTCTGAAGTGATATCTAGAATATAGATTAGGGAAATGTGTGGCTCATGTAATATCTTTGTAGTAGTTAGGAGAACACTAGGTGTTGTAAAAAATATAATATATACCTTGAAATATTATGGCTTAACACAACAAAAAGTTTGTATTTCACCCATATTCTCACAGTTCATTGCATGTGTTCCCAGTCAGATGCCCTTCCATGTGGTCTTACAGATGCAAAGTTTCTTCCATCATGTAGTTTCTGATCTTCTCTTGGCCCTTAAGGGATCCTGCATTTCAGGTTGTGGCAATGACACAAATCATTTCCATTTGTGTACCATTGGTCAGAACTCAGTAACACAGTTAAACCTGAATGCCAAGGATGCTGAGAACTATAAACTAGATGTGTGTCTGTGAAAAAAAGAAAATAATTCTGGGGGAACAAACTTCATGGTATAGGTCATAGGCAAAGAGAAATCTTTTTATACTATGGAAAAAAACCACTAAATTTTGAGGTCTCTAGACTCGGTTTTTTATATTCTGAAGGAATTTTTATAATCCTTTTCTAAAAGCCGGATCTTCTAATATATCGTCTTGCTTAAAGTCTTATTTTGAATTTTAGAAGCTGAGAGTAAACCTTTTTCTTTGCATTTCTGATATACATGTAATCCACACAATAAGCATCCCTTGAAGCAAAGGGATATTTCCAAATACCCTGAATTGCAAAAGACTAAAGCATATTAATACTCTGGAAATAGTCCCTTTTACACAAAATTATTGTAGCACTGAATGCTGTTTCTGAGACTTCCAAAAGTGCCCAAGAAAGCTACAGAAATGACGCTATCCCTGAAGGAGGTCAGCAATCTAGTCTCATATACCACATAATAAATTAAGGCCCACAAGGAGACTGAAGTCCTCAGCTCCTAGGTTAGCTCAGTATTAATCAAATCTATTCTCCTTGTCTATCAACCTTTGGCCTCAGCAAGACCACCCTAACCTCCAACTTCAGAGTGGTCCTTGTAAGACTTGTTAAGATTTCAGATTTTATCCCAAAGGCTATGAGGAGAGTAACATAAATAGATTTACATTTTTGAGAATTTTGGAGGATTTTGGAGGCAGGAAGTTTATGGCAGTGATCCATAAAAGAAAATGTGAGCATCAGAATTCTAAAAATGCAGAAGGAACTCAATTAGTAGGTCAATTGGATGTGAGGATGGGAAGACCACAAGCATGACTGCCATATTTCTAACCTAAAAATCTAGAAGAATGGTGTTGAAATTCTTTGAGACACAGGAGGAGAAAGTTGGGAGTGGGGAAATATAATGAGCTCAGTCATAGGTATTCTGAGTTTGAACTATTTGTGGTACATCAAAGAGATGTTCACCTTAAGCACCTCGATATATGGCTCTAGAGCTTAGAAATAAGTCTAGGTTAATCCAACACATTTGAGAATCTCTCTAATAATAAAGGTATCATGAAAGTGGATGGATTTACCTTCCAAAATTTGTGTTAAAGGAAAAGAGAAGAGGAATGAAAGAAGATCTAAGAAACACCAACATGTAAAGAATCTGCAGGGAAAAAAAGGAGCAAATAAAGAGTGAAAAGAAACATCCAGAGAAGTAAGGGGATAGAGGGGGAAAAAAGAAGAAAAAATGAAATTATCAAGGAAGTTATCTACTTTTCTTTTTATTTTTTTTTCTACTTTTCTTTTTAAAAAATTCAAAAAGCAAATAGGAGTATAGGCTTTACACTGTTCCCACTTGTGGGATGCTGGGGGCCTTGAAGTAGTTCCATTCCATTCCATTCCCCTAACCTGATCTAAGTCTTCAAGGACCCACTTTTCTTCCATGGATGCTGAAAACTGGGGTAACAGGGGATTTATTTATACTGTGTAGTCGGACAGAGGATGGCTTTGAACAAAGTCTTGCACAAGGACAAGAAATAACACTACTGTTGGACAATCACCGCGCAATTCCTGGCCTGGACCAAGGGAAATTCTCATTAAGGTTGAAGGAGAAAGGCAACTGGCAGAGTCTGTGGATGACAAGGATATGGACTGAACTCTCAGAAAGCCCTTAGACACTTGACATTGTGTCAATTGACATTTTACATTGTCTTGCTCTGAAACAGCCCCCCTTCCCAGCTGGATTAGCCCTTTCAGGACCAGCTACCTTCTTCTCACCCCTGTAACCTCTCTGCTCATTTCCTCAGTCTCTGTCCATCTTCAGTTCAGGTTTGGAGGATGGCTCTCCTTTGGGGAATATGGGAAGGAAGGCTTGCTTCCATTTTTGGTGCCTCCTCAAGGTCCCATGGGGTTTTTAGACCCAAGTCAGGAAGACACTTTTAGTTGATCTGTCCCACTTTGTTATATCCTTCCAATGGGACAAAGAGCTCAAAGAGATGAGCTACTTCCATCAAGGGTGGGAGGGGATGTCAAAGGAGAAGGAAGGGAAGAAAAATGTTATGTCAGTGAGAAAACATCATTTACTATGTAAAATACTAGGCTGATACCAGGGGGCAGAAATCTGGTGTGGGCATCTGGGTGGCTCAGTTGGTTGAGTGTCCAACTCTTGATTTCAGCTCAGGTCATGATTCTAGGGTCTTTGGATTGAACACTAGTCTGGGGTCCGCACTGAGCATGGAGCCTGCTTGAGATTCTCTTTTTTTCTCCCTCTGCCCCTATCCCCTGCTCACTTGCTCGCTCTTTCTCTCTCTCTCTGTCAGTCTCTCTCTTGATTTCTCAAAAAAAATCGTGGTGCTACAGTCTGAATGTTTGTTCCCCCCAAAATTCACATGCTGGAAGAAGGTGGGGTCTTCGGAAAGTGCTTAGGTCATGCAGATAGATATCTTATGAATCCCACAGAGATCCTTAGCCCTTTTACCATGAGATGATACAAGAAGTCTGACCAAGAAGAGAGCCCCCCACCCAACCATGCTGACACCCGGATATTGGACTTCTAGCCTCCAGAACTGTGAGCAATAAATTTCTATTTATAAGCCCCATCCAGTCTGTGGTATTTTGTTATAGCAGCCCAAATGAACCAAGAAAGCTGGACGGTGTTAAAAGGGTGACTTTTGGACACAGTGTACTAAGAATACTATGTGTCTAAAAAGATAAAGATAAAAATGGCCAACAGAGATATAAGCTGTCAAGAGAAACAGATAGGGATGATAAGTGTTATATTGTTACATAGGTCAATTTTTCCAGGGCCTAAATCCCTCTTCTACCCCAAGAACAAATATGTTTCTTTGGATTGGACATTGGCTCTTTCTGAGCTTCAAGATACCATTTACAATGCAGGAGATCTGTAAGATAGTCAAGAGTCAAATCATAGAGGTACATGTTTTATCAGTCAATATTATCCAGTGTCATATCATTAGTTCCAACAAATGTGGCTGTGGGTCAATCCACTGCACATTTTTCCCAACCTCAGGTAAAACCATCAGCCAGGCCCAGGCCACAGGCCCACAATTTTAAAAGGTGCAAGTGGCACCTAACACCAACATCTCTAGCTCTGACCTCATCCTTCACCAGGAACCAAAGTGCTAGACTTCTTCCTATGAGACAGACTGGGGAGCGATCCAGCTCCTTATGTATCTCTATCTACATATCTTTAAAATCTTGCCTTCCTACTTTAATCAGAGGTATTTTGCCAGTGTTCCTTTTTCCACAGCACTCCTTTATATTAAAAATAATAATAATAATTTATATCACAGTGAAAATATTCAAAAGTACAGAAATAAGGGGGGATATAATCTTTCTAATATAATTCTTTTCATTAGAATCAATTGTAGTTTAATAGTTAAAAATGTTTTTTCTAGGGGCTCCTGGGTGCCTAGTCAGTTAAGTGTCTGATGTCGGCTTAGGTCATGATCTCACGGTTCATGGGTTCAAGCCCCGCCTCAGGCTCTCTGCTCTCAGTGCAGAGTCCGCTTCGGATCATCTGTCCCTCTCTCTCTCTGCTCCTCCCCCCACTTCAAAAATAAATTAATTTTTTTTTTTTTTTTTTACTCTGGAGCCAGGTTGCCTGGGCTAAAATCACAAGGTCACTATCTATGTGACTTTGTGCATATTTTCTGGCCCTTGATTTCCTCATTCAAAAAATTCAGAAATAATCCCTGCCTCTTACTATTATGAAAATACTGAAGCTCTTAGGACACTGCCTACCAGATGTCAAGCACTCAGTTACTGTTATCTACTGTTGGTTTACCTTCTTCAATTACAAACCCATTTTCAGCTTGCTAACTTTTTATGTTATCATTTTCTTTAATGCCCATCACTATGCCAAAGATAAAAGTTAGTCATTGATAATGATGATAATGCAAATGTTAAGAATCAAGTCTCAAGAGGTCAAAAAGGAGAACTCAGGGTTTTGGTACAGAATGGCTTGGACACCTTGGAAAAATATTATTGGAGAATCTGATCCTCACCCTTACCTGACCACTTACAAAAAAAAAAAAAAAAAAAATCAACATTTGTGAAGAAAAACACCAGCCCTCAATAACCCATTCGACTGACAATGTAGTCAGTTCATGCATTATTGTGTTTCATAGATTGCCCCCAAAACATTCATTCCATAATGACTGCAGCAAGATAATTTGTTGTAATAGAAGACATACCATGTTAATGTATTTTCCTTTTTTTTTTTTTTTTAAGTTTATTTATTTATTTATTTTGAGATAGAGAGAATGAGTGGGGAGGGTCAGAGAGAAAGGGAGAGACAGAATCCCAAGCAGGCTCCACACTATCAGCACAGAGACTGATGCAGGGCTTGAACTCATGAACCCTGAGATCACCACCTGAGCCAAAATCAAGAGCTGGATGTTTAGCCAAGTGAGACACCCAGGTACCCCTCATGTTAAGTGTATTTTCATACTAAAATATTAACAATAACCAATTCATCAAACTAATTCAGTAACAAAAATTATTACATAACCAAAAAAGAAAACTCATTAGTATTAGTCTGGAATCATCAAAAATCTTTCTTTTCCTTGTTTTCTTTCTTTTTTTTCTTTTCTTTTTTTTTTTAAGTTTTTTGACAGTGTCAGCTGAGAGTAAAAATGGACTGAACAATTGAGTCTAAGGTTAGAGATTATGGTCAGGGTGCTACTTTAATGGAATTTTTTATTATAAATGAAAAAGAATATAGGATTTTTAACACAGAGGAATAACCACTCTGACACTTAGGCCCAAAAGGCTAAAGAGAAATATCCTTAATATTAGCCTAACATGGTGACCTCATTACGCCTTAGTCAGTGTAATCCTTAGCCATTAGCTGAGATATAGATTTTTGTACATGAGGGCATTGTTCTCTGTGAAAGAAATGCCTTTAGAAACATTTCAAATAGTTTATCAGAAAAGCTTTCTGGTGAGGCTGTAGGGTTAGTGGTGAGAATGTGGCGGCAGTGCGTGTGTACACACTGTGGGGAGCCATCCGGATCCACCCTTCACGACTCGGGCACACATTTTGTCAGCTGCGAGGGGGACTGGGACCGGTGGCAGACTTCTCACAACTCGGGTCTCTCTAGCAAATGCCCTGGGGGAAAGGGAGATGACTCAGTGGAGTTTACACCCCCTATTGGGGGGCAGTCCACATCCAGTGACTAATTAGCGTGGCTGTAAGAAGGCTAGGTCTCTTTGCTCCGAACAACTCTAAAAGACCAACCCAGCAATGATGCTTCCTGTGATATCAGCTGAAGCCTTTGTTGCACGTATACTGCTCCCCTGTCCTCTTCATAGGAGTCATTCTGGACAGTATGTCCCAGTAAACTCTCTGAATACAAATCTCCACCTCAGAGTCCATTTCCCAGAGAATCCAAACTAAGACATCATGCATTTATTATTAATATCACTTTTACCAGAGGGTTAGTTTACTGATTTATAAATGTTGAAGGGAGATGGAGGTAGAATGAATTCCTGAATTTAGCCATACTACTGATATGGAAACAGCAAAGAACTAAGATGGTGGGTTATTATTTTGCTAGCCCAATATCTTGCATGTTTTCTCTCAGTGCAGATCTCCAAACAATTGTCTAAATCATAAAAAAAAAAAAAAAAAAAAAAAGACTTTCAGTCCACTTGTGCCCAACACTCCTCCAAACACCTCTTTACTACCACTACTGCCTTTCAAAGGCAGTAAGCAGTGTTGGCGTTGGGTGATCCTATGAGATTAGAAGGGCTTAAATCAAGTCCAGGCAGATAACATTGGAAGCAAGGACAGTGGAGATGACAAAACAGTGTGTCTTTCCAATACAGTAATAGACAGTATGTGGTACTTTAGATAAGCAATGAGTGACAGAGAAGTCCAGCAAGATATAATCACGACATGTCAACCATTGAGCCTCCACAACTTAGAGATCAAAGCAGCAAGGCATTTGACATCAAGGAGATCTAGAAGCAACACAGTTATGGAATTGAGGTTCAGAACTAACGTTCTAACGTGGTACATATGAGAAAGGCCTGGGCTCATGTTTGATGAAAGAATAAGTGTCTAAAAAGGAGCCACCACTTGATTCTCTCCCATATTCCTAATATTTTGGTTTCTCACCACTTTCTCAACATATATTCATCATAGTCATAATCACTTAAAAAAATATTGACATTGTATAATTTTTGGACAATATTCTTATGGGAAGAGACCTGCTTCCATTGTTGCAAATCCAGCTTCCCAGAGACTAGAACCTGGGCTTAGGCTGGCACCTTGGAATCCAACAAGGAACAGTCTAGTTGTCAAAACTCAGGCACAAGTATAAATAGCAAGACTTAATAGATCCTTGGCCAAGTCCTTTTGTCTAAAAGGAGGATTGATTTGTTGATCTCAGAGCCCTGTGTGGGGCTAAGCCTACAAGTGGGGATCAGGGAATCATAGCCACCGAGAGAGGAAACATGAGGTGAGCAAGGCAGGAAAAGTACTGCAATAGAACAAGGGTAAGACCTGGGACAGTCAAGCAACTATCAAGTTGTTGGAAGAAAGTGGCAATTTGGAGAAAGAGGAGAAAATCACAAGTGCAGAAGAACTCTGGAAAACCTTCTGGGAAGAAAGACACTGTAGGAATAAGAGAAAATGAAAACGAACACGTTCAACTTATTGCTTGTGAAAACTAACTTAGCCGCCAGCATACAAATAGGCATATCTTCTCTCACATGTGAAACCCTGAAGCTTTTCCCTAAAAGTGTCGAGTATATTCTCTTACTTATTCTCCACCCTAAGGAAAAACGAGCTCGTTAGTTTCCCTTGCCCCATAGTTCTGATAAAACCAAAAATTCTATTGAATCTAAACAACATTGGTCTAAATACATCCAAAGAGATTAACTCAGAAGGTGATGATGGATGGATCTCATATGTGTTTCATACTTGATAAAACTTCAACTATACATTATCTCACTTGAAGAGTGTTTTGACCTGGTATCATTTATTTTACAAATGTGAAAATTGAAGCTGAAGGTAATATTATAAGAGACATCTTGCCAGGAGGTATTGGAGCCAGGACAGAAACGGCAGTATCTGGACTCCCAAAGTAATTCTCATCACATCATTCCATAAAACCTCTCTTAACCTTGGGGCGCCTGGGTGGCGCAGTCGGTTAAGCGTCCGACTTCAGCCAGGTCACGATCTCGCGGTCCGTGAGTTCGAGCCCCGCGTCAGGCTCTGGGCTGATGGCTCGGAGCCTGGAGCCTGTTTCCGGTTCTGTGTCTCCCTCTCTCTCTGCCCCTCCCCCGTTCATGCTCTGTCTCTCTCTGTCCCAAAAATAAATAAAAAAAAAACAAAAAACAACAAACCTCTCTTAACCTTAACATAGAGATAGAGTCATATACCCTCTGAATACTCGATAAATGTCAATTAAAAGGATATTCTGTGATTAGCATTGTTTACCTGTGGCATGACATTTTCTGCCGTCTAGTAGTTTTCTAGACCTACACATGTCAAGTTACCTCTGGGAGCCCAAATTCTAACTGTATAATAAAGAGTTTGGATTAAATATTTTTAAAGATTCCTTCCAGGTATAAAATCTGACAGGTTTCTTCTCCAGTGAATGGGCAAAGCTTCACCATCTGGTAGCCTCTGGAGGAGGGGATATGTGTGTCTATCTGTGTCCGCACAAAAGATTTTCCATGTTAATTACATCCAAAGGTTGGCAAATGATGTTCATTAAAGGATATTTGATGGTTCAAAACTTGCCTATATTTTTTATATTCATAGGGTTTTTCTTCCTTCCTTTGAATCTTCTCATGTATATTTAAGGGAGTACTTAATAATTTTCTAGCACTAATCAACTGAAGTTTAACTTACATGACTCTATTAGTAATCAGTTGCTCACTAATACTGATACAAACTGTGAGACAGAGTTTGAGGTAACTTACTAAAGTATATCTAGATTTGCATTCACAAGTCCAGTTGTGTCATAAATGTAACTACTCTTCATAATTACAATTTTACATACATACATTTGATATATAAAACACTTGGTTCATGTGATTTTACAGTTTACAGCTTTCTTTTGCATACACCCACAGAGCTTTTTGTGCAATATTTTTGTGACCTTTGAGTCATCCCCACTTATTTCTTTGCCTAGACTATTGAGTGGCTCTGATTGTCCTAAATTCTTTTCTCTGGTATGTTACAAATACAGCCCACAAACTTTAGAAATATGCTTACTACCCAAAGATCCAACTTGATGTTTTACCAAATCTATAAATGGAGACTAATAAGAGACCTCAGTTATGTAAAGTATCTAAAATTCCAAAGTAATTCAGCTCTATATACAGACTAGACCATTTGTTTTCATTAAGAAGCAGGTGTCTACTGGGAAGCATTTGACTGGATCTCTTCTTCTGTGATAGACTATCCTATTTGGCAATTGTGAACCCCTAGCATTGAAAGAGATAGCAGAATATTGCTGGAAACATGGATTAGGACACACTAGGTTGTTTTTGGTTTAATTGTTGCTCTTCATTACTTTTGATGAAAGTCTGTTCATCTTAACAAATCACTTAATACAAAGACAAAAATGTTTAAAGTTAGGGGATGGTCCTAATTGTATGTGGGACTGAGTTCCTGTTTACCCTCCTGGGGTACTGACTGACAGGAATGACTGTCAGTCTACTACTTACTAAATAAGTGAGGTTGTACTACTCAAACTGATTTTTAAAAAAAAAATTTTTAATGTTTATTTATTTTTGAGACAGAGAGAGACAGAGCATGAATGGGGGAGGGGCAGAGAGAGAGGGAGACACAGAATCAGAAGCAGGCTTCAGGCTCTGAGCCATCAGTCCAGAGCCCAACGCGGAGCTCGAACTTGGACCGCAAGATCGTGACCTGAGCTGAAGTAGGACGCTTAACCGACTGAGCCACCCAGGCACCCCTCAAACTGATTTTTATATGGCATTGTATTTTCACATGCTTTTAGTGGTCTTGATGTACATACATTTGTGGAATTTTTTGTTTTTGTTTCTTAAGATTTTAAGTAATCCTTACACCCAATGTAGGACTAGAATTTATAACCGCAAGATCAAGAGTCACATGCTCTACTGACTGAACCAGCAAAGCACCCCCATAAACTTGTTTTTATTTTTTAAATTTTATTTATTCTTTTAATTTATTTTTTTTTAATTTTTTTAATGTTTATTTATTTTTGAGACAGAGGGAGACAGAGCATGAGCAGAGAAGGGGCAGAGAGAGAGGGAAACACAGAATCTGAAGCAGGCTCCAGGCTCTGAGCTGTCAGTACAGAGCCCGATGCGGGGCTCAAATTCACGGACCGTGATATCATGACCTGAGCTGAAGTTGGACACTTAACCAACTGAGCCACCCAGGTGCCCCTTTATTTATTCTTTTTAAAG
Organism: Panthera onca; assembly: GCF_046562875.1. Classification (NCBI taxonomy): domain Eukaryota; kingdom Metazoa; phylum Chordata; class Mammalia; order Carnivora; family Felidae; genus Panthera; species Panthera onca. The sequence continues at coordinate 54,301,439 of NC_138347.1, forward strand.
TTTGTTTACTTATTTTGAGAGAGAAGATAAAGGAAGAGAGAGAGAGAGAGAGAGAGAGAGAGGGAGAATACCAAGCAGGCTCTGAGCTCAGTGCAGATTCTGATGCAGGGCTCGAACTCATGAACTGTGAGATCATGCGTGATCTGAGCCAAAATCAAGAGTTGGACACTCTAAGCCACCTAGGTGCCCCAAAGACATTTGTTTTTAATTATCAACTTTTTTCCTTCATTTGACTTGGAGTTTTCCAACCAGCACTTAGCATTATTTTACCTTGTTATTTTCCCAGATTCTTAGATGTAATACTTTTTGTTTCTGAACATTTGGATACTTATAAAGAAAGTTATTTTTAATAAAAATAGTACACTAATCTGCATTTGACATTTTTATTTTATAAGTTGTAATTTTTTAATTATTTACTTTATCTAAGAGTTTATGAATTACTGTCATTGCACTTTAATATGCACTAATTGTTGTTTCATAATCCAATTTTTATTTTGCTTCTATATAGTTGCCTTTATTCTTTCTATTGACTTTTTCCTATAGTTTCTGTAATTAATAAACAATTTCTAAAATTTAGAACAGAATAAAACTATGAAAGCAAGATCAGGACCATATATACTCTGCTATAGAAAGTTAAATAGCCATATAGCCTTTTGTAGAATAATTATAGTATAAAGTAATATTCTGTCAACATGAAGGATAAAAATAGTTAACTTAAAAGTCCAAATGATAATTTTCCTAGGACTCATACTATAAGGGGCTGAAATATAAAAATAAATCTTTAATATATTTCTGAAAACTAAAATTAGTATATAATTTAATCATTCCTTTATATAGGAACAGTTGAACAAATCTATTTCTCAAGAAATAATGAGACAGAAATAGATGGCTTTTATAGTGTCACAAAGATAGAATTATTTTACTGCTTTAGTCACTACTGAAATGAATTTCTCTATTATATCATAAACTGGGCCAAGACACCATTATGGTACATATATGAATGAGTTGCCATCTTAAATTAATTCTCCTACAAAGAATGCCTCAGAAATTTGTGGAAATCCTTGAAGAATCAAAACATTTTATAAATAAAAAACAATTGACTGTGACTGAAGATTCATCCCTCAAGCAAGATAGAAGTTACAGAAATTGGCTGCTGGAGGTTTTTTTCTGACTAAAGTATTTCAAAAGACTCTGATTGAAGAAATCATGGTATTAGAAGTTACATGTTTATTTTAAAATAGATTATAGATATAACTGACATACTTATTTAGAAGAAAATACCCTTCCCATATATCTCTGGAAAATGAACTGAGATGCTCCTGGGCAAATGAACTTCTTACGAGTTTACATGAATCTAAAAGGCAAATAAATACTCCCAACTCTTCTAGAAATATGATTCTGAAAATGTCTTCACCATAATTTATATTTCTTGCCTATGCCAGAGTCCAGTGAAAGAATAAGTCATGACTGAAGCCAAGGTAAGATTTAAAAAAAAAAATTTAAGTTTATTTATTTTGAGAATGAAAGAGTGAGCAGGGGAGGAGCAGAGAGGGAGAGAGAGAACCCCAAGTAGGTTCCACACTGTCAGTGCGGAGCCTGATATGGGGCTCAAACTCATGAACTGTGAGATCATGACCTGAGCTGAAACCAAGAGTCAGAGGCTTAACTGACTGAGCCACCCAGATGCCCCCCAAAGTAAGCTTTTGATTAAGATCCCAGAGAAATCTGAGCACACAAGTTTGCTGAGATAAAGTATTCAGTGTATCAGCCCATCTTCCCATTTGCATCCTCTAGACCCTCAACATCATTTATTCTGATTAGCTGACAATCCTCCCCTATGCATATATACATGTAAGCTACTCCATTCTTCACCCTCCAGGCAATGGTCCTCTTGCAGACCTCCAAGGTCTAATCTCTGATAATCAGAGTAAATGGACCTAAATTTTACTTCCTAAAGTTATTTTTGACAGAACTGTGGTTTTATAAGGGGCTGTGGTCTATGTATAGAATGAAGATATTATTTATCACCAGACCAGGTTGTTTGGGAGGGAGTCAAGGGACTCAGTATAGTTACCTATTGCTGCTGTTGTCAATTACTACTAACTTAGTGACTCAAAACAACAAAAAAATTATCTTATAGTTCCAGAGGCCAAAAAGTTCAAAGTTGCTCTCAGTGGGCTAAATTCAAGGCATTGGCAAGGCTGGTTCATCATAGATGCTCTGAAGGAAGAATCTGTCCCCTAACTTTTTTCAGCTTCCAGAAGCTGCCCATCCCTTGGCTTATGGCTCCTCCTCACATCACTCCGACCTCTTGCTTCATCATCACATCTCCTGATCTCCTGCCACTAACTCTGATCCTCTGCCTCTCTTCCAAAAGCACTCTTATGATTACATTGGGCTCATCCAGATAACCCAAGATAATCTCCCCATCTCAAGATCCTTAAAGTAATCACATCATTAAAGTCCCTTTTACCATGTAAGATAATGTTCACCAAGAAAAGAGGCAAAACTGAAGTAAAACAAAAACATTTATTTGGGGTCTCAGAATTGTAATTTGGGGAGCACAGATTTGGGCAGTAATCCAAATTGTGTCTGCCTGGAAACAAAAGTCAAGGGCTTAAAAGAAAGAAAGAAAGAAAGAAAGAAAAACTTGTAGTCACTATTTGCAAAAATTTTGATTGGTGTTGGCAGCAGAAAACTAATCTTAACTGAATATAATTGGTTGCCATGCCTATCACTAAGCAAAGTCGCTTACTATAGCAAATTGCAGGTGTTCAGGCAGAGTCCTTGGACTATTTACAGTTTGGCCCAGTTCAAGTTCTGGTTTCATCCAGTGAGGACATGCATAAGGCCCACTTCCTTAATGGCCTCCCAGTTCCATTTTAAAAACCTTTGACATGAGTGACTCCATTTAATTTTATCTTTCACAGTAACAAATTCATGGGTTCTGGGAATTAAGGCAAAGACACATATGGAGGACATTATTCAGCCTACCATTGTTACCAGAAGTCAGAAGGTATAAATTGGGACTATTCTAACAAAACTGGGACACTGGGTCACCCTTCCCAATGAGAGGTCTGAGACAGAAAAGACTGAACATCGACGGCCATCTTCCCTCTGTGTACTTGAGATTGCCATTGCCAGGTGCTGGTATGCTGTTTCTTCTCCCACCCACAGTCCCATCTCTGCTGCTTGAAATAAATTCCTATTATTCAAGGCCTGTTCCAAAAGCCACCTCCACCGTGAAAGCTATGCAGCTCAGAGTCATCTCCCCCTTCTCTGCTTCCTTTTCAGTATTGATTTATGTCATTTCCTACTGCACTTGCAACCATCTACGCAATTTAATATAAACATATTTGTGAATGCGTCTTTCTCCTCTACCAGAAGTAAGCTCTTGATGGGAAGGACCATACTTTAGGCCAAAGCACAACCACATGCATTCAACACATGCAAAAGAAACATGTCCTCAGCCATTTCTAGGCCAAGGTCTGTTACTGCAGCCTCCCTAAGTCAAATTCCCGTCAGCCTCTCTAGGCAACTGACCAAGCGTACTTGACATGCCAGATAACTGAGGTGCGTTTTCTATACACTAAGGAGAAAAACATTTCACCAGAAACTTCCTTCACACTGGGTTAAAGCCAACATTTTGGGGACACCTGGGTGGCTCAGGTGGTTAAGTGGCCGCTTCAGCTCAGGTCATGATCTCACGGTTTGTGAGTTTGAACCCCACGTCGGGCTCCGTGCTGACAGCTCGGAGCCTGGAGTCTGCCTCAGATTCCGTGTCTCTCTCTCTCTCTGCCTCTCCCCTGCTCACACTCTGTCTCTGTCTCTCAGAAATGAACAAAAAAAGCCAACATTTTGATGGAATTATGTCTACTAACCGATGTGATTTTTATCAGTAGGATGCTGCCACCCTATCTGCTCATCTTGGTTATTTATTGTAGAAACAAACAAAAACCCCCCTTTGACAGTGTTTAATTATGAACTAAATGCTTTCAGATGTTCACCAACAGTCAAGTCATTTGAACTGGTTTTCGGTTTTTGGTTTTGTTTTTTTTTTTAATGGCAGACCATGATAAAGTAAAAAAAAAATTATTAGGGGAAAAGATACAAACTGCTACAATTCCATTGGTCATTATTTCTCCGAAAACTGTGTATAATAGTAGAGGTAATAAGTGGAATCCACAAGAAGGCATGTTCATTTAGTGGACCCCAAATAAGGATATTTATATGCTGAAGTAACCCAAAATAGCCCTTGGTATATTTGCTTCACCAGATGCCCCCGCAGCACAGATTCCTAATACTTTCAGCCAGATTTTAGTGTATCAGAAACTGGGAGAGTAAACATTGCAGAATGACTTACTAGGAAAGTACCTGGGAAGTCATTCAGACCACTTTTTTTTTCTTTCCACTATTAGCCACCCCTAGGTTCATTCACAACCCAGGGAAAGAAAAGCCCAAAATAGCCATCAAACCAAGCCTATTGTGAAGCAGCTGTCTTTGGTACATGAAGGCAAGCAGACAGTTGCAAGTCCGAAGTGCAGAGAGCAAACTGACTATACTGAAACAGTAATCATGCTAATCATCAACTTGTTGGCAAATGTGCTGCATTTGTATTTTCAAAGCATTCTATCATCATTAATTAATTAATGAGTGATAATCACTATTGCAGTGGCCTATAAAATTGTATGCAAAATTTGAAAAGAAATTGTTTTGTGTAGTGCGTACTTAAAAAGTGAGAGGGTTCTTGCTGTTTTTTAGTTTGTTTTCCACTAAAAGGTTTTCTAGTATTTAGAAAGTTTTGGTTCTAGTATTATGCCACTCCTTCTGCTGGTAGCATTCTTCCCCAGATAACTCTTGTCCATCTGTCAGATATCAACTCAAACATCATTTTCTCCCACAGACAGTTCCCCAGCCCTGCCACTATTTTAGGGACTCCTGCAGTCCCCCGGCATAGAACTTTTCACCTTCTATTAAAGTGCCTATTTAATTGTCTGACATCCATGCTAGACCATTGATTCCATGAGGGCTGAGGCCTCGTATGTCTTGTTCATCGAGCACAATGACTGATACATGGTAGTCGCTCAGTAAGTATTTCTTAAATGAATACAAGAATTTCCCATGAGAGAAAGCTAAAAAGAGGCTCTTATTTGCTAACATGAGTTCCCATTCTGTAAGAAATAATCTGCTCAGCATTCTACTTGCTTTATCTTATTTAATGCTCATCATGTTCCTTTGAGATAGGTACCAAGTGGGAAATTGAAGTGACAGAGAGTAAGTCATGCCCAGGATCACACTGCTGGATAGTGGTGAAACTGAGTCTCAGTCATGGGTTTCCTGATTCCAAACCTACACATCTCCAAAAGTGGTGAAGAAGAAAACAGTGGCTCCTGAAATCCAGAAACTGGTCTGACACTCAGAGCTCAGTCTCAGTGTTATCACAAACCGGACTGACCTCAGCGGCTAGGCTGTGTGTTCCTCCTGTTGCACATAAACAATCTCACAAAGCATCAACATCAGATAAGTGAGACAAAACAAGGCCACTTCATAATCTTGTCTAAGCACAGACCACAATATGGTCACTGTGAACAACTCACAAAATATCAAGCATACCCCTCTCCTGGCTAATATTTCTGGGTTCCCCCCCCCCAATTATAGCTTTACCCCTGCCCTCTCTATAGATAAGATTTATTGCTATCCCAGTCATGGCACTGCCCTCACTACCTGATTAAACTCATCTAGAGGGATTCTCTGCCCCCTTAGGCCCTCCTCAAAATCTCCCCAATCCTATAAGTCTTTCTTAACTTCCTCTTACTGAGATGCATCACTGTTCCTATGGTATGTGGCTCCCCTTGCTACAATGAGTAATAAACTTGACTTGTTGAACTACAAGTATATTCCCAACAGTCTCTGGTGAAGGGCATTGACAGTGAGTCATACAAGAGCATCCATGGTGCTGAAGAAAGAAAATGCCAGAAATTTTACTTATAAATTTTTGTTTAAAAGAATAAAAAAAGAATGCTAAACAATATTTATGTTTAGTATATAAATATGGCTCTCTTCTTCCATCTCTCCTTCTGTGAGATGGTCATGTGACAAATAAGGTGCATGATAGGGTAACAATAGGTAACCAGAAGGTCACAAAAGGACAAATACTGTATGATTCTTCATATATAAGACATCCGGAGTTGTCAAAGTCATGGAAATATAAAGTAGACTGGTGGTTGCCACAGGCTCAGAGAAGGGGGAAATGGGGAGTTGTTGTTTCACAGATACAGAGTTTCAGTTTTGCAAGATGAAAAAGTCCTAGAGATCTGTTACACAACAATGTAAACAGAGTTAACACCACTGAACTGTACACTTAAAAATTACTAAGACTGGGGCACCTGGATGTCTCATTTGGTGAAGCATCCAACTTTGGCTCACACCATGATATCACAGTTCATGAGCTCGAGCCCCATATCAGATGACCTCCAGCCCCACTCGGAGCCCCCTACTCTCTCTCCCTCTCTCTCTCTCTGCACCTGGTAGGATTCTCTCTCTCTCTGCCAATTACTCACTCATACTCTCTCTCTCTCTCTCTCTCTCTCTCTCTCAAAAATAAATAAACAGATACTTTAAAAAAATTTTTTTTTTAATTTTTTTTTTCAACGTTTTTTATTTATTTTTGGGACAGAGAGAGACAGAGCATGAACGGGGGAGGGGCAGAGAGAGAGGGAGACACAGAATCGGAAACAGGCTCCAGGCTCCGAGCCATCAGCCCAGAGCCTGACGCGGGGCTCGAACTCACGGACCGCGAGATCGTGACCTGGCTGAAGTCGGACGCTTAACCGACTGCGCCACCCAGGCGCCCCTTAAAAATTTTTTTAATGTTTATTTATTTTTGAAGGAGAGAGAGAGAGACAGAGAGAGGGAGGGGCAGAAAGAAAGGCACAGAATCTGAAGCAAGCTCCAGGCTCTGAGCTGCCAGCACAGAGCCCGACGCGGGGCTCAAACTCACAGACCGTGTGATCATGACCTGAGCTGAAGTCAGATGCTTAAATGACTGAGCCACCCAGGTGCCCCTAAACAAATAGATACTTAAAAAAATTTTACCAAGACAGTAAATTTCATGTTACATGCTTTTAAATTTTTCAAAAAATATTTAAATAATTTTTAATTAAAACAATTAAATTTTAAATTAAATTTTAATTTTAAAAAATAGAAGAGTGAGGGTTTTACCAAACAGAAGATTTCACAAAGTAACAACAGTTGTTCTCCTCCTAGATACTGGGACCTACTGCTGTTGACCTGTGCCCATTTAAGTGAATTTATGTATTATATTAGCTTAAACAGAATATATGTCATACTTGGTAATAATATATAAAGTAGCCAAGAAAATAGTTCTATACATAACAGTGGTTCTCAATCCTGAGTGCATGTGAGAGTGACCTGGGTTGTTTTTTAAAAACACTACCCTCTGAGTCCCACAGCATGTCAATTAAATCTGAATCTCCAGGGGTAGAGCCTAGGAACAGTTTTTCTGGTTTCTGGAATTTTTTTTGTTTTGGTTTTTCTTTTTTTTGTTTTTCTTAATGATTATTTTTGAGAGAGAGGGAGAGAGAGAGAGAGAGACAGAAAGCAAGCAGGGAGGGGCAGAGAGAGAGAGAGGGAGACAGAAGATCCAAAGCAGGCTCTGTGCGGACACCTGAGATCATGACTGGAGCCTAAGTCGGACATTTAACTGACTGAGGCACCCAGACCAGTTTTCTTTGTTGTTTTTTTTTAATGCTGCAAATAATTCTAATAGGTAGACAAAAGTGGAGAACCACTGAAAACAGGGGCTCGACAGAGATAAAGTTATCCTGACAAAGCACATAAAAGTTCTCAAACTAAAGGGCATGTTACACATTGTTCTTTCACAAGTGACAAGTGTTCCTAATTTATCGAAAACTTGCTATGAATAGTATTCTACCTAGCAGATTTTTTTTGAGAAATACATGAACTTTATCTTTCTTTTTGAGGAAAAAGTAACCCTTTGGTAACAAGTGAAATAATCAGTACTTTTCAAAAGAAATTTGAAAATGTGTGTTGGGAGATTTTCCATCGTTTTGTTGCTGAAAAAAGTGCTGTCGTCATAGCTGTGCAATCAAAAATTTGAAAACAAAGTTTTCTATTCTGTTTAAAAAGAGTTTGGATGAATCTGGGAACCAGTGTTAAAATATAGACTATTTATATTAATTTGTAAAAGGAACCAGTTGCCATGAAGGAAGATGGTAATTTACTACACAAATTTCAACTAAAACATTTCATAACTAGTAGATACTGGAAAATTGTCACAACTAACATTTTTTTTTTAGCCAATGATACATTTCTTTCACTTTAATCTACATATTTTGTGAGATTTTTTTTCCAGGAAGATAGGATTAAAACTAAAGATGGAGCTATAATTTCGAATTGTTATTTAAGAATGTGCTTAGTTTTTTTCAAAACAAATTATATTTCGTAGTAGTGCTCCAATTAACATATTGATATACCATCAAAAATAAAATAAAACCAAATTATACTTAAATATTATTTAATGGATTTCCTAAGTCTATTTTTAAATGTTCTTTATAACACATACTAATTTATTTATGTAATTAACAACATATAAATAAACATATATTGCAGCTGCACTTAAAAACATTGGTATTGGGGAGTATGTGCTAAAAGAAAGGTTAGAGAGGGGTGTCTGGGTGGCTCAGTGGATTGAGCAACCAACACTTGATTTCCACTCAGATCATGATCTCACAGTTTGTGGGATCAAGCCCTGCATCAGGCTCCACCTGCTTAGGGTTCTCTCTCTCACTCCCTCTGGCCTCCTCCCTTGCCATAAATAAATAAATAAATAAATAAATAAATAAATAAATAAAGCATTGCACTATACTTCGTCCTCCCCAAAAGTTTACTATTCCCAAATCATATAATATTTTCACATTAGCTATTTATTCCCAGCAAGTGTGGTTAAATCTTAAAATATTATTTATATTGCTTAAGGCTCTAAGTGTGTTAGAAGTAGGAGGGGGTTATTTATTTTGTTACGTAATCAAATTCAAAGCTGCTACCTCAGAAAAATCTGAGTTGAGTACCAATAGACCCAACTGGTCTAAAATAGCAATATTAGTAAGACTGACAACAAACAAACAAAAACCAAAAAACAACAAAAAAAAAAAACAACAAAAAATTTCAAATATAAAAAGTCTAAGAGAATATTCAACATAATCAATAACATCAGAAGTACACTTTGTTCTTTTAATCACAGGTAAAAATTTAAAAATATCCTCCTATTCCTGGAGTTCCAAAACTGCTTCTCCTGGTAGACTCTATAATGCAAAGTATTACTGACTTCTCTTTCTTTGTCCTTGTATTCATATTTTTTCAAAGATAAAGGTATAAAAGATACATTTACATCACTTGGTAATATAAGTGGGTTTTTATTATGAATTCTTCTATTAGGTGACTTTCCTATGGATGGAAAACTCTTAGGAAACAGAACAAAACAAAACAAAATAGCAATTCATTAAAGAAAACTCAGCCTATCTACAGTGCATGTCATAGGAAATTATGAGTGGTGTATATATGAAAGTCTCATGACACCTGTAAAACCTGATACGGCTATTTAAAATACACATTTCTGTCGTTCATCCCCAAATACATTGCCTAAATTTCATTCATGTAACTGGTTTTAAACACCGGTTTCCTATCAGCCTTATAATACAATAGCATTGCTTATATCTTGTCACTGGTCTTGGGGAAACCCAAACTAAGTATGTCTTGTCTCCTGTACTGGCAGGATCATGTAAGTGGAAATTAGAGACACTTTCTGCCTCCATGTGGTAAAGCCTCTATTTAAAAACCATTTTTGAACGTGCTTTGTTAAGGTTCAAAGAAGGAAAGACATGGGCCTGTAAAAGGAATCTTAAAATGGTAGGAAAACCTGCACATGTAGGCCAAGAATAATGGGTGAGTAGAGCCAGGGACGTCACAACTGTGTTCTGAGCCCTGGAGTTCTCAGGCAGAGGCCCCAGGGGTCCCTCTTGAAACCAAATCAGATGGATCTCCAGTCTCTTCCACTTGGTTCTTCATCTGACTTTTCCATTCTTTCATTTAAGAACTTTTTCGAAAAATACCTCTGCTGCCTTAAAAAGAAAGTATGAGCATGACCAGGTAAGGCAATGTTCTGATATTGTCTAATCCTGATATGGGTGGATGAGAAACCAGACAGTGAAAGGAATCAAGGGAATGCAGAGGGCCCACACAGGGGACACACTGAGTACGAAAATCAAGGAGCGACAAAGAAGTGGGCCACAGAAGATCTCAAATTTCTGTTTAGAGATGGAAAGAGGCTGAGAAGTTTGACAATGAGGAGCACTGATCACAAAGAGAACAGATTCAAGAAGGTAGGAGAGCCAACGCTGGGGATTTCTCACATACCTACAAAACCAAATGCTGTGCACCCAGTTCGAGTTTTCTGTTTTCCAAAGTGCAGCAATAATTTTCACTCTGAAAATCTTCCATCTTGGCTTCTTGTCTTGGCTATTTTATTCATTTATCTTGTAACGATAAAAGTATTATAGTTTCAGAACCAAAGAGATGGGTAACTTTTAAATAAATTATGATGGGAATACTAGCATGTTTATGTTGGTGATTTTTTTTAAATTCAGTGTAATCTTAATGAGCAGCCATTATATATTTTGCTTTATACTCTCAACATTACATGCAGAATAATGCAAGTTATTTAACTTCATTTTGGTGACAGAATCAAAATTAGCATGAACACTTTTAAAAGTTAAAAGCCTAGTGAGAAAGTTTCCTGTTTTTGTCGAAACTAAAAATTCTTAATGTCAGTTATAAACATATAAATACATTTAAAAAATAGAAAACTACTATCTGCTTAATACATGGTGATTTGAAACATTAAAAATAAAGTGTTCTATTTCTTTGCAAAAAAGCTTTCAAGATTAGCTTGAATGGTGCTTTTGTGTTCGTAACTTTGAGGTATAGTATAAAACAAATATTGTGGCTATGCTTTTGTGAACTGGATGCTCCTTTCTAAGTCTGAATCAGTTTCCAACATTTTATCCTTTGCACTTTTAATGTCATAAGTATTTGCAAAAGGTCCTCTAGTGAAGCTTTTTGCCAGCATCACTTCTTCTGGGACATCTCCATTTTTGTCATCATAACCACATGAGTCTACAAATTCACTGTCATTATTTTCCTCTGGTTGCACATTTAGAATCTCTTGAACAGCAGAAGTATCAACATTCCATGGCCAGTTCTTGCTTCCATACCCCCATTTACATGTGATTCAAAGTTCATGTCCAGTGTTACCACTTTCATTATTTTGTCGTATGTTCATTTTGTTGGCCAATTCCCTCTTTTTGTAAAAATGTCATGTGGGCTTACCACTGGAAGACAAGGAAGTGACATAACTACATGCTTTGCTGTCCATGCATAAACTGTATAACAGATATCCAGTGACCAGCCACAAATGGCAAGATCTCCTTCTTTATTATGGCTGAGTAATATTCCATTGTATATATATATACTACGTCTTTTTTATCCATTCATTTATCAATGGACACATGGGTTTCTTCCATATCTTGGCTATTGTAAATGATGTTGCAGTAATTATAGGGGTGCACATATCTTTTCAAATTAGTAGGAGGTGTTTTGGGGGGAGGGGGGATTAAATAGTCAGCAATGGAATTACTGAATCGTATAGTATTTCTATTTTTAATTTTTTTAGGAGCCTCCATACCATTTTCTAGACTGCACCAATTTACATTCCACCAACAGTAGAAGAGGGTTCCCTTTGCTCCACATCCTCTCCAACACTTGCTATTTCTTGTCTTTTTGATATTAGCCATTCCTACTGGTGTGAAGTGATCTCTCATTGTGGTTTTGATTTGCATTCCCTGATGATCAGTGATGTTAAGCATCTTTTCATGTGTCTGTTGGCTATAAAATTCATTTTCTTTTGATTATTAATATATTTGCTCCAAAATTTGTTAATATTCTTACTTTTTATCTATGTGTTAATTACTGGTAAAAATAAAGGTATATGTATAGTCACTGTACCTATCAAACACTTGGAAAATTTTGCTTGTCTCTTAAGAAAAAGTAATAAAATAACTCAGTAAAGATGTTACCTGACAATCATAAAACACATCATTCTGCTTATTATCTCTTTAAATTTTCTACTTTGCTATTAAATTCTAAATTTAATAACATATTTCTTTTTTTTTCTCTTCAATGCCAACATTTGTTTTCCCCAATATCTGAGCAACTAAAATGTTACCTTATTCTCCAGAATCCTCATTCTTGAGGGTTATTGGCCAGCCAACAGGCAGCATATGTCCTTACAAGCATAAGAAATAAGAAATAGAAAAGTCTTGCTAAAGGGACTTTCATGTCACAAAATGACACCTTCAATGATCTCTGAGAGCTCTCCTCATCACTGTTTTAGTCACTGAAATACTGCCACCTTCAGGAAGAAATGCGGGAATCCGCGATTACATTCTCTCTTGGGAAACCTAAATCCAGGCTCCACACTTCCTTTTCTTTAAACACAGCCTTGAAGTATCCTGTTATTTTTCCCATATATCTAAATATTAGTAACTTATTTCTGTATACTTTTTTTATCATAGACTTTTCTGCAAACAACTAGATCTTATAGTGAAAAGCTGTCCAGAAATAATAAGTACAGTTCACTATTATCAAATAAAAATTACTTCAATAAGGCCAGGGATTTTCAGGTATTAAATTATAAAGCATGAAAAGCAAGCTCGAAAATGTTTTCTGTGCTCAAATAATGAAATATATATAGAAATCTAGGTACATAGTTTTAAAAAAATAATTCCAAAAACAATGTATACATTTTATAAGAAAACTATTTCTTTAAATGTATTAAATTGAAGCTTCTAAAATAGAATCCCCCCCCTTTACATTTTAGCTCCTTCTTCATTCATGGGTTAACAGAAAAATTAAAAGCAGCTCTGTGCCGGTTTTCTTGTGTTTAAATTATTTCAGCTGACATCAAATTTACTCTCTTCCTCCCTCTTCCTCTCTCCCTCTGCTTTTTTTTTTCTTTTACAAATTCAACTTTTCTTTTTCATAATCTGCTCTTGATATATTTTTTTAACTTTTCCTTTTACTTATTATTTCTTTTGCTTATTTCTCATCTTCCCTCTCTCATTAGTTTACTTTTTCTTTATTCAGAAAGTCCATTGTAAGTTGTTAATTTCCTTCATGTCCTATAAGGAATGTAGACAATGCCTTCTTTCTGCCTTCTCTTTATTCAAAATCCATTCCATAATATTAGACAATGCCAGCAAGTACTTTTTAAAAACATAGTTTTTTTAAGTACAATTACTGTGATATGTCACAAATAAATTACATAGTCCAATTGCAAAGAACACATACATAAAAGCTCTTATTTTTATCCTCTAAAGTAATTTGATAGTTACAAAAATGTCAGTTCATCCTAGATTAATTAACAAATTGTATAAACTATAATCTCAATGTGAAAAAAAAAAGAACAGATGAATGGGACAGAAACAACCATAGTATAATATAGAATTTAGCATGTGTGAAAGTTATCATTTTTAAAAAGTGGACAAGATTGCTTATTTAATAAATGATGATAGAATGACTGTTTAACTATTTGGGTAAAAAAGAGATATTTTACCTCATAAATACACCAAAATAAAATTCCAAGTAAAATAGAATGATGAAAAATGCTCAGCATCACTGATCATCAGGGAAATACAAATCAAAACCACAATGAGATACCATCTCACACTGGTCAGAATGGCTAAAATTAACAACTCAGGAAACAATAGATGTTAGCAAGAATGTGGAGAAAGGGAAACCCTTTCATACCGTTGGTGAGAACGCAAACTGGTGCACCCACTCTGGAAAACAGTTTGGAGGTTCCTCAAAAAGTTAAAAACAGAACTACCCCATGGCCCCGCAATTGTACTACTAGGTATTTATCCAAAGGATACAAAAGTATTGATTCAAAGGGGCACATGCACCCCAATGTTTATAGCGGTACTATCAGCAATAGCCAAATTATGGAAAGAGCCCAAATGTCTATCAGTTGATGAATGGATAAAGAAGAAATGGTATGTATGTATGTATGTGTGTGTGTGTGTGTGTGTGTGTGTACATGTATATATATATACATGTGTATATATATATATACGTATATATATACGTATATATATATAATGGAATGTTACTCAGCAATCACAAAGAATGAAATCTTGCCATTTGCAAAGACATGGATGGAACTAGAGTATATTATGTTAAGTGAAATAAATCAGAGAAAAACAAATGCTTATGATTTCACTCATATGTGGAATTTAAGAAACAAAACAGATTAACATAGGGGAAGGGAGGAAAAATAAAATAAGATAAAAACAGAAAGGGAGGCAAACCATAGGAGACTCTTAACTATAAAGAACAAACTGAGGGTTGCTGGAGGGGTGTTGGGTAGGGGGATGGGTTAAATGGGTGATGGGAATTAAAGAGGGCACTTGTCATGTGCACTGGGTGTTATGTGTAAATGATGAATCACTACATTCTATTCCTAAAACCAATACTACACTATATCTTAAATAAGTTGAATTTAAATAAGATCTTGGAAGAAAAAAGAAATAGAATGAACTATTTTCTTAATAAAGGCTTATCTAAAAATGCATGTAAGTATTTGTCAGATTATAATGTATATAAGAAAGAAACAATAAAGAAACAAGATTGATATGTGGGGCACCAAAAATTAAAAGCAAATCTTGGGTACCTGGGTGGCTCAGTCAGTTAGGATTCCAACCCCTTGGTTTTGGCTCAAGTCATCATCCCACGATTCTTAGATTCAAGCCTCACACTGTCAGTGCAGAGCCTGCTTGGGATTTTCTCTCTCTCTGTCTCTCTCTCTCTCTCTCTCTCTCTCTGCCGCTCCCCAGCTTGTGCTTACATGCTCTCTCTCTCTCTCTCTCAAAGTAAATAAATAAACTTTAAAAAAATTAAAAGCATATCTGCTATAAATATGGTAAACATGGTAAAGTCAAATGGTAAACATGGAAAAATTATTTTCAGCATTAATGGCAGGTAAATGTTTAATATCCTTATACCTAATCATATCTTGCAAATAATAAGAAAAGGTAAAAGGCAAAAAATAAGCAAAGGTCATGAATAGATCATTCAAAAGAAGCATTCTTATTTTTTATTTTTTTATTTTTTTATTTTTTAAGTACTCTCTACTCCCAATGTGGGGCTCAAACTTGTAACCTGAAGATTAAGAAGAGTTGCATGCTCTACCAACGGAGCCAACCAGGTGTCCTTCAAAGGAAACTTTCTCATTTAGTACATATTTTTCAATGTTCAATATCATTAATAATCAACACCGAAAATTAAAACAGCACATTTTTGGGGCACCTGGCTGGCTCCCTTGGTAGAGCATGCAACTCTTGATCTCAGGGTCATGAGTTCAAACCCCACATTGGGAGTAGAACTTACTTGAAAGAAAGAAAGAAAGAAAGAAAGAAAGAAAGAAAGAACATTTTTGCTTCTCAAATTGATGAATATTTTTTAAATTATAATACTCAGTTTTAGAAAGGATGTTGCAAAAACGCACTCTCATATATAACCTTTACGGATGACAATTTGACAATGATATCCAAAGTTTTAATGCTTACCATTTGCACAGTCCTATATGTCCACAGGAAATAATAAAGATGTAAAAGAAATTTATATGTAAGAATAATCACAGTGTGGATTGATAAAATAAATAATGGTACATATTTAATGGGATAATATTCAGTTATTTATTCAGTTTCAAAAACAATTGCATTATGGCACAAAAACAGACACATAGACCAATGGAATAGAATAGAAACCCCAGAACTAGACCCACAAACGTATGGCCAACTCATCTTTGACAAAGCAGGAAAGAACATCCAATGGAAAAAAGACAGTCTCTTTAACAAATGGTGCTGGGAGAACTGGACAGCAACATGCAGAAGGTTGAAACTAGACCACTTTCTCACACCATTCACAAAAATAAACTCAAAATGGATAAAGGACCTGAATGTGAGACAGGAAACCATCAAAACCCTAGAGGAGAAAGCAGGAAAACACCTCTCTCTCACCGTAGCAATCTCTTACTCGACACATCCCCAAAGGCAAGGGAATTAAAAGCAAAAGTGAATTACTGGGACCTTATGAAGATAAAAAGCTTCTGCACAGCAAAGGAAATAACCAACAAAACTAAAAGGCAACCAATGGAATGGGAAAAGATATTTGCAAATGACATATCGGACAAAGGGCTAGTATCCAAAATCTATAAAGAGCTCACCAAACTCCACACCCGAAAAACAAATAACCCAGTGAAGAAATGGGCAGAAAACATGAATAGACACTTCTCTAAAGAAGACATCCGGATGGCCAACAGGCACATGAAAAGATGCTCAACGTCGCTCCTTATCAGGGAAATACAAATCAAAACCACACTCAGATATCACTTCACGCCAGTCAGAGTGGCCAAAATGAACAAATCAGGAGACTATAGATGCTGGCGAGGATGTGGAGAAACGGGAACCCTCTTGCACTGTTGGTGGGAATGCAAATTGGTGCAGCCACTCTGGAAAGCAGTGTGGAGGTTCCTCAGAAAATTAAAAATAGACCTACCCTATGACCCAGCAATAGCACTGCTAGGAATTTATCCAAGGGATACAGGAGTACTGATGCATAGGGGCACTTGTACCCCAATGTTTATAGCAGCACTCTCAACAATAGCCAAATTATGGAAAGAGCCTAAATGTCCATCAACTGATGAATGGATAAAGAAATTGCGGTTTATATACACAATGGAGTACTACATGGCAATGAGAAAAAAAGAAATATGGCCCTTTGTAGCAACGTGGATGGAACTGGAGAGTGTGATGCTAAGTGAAATAAGCCATACAGAGAAAGACAGATACCATATGTTTTCACTCTTATGTGGATCCTGAGAAACTTAACAGAAATCCATGGAGGAGGGGAAGGAAAAAAAAAAAAAAAAAGAGGTTAGAGTGGGAGAGAGCCAAAGCATAAGAGACTCTTAAAAACTGAGAACAAACTGAGGGTTGATGGGGGGTGGGAGGGAGGGGAGGGTGGGTGATGGGTATTGAGGAGGGCACCTTTTGGGATGAGCACTGGGTGTTGTATGGAAACCAATTTGACAATAAATTTCATATATTGAAAAAAAAAACAATTACATTAGAAAATACTCAAATATTTATAAAGTGACTAAAGAGAGTTATTAAACTATGTTACAGAATGATCATAATGTATACTTATACACAGAGAAAAGAAACTGACAACAAATTGTGAATTGACTTTTTTCAATTTGAAGACCATAGTTAATTTCCTTTCTTGTTTTAAAAAATATGTTTTTATATTTTCAAATTTTCTTCAATACTATAATATTCTAATCAGGAACAGAGTTGTTTTTAAAACATTGCAAACCCTTATTTCAATTCCATTTTTTAATGTTTATTTACTTATTTTGAGAGAGAAAGAAAAGGGTACGAGCCAGTGAGGGAGGGGCAGACACACAGGGAGAGAGAGAATCCCAAGCAGGCTCCATGCTGTCAACGCAGAGCCCAACACAGGGCTTGATCTTACAACAGTGAGATCACAATCCCAGACAAAATCAAGAGTTGGACACTTGGGGTGCCTGGGTGGCTCAGTTGTTTGGGCTTTGGACGTCAGCTCAGATCATGATCTCACGGTTCGTGAGTTCGAACCCCGCAGCCAGCTCTGTGCTAACAGCCCAGAGCCTGGAGTCTGATTCAGAATCTGTGTCTTCCTCTCTCTCTGCCCCTCTCCTGCTCACACTCACTCCCTCTCTCTCTCTCTCAAAAATAAATAAATATTGAAAAAATTTTTTAAAAAGTTGGACGCTTAACTGACTGGGCCATCTAGGTGTCTCTCAATTCCATTTTTGAATAAAATGTATTAAATGTGCCACTCTGGTGCAGATAGTGAAAAAAACTGTGCATGTGGTAGGGAAGAAGTGTATGGGAACTCTCTGCTCAGTTTGGTTGTAGCCTAAAACTGCTCTAAAAAATAAAGTTAAAAATTTTTTTTAAAAGATTCACAGAATACAAACTGGATGCAAGGTAGATCTGGCACTGCATAATACAGAATTTTAAAATAATATTGACTTAGTGTAGAAGCCTTTGAAGTGTTCTGATCAGGTGCATAATAAATTTTTGTATATCAATTTATTTGAGCAAATCTATAACTCACATAATGAGGATGAAATTAAAACATAATAATTTTTCATTTGCCTTCTTATTTACATAGGTAGGAAAAAGTGACCTAAGAGAAAACTGCCCAGTAGAAACAGAAGAGGCACATATGTAATTGTAAGTTATCTGGGTGCTGCAACAAAACAACAAAAATAGTAAAAGGCAATGGCTAAAATGGGGGCACATGGCTGGCTCAGTCAGTGAAGCATGTGACTCCTGATCCTGGGGTCATGAGTTTAAACCGCACATTGGGCATAGAGATTACTTAAAATAAATACATTAATTAATTAATTAATTAATTAATTTTTAAAAAACAATGGAATAGAATAGAGAACCCAGAATTGGACCCACAAATGTATGGCTAACTAAGCTTTGATGAAGCAGGAAAGAGTATCCAATGGAAAAAAGTCTCTTTAGCAAATGGTGCTGGGAGAAGAACGAAACTAGACCACTGTCTTACACCATACACAAAAATAAACTCCACATGGATAAAAGACCTAAATGTGAGACAGGAAGCCATCAAAACCCTAGAGGAGAAAGCAAGCAACAACAACCTCTTTGACCTCAGCCACAGCAATTCCTTTTTTTTTTTTTAATTTTTTTTTAACGTTTATTTATTTTTGAGACAGAGAGAGACAGAGCATGAATGGGGGAGGGACAGAGAGAGAGGGAGACACATAATCAGAAGCAGGCTCCAGGCTCTGAGCCATCAGCCCAGAGCCCGACGCGGGCTCGAACTCACAGACTGCGAGATCGTGACCTGAGCTGAAGTCGGACGCTTAACCGACTGAGCCACCCAGGCGCCCCAACTGCAGCAATTTCTTACTCAACACATCTCCAAAGGCAAGGGAATTAAAATCAAAAATGAACTATTGGGACCTCAACAAGATAAAAAGCTTCTGCACTGCAAAGAAAACAACAAAACTAAAAGGCAACTGATGGAAAAGATATTTGCAAATGACATATCAGATAAAGGGTTAGTATCCAATATCTATAAAGAATCACCAAACTCCACACCTGAAAAACAAATAATCCAGTGAAGAAATGGGCAGAAGACATGACTAGACAATTTCCAAAGAAGATATCCAGATGGTGAACAGACACATGAAATGATGCTCAACGTCACTCATCATCAGGGAAATACAAATCAAAGCCACACTGAGATACCACCTCACACAGGGAAGGGTGGCTAAAATGAAGAACTCAGGAAACTATAGATGCTGGTGAGGATGTGAAGAAATGGGAACCCTCTTGCACTATTGGTGGGAATGCAAACTAGTGCAGCCTCTCTGGAAAACAGTGTGGAGGTTCCTCAAAAAATTAAAAATAGACCTACCCTATGATCCAGCAATAGGACTGCTAGGAATTTACCTAAGGGATAGAGAGTGCTGATGCATAGGGGCACTTGTACCCCAATGTTTATAGCAGTGCTTTCAACAATAGCCAAATTATGGAAACAGCCTAAATGTCCATCAACTGATGAATAGATAAAGAAGATGTGGTTTATATGTACAATGGAATACTATTTGGCAACGAGAAAGAATGAAATCATGCCATTTGCAGCAATGTGGATAGAACTGGAGGGTATTATGCTAAGTGAAATAAGCCATACAGAGAAAGACAGATACCATATGTTTTCACTCATATGTGGATCTTGAGAAACTTAAAAGTAGACCATGGGAGAAGGGAAGGGGGAAAAAAAGTTACAGAGAGGGAGGCAGGCAAACCATAAGAGACTCTTAAATACAGAGAACAAACTGAGGAGGGTTGATGGACGGTAGGGGAGAGGGGAAAGTGGGTGATAGGCATTGAAGAGGGCACTTGTTGGGATGAGCACTGGGTGTTGTATGGAAACCAATCTGACGATAAATTATACTAAAAAAAGTAAAAAATAATGATAAATAAGTAATAAATAAATTAATTAAACTAGTGAATAAATAAAAGTAATGGTTAAAATAAATTTTAATAATATATTTTATGTAACCCAATATATTCAAATACTGCCATTTCATCATATACTCAGTATAAAAAATTACTGAGATATTTTACCTTTTTATCATATGAAGTCACTGAATTGTAAATTTTGAATTTTACATTTGCAGTGCACTTCAATTTAGTCATTAAATTGTCTTTGGAAATTTTGATTGGTATTTAGATTTCATAAAATTTGCAGTTGAGAAAGTAGACTAACAGACCCAGGTTTTTCCAAACATAATTAAATCTTCCTATAACCGAACTGAAAAATGATTTTCAAATTTAAATTTAAATAAATTAAAATTAAATAAGATTAAAAATCAAGTTCCTCAGTTGCACTAGCCACATTTTATGTGGCTAGAGGCTACCTTATTGGTTATCTCCCCACCCAGGAAGGATTACTAGTGAAATATTGACATTGCATATGCTACTTTATGGGGAACAGGCTCGAACACACCTACTACTCATCAAGTTAAAATCTAAATCTTAGTCATGTTAAAAGAACGCATACTGGGGATTCTTACCTACTTTCTTGGCCTGTCTTTATTACCACTGAATCATACATGTGGTGAGTTATTCTCAGCAAATGTATTTACAAAAAGAGAAGTAATATCCCCATACTGAAAATGAGGTATTGCTTCTGGCAATAAATTGCCTGCACGATTTCACTTCCCCTTGCTACTTTTAGGGATGATTCTGTCACTACATGATTTCTAATAGTAAAGACTAAGGGTGTGAAGAGTGCAAAATACAGGCATTGTGTTATTTTTAGGAGATGGTTTGTGACTGCGCAGACAACAGAACTTCCTCACATATTTAAAAAGTCTCGCATGACCCAAAGGAGTGGAACTAATGAACTGTCCAATGCTCAGCTGTGCTTTTCAGCTTGTCCAACAAATTGGACAAGCCCTTTACTGTTAGAAGCCATTCCTCTGGTGGTGCTAGTGACTGTAATATTTTAAATGCATCACAGACCGGACTTGAACTCTTACACACCTGTTATGTGAAGTCGTGTCCTGAGTACTAGCAGTGGAATAGCTAAGCTAAAATAGAGCATGCACATGAACATGGCTGCCAGTGACGTTACTGTTTGAAAAAATTATATCATGACAATTGTTCCTTCCCTTCCTCTGAATAAGTGTATGCCCCCAAAATCATCATCGTCACTTAGTACCATAAGTAAAAATCAAAAACAATTACCAGGGTGCCTGGGTGGCTCAGTTGGCTAAGCATCTGACTTTAGCTCACGTCATGATCTCATCAACTGTGAGTTGGAGCCCCAAGTCGGGCTCTGTGCTGACAGCTCGGAGCCTGGATTCTGTGTCTCCCTCTCTCTCTGCCCCACCGCTGCTTGTGCTCTGTCTCTATCAAAAATAAATAAACATTAAAAAAAAAACCTAGTATGTGGTATGTGATAACACATGTGTGTACGTGAACCACTATTTCCAGTGTGTCAATAAATCATCAACAAACTTTAATAGTACTGAGTGCCAAGAATTTCAACAGTGGTCAGGATACAGTGACATAAATGATACAGTTCCTAATGAGAGAGATTAGATTTGTAGACAGAAGACAACTAACAACATGGCAGCATGTAATTAAGTCAAAGCAAGTGAAACTGTATTGTTCCTCATCACATAATGGCAGCAAAAAAGGAGAGGGGGAAAAGGGGCAGGTAGGGGAAGTGAGAAGGAGAGGTGCGGGAGTGGGGCAAGGGGGAAGAGGGAGAGGAAGGGGAGGAGGACAGGAAGAAAGTAATTTTCACTTAAGAATGCCTTTGATAAAGCAGTGAAAATTATTAATTTTATTAAATGCTGACTCTTTAGGCCATGTTTTCTTAGTATTCTCTGGGATACAATGGGAGGGAGACATAAAGTACTTCTGCTACATACAGAAGTACAACAGCTGTCTTGAGAAAAAGCATTCGTACAACTGAGTTTCAAGTTGAACTAGTCACTTTCTTCATAGAGTGGCATTTTTATTTGAAAAAACAACTGACAGACTATGGTTTATCAGACTTGAGTATTTGGCAAATATTGTCTCAGATATAAACAACAGTAAGCCTGTCACTTCAAGGAAAACAACCAACTGTATTTCTTACCAATGATAAAATATGAGGTTTTAAGCAGATAAAATCTAAGATTTAGATTTTAACTTGAATTTTGGAAAACTTGTATGTAAAATTTTTCCTGAGGAAATCAAGCATATAACGAATGAATATGATGTTTTTGGTACTGTATGATGAAATTAGTCAGTTTGAAAAATCTGCATAATTCAGTGAATCAACAGTTTCCAAATGACCAGTGCATGATATTACAAATCATGCATGGGTAAAAGGTCCATTCAGTAAACCAATGGGCTTTAAGGTAACAGAATATGAAAAGTGTATTGATATGGATTTAAACTCCACATTTTTTTAAATTATCACTAACTTTTTAAAAACTACCACTTGAAGAATTTTGGAGTAATATCAAAGAATAATGACAATAATCTGAAAAAAGCTAATAAAATACTCTTCCCTTTTCCTACTATATATTTCTTTTTTTTTTAATTTTTTTTAACGTTTATTTATTTTTGAGACAGAGAGAGACAGAGCATGAACGGGGGAGGGTCAGAGAGAGAGGGAGACACAGAATCGGAAACAGGCTCCAGGCTCTGAGCAGTCAGCACAGAGCCCGATGCGGGGCTTGAACTCACAGACTGCGAGATCATGACCTGAGCTGAAGTCGGACGCTCAACCGACTGAGCCACCCAGGCGCCCCTACTATATATTTCTTTGAGGCCAGATTTTTTTCAAACACTTCAAACTATACACCATATCACAATTTTTGGAATGCAGAAGGAAATGTGAAAATCTATCTGCTTAGAGCCAGCTAGATATTAAGTTAGATATTAAAGACATTTACAAAACAGAAGACATCTTTTTCAGTTTGTTTTGGGAAGTATCATTATTTTTCATGAAAAATATGTCATTTGTATTAATATGCAGTGGCCTGATCATTATTATAAGTTAGTAACAAATAGTTTAAACATTTCTCCAAGTTTAATTCCTAACACAATGAGTATCCATAGATGCAATTCACATCAACAAAAGCTTTTGGGGTGCTGAGACCAAAATATTTGAGAATTACCGGACACACTCTAGGTAAGGGAGCTATCAGGAGGATCTAAGGAAACCATGCTATGAAACCAGGTACCCGTAATCTCCAAACATACTCCTTCCCCACGATCTTTTGAGGCCTTGAATAAATGGTATTGATTATTTAAATATGACCAATTTACATTAGTGTTCTTCAAATAACAATTGAACAATGTAACAATTGAACAAGTAAACAATGTTGTACTTGTGGAAATGCAATATTAAATCCCCCCAAGGCAGCAAAAGTCTGTTATTATTATCGGAGACCTACTATTTATTAAGTGGTAGGAGTAATATCTAAGAGAATAACTAACTATATTATATGAGATTTTACCATGCATCAGTGGTTCCTTTTCATGTCCAAAGTCTCCTTTTTAATATTTATTATCATTTTTACAACACTCCACGGATCTAACGTAAAGATATTGTCTAGCAAATAAGCGACATTTATTTAGTAACAGTTAATTCATTTTCCTGTTTTACAGGAAATACAGCTCTGTATTCATGTAACACCAGGCAAAGCAAACATAGCAGAATTTTAATGTATCTGCAGTAATTATGTGATTTCTGCTTAGATTGTTAAATTTTTAAAATAGTTTGTGGACACCTCCCTATCCCATTTTTACCTCCATGTATCTTTTGGGATATAGAAACTCCAGACTGAGATTATCTGTGGCATATAGGGGTTTTGTCTTTTGTTTTGTTTTATTAATTTAGGTTTTGATCTCAAATTGTGATAGAAATGAGTTTGCCTGTTTTTGCTCAGTCAGCAGACATCTGGGAGTCTAGATGTGTCCCCTACAGGAATACACTGTAGTCTCAGGATGTGCAGCAAGAATATATAAAAACTTTGGGCTCTAGAATCAGAAAGTGGCTCTCCAGTTAATAACTATGTAAACTTAGGCAAGTAGCTTAAGCTCTTTGTACCTCAGTTTCCTTATACGTGAAATGGAGCTAATGACATCTGCCTCATAGAGCTGTTGGGTGGCACACCAAATGACAGCCATTATCATTATGCAAATAAAGTAAGTTGTGTTAAACACCAATATACTGCTTCAAAACTTGAGATTACAAATATTTCATATTATTGCCAATCTGTGGCAAACATTTTTTAAAAAGAAACTTGTGGTTGGTCATTGGTGCAATTTTGGCCACCTTCAAAACATGGAATAAAACATGGTCCATACTCAGTGTGCAATTGCTTAATACATACATTTAAAGGTAAATAGCATTGGTCTTTAGCAAATTAAAAATTGCTCAAGTTTATCTTTAGGCACAAAGATCTGTGTTCCAGATCTCATGGTGAACCAGTCCTCTGGTTCAAGAGCTGTAAGAATGACTATCCAAAGAAGCAGGTGGGTCTCTGGTTTCTCTTAGGATAGGATTTTCAACCCAGTTTGGAAATCTCCTATTTGGATCTAGTCACTTTCTTTGTCCCACCTGGACCACAAGTCAGTCCTTCTCTTCTCCACTTCTAATTCCTCCTAAGCCCTCTCAAATTCAAATTTAGTATTTTCCTACCAGTTTCATACTACATTAATTAGTATTCATCATTATTTTGGGGAGATTCTACATTCTTACATTGTAATATGGACTTCCATGTTAATGAAATTTCTGACAGTTACTATTTAAATTCTTCCTTTCTTTTGTAATCCTGGCTGCATTTCTACAAAGTGTTACAGTGTTGGGAAAAAACATTAAAAGTAGTTATCAATATGTTTTGTTCATAACTGTAATAAAATGAAAACATCTTAGCTTTATGATAAATTCTGTAATTAAAAACTAATTCTTCCCTACTTTGCAAAGGTAGTTCAGGGATTAATTAAGGTCTTTAAATTGTGCATAAGATTTATGTACTTTTTCATTCATATAACTTAGAAGTTGTCACTTTGTAAAAACAATATTTAGAGATAACTGTAATAGCCTCTATATTTTTACATCGCATTTCCTTTTCTTAAAAAAAAAAATCAGTGCTCCACAAATGTATTTTTAATTTACTAAAAAAAAAAAAAAAAAAAAAAAAAAAAAGTGCTCGTTTCTGAGAAAACGTGGCTTTGTATACGATCTATAACGTCCTTTTGACAATTCAGAGAATTCAAAAATGCTAGGCTATCAAGGGCGATAGGTTTTCACGAAAATCCGGCCGCTGCCCGATCTCTCCCGGTCTGGACCAATCCGAGCCGCCACAGCGCCGCGATCTCGGAAAAGCTCTGCGCTGCAGACGTATGGCCTCGCCCGCAGACACACGCCCTGGCCCAACTGCCCGGTCCTCCCGGCTTCCCTTCCTAGATGCCTCGGAACCGTCACCGCAGTAATCTGATGACTCTATAGGTCAGCAGTAGTTCCCAACTTCTTCTATTAAGAGAAGTCTTTGTAAAATTCAAAACAATTTAACAGATCCCGCTGCCACCGTCCAAACACATTGTGATAGCCGTAGTTTTCTCTAGTGACTAAGAAAACTTTTAAAACGTCAAAAGCTTCAATAGTTCTGTAACACTCTCAAATGCCTGTACATTTTATTAATCATAACATTTGAATACATAGTAATTTATGCTGTGCGCTAAATTTACAGATGATTGCGCCCACTCCTTGCCCAGGGAAGCCCCAGGGTCCCCAGAAGGAGTCCAGGGTCCGAGGCCAGGGACGCAGGACCTGCTACGGTGGACGTAGAGGCGGTAGGTCGTGCCTCCTACTCCAAACGTTCAATTATACTCGTTTCTCAGGGACAGCAGGACGCTCTTCCTAATCGTCGCCGGGGCATCGCAGAGTATCTGCTGCCCCCTATCGGTGGTGAGGCGAACAATAGTCCGAATCCGGTTAGAATCAACTAGAAGAGGCCTCTTGAATAAAAGAATATTCCATGACTACGCAGTAGCGAAAGGACTCTCGGAGAACCAGTTTTTCGGAGACAGTCAACTCTGGCCGCCGCGTTTTCACGGAGGGGTTGGCAAGTGAAGGAGAGGATGTTGTATTGTGAAGGGGAATCTGACGCTGCTTTGGTGAAGGCTCAGGATGGGCGGGAGTTAGGGCGGGGTCCAGGATACCCTAAGGGTTCAGTTTATTTTCCACCCACCTATTCAGCAACCCACCTCTTCCTTCTGAAAACCTTTCATTCTCAGTCGGGATGAGGATATTCATTAGAGCACAGCGTGGGGCTCTCCCAATCCCCTGAAGCATCTGTCCCCTCATATTACACCTTGACCAGAGAGTCCAGTGACACAAGCATAGGTGACAAAGGCCATCCCACCCTGGGAAGCTGACTCAGCTGTGTCCCGTAATGGTCTCCCAACAGCGTGTTATTTCTCCAGTCCCTTTGATGGGAATATGGATATGCTTCAGAAAAGTAAAATAAATACTGAGAAGAAAGCTCCCAGTTACCCCAAGCTGCCACTGATGCCTGTATATGCGAAATTTTCTCCTAGAACTGCGTATGTAAAAATTGCCTCCACTTGGACATAGCCAAGACTAACAGGCTCAGAACGTGTGTGCCATTGTTACTCAGATATTTCCTATTCTTATTTTCATTAATTTCTTCCGCCCTACTACCACTCTCCTAACACACACACACACACACACACACACACACACACACACACACACACTTTCCAGTATCCTAACTTCTTCACTTATGTCCATATTTGCTCTGGCCCTTTGGGATGATGGCAAGAGGCAGATGAACGAAAGTGAGTGGGGGAAGGGAGGAAGGGGAAGAAGGAGAATCGTCTTCCACACCAGACTTTGTTTAAGCGGGAAGACACCTCCGGCGGCGGGTCTTTAGGACGACAACGGAAAAGTCCCACTAGGAGCTCACAGCACGAGTACTGGCGCCCCCAACCTGCTGGTGGCGGCAGGAGGTCTGGGATCTAGTCGGTCCCCTCCGAGGGTCCCGCCCGTCAGCGCTGGGGGGTCGGGCCCTCCAGTGTAGCTGGGAGTCTGGGAGAGGAAAGAGACTCCACTGATTCCGTTCTTCCTCCCAGCTCGCCTTGGCGGCGGCCGCCGGCCATGGCCCCGCCAATTCTGTGCTCCCAAGCGGCCGCAGGTGCCGAGTGGCCCATCCCGAGCGGCAGCGACGCAGGGCTGGTTGACCCCTCCCAGCGTCCAGCCCCGAGAGGGTCTTCGGTGCGTGGTAGAGGCCCTGGGCCCGGGAGCTCCCCGTTGCAGCGGCCTGTGGGCGCGGCGCGCAGGGGCGCGGGCGGGCGGCGGCAGCTCCCAGGCGCAGGCGGAAGGCGCGGCTCGGCCACGGTCACGGCCGCCGCCGGGTCTCGGGCGGAAGCGCGGGCTCCGGAGGGGAGGGGCTGCCGCGCCGGGCGAGGCCCAGGGCTCCCGGCCCGCAGCGGCGCCGGTAGTTGCAGAGCATATCTCAGGCGGCTGTCACGCCTGCCAGGCAAGGATGGCCCTGGTCAGTTTCAGCCCCGTTCCCGCGCGTGGTTGGGACAGGCCGGAGCCCACGCGTGTCCGTCTGTCACTGCGTCTTTCACTTCCATACATTAAGCCCCCTCCACCCGCACAGGCCCCAGCTCTGCGGTTGGTCGCTCCCGCGTCTGCCACCTCCAGGACCCAGAGCCGCCAAAGCAGCCTCCCGGCAAGCCTTGACTTCCCGGATGGGGCCATGCTTTTCTTCTAGGACAATCAGAGCTCCTCCCCTCCCAGCGATCTTTCTAGGAGGCCACCTCCAGAGATTTCGAGGCGATTTCCTCCCCCGCCGCCTTACTAAACTGGTAACTCCTCTCACCAGAAACACCGCGGGGGAATCACAAGCTGAATGTTTAGCGAGGGACCACCACCACTACCACCGTAAAAAACACAACTCAATGTGCGTGTAATGTTTTGATCAGTGGGTTAATGGGGGATAGAAGTTCGCTCTCTATTTTTCATATCCTTGATGTTCACGCTTTTTTAAAGTTACATTGTCTTGTTTTCTGCTCGGTCAACAACACGGAAAATGTGATATTGCTTTTTTGTGTGATTCAAAATCAGTTCTAATGACAGTGACTGAGAATTTCATGGCATCTTGTGAAATAAAATGGAGATGCACACCTAGGTGAGAGTCATTGTATTATATAGTGGAAGGCTAGATCCACCAGCAGCCCTTGAGAATCATTCTCTGCCTCTCTCAGCTCACCCCCTCTAGTGGGACTTCTATCATTTAATTATTTTTTTAATTATCATGAGACTCTCAGTCTAAGAGTAAGCATAGGGCAAAAGATTGAGCATAACACTTAAACAGTTCCCTCAAACTATCTTTATCCTCTTGGGGAAGTAATTCCTGGGCTAATAAAGAATTTCAAATTACAGGACACAGGAAAAAGTTGCTTAAAAAAAACACTGAAGTTATACTTCGTTATTTATTCACCAGATATTTATGGAGCACCAAATACACACACACACACACACCCACACACACCACACACACACACACACACACACACACACACACACACACCACCACACCACACCACACCATACACACATACTCTGGGCTATACAAATGATAATATATTACATCTATTGAATACTTAGTATTATATAGGCAATATAATTGTTTTAAAAGCATTATATCATTTTACCCTTTCAGAGACAATATAAAGTAGATACTGTTATTGTTATTTCTGCTTTATAAATGAGAAAAATGACATATTGCAGACTTGAAATAACTTTCTCAAGGTCGCCCAGGTAAGTGTTATGGCAGGGGGTTAAATCCAGCCAGTCTGATGCAGAGTCCACTCACCCACTACATTCTATCCTCCAGTCAGATCTGGGAATCTGTGTATTTTGGAACCACCTCAGATGAATCTGATGCAAAGTAGAACTTGAGAGGTATTGATATAATCACACTCTCTCATTTTCCTGATCAGAAAACAGACCCATAGAAATGATTTGTCTGAAGACACAGAATTAATTAATTGAAGAATGAGATCCAGAGAGCCACTTCCTGGTTCCTTGCCCTAAGTCCTTTCTACCATCCAAACCACACTGGCTCAGTCCAGGAGGAGTCAAGGAATGTAAATAACTTAACAGTTACAATAAATGTACAGTAAAATCTTGATTATCCTTAGCTTTCTCTTCTAATTGCTTGCCTTCTGGAAATTTGAGTGCTGTAGTTCCTCTCCCAGAGGGAGACAGAAACCAGGTGACATTCAATTATTTTATTTCTGCTTATATCAACTGGTAAGAACTCTAATATTAAAAATAAAAAAAGGGTGGGGGGAGCCAGAGAGGTTTGGTGACAGAAAAGGCTAAAACAAGTTCCTAAAATAAGACCTGCAGATGATCCCTGGATTTTGGTTTTCCCTACTACCAATAATTCTCATTGCTGTGGTGAAGGTCTAAAGAGGGAAAGAAGCAAAATGGATGCTCTCATCTTTTTTTTTTAATTTTGTCTTATTATTATGTTTGTTTTAGAGAGAGAGAGAGACAGACAGACAGAATGTGAGTGGGGGAGGGGCAGAGAGAGAGGGAGACACAGAATCCGAAGCAAGGCTCCAGGCTCTGGGCTGTCAGCACAGAGCCCGATGCAGGGCTTTAACCCATGAGTGTGAGATCATGACCTAAGTCGAAGTCGGACGCTCAACCAACTGAGCCACCCAGGCGCCCCAGATGCTTTCATCTTAAGGCTACCATTCCTCTACTCTTCCTGTGTACCCAAGTCTTGCCCATTGCTGATACTTGAAAAGTAGAATAAAGGAGAAGGAAATAAATGAAGAGAGTATGATGAATGACTCGAGCAATTTCTTTGTTTTGGAGAATAGAAGGGTTCTAGGGCTAAGAGGAAATAAATAACTAGGCTGCTATTCCTCCATCCTCAGCCTCAAGCACTGAGCATAGATAGTCCTACATTGTCATTAAACAAATAGATTTAGCCTGCTTATAACATCCCAACTTCTTTTAAAAAATTTTTCTTTGGAATCTCTTGAATCATAGACATGTTGAGAGGCTATGCAAGTACCATGGGGGCTGCTGCCTTTTCTCAACAACTGTGACCACGTTATTTCCTCACTTAAAAATCACTTGCTGATTCCCTAGCAACTCTAGAGAATAACATTTGACTCCCTAACAAGGCAAACAAAATATTATATGATTTTCTCTGACTAGTTTGGTTGGGGCAGAAGTGAGGAAACTAAGTCAATTTGGTTTCTGGGAAGAGAGAACTGAAAAAAAGTGAGGGATAATCTCCTGGTGAGGGGAATCATGTAAGGATGAGCTGGGCAGATCCACTAGCCTCAACTCAGAAATCCATCTACTACCCTATCTACATGAACAACCTGCTGGTCACATAATGCACCACCCTCTGGTTGGAATTTTGAGCAATACTAAACTCACTCTAGTCCTCTGTACATACAACTCTGTCTCCTGCCTTGTGTTCTTGCATTATGTCCATCCTCTCCTTGGAATTCCTTCCCCTCTTGTCCTCTTGGTAAATGCATTTATTGCCCCAAACCCTGCTCAGATAGCACATACCTGTGAGTTCTTTCCTGATCCTCTGTTACATCCACCCCCCACCCCCCAAAGCAATAATCTCTTGCTTCTTCTGTTCCTTCTGTATCCTCTATTATGGCTCTTAGTCTATGTAATGATTTTTTTCCCACATCCTTTTCTGTTATACTGGAGCTCCTTGGGAATCTGTCTCTGTAAGTTTTGCTTAGTGTTATTAGAAAAGTTAGGGGACACAGGATTAACATATTTTTAGTAGAATATTATTTACATTTTGAACCAATATGCTCAGTATATTTAAAACAATAGGCCCACTTGTTACATAGTACAGAATGTCCAAAAAAATCTGGAGAGGAAAACATAGTGTATTTAGGATACTTTTTTTTCAGATTACCCCTTTACTTTAAATTTAGAGGTGCCTAAGCTAAAAAGTTTCCTGGAACTTGAAGAGTAGCATATTGAGCATATTATTTGAAAATGTAAATAAAATATTATATAAATGTAAGTATATCCTGTTTCCTGAATTCCAGGCCCCTATAGTCCTAGCACCTAACACTATGTCTGGTGCCTAACACATAAAAAGTATCTGCTGATTTGTTCTGAATTGAACAGAGCAACCACTAGTCTAGAATATCCACTGGTCGAGGGACCGGCTCATCATAGTTCCAGCCTCTACGTGTACTTTGGATGAGCTCCAATCAGCTTCCATCTCTTTGTCAATCTCAGTCCTCTATTTGCTCTTTCAGTTTGAATTAATGTTTTTGCCTAAATTACGATGACTACATGCTTTTGACATGTATTAGGGAAGGGAGTCCCCAAACTTGTCTCCACTAATGACAGTACAAGTTGTTGAGGGGCACAGACAATTAATAAAGCAATAGCATGAAAAGACCTCGGATCAACTAGTGGGTCGTTCATTCATGTATCAAACAATTTTTTTTCCAGATCCCTCTACATGTCGTCCTCTGGGCCAGGGAATACCCTCCCCCCCACCCCAGACTTGAAGAGAAACTGTGTTCTATGTGACATCTCCACTTGTATTTGTGCAGAATTTCCTACTGCCAGAAGCTTACAAGTAGACAAGAACTTTTTCTACCTTCTGAGACCATGAGGCCATGCCTGAACCAGCCATTTAAAGACTTTGCATGGATAACTCTTCTGCCAGGTTAACTCTTTAGTGAATAAAACATTTTGTGCATATTTATGCAAAATTCAAGAGATAATTGGTAGATATTTAATAGCACCTCTGGAGCACAAGTATACATATATATGCCCATAGTTCATATCCCTGAAAAGTAGTCTCACATGAACAAACCTATCTCTGTGGTATCTCTAGAAGTTTCACATGAATTTAATAATACCATGAATATCTTGTATGTTTGACCATTTAGGTATATTAGTAATGTTCACATACTCACCTCAGATAACTAATGAAAAAGAAAGCCTGTAATTTAGTAGGTACAGTTGAATATACTTTTAACATCATTAAAATACAGCTTATATATTACTAGGGAGAAGAATCGAGGACTTTAGCTTCTTTAGTCCTGCTGAAAATAATATGAAATATAACAAGAAATGGAAAATTAATGAAGTCTATATGTCTGAGGAATGATTATATTCTTTAACAAAAAACATTTGGGGAACTCTTGGCTCAAAAGAGATTTGAGAAATAGGGGGCAAAGATTCCTGCCCCGATTAAGGGGCATTTTTAGAAGTGTAGTTTTCATTGTTTTTTTTTTTTCCTTCAGTGACACTCAGGTCATGTCTCAAATTGCAAAGCAACCAAAAATCTCCAGTCCATTATCTGAGTAATTTGGGCCCCAGATAAACTATCTTTGCTTGAATTACCTCTGTGGTTATCACCATTACAATCATATTAGCTTAAAGTAAGAGAGGCAACACAATGTATTGGGAATATCTGGAGCCAAATGATTTGGATTCAAATCCTGATTACCCCATTTATCAGCTCTGTGACCTTGGCCTTGCTTTCAGCTTCTTTCCTCTTTTGGTTAACTACTTTGCGAAACAGTCTATCTCAAATGCCCTGCCGACCATTAGGGAGATATTGTGAGGCCAGCTAAGGTACTGTATATGCAAGCTACACTTTGGATTGCTGAGCAGTTCAAATATATGTTTCTGATGTAGGTCATACAATTTTTAATTAAAGGAAATATTCCTTGAAGTGAATTAAAGAAATATCCAAATTGATTTCTTGGAATCACTCACAGAATAGGATTCTCTGAATTAAACACCAAGAAACCACTTTCTCAAATATTTATCCATTTTGTTTCATTTTGCATTTTATCAGTAAATGAGTTCTGATATTGCTATAGCTACCAAACAATTTCTGCTCTGAACCAACGGAGACAGCATCAAGGCATTGACAAAAAGTATCATTGACTTCTCTTGTCATTTTATGTAATTTTTTTCTACTATGAGTTCACTGGATTCACTATTAGCATCTATGCTGATATCCTTGAATAAAACATTTACAAATCTGCAACCATTTATTCAAACATAAGTTTATATGCAGGGCAGAGAGAAAATTAAGGGACAAAAAAGTTCTATTGTAGATCTTCACATTTGTTTCTGAGACCATTTTTTCCTAAGGAAAAAAAGAAAGGCTACAAATTCATAAATTCTGACTTTGTGCTGTTCAAACTGGAAGTGAGAGGAAAATGTATTAATACAAATACCTGGGGGCGCCTGGATGGCTCAGTTCGTTGGGCATCTGACTTCAGCTCGGGTCATGGTCTCATGGTTTGTGGGTTCAGGCCCTGTGTCAGGCTCTGTGGTATCAGTACAGGGCCTGTTTCGGATCTTCTGTTTCCCTCTCTCTCTCTGCCCCTTGCCTGCTCGAGCTCTCTCTGTCTCAAAAATAAATGAATAAACATTTAAAAAGTGTAAAATCAAAGTTAATAAATGTTGAAAAAAACAAACCCCTGCCCCCAAATACCTGTATAAGAATTAAGCAACAAGAGGATCATAAAACAATACCCATTTCCTTCGGTTAAATTTTCTTAAATAAGACGTGTGCTTTATTTTTCACCTCTATCTTCCCCTATGAGTTGGTGATTAATGATTAAAATATATATCCTTTTCATAATAATTGCATCAATATGCCTCTCCCTTTCATCCTACCTACTGGAAAAAAAAATGGAGGAAAAAATATTGCAAAATAAAAATACAAAAAAAGTTTGATTCAAAACATTTTTTTTTTATCTTGGGTAAGAAAGGAGAAAATTGAGCATCACTGCCCTAAATAAATTATGTAAGAATTACATGTTATATTAAGTTCCTTATATCTTTTAAATCTTACAAGGTTTTAACCATCCCGAATGACTTCCTGAATTGAGCTCCTTTTTAACAGGTAAAGAAACCAGGTTTGACATGATTCCGGGTATCTATACAGCTGGGGTGGGGGGCAATGACCGGCAATTCCCATCTCTTCGCAAATAAGAAGTGATGTTCACTGGAGGTTTCCCTGGAAAGGCCGAGTAGTGAGTAATGATCAGATACAGGGTTGCAGAGGTGTCCAGGGGTTTATGGTATGAATATCTGTATGTGTGGGCATGGTGAAGAGACTTCTCAGAGGCCAATGTTCAAAAACACTAGAAAACACCCACTAGAATTATTACTGCCACTTCAGTTTTA
Organism: Panthera onca; assembly: GCF_046562875.1. Lineage (NCBI taxonomy): Eukaryota > Metazoa > Chordata > Mammalia > Carnivora > Felidae > Panthera > Panthera onca. Next base: position 54,335,957 of record NC_138347.1, read on the forward strand.
GGGCTGTATTTTCCTGATTAACTTGGTAAATTAAACTGTTCTTAAGTGAGCAGAATAGAAGATAGGTCCATGCCTACACATAGTTCTTTTGTGTTACAGAAACAAAAGAAGGGGTTTCATGATCCACTGTGCCAATGAGTGGATTCATGAGGAGAATTAGTCTAAGTATCACAAGAAAAGGAAGGGAAGACTAGGAAAACCCTCACAACATCTCCATGGCTCCAGTTCATTTTATACTCTCTTCTATTTCCAATCTTCCTTGAAGAACAAAGGACCTGATTTCTTGTTTTTCCTTAGCTCCATTTTCGGTATTTGAGAGACATGGGTTTGCCAGCAAGAGCTCTGCAGTCACCATGTTATATTGAATTCAGCAGTGTGACCCAAAAGTGGCATCAATAGACTTGACTATGTGACTGGCTTGGAACAGTGTCCCTGGTCTCAGGGCTTTGAACTTCTGACTCTAGGTGTGTAAATCTTCACAAGGGTATCATTTGGTGTACGAAGTTCCAAAGAATGTACAGTGTGTGTGTGTATGTGTGTGTATACATATATATATATAAATTTTTTAATGTTTGTTTTGAGAGAGAGAGACAGAGCACAAGTGAGGCAGGGGCAAAGAGAGAGGGAGACACAGAATCCGAAGCAGGCTCCAGGCTTTGAGCTGTCAGCACAGAGCCTGATGTGGGGCTCAAACTTGTGAACCACAAGATCATGACCTGAGCCTAAGTTGGATGCTTAACCAACTGAGCCACCCAGGATCCCCACAAAATTTATATTTTAATAACTCTATGCAAAAGTTCTAGAACAGGGCTGTGAAAAACCAGCTGCTCTGCTTTTAGAGACTTTTTCCATAGATATTAATTAATAGGAAAATTTAATAATGGCAAAACTTTTTGAGAAATTTAAAAATTAGCAAATAATATTTGACATTTTTTTCTAATTGTGGATTCATCTAACAATTAATTCCTGAGTACCCACTATACAGCAAACATTCTTCTAGACCCTAAGGTGACAGCAAGTGATACAGACAGAATTGTGTCCCTCCACTCCATTCATATGCTGAAGCCCTAACCCCCAAATAACGGTATTTGGAGATGGGACCTTTGGAAAGTATTTAGGGTTAGATAAGGTCGTGAGGGGGGGACCCTCATGATGGGATTAGTACCCTTCTAAGAAGAGACAGCAGACGGCTTGCTCTCTCTCCCTCTCTCCATGGGTGCCTGCACAAACAAGTCACATGAACACACGGAGAGATGGCAGCCCCCTATAAGCCAAAAGAAGAGGCATCAGAATGAAATTTGCCAGCACCTGCTCTCAGACTTCCAGCTTCCGAACTATGAGAAATAAATTGATGTTGTATAAGCCAGCTAGCCTGTAGTGTTTTGTTGTGGTAGCACAGGCAGACTAAGACAGCCAGGAACAAAACTGACAAATAACACAGAAGTAAAATCTGTAATGTGTCAGGTGGTTATAAGTGCTGTGGACAAGAATAAAGCAAGGAAAGGCAATGGGGCAGGTGTTATAATTTGTTAAAGAAGACTTCACTAAGAGGGTGACCTTTAATTAATGACCTGAAAGAGGTTAAGAAGCCAGCTCTGTGCCGCATGGGGAAAGAGCAGGCCGGGCAGGGAGAGAGACAGCAAGTGCCCAGGTTCTGAAGCAAGGGTGTGCCTGGCAGGGAAAAGCAGGGGGTGAGTGTGGCTGGAGTGGATGGAGGAGATGGGGTCAGACGTAATGAGTGGGCAATGTGGATCAGACGTATAGGACCTTGAGGCCATTTGTTGTAAGGGCTTGGCTTTATCCGGAAAGCCCTAAGAAGGTTCTGGTCTTCTGTTTTATAAGGAGCACCGTGTCTGTGGAGTGGAACTAGAGAGGGCAAGGGTGGAAGCAGGGAGACAGGAGCTGCCGCAGTGGTCAAGGTGAGAAATGATGGTGAAAAGCAGCAGCAGGAGAGGGAGTGACAAGTGGCATAGGTATTTGGAAGGTGGAGCTCACAGTATTTGCTGATAGCTTGGATGTGGGTGTGAACAAGAGGAGTTAGAAAAGACCCCTGAACTTGAGAGGCAGAGCAACTGAAAGAAAGAAGTTGGCATTACCTGCATTGAGGAAGACTGTATGAGGGGCAGGTTGGGAGGGGAAATTTGGGATTTTTTTTTAAATTTTATTTATTTGAGACAGCATGAGTGGGGGGAGGGACAGAGGAAGAGGGTAGGAGACAGAGAATCCCAAGCAGGCCCTGAGCTGCCAGCGCAGAGCCTGATGTGAGGCTCATGAACTGTGAGATCATGACCTGAGCCAAAACCAAGAGTCAGACATTCAACCGACTGAACCACCCAGGTGCCCCCAAATTTGGGATGTTTTAGGTTCAAAATGTCCCTTATGTAATTTAACTAGAGGTATTGGAGAGGCGATGGGATAAACAAGTTTTGGAATTCAGGGGAAGTTTTCTGATCTGAGCTGGAGAAATAAATTTAGGAGTTCATTTAAAGCCCTGTAAATGAATGCAAGGATGGTATTCAAGATATTTAACAACCGGTATGGTGCTGGATGGAGCTAACCAGTCAGAAGATGCTGCTGTTCTAAAAGGTCAAGTGTTTACATTTCAGAAACTAGATCACCGGTAGATGTGAGGGTTCCTGAGTGAGGCCAGAGCCGTGGAAGCAGGCAGGGTGGAATCAGAGAGCCAGAGAGCAGCTCTTTACTAACTTGAGCGGAAATATTTCAACATGTCATCAAGCTGTATAGCATACCAGTGTGCGACAGGTGGAAAGTAGCCCTGAAGGAATATAGAGAAGGAGGAGGAGAAGGACGAGGAGAAGAGCAAGAACAAGAAGAGGTTCGAGGATGCCCTGGAAAGTCCAATATCTAGAGGTGGGGCGAAGGGGAGGACAGCAAAGGGGACTGAGGAGGAAGGGCCAATGAGATCCAGGAAACGCAGGAGGGTGTGGTGTCCTAGAAGCACAGTGTCCGCATGGTCCGGTTTGCCTAAGCCGGCCCAAGTTGCTATCTGTGTCAGTGTGATTACTTGTTGTGCTCATCATTCATTCTCAAAAATGCCTTTATCCTGAAAAACAGCTACATGGCCTCCCTGCAAAGAAGCAGTTTAAGTGAAGGAATGGTCCGCTATTTAAAGTGCTGCCAGGTGAAGTAAGAGGACAGAGAACTGGTTCCTGCATTTAGGCTCATGGAGGCCACTGGGACCTCATCAGGAAAGCAGTTCCAGTGGTGCAGCATGCATGAAAACTAGGAATCAGGGGAGAGGAGGAGGAGAGTGACTGATGACAGTAAACAGAGACAAATCTCCTAAGAAGTTTTGCTGTTAAAAAAAGAAGGAGAAAATTTATGGGGAGCAGGGTGGTTGGAAGGGAAGGTGAGTCAAGACAGGGTTTAGATGATGCTATGGACTGAATGTTTGCGTGTCCCCAAATCCAAATGTTAAAGCCTAACCCCCAAGGTGATGGTATTAGGAGCTGGGGCCTCTGGGAGGTGATTAGATCCTGAGAGTAAAGCTCTCATGATGGGATCCGTGCCCTTAGAAAAGGCCCTAGACGTTCTTACTGTGTAAGAATGAATATGTTAACATTATGTATTAAAACCTTTTCTTTGACCTAAAAGTTCCTATTTGTCTTTTGACTTTAAAGGGAATTAAACATTTTCATGGGCCCGTCAAAGTAAAATGGGTCGCAGGTACTGTGATGGCTGTGCCTGCAGATCGATGGCCCTGGATGCTAAGTAGATAAGAAGGGGATGGGGTTAGTGCTCAATAGAGTGCTAGCCTAGGAAGAAGTCCTCGCTGCTCATCCACAGAAACAGGAAAGAAGGCAGAGAACAGGGATGCAGAAAGTAGGTAGATACAGGGCTGGGAATTTGTGCAGGGTGGGTTGTTTTAATTTTTGTGTTTTTCCCCTGGACTGTTCCCATTTCTCAATGAAGTAGTAAGCATAATCATAAGTTAAGAGTGAGGATGGAGGAGGAGGAGGCCTGGAGGTTTGAAGAGAGAAGGAAAGAAGAAAACAGCCACAAAGGAGTGTGGGAGAGAGGCCAAACTGGGGAATGCATGGTAGAGTTCCAGGGCAGTGCTAGAGGCCCCCTAAGGTTAGGTGAGGAATTGAGAAAGAGACCAGGCAGCATGAGTTGTGTGGTTTTCCTCCAGCCACATTCAGCTGCCAAGTGCAGGGGTGAGGTGTAGGAGGAGAGCTGGATTCAAGCAGGGATGGAGTTTATCACGTAAGTATGGAAAAGAGAGAACTGGCAGGGCAGTTAAGGTACAAGCACAAGAGTGATTATGATAATGCACCTTGGAATTGAAGCTGGGTAAGTGTGGAAGTGGGGACAGGAAGGGAGGGGAGACATTGAATGATGGGGGTCTTGACTGTAGCTCCTGGTGGGTCAAAAATAGAGTTAAGCTCTAGAGGAAGTGAATTGGAAAGGTGGCCAATGATGGTGTGAGAATTTGATGCTTGAAATAGAGATTATGAAGGGATGTGCAGTTATCATTAACGAGGAGGACTACATAAACACATGAATATCTATCATGCAAAATTTAAGTATCTCGCATCTCCACACATTCTCCAAATGTGACCACTGTTAACAATTTGGTATGTATCAAATGTATGTGACATTTACATATTACATACAAATACACATTGCTTCAGTGTTGGTTGGTTTGTTGTTGCTGTTTTAAGATTTTAAGTACTCTCTATACCCGACATGGGGCTCAAACTCACAACCCCAAGATCAAGAGTCACATGCTCCACCAACTGAGCTAGCCAGGTGCCCCTATTTGTTTTTTGTTTTGTTTTTTTACATAAATGGGATCATGCTATGTTATCCCATTCCTTATTTGTTTTGCTTAACAATATATTCTGGCATTTTCGTGATTGTTTACATAAATCTATCTCATTTTTTAATGGCTTTTTTTTTCTTTTTTAATGGAATATTCTAGATACGTTTCATGTTTATAGTGGCTGATGGAATGTGAAATTCAGGTTTCTGGGTTCCCTTTTACAGACCCTTTCCAAGACCTTTGTAGGGGTTAACAACATGTCACAGGGCCATAGATTTTTGTAAAATTTGCAAATGTGATTCCTTAAGACTACAGTCTCTGTTCGGATTTCCTCCATGGTACCTTCCCTGTTTGGGGTGGTATTAGAGAGGCTATGAACATTAAAATAAATATTCACTTCCAAATGAATTCAAATCTGAATAAATCTGCATTTTCATAACTAATTTTGAATTGTTCTTAAAGAGCATCTTTCAGATTGCATAAGCTGTAGGTCCTCGGAGCCTAGCTCTGTCCCTACAGGTTAGCAATTCTTCTTTAACAGCCTATTTCCTCAGTGTTGTCTAGATTCCTGGCTACTTCCTGGGGCCCCAAACATGTATTGCTGAACTACAGAGCAAAAGTTCTCTCCCTCCCCGCCTCTCTGAAAGCCTATCCTGAGGTGACCAGAGGGGTCTCACTTCCCTGGATCAAGTTAGTGACCCTCAAACCAAGTTTAGGAAATTATGAAAATATACAAGTAATTCTGATTGTCTTGAATGCTACAATTTGGGGTATTTCTGTCATTGTTGCCTTTATCTCTGTATCAAAGCAGATCATAATTAACTGAGAATTTTGATATATAAGATCATTTCAAGATCATCTAATCCTGTCCTCTCATTTTACAACTTTGAGCGCCAAGGCCCAGAAAAGAAGAACCATGACGGTTTATAATTTTATAGTGTAGGCAAATCATTTCTTAAGTAAGGCCAGGCCCTGGGTTAAGTGGGAGGTGTGAAGATCAAGGAGGCAGGTCCCAGCTCAGAGACAGAAAACTGTTGGCCACACACCCTTGTAAACTTCAAGCACATTCTCCCTTGCTAGCTAGCAGGCACTAATGACTATAATAAATTAAGAGGGATTAAGTTAGGCAATAAACAATTACACTTGACAACAGGGTGTAAACCTGATGCCTTAATTAATGTATTGACCCATAGCTCTTTCTAGGTTAAGAACCCTGGTACTAATTCAGCCATAATATCTGTTCTTTTTCTTTCTTTCTTTCTTTCTTTCTTTCTTTCTTTCTTTCTTTCTTTCTTTCTTCCTATGCACTAGGACTACACTATATTCAATTTTCAAATAATAATTGCACAGAGCAACATATTAGAAAAATACAGAGACTCAAAATAAACCCGGGTTTGGCCACCCTTTCCTCTAAGAGTGATGATACTTTGACTTACCTCACAGTATTATGAAGATTAACAAGATTATGCCTATAAGTATTCTAAGCTCTTTGGATTTAAAAACTGCAGTTGGCTGGCAGCAACATTTTCTTTATGTCTAGTCTGCTTGGTTGGTAATGAGATATGACTTTAAAGAGAGTAATGTTGGACAGGCATATCCCATCAAGACTTATGCATCCAAACCTGCTTTGTCCCGTCATGTGGTCACCGTGGGAGACTACTTATTTTGATGAGGCTGACATTGCTTAAAACATTTTCTGAACTGCTCCTTAGGAACCGCTTTGGAGGCAGCTTGTAACACATAAGAGAAAAACAGCCTGCTCATGGTTTAGGGCAATTGTGGAAATACAGAAAGGTCTTTATAAACAACAATAGTTCAGGTAGTGGGTAACTGAGTAGCCCACACAGATAAAGTTATGTATGTCTAGCAAAGTAGCAATTTCATAAGAAGATGAGTGTCAGGTTAAAATTCCTCAGCAGTTGTTATAAGGCTCATCAAAAGCAGTTTTAAGCACATCCAGGCATGTGACATTCTCCCGGAAGATAGGAAGAGGAATTTTTTGAATATGAAAAGTCAGACATCTAGCGTTCAGTGATTTGACAGATCATATGCTGGCCAATGATTTTAGTAACAGTGAACATCTGAGTAGTAGTACATTATAATTATTTAAGCATTTTTATGTACGTTGGTTCATTTTATCTCCACAACAACCCTAAGATATTGCAAAAATAGACAGTATTATCATTTTCATTTTACTTATGTAAAAATTCAAGCTCAAAAAGTTAAGAGATAAGCCCAAGTTGGCCAATTCAATAAATGAGGCAGACCTCAGATCCACCTCTAGTAACTTCCACTCTTAATTCTTTCAACATTATAATTACTGTTCTTTAAAGTGTGTTATAAAGGATTCTGGACCTCCAGTATGGTCCTTGTAGTGATTTGAAAATAGGCCCACAAATTCTTTGACATTGTTCTCTTCAAAAGTTGGAGCCTAAAAAAAGACTGGAACCTAAGTCATCTGCCCACTGAGTGTGGGGTAAATTTGGTAACTCATGGGTAGGTGTGACAGTGTGTGACCTCTGAGACGAGGTCATAGAAGACATTATACCTTTCTCCTTGCTCTCATGGATCATTCACTCTGGGGGCAGCCAGCTGCCATCTTGTGAGGGTATTCCACCAGCCTACTGAAAATGTGAAGAACTAAGGGCTCCTGGGGTGCCTGGGGGGCTCAGCTGGTTCAGCCTCCAACTTCAGCTCAGGTCCTGATCTCACACCTCCTGAGCATTGGGTTCTCTGCCGTCCGCTCAGAGCCAGCTTTGGATCCTTTGTTTCCTTCTCTCTCTACTTGTCCCCACCCTCCATCTTCTCTTTCTCTCTCAAAAATAAATAAACATTAAAAAAAAAAAAAAAAAAAAAAAAAAAGAACTAAGGCCTCCCACCAACAGCCATGTGAGTAAGACATCTTGAAAGCAGATCTTTCAGGCCTGCTCAAGCCTTCATATGACTGCCCCAGCCAACATCTCTGCTGCAACCTGAAGAGAGACTCTGACCTGGAACCACATAGCTAAGCCACTTCCTGATTCCTGATTCTCAAAAACTGTATAAGATAATAAATGCTTGTGACTTTAAGTCCATGTTTTGGATAATTTGTTATATAGCAATAAATAACCAACATATTTCTAGGATCAATTAAGTTTGGGAAACCCTCTAAAATCCTCTTAAAGATTCATAATGTCTATTAATATACAAAGGTTCTTGAAAGTCCTGCAGCAGAGAAACCTGTTTTTACTTTTTTTATAATACAGTTCCAAGTCCCCTTTAATAAAATATCTTTCACAGAATTGGTTTGGGATACTTTAAACTGCAACAGCTATTTCAGTTAGTTGTAAATTTCCAAGTGAGCATTTAGACCAAATACCAAAAACTGCTACAAATCTTGTAGATGTTTGGGCCTCTATTGGACATTCTACAAAGCAATGGCTTAAATTCTTTAAAAATGTCAATATCCTTGGGGCGCCTGGGTGGCTCAGTCGGTTAAGCGTCTGACTTCGGCTCAGGTCATGATCTCACGGTCTGTGAGTTCGAGCCCCGCGTCGGGCTCTGTGCTGACAGCTCAGAGCCTGGAGCCTGCTTCGGATTCTGTGTCTTCCTCTCTCTCTGACCCTCCCCTGTTCATGCTCTGTCTCTCTCTGTCTCAAAAATAAATAAACGTTAAAAAAAAAAAAGTCAATATCCTCAAAGACAAAAAAATTTAAGAAATTGTTGTAGATTAAAAAGAGACATAAAAAAAACGTGTCAGTTAAATGCAATCCATGATTCCTCATTGGATTTTGGATCAGAACAAAAAAATAGTTATAAAGGACATTATTGAGACAATTCGGGGAATTTAAGTTATAGACTGTATATTAGATAATATTATTGTATTAATGTTAAATTGTCCAGTTATAAGAATTATACTCTGGGCGTGCCTGGGTGGCTCAGTCAGTTAAGTGTCCAACTCTTGATTTCTGCTCAGGTCATGATCTCATGGTTTGTGAGTTCATACCTCACGTTGGGCTGCTCTGACAGCACAGAGCCTGCTTGGGATTCTCTCTCTCTCTCTCTCTCTCTCTCTCTCTCTCTCTCTCTCTCCTCTGTCTCTCTCTCTGCCTCTCCCCTACTCACACCCTCTCTCTCTCAAAATAAATAAATAAAAATTTAAAAAAAATTTAATGGTTAGTCATTATTGAAAGACAGAGACAGAGTGCAAGCAGGGGTGGGGCAGAAAGAGAGGAAGACACAGAATCCGAAGCAGGATCCAGGCTCTGAGCTATCAGCACAAAGCCAGATGTGGGGCTTGAACTCATGAACTGTGAGATCATAAGTTGAGCTGAAGTCAGACACTTAACTGACTGAGCCACCCAAGTACCCCAAATAAACAAAACTAAAAAAAGCAAAAAAGAATTCTACTGTGGTTATGTAGGGAAATGTCATTTTCCTTAGGTGATACGTGTTAAAATGTATAGGGCTACAATATCAAAATATAACTGTCAAATGATTCAGACAAAAAGTGGGTGTGTATTTGCATGTGTGCATACAGGAAGTGTGAAGATGAGTATAGGGCAAATGTGAGCAGAAAAATATCAAGGCCTGTATCTGGAGGTACAGCTCAGCATTAAGATAGGCAGAAGACATGAAGGCCCTCATCATGATTGCTGAGTTTCGGGGTCTCTGCTCTGAGGCAGCCCTGAAAAACTGGTGAGGGAAGTGAAACACCTGTTCTCTTCTTTTTCCAATACCGAATCCTCCTAAAGCTTCTGGTTACAGCAGAAATGTTTCTTCCTGACCATCCTATCTGAAAAGGTTCTTCTCAGTCATTATCACAAAGAACTATGTAAATCTCATAACACTTTCTGTTTTTAAATTTCAGATTTATTTATTCTATACGTCTTCATTGCTCATCTTGTCCTACTAGACCATATGTTCCCTAAGGACATGAATAATGCCTCTTACACTTACCCTTCTTCCAGTGCCCTGCCCAAAGCCTGGCCCATAATATGACTCACAATATTTTTTAGAGTAAATTAACGTTCTTGTCACTTTCTTTTCTACTGCATGGTAATCCTGGGTTACTTCTCATATTCAGTGGACACCAAGTGCGTTTATGCTACTTGTGGAAACACGTACACACACACACACACACACACACACACACACACACACACACACACACCAGTATCAGTGTCTCCTATCATATGATGATTTGTTGTCTCCACAACCAGATCTTTTATAGAGGTCAGCTGAGCATCTAACCTTAATCCATAATGTACTGATTGAATAGTGTTCCCCAGAAATTCATGACTACCTGGACCTCAGAATGCAACCTTATTTGAAAATAGGGTGTTTGCAGTTGTAATTAGTTAAGTTCAAATGAAGTCATACTGGATTAAGGTGTGCACTAATCCAATGACTTGTGTCCTTATGAAAAGAGAAAACAGAGACACACACAGACACAGACACAAAGAAGAGAATTGCACATGATGATGAGGGTAGAAATTAGAGTGCTACATCAACAAGACACGGAACACCCAAGGTTCTTGGCAACCACTAGAAGCTAGGAAGAGGCAAGGAAGGATTCTCCCCTAGAACTTTCAGTGAGGGCATGGTCCTATTGACACCTTGATTTCAGGTACCTAGCCTCCAGAACTGTGAGACAATAAATTTCTGTTATTCTAAGCCACCTGGTTTGTGGTGATTTCTTACGGCAGCCAAGGAAATGAAAACAGATGGTTTGTACAGATAGTTGTAAAACTGAACTAATGTGCTCTGATATACCCTTCCCAGGTAAGCCTCCACTCTAGGTCTATAAACCTAACACAATAACTGGCCCTATGAGTCAAGTGCACAGAGACTGACCACAATGGAAAGAATTTTGATAATAAATCCCCAGCCTACCAACTTGTTAAATAGGGGTTGACAATTTCTTTGCTATTCCTCTCAGAATACTTGCATTTTAATAGGATACTCAATCATTCAATATTCATGGATCCATTTACTCACAAGGGTTTACCGAGTGTACCCTACGTCAGGCATTGCTACAGGTCAGCCAGAAAACTATTTTAGGATACACAAACAGCTTTCCTTGAATGCTTCAAATCACACCCTGGAGATCTCTACCTACTCATTCAATGAGCTCGAAGAATTTATTGGATATTCTACCTGGGGAGTACAGCATGTATATCTTCTGTTGAAGAACATGCTCTATATTCTATCAAAGTTTCTCTGTGTGAGCACAGTTTGGGGAGATATAAACAGAGTAAAGAAGATGAAAAGCCACTAGTCATATAACCAGTCGAGCATGGTTAGGCTAATCAACACTGGAGAATCTCACAACACATTCTTTCTTGGCTTTGTTCTTAGCTCTCTGGCCTCTTGTTTTGCACCTTCTTTAAATGCCCATCTTCTTCTATCCATTCTGAAAATGTTGATGTTCTTCACCATTTTGTCCTGGGCCCTCTTTGTCTTCTCCCTGGATCTGACATACTCTCCCTGGATTTTTGCATCCGGCTCCACTGGTCTCAATTAGCATGCATTATATGCTTATGTCTCCCCAATCTTTAACTCTAAACCAGAACTTCCTCCTAAGCTACACCCCATTAAATTCAACTGCTTACTAGATAGCTCCCCTTGGATATTCCACAAATATCTTGAATTAAACATCTCCAGAACCCAACCAATTGCTTTCACCACCAAATCTGCTCTTCTGTCACTATCCACCATGTTGCTTAAGCGAGAAACCTCAGTGTAATGAGCTCCATACTGTTTAGCATTGTATTTCCTTTATTTGTCCTAAATTTAGTTCTTCCAAGCTTTGAGGGTAACCCAAATTCTAGTTCTCTCTGATTTTGTGAATATGTTTTTGTTTACCCTTTAACTGATCCACCATTTCTCCTTTCATAATCTAATCTTAATTTCCAAAAAGCCCATCTCCATTTTTTTTTTTGAGAGCTTTAATAATCACCTGGATCCACCCCAACTCTTATGTAAAAGACTAGGAACAACCTAAATTGCTAATAAGTCTGGCTACCCAAATTATGATACATCAATATGATGAAGTATTAAAAAAAATATTCTAGATATATACTTTATACTCTAAGAAATGCTTGTGACTTAACATTATAAAAGTAGGTTTTGAAATGACACAGAACACAGTGATAACTTTTGTTCCAAAAAAAAAATGTATGACCACAATAGCCAGGTAAATATTGCAGACTGAACAACATTTTCCTTTATTCCTTCTTGAAACCACACTAAAATGGCAATTCCATGAAGAAAATAAAGAGGATGATAAGAGAGTAACTGCAGGTGGCAACCTAACACATGAGGTCAGGGAAGACCTCTCTGAGACAGCGATCTGTTATGAAAAGGATGCGAATGAGCAGCTGTCTGTGTGAAGAACTGAAGAGAAGCATGCCAGAACTAGGGAACAAGTGCAAAGGTCCGGAGTTGGGAAAGGGCTTTCATTTTTGAAAAATAAAAACTAGGAGAAGGCTTTGCGGAATTTTAATTTGGGGAGTGACGTGATCTGATTTATGTCTTTATCTCTTGCTGTGGTGAGGAAATCTAATGAAGCATAGTAAGAATGATGGCAGCTGGGTGGTAAGGAAGCCATTCATGTTGTCCAAGTGAGAGTCATAATATTGTTTGCACTTTGGGGTGGCTATTGAGATAGAGAAATCTGTGATAGTTTTTTGGCGGTATCTTTTGATGATATCAAGACATTTTATGCTGTATTTAGATATATTTTGCTAGTATAGCCTATTTGGTCAATAGGACTTGGAGTTGGATGTTGAAGAAAATAAGCATCTTTAGCTTAAGCAGTGTGGTGAAGGTTATGCCATTTGCTGGGATATTTGTATATCGAAGATATCTATTATGATTGAGCATAAATGAAGCGCCCCTTGGTGGAGATGAAGAAGTACTTAAAAATTACCTCACTTTTATTGCTACATGTATAGACTACAGATTACCTGCACAAATCTTCTAGTTCAGGGAAGAATTATTTTAAAGGAAATTCTTAGTTATGGAAATAACTAAGTAGCCAAGGTTTTAAAAGGAGGGTGTAATAACAACTTTCAAAAAATGTTTCAATACCATCTGCCTCATTGCTTCATAAAGAAAACTTGTCCTTGGAAGGTGATGGATTGTTTTGCAAAAGGAAACCAGACTTTCTGCAGCAATGGGTCCAACTTGTCGAACTCTGCTCCTCGAAATTCAAAGTGAAGTAGACTTGGAAGGTGGACAGGGTGGTCCTGCCCAAGGCTCAGGAACTGACACTCTCAAGGAGGCCCCTGAAATAACCTTGAGAAAAGGACAACTTGAGGGTAGTATCCCAGGCTACACTTGTGGAGTAGTCTTCACAAGTGTGTGACTAAGGCTAGCTATAATGACATAGTGACACATAGAACGTTTTGTTGTGATGAACAATGGCAGAAAATCCGAGTGCAAACTGAGAGGGCTGTAAGTTCCAAGCACAAGTTTAGAGCCCCATTGTGAGGCTGACAGGCATCCAGACCAGCAAGAACATCAAACAGAGCAGACAGGCAACTGTTAGACTTTGGGCACAGTCTTAATAATGACACTAAACACCAACCAGAAGCATTGGCAATTCTGAGCTAATCAGTCATTCCAGATCTCTCTCTCTTTTTAATATTTTTTTAAGTTTATGTATTTATTTGGGGGGGGGCAAGTAGAGAATGCATGGGGGAGGGGCAGAGACAGAGGGAGAGAGATAATCCCAAGCAGGTTCTGCACTGATAGTGTGGGGCTATATCTCAAGAACCCAGAGATCATGACCTGAGCCGAAATCAAGGGTTGGACACTTAACCAACTGAGCCACCCAGGCACCACCTAGACCTCTTTATACCTAGCACTAGGAGCAGGCCCTGCCCATCAATGCATCCTCTGCCCTGAGTTCATTTTATCCCTTGTATTCTTGGGAAATTGGCCAGAAGAAAGGAGAGGGGAGGGTGGGTGGAGAAAGCTTCCAAAGGGTAATATTCACTCTCAATGACAATAAGCTCTGTAGATATATTCAGTCAAACTGGTTCCAAGCCTGCATAGACCATAGACCAGCCTCTCTTCACCTGGGTACATGCACCTCTGAGCCAGCATTTCTGGAAGAGTAGGTAAAATCCTTATAATATTGGTTCTCGTGTTCCACCAAATAGAGGGCTTTGGTTTCTAGTATCTTAGTGACAAGCTTTTAATTCACTTTAAAAATGTTAATAACCATTTATATGATTAGCAAGATCTTTTTCTTAAAAGTTTCCAAATGTCTAACCTTTTTTGTAAGAAAAATAGACCTTTTTTTTCAGGAAAGAGGGAAAATTTTACTTTGCCATAATACATGGCATGAGTCATGGAAAGGGCTTGAATAATTTGTAGACACATTGCTATTGAGTCATCATGAATGATACAAGACCACTTGAATACTGATGAAGTCAAACTCTTTATAATCTGTAAGAAATAAAAATACTACTACTTTATTTCACAAAGCTCAATTTCAGTTTTACCCCAGATAAGACTCTGGGGCTAGATCGCAACAAATCTCATTCATAGATGAGCAAGCTTGTTCCCTAAGAAGCCAAGCAAGATCTTCAGCAAAGAGAAAGAATCAATGTATCATGCAGAGTTTAACGCAATAAACTCTCCTTGTCCAATAGGCTCCTTTCCTTTATAATAGGTAAAATATTATATTTAAAAACAAACTGGCCCAATTGTGACTAAAATACTCAGAGATCTTGTAATTTTAAATGTTTTAAACACTATAACTGATGGGTTTGATGGGTACATTGGAATGCTGGTGATTTATTATATAATTTAAGTGCCCATCTGTGCAGCTCGGCAAAGACATAGCTGATGAAAATATCAGCTGTCCAGCTGTTTTCTCTGCTCAACAGAGGTCATGAGGATTGCTTCTCTGGCTGCCATCACCACTCCAACAAACTCATCTCTGTCAGGAGGGCTCTTCATTTCCATATTCTCTTGAAAAAGCAAGCCAACAACACTGGTCCTTAATCCTGAAGAATATCCCAGCTATTTTTGAAGCTAGTTGCAACTAAATGAGCCTTGACAATGGTTAAGGAAGTCATTTTCTCAAACTTTGTGTCATTGTGCTTCATCTCTCAGCTAGCTGGCCTGGAATATGGAGGAGCTATGGTCTGACCTAGTTTCCTGGGTTGAATTTCTGGCTCTTTACATTTGTTTTTCAACCCTTAAAAAAAAAAGAATGAATTATGCAATACCAACAACAATCTATACCACATTACCTTCCCACCTTTCATGTGCTGCTTAGATACTTCATCCATTCTCCATGGCTCTGGGACTAATGACAAGTTTGGGGACTGTAAGAAGTGGAGCAGCAAACTTAGAGATAATTTCCAGTGGATCCTGCTTTGTTTTAACATCATTTACTTGAGCCATATGGACCTAAGTGACTCTACTTATCATCTTTTCCATTGAGATAGTTACTAAGTGGCAGGTGTTATGGTTGGTACCCAGTATACAGGTATGAACAAGATAGAAAGGTGAAGAAGATAGTGAGTTGTTGGTGACTGGTAAACAGGACTAGACGAAAGGACTGAAAATATATAAAGTGTTGCTATACTATGTTATAGACCCAGTGGGTATTAAAAAGTCTTACTATATTGATTGCCTTTAATAGTAATTTGGATACACACTGGAAAATTGAGGAGTTATGATTAAGCAGTCATTGATTTCATAGCTAATGAGCCTTTTATATGCCTTTCAGAGCCCTAAGTAGCAAATCTGCCCCAAGTACAAGGAGTTCAACAGTATCCTCAAATCGGTAGTGTGGGGAAGAAAAGAGAAAGAGGAGAGGCATCCTAAAGGCACTAATAAGATTCCTAATCTTGATCTCTGGTCTCCTGCTCCATCATCTTAGCTTGCTGCCAAGGGTGCTGGCCCAGGGCCCAAGACATTTGCCACCTTGAGTAGCAATTCAGGAGAGGCCAAGTAGAACTGGCTTAAAATTTTGCGTATCTTTAAGAAGCATTATTTAAATACAGAGACAGTCTTTCAATATCAGTGCTTTGGGAAAAGGCCTGGTTATCCCACTCTAGTTTTGGTTTCTGAGACGTGTGTGTGTGTGTGTGTGTGTGTGAACAGATAACATGAAATCTACTCCCTTAACAATTTTTTTGAGTGCACAATAAAGTATTGTTGACTATAATCACAATGTTGTAGAGCAAATCTCTAGAATTTACTCATCTTGTATGACTGAAACTTTATACTCACTGAACAGCAACAACCCGTTTTCCCCTGCCCCCTGCCACTGGCACCCACCATTCTAATCTTGGTTCTATGAGTGACTATTCCAGACACTTCATACAAGTGGAATCACAAAGTTATTTGACCTGGGACTGGCCACTCAGCACAATGTCTAGGTTCATCCATGTTGTCACATATAGTAGGTAGATTCTGACATTTCACCTTCACTGCTTAGAACACAGCCCCCAAATACTATGCATCTTGTAAGCATATGCACAAAGCACTTCCTCAACATTGAATTAATTCCTAGTAATCATAGGAATTGTTAATGATAAAGATTCTTCTATGTAACTCATTCAGAACAAACATATATAAATGTGATGGGAAGATTATAGTAAAGCAACAGAAGACAGCTAGATTTTATTCGGAGCATTTTGCTCTCAGTTTCTCTGAATCTCTGTTAACTGCTTGTTTGAGGCGGAGCGGGGTGTGTGGGGGGGATGATATAGTTCTAGAGGTTTCTCTCGAAATTTCTCCCTAGCTTGTCACAATAATAATGAATAATATTTGAATGGTGCTTTACAATTTGCAAAGGATTTTAACATTAATTTTCTCATCCTACCTTCAATGATGAAGGAGTTGACATCCCTTTTCACAGATGATGAGACAAAGGCTCAGAAAAGTAGTGATTTACCCAAAGTCATCCTCTAAATCCTAGCTGGTTTTAACTATATCCTAAAGCCTTTTATGCTCTGTCATTTTAACTTCAGGTATTTCTATTGCTTGAAAAGTAAACTCTGATGTGGGCAATTATAAGTCAAAAACTTTCTAAGTAACATCAATAAAATTAATTAAAATTAATAAGTTCATAATTGCTTATCCTCTCTCTCCTGCAGGTTTATTCATAGAATTGTCATTCAAAGCAAAATTAATAGGGGTGTCTGAGTGGCTCAGTTGGCTAAGTGTCCAACTTTGACTCAGGTCATGATCTCACAGTTCATGAGTTCAAGCCCCACAACAGGCTCTTTGCTGTCAGTGTGGGACCTGCTTCAGATTCTCTGTCCCCCTGTCTCTCTGCCTCTCCCCCACTTATTCTCCCTCCCTCTCTCTCTCTCTAAAATAAACATTTTTTAAAAAGCAAAATTATAAGCATGACCATAAAACACATGTATAGCACTAAGTAGGTATCTCTGTTATTTATTTTCAGTGTGCTAAAATTTACATACAGTCCTGACATATAAGGCATGCAATAATGTAGCAAGATATTGTTGTAGGCTGAATTTTATCACCTCAAAACTCATATATTGAAATCCTAACCCCCAAGTACCTCAGAATGCAACTGCATTTGGAGATGGGGTCTTTAAAGAGGTAATTAAGTTAAAATGAGGTCATTAGGTAGTTCCTAATCCAATCTGACTGGTGTCCTCCTAAGAGGAGGAAATTTGGAGATGGACCACACACAGAGGGAAGAGCATGTGAAGACACAGGGAGAAGACAACCATCTACAATCCAAGAAAAGAGTCCTCAGAAGAAAGCAAGCCTGTGGACACCCTGATCCCAGACTTCTAGCCTCTAGAACTGTTAAGAAAATAAACTCCTGTTTCTTCACCACTATTCCGTGGTACTTTGTTATGGCCCTAGCAAACAAATACAATAGCTAAAACTTAGTTGCTTGTATAGGTTAATAACATTACTGTCTTTCAATGTAATGTATGGATGTTCAAATGCCATCGTCCTCAATTTTCAAAAAAATGACTATATTTGTTAATGACAGGGATATGTCTATTATGTTTTGAAGAGAGGCACTGCTCATTCGGCACTCACAATCAATGCATAAATAAGCACATGCGGGGCGCCTGGGTGGCTCAGTCAGTTAAGCGGCCGACTTCAGCTCAGGTCACCATCTCGCGGTCTGTGAGTTCGAGCCCCGCGTCGGGCTCTGGGCTGATGGCTCGGAGCCTGGAGCCTGCTTCCGATTCTGTGTCTCCCTCTCTCTCTGCCCCTCCCCCGTTCATGCTCTGCCTCTCTCTGTCTCAAAAATAAATAAAAAACGTTAAAAAAAAAATTAAAAAAAAAAAAAAAGCACATGCAAGTTAAAGTGACACATACAATGATAATGTTATATTCAGATTTTCAGATCAATTCTAGATGAGACGTAAGAGAAGTTTTCACTAAAGTGGTGTGATTTACGCTGAATATTAAGATTAGATAAGGTTTTGATGTAAGTAGCTAAGGAACAGGATAAAGGAAAGGGTATAAAAGTGAAAATCATAGAGAACACTAAATAGGCCAGTTTTGCTGGGGCAGAAGAGATTGAGGAGACTAAGTTTGGTTTCTGGGAAGAGAATTGACAGTGACGAATAATCTCCTGATGAGGGGATGGTGTGAGGATGTGCTGAGCATATCCACTAGCCTCAACTTAGAAGTCAGTCTACCGCTCTATAAGAAGTCAGTCTACCACTCTTGTAAGTTGTTCTATAAGAACAACTTGCTGATCATATAATGCTCCATCTTGTCACTGCCTTAGTCATGTATTGAATCCTTTTCCAGAAATATCCAGAGAAACAGATGCTTCTATTTATGGCAGTGACTCCCAGAATTTCATGGAGGGGCTTTATTCATTGTTCCCACCTTAGATATAGTCAAACCAACCCCCTAGAGCAATGTTCTCAACCTTGGCTGCATAATATAATCATCTGAAGAGCTTTGAGGAAATGCTGATGCCCAGGCTATAGTCAAGACCAATTAAATCAGATAACAGTGGTAGAAGACAGGCATCAGTATGTTTCTTAAGCTCCCAGGTGATTCCAATGTGTAGCCAAGTTGGAGACTCCCTGCCATAGGCAATAGAGCCGTGGTATTAGTGCTTTTAGTAGACTTCCCAAGTGATTCTTTCTAGCCAACCTATGGGAAACATTTGATCCTCAGCACTAAGCATACATCTCCCATTCCTCAGTTACCTTCTTTAATCCTCTAAGAGAAAACAAGCATGTCACCTCTTTTTTTCTCTTCTCTTTCCTACCAATAATCTCATTTGCTAAACTTACTTCCCAATTTGATAGGATTAAAAGGGGGTGTTATACATAGAACTTACAACATAGGAACATAGGGATGGGGTTCCACATTCAAGTTGATATCAAGACTGCAGTAGCTATATTATGAAGCAATGAGTTTAGAAAATACAGTATTGAAAAATAAGATAGGGGCACCTGGCTGGCTCAACAGAGCATGTGACTCTTGATCTCAAGGTCGTGATTTCAAGCCCCATGATGGGCACAGAGCTTAAGAAAGAAAGAAGGAAGGAAGGAAAGAAAGAAAGAAAGAAAGAAAGAAAGAAAGAAAGAAAGAAAGAAAAGAAGAGAAAAGGAAAAGAAAAGAAAAGAAAAGAAAAGAAAAGAAAAGAAAAGAAAAAAGAAAAGAAAAGAAAAAAGAAAGAGGAGCACCTGGGTGGCTTAGTCAGTTAACTATCCAACTCTTGATTTCAGTTCACGTCATGATCTTACGGTTTGTGAGACTGAGCTCTGTGTTGGGCTCTGCGCAAACAGCGCAGAGCCTGCTTGGATTCTATCTCTGTCTGTCTCTCTGCCCCTCCCCCGTTCACCATGTGCTCTCGCTCTCTCTTTCTCAAAATAAATAAACATAAAAAAAAAAGAAGAAGAAGAAGAAGAAGAAGGGTGCCTGGGTGGCTTTGTCGGTTAAGCATCTAACCATTGATTTTGGATTCAAGTCATGATCTCGCGGTTCATGGGTTCGAGCCCTACATTGGGCTCTGCACTGATGGTGTGGAGCCTGCTTGGGATTCTCTCTCTGCCCTCCCCCACTTTCTCTCTCTCTCAAAAAAAAAATAATAAACTTAAAAAAAAATTTTTTTTAAGAAAAGAGAGAAAGAAAGACAAGAAAGACATGGCCCAGATTATAGAGGGACTAGTCTTTCAGCTGCAAAGCCAATGGTCTTGAAAAAAATAATTCAACAGGAGAGTAACAAGATCAACACCAGAATTCAAGGAAATTATAAAGAAGAGAACAATGGGACAGAAAAACATGAAAGAATGTAAAGGAGGAAAATTAACTAATAGATTAAGTATATGAGAAAGCTGGGAATGAATTGAAGATGTAATTCTGAGGTTGTAAGCCTGGGTAATAGAAATTACAAAAATGGGGAAATGACGAGAAGATGCTGAATTTTCTCTGAAAGAAAGTGGAAAAGGGAAGTTGAATTGGGTTCTTGGACTCATCTGAGATAACATGACATTTAGAAAGAAAGGCCAGTCTAGAGACAGAGATTTGAAATCTTCTGCCAAGAAATCTCAGTTGCAGCCAAAAGAGAACATTGGGAAAGATGAGATGAGAACCAAGGATGGAAACTTGGGAAATACCATTGTGGAGATGATGGAGCCAAAAAGAAGTGTCTTATTAGAGACACAGGAGGGGAACCTGGGTAGGGCCACAGAAGAGGAAGAGAAAGGGGAAGAAGGAAGTGATCAGCGGTGTTAAATGGCTAAGGAGAAAGAGGGCCTGAGATAACACATATGATGACTGCTCATTTCATGGCAGTGCCTGAGAGCCACTATTGGCTCTCCATCACCTGCAGAATATTAACCCAGCAAGAAAAAGCCTTTATACATCGGCTCTAATATACTTTTGTGGTGCCTCATCTCTCAACTCTCACTGCACTATATACTATTCTCCATGAAATATGCTCTTTTAGGCTTCTTTATGTTTATATAAGCTACTTTCTTCCCTTGAAAAAATTCTACTCATTACTCAAGACCCAGCTCATAACACCATTTTCTCTGTGAATCCCTGTGTACCCTTAGTTCATAGG
Source organism: Panthera onca (assembly GCF_046562875.1). Classification (NCBI taxonomy): domain Eukaryota; kingdom Metazoa; phylum Chordata; class Mammalia; order Carnivora; family Felidae; genus Panthera; species Panthera onca. The sequence continues at coordinate 54,356,779 of NC_138347.1, forward strand.
CGAATACTGTATACTCAATGTTTCCTCGATGCTACTTCAGTTTGTATATAGTTCATTGATAGCACTTACTACAGGCATCATAATTTCTTTTTTACCCACCTGTTTCAGTTTTCTATTGCTATGCAAACATCCACTCTAAAATAGAATAGTGTAAACAACAGCTAATTTTTTATCCCTAGAAACTCTGAGGCTTAACTAGGATCAGCTGCACAGTTCTTCTGTCCCATGTGATGTGAGCTGGTGTTACAGTCAACTGCAGGTTCACCTAAGCTGAGGTTCCAAGACTGTACACCCATATGTCTGATGCCCTGGCTGACATAGCTGGAAGAGTGGACTCAAGTTGGGATGCTGAGAAAATGGGACTTCTTTGTTTATATGAGTTCTCTCCTTCCACATGGTCTTTCCACATGGTCTCTTCACCAAGGTAGCCCAACTTCTTACACAGCAGTCCACTACTCCCAAAGAAGAGCACTCCAATGGAGGGAATCAAGAACTATAGGTTCTCTTAAATTCTAGTGTCATAATTCCACTACTATTAACACAAGTCATGGGCCCAGAGCTACTCAAAGGTGTGAATACCAGAAGGCACAGTTGTGTGGGGGCCACCTTTGGGGCTATATCCCTTATTAGTCTGCCATTTGTCTGAGGGGCAAAGATTAAGTGTTTTTTTTTTTTTTTTTTTTTTAATCTTTGTGGCCCCAATACGTAGCATGGAACTTAACACATAGTGGACATTCATTGAATGATGGTTGAGTGGGAGAATAGAGGTGGAAATGGGGAACTGAGGACTAGGCCAGGTTAAGAAAAGTCAGGGACAGGGTGCCAGGCTGGCTCAATTGGTAGAGCATGAGCCTCTTGATCTTGGGGTCGTGAGTTTGAGCCCCATGTTGGGCATGTAGATTATTTAAAAAAAAAAAAAAAAGAAAAGGAGCAATATAAATTTAGGGGTGGGAGTGAAGCGCCTCATGGTTAAACTTCTGATGTTATGTCAAAATGAGGTCACACACATGGTCATCAATTCTGTGTCTGAGTTTAACGTGTTAAACTGTTAGTATAAACCTTTAAAATATATCATAATTCGCACAACCCTGTTTGGCCTTTCCATATTTCTTATATGGAAGTGGCCTGTTAAGTATCTCCTGACATTTGAGAGTCCTCAGGAATAACCAGTTAAGTGTATGTGCTAGGTAGTCACTTTTAAATTGTGTTGCTAAGAGATGCCGTAATATTTCAAGTGGAACTCCCTCAGAAACCACTTCAGTAGGGATGGGAGAGAAGGGTCAGAACTGAGCCTGTAGGCTGTGGGCCCACAACCCGATCCCTATTCCAACCAGGGAAGATTACATTGGTCTCATTCATTGTCACAAGAAAGGCTTTATTTGGAAAAGTAAATAAAGGCAGAGTTGGTTTTTTTTTTTCCTTTTTCCCCTACTAAATAAATTGAGAAAATTACATGTGAAGAAAGAGGAAATGAATAAAAAGATTAACCATGAAGACTTAGTTAAAGCTGGACAGCCTAAATTGGCAGCAAGCCAGCTCAACATGGTCCTATATGGCCGGGCAGGTGTGAGAGACATTGAGGTGACCAGGGAGTCTGGAGAGACAGTTTAGAGGAGGGACAGTGACATACCTTGAGTGTGGGGTCCAGATTTTAGTCCATCTCTGTCACTAACTGGCCCTATAGCTGGGGTAAGACACTTAGCCCTTTTGGGCCTCAATTGCAAAAGGTCACTAGTTTAAATGACTTCCAAAGTCTGGGGTTCGTACTCTACAACTGTGATTCCATGGAGTTAATGAAGCAGTGCAGGTGACTGACAATGATTTCCAGACTGCACATATTATCCATTATAACCAAAGAAAGCTCATTATTTGCAGGGTATGGAGACCAGAAGGGAGAAGTGAAAGGTTGCAGAGTTTGATAGTGGAGTATAGAGTACTCAACTTGGAAAAATACCTGTTAAATTAACTAAACAAGTGAGATATCAGACTAACTGGCTCTAATGCCTTAGGCAACGTACAAAAGCAAACCAAAATATAAACCCGTAAATGCCTCCAGGTTACAAAATTGAAATCTAAGGACAACCAATTACAGCCAGGTAGCCTTTAAACCCACAGCCAATCAATAATTTCCTTACTTTGCTGCTGTCTTTTCTCTAGAAGTCTTTCCCTGAGTATCTGTAACCACTTCCGGTTTACCTCTGCCAAATTTGATCTATTTTTGCTCTAATGAACTCAAACTATGCTTCAGTTTATCCTCTAACATACTTAACTAATATAGGCTGTGCATGAAGTACTGATATTGTACTCAGGACTTCGCGGGAAAGATAGCATTTCATTCCCACATCTCCATCAGATAGGTAAATTGTTACCACCATTTTAAAATTGAGGAAATTGGGGCGCCTGGGTGGCGCAGTCGGTTAAGCGTCCGACTTCAGCCAGGTCACGATCTCGCGGTCCGTGAGTTCGAGCCCCGCGTCAGGCTCTGAGCTGATGGCTCGGAGCCTGGAGCCTGTTTCAGATTCTGTGTCTCCCTCTCTCTCTGCCCCTCCCCCGTTCATGCTCTGTCTCTCTCTGTCCCAACAATAAATAAAAAACGTTGAAAAAATAAATAAATAAATAAAATTGAGGAAGTTAAAATTAAAGAGATTGCCATTTGCCTAGAGTCACTCAACTATGTAAGGGACAGAAGAGGGATTCAAATGTAGTCATTTAAGTGAATATCTTTATTTTCCCCTATTCATACAAAATCTGCCTGTATTATGCCCTAAAGAACTAGAATTGTTATCAGCTTAACTCACTTTGTATAACCATAGCTCATGCCTTCAGGCAGACAGACACCTAGTGAGTGTCCTTTTATAATGATGATGCTTGGAGTACTGACAATGTTCTTGCTGGTTGAAGAGAATTTGTCTTTGAAACGCAAGTTAACAAACCAAATCTAGTATTTTATTATCGTTTCTACCACAGCATTGTTACAGAATTCTACCGGAAGCTCAACCCTTAAGAAGAAACTATGAAAGAATGAAAGCATTTTCACGGAAGCTAACAAACTCTGGGTGCTGCTCTATCAAGTAGCTAAATGTGTAGGTGGCAGAAATATTTCGCATGTTCTCGTCTTGACTTATAAATTTGTAAAATAGGTATCAAAAATAATAATAACATCTTATATTTGTAAAACATTTAACCAACTACAGAGGACCTTCCTTCATAGACATTATTTCAGCTGATTCTCACAACTCCTTGAACATTATCATACCCATTTTAGAGATCTCAAACCTGAGGTTTATAGAAGTTAAACTTTTTCTCTAGGGTGATGTAACTAGCAAGTGGAACCAAATTTTAATCTTCGGACTCCAAGTCTGGTACACTTTCCAGTACACTACAATCTATTTTATTAAAGCAAACATTTGATATTATAGTAAAATATAGTAGATGTTATCGGCTACATAGAGTAGAATTAGGGGCACCTGGGTGGCTCAGTCGGTTAAGTGTCGGACATTGGCTCAGGTCATGCTCTCCAGGTTCTGAGTTTGAGCCCCTGTCGGGCTCTGTGCTGACAGGTCAGAGCCTGGAGCATGCTTCAGACTCTGTGTCTCCCTCTCTCTCTGCCCCTCCCCTGCTCACTCTGTCTCCCTCTGTCTCTCAACAATAAATAAATGTTAAAAAAAATTTTTTTTTTTTTAATAGAGTAGAATTGGCTGGTTTCGCCCTCTAGAGGAGGGACCTTCCAAAGACTTGGTCACTAGAGGTAACAATGTATAATCACAATATTTATAATCATAGTATTAATATTGTGATAGATATTGATTAAAATATGTGGCTATTTTATTTTTTAATGTTTATTTATTTTTGAGAGAGAGAGAGAAACAAAGTACGAGAAGAGTAAGTGCATAGAGAGAGGGAGACCCAGAATCTGAAGCAGGCTCCAGGCTCTGAGGTGTTAGCACAGAGACCTTATGTAGTGCTCCTGAACCACGAGATTATGGCCTGAGCCGAAGTTGGATGTTCAACCGACTGAGCCACCCAGGCACCCCATCTGGCTAACAATTTAAAAGAAGCAAATAAATATAAACCCAAATGTAAGATTATTTTTATTTTATTAAGTAAGTTTTATGCCCCTATGGAGCTTGAACTCACAACCCCAAGATCCAGAGTCCCCATGCTCTGCTGACTGAGTCAGCCAGAGGCCCCCTAAACAAAAGAATACTTTTTAACTTAGGAGTGTGAGCACAATTAGTGCTTTTAGTGTACATAGGTTTGGGTCATCTGTTGATATCTGAATGTCTTTTGGTATAAACTTATTCATAAATTAGCCCAAGGGATCAATAGCTTATGGTTGAGTTTCTGGTAGTTACAATGTTTAAAGAGCTTAATTTCCTTGATCTCAGGGAGAAAGCCTGTATGGGGCACATTCCTCAAACCAATGCAGGTCTAGAATTTCCTGTAGTTCTGTGGCCAACTATAGGTATGACCTTGAGGAAATGCATTCACCTCTGATTCTCAGTTTCCTCGACTGTAAATGGAGTAATCATTCTTATATCATCGAATTGGCTTGAAAATTAAACCTGAAAGTGTAAATAAACAATATAGCAAAGGATCTAGCACTTGACAAACGTTAGTTCTCTTGACAGACTTGGAAGTGTTGGTATATTGGGCTTCATATGTCTGAAAACAAAACAAAGAAACAAACCCCCAAAATAGAAACAAAGCCCCTTCATCTCTACTTAGATCTGACACTAAAGAGAGGGCTACTTAGTAGCTCTCCTGTTCATGCTCACAGCCAGGAACTTGGTAGATGCCCGGGAAATGTTAGTTGAATTAAACTGAAATCGAATTACCACCCGCCCACCTCCAGGGTCTCCAGTGTGTAATCAGAAGCCCGCCATAGACAGAATCTCAGCACCAGGACTGGCCCATATATAAAAGGACGCTGTCCTTTCAGCAACCCTCCTCGGTCTCAGGGCCTTGCTTTTTTTGTCATGGCTCATTCCAGCTGAACTAAGATTTCCCCAAACATGACTGGAGCGACGGGCCGAATCTAACAAGATTAAGTTTAATAGGGATAAATGTAAAGACTTATACTTCAGTCCAAAAAGAATCCTGTACAAGTACTAGATAGGGAATATGGGGATTAGTAGCAACATGTGTGAAAAAGACTTAGGGGTTTTAGTTGATATTAAGCTCAATTAGTCAACAGTGTGCATTTGCTAACAGGGAAGTTGATGTGAACTGAGCTTGCATTAACTCCTGCCCAAGCCTGGTGATTACTCTACTGCTCCAGTTCTTTAGCTTCAGCAGAATCACCAGGAAGGCTCATTAAAACCCAGACTGTGGGCCCCATCCCCCAGAGTCCCTGATTCAGTTGGTCTAGGGTGAGGCTGGAGAATCTGCATGTCTAACAAGGGTCCGGTTGCACTCCCCAGGTCCCTGCATCACACTCAAAGGACTGCCTGCCTCTGTTCTGCCTGGTCAGGTACTCCTGGGAGTGCTAGTAACAAGGACAGTAAAAAAACCAAAAACATAAAAGCGACAAGAAAAGAAAGAGAATGACTGGCTGTCAGGCGCTGTAGTCATATTAGTAAAATTAATAGTAATAGTTGACTTTACTTAAGGGTTTATTGCAGGTTGGAAGTTCTACCAAACATGTTATATAGAATTAATAATAGTAATAATAACCATAGGAATCATTATAACAACCAACACCCAAAAGCATTTACTTTGTGTCAAATTTTATTCTGTGTGTTTTACATGTTTAACCCTTACAATAATCCTATGAGGTACAGATTACTATACTCATTTTGCAGATGAGGAAATAGTTTGCAAGAAACAAAGCTGAGATTTGGATCTAGATATGCTGACAACAAAAGTCCTGTGATATCATGAGGCCTCCCTGGAGGCATGAGTGAAGAAAGATTGACTTTAGCCTAAAGAAGACAAGAATAAGAGAGAAAGATAAAACATTTGGTAGTGAGTGAATGAATAGAATAGGGTGTATCTAAACAATAGAATACTACTCAGCAATAAAAAATGACTATTGAGGGGTGCCTGGGTGGCTCAGCCAGTTGAGCATATCACTTCGCCTCAGGTCATGATCTCACAGCTCATGAGTTAGAGCCCCGCATCAGGCTCTGTGCTGACAGCTCAGAGCTGAGAGCCTGCTTCTGATTCTGTCTCCTCTCTCTCTGACCCTTCTTAGCTCGTGCTCTCTCTCTGTCTCTCTCAAAAATAAATAAATAAACTAAAAAAAAAAATGAACTATTGAAAACAACATGCAGCGTGAATAAATCTCAAGATAATTATGGTGAGTCAAAGAAGCCAGACAAGAAAAAAATCAGAAAATGGTAACTAATCTACAGTGACAGAAAGCAGATCAGTGGTTGGCTAGAGATGGCTGGAAGGGAACCTTGAGAAGATGTGGGAGGGAAGGATTACAAATGGGCACAAGGAAATTTTTGGAGGCGATACATTCCCTATCTTGACAATGGTGATGCTTTCAAGCGAGTTTGTTGAAATTTATCAAACTGTACAGTTTAAATATACACAGTTTCTTATATGTTGATTGTAGTGCAATAAAGCAATAAAAAAACATATTTGGGCTTAAATGTATTAATTAAAATCCATAAATCCAATATTTGGATTTGGAAGTAGACCATTATTATTCTTCTAATAACTGATGGAAGAATGTGTTTGCTATAATTCCACACCTATAAAACACCTTTTTAATGTTTATTTATTTTTGAGAGAGAGACACACACAGAGTGCAAGTGGGGGAGGGGCAGAGAGAGAAGGAGACAAAGAATCTGAAGCAGGCTCCAGGCTCTGAGCTGTCAGTCAGCACAGAGCCTGATGCAGGGCTCCAACCCACAAACTGAGATCATGACCTGAGCTGAAGTCAGAGGTTTAACCAATTGAGCCACCCACGTGCCCCGCTTCAGCATTTCTAATGTAGACCCAATATGTCTTACCAATGTCTAAGTAGAAATATCAATTAAATAATAATTTAGGTTCTATGAAAATCTAACTCAGTGGAAAAATCTATTATTAAATTCTAGTTCATTAAAAAACAATTGGGCCTTAAGAAGTCATGGATTCTAAAAACCAAAATAATACATAAACATTATTACATAGTAGAAATAATACCTTCTTATTAAATTTCCCACTTAAAAAAATTGGCATTTTTCTTCTGAAATAAATAAAAAGATAGATAAGATTATTCCCATTTAATAGATGTTACTATTTAAGTTGTCCCCAAAATGGCTTTTAATAACTTTTTTCTTAACCACTTTTAAAAAAATTCTTTTATTTGAACAGTTTTTAAAAGTAATCTCTCTGCCTAATGTGGGGCTCACTCACAAGCCCTCAGATCAAGAGTTGCATGCCCTACCAACTGAGCCAGCCAGGTCCTCCTCTTCACCACTTTTGGGAACAAGAATCACAATGTGTTTGGAAGTTGGCTTTGCTCAGTGTCATAAAATGACACTGGTTTAAAATTCACTTGAATGTCCTGGTTTGTCAGAGGAGCTCACCAATATGCATAATAGCCCATTAATGAAGAAAATTACAATAAAATTAATTCATGCAGCCCGTGTGTTTTTAAGACTTGGAAGAAATATGATGGCAGTGAGCAAAGATTTCTAATCAAATTTGGAGACATTCCTATAGAACTATTCTTGGAATTTTTCAGGATTACTAATACATGTTGTTCTCAAATTATCTGTGACTTAGTAGATACATGAAACCCACTTGGCTCAGGAACACAAAACTGACTGTACAGCAGAGGCAGATCATGTACCCACTACATCGTTATTCTAATTCCAAAAGAAAACATAAATTGTTCAATTCCCTCACTCTATTCCCAGGGAGAGTAATAATACAAGCCAAGGATAAACTCAAGGATACAACTGGGCCTCCAAGATAAGGAGAGGAGTGGAGTTTGGGTCAGGAGGAGAAAGGAAGACCAAGTCCTCTAACTCATGAAACTGTTCTCATCCCTTTACCCCACACCTGGGAGTGAGGTGGGGAGGAGGAGAAGGTCTAAAAGAGACTGCTCCGACCTCTCTGGTGCGTGGCCCTGAAAAAGAGAGGTTTAAGGGTTCAGTTTCAGCAAGAGAGATCAGGGAGGGATTTGTGAGAAAGACCACAGTGAAATAACAACATGGGTGCATTTGCCATTTACCCTTTGTTCCCAAGCACTGTGGGAGCAGGTGATTGCCTAAAACCTCAGGATTCCAAGACTGGGGACTGGGCTTTAATAGGTGACAAGCAAGTGGGAAGAAAGGAGAGAATATCCTTCTAGGATGAATTATTGAGGTTCTATAAGAACGAGCCCTACCCAACAAATCTCTGATGTTTTTCAGTATGGTATGGATAGGTAGAAATTACAGAATCATGCTTATGCAGCCCTTCTCTAGATTCAAGGATACTTTATTATAATTCTTTTTTTTTAATCTTTATTTATCTTTGAGACAGGGAGAGACAGAGTGTAAGCAGGAGAGGGGCAGAAAGAGAGGGAGACACAGAATCAGAAGTAGGCTCCAGGCTCTGAGCTGTCAGCACAGAGCCCAACCAGGGGCTCAAACCCATAAACAATGAGATCATAACCTGAGCCAATGTCGGATGCTTAACCAACCGAGCCATCCAGGTGCCGCCCCCCACCTTTTTTTGAGAAAGAGTGAGAGAGCACTCAAGCTGGGGACAGGAACAGAGGGAGGGAGAAGGAGGATCCTAAGCAAGCTCCATGCTCAGCATGGAGCCCAAAGGGGGATGGATGCCATGACTCTGAGATCATGACCTGAGTCAAAATCAAGAGTCAGATGCTCAACCAACTGAGCCACCCAGGTGACCCTCAGGTGTACTCAGATTTCAAATGTGTGTCCAGGAACACTTTATTTGGTCAAGAACCACTGTGAATGGCTTGTGGAGATGGATTTCAATAAATGGAGGGTAACAAGGACTAGCCCTGTGGGCACAGGACATGCGTGTTCATACAGGCTCTTCTCCCACAACTTGGCTTAAATATCTGCTGTTGCTGCCCTGAAATTCTGAAATTCTTATTTATTTGTTTGTTTGTTTATATATATATATATATATATATATATATATATATATATATATATATATTAGAGACAGCGAGAGCACATGTGAGCAGGGGACAGGAGCAGAGAGAGAGAGAGAGAGAGAGAGAGAGAGAGAATCCCAGGCAAGCTCCACGCTCTGCACAGAGCCCAAAGGGGGCTGGATCCCAGGACCCTGAGATCATGACCTAAGCTGAAATCAGGAGTCAACTGGCTGAGCCACCCAGGAACCCCTGTCCTGAAATTCTTGATAAGTTTTGAACAAAGAGCTCTGGGTTTCCATTTTGTATCAGGCATCAGATGATATAGCCAGTCCTAAGTGTAACAATGTAATATCTGGATGGCAGATTTCTCCCTGTTGGCAAATCTCTTCTGCCTGGGCACCCTCCTCTTGGTTGAGATATTTGTCAAAAGAGACATCATTCAAAGCAACTGCTACTCCCTGATGACCTCTGTGTTCTATTGTTCTTTAGCAATAATTTTTTAAACCTTTTGGAGTTCAAATTTATTTAATCTAAAGTTTCTTTTACATTAAAAAAGAATGCTAGAAGGGTAATCCTGTGAGTATAGTTTCATGCAGAATGTTTTTTTTCTTTATATACATCTGCATCATATCTGCATTCCTACTCCAGAATCACTGCTTATGAACTACCACTACATCCACAAACCTTCCGCCCATATCCACATGCACAATACATTAAAAAATGTCTGACTTTGCCTCTTTATGTAAAGTCATGCAGATTTGTAGATCATCCAGGGACGTAAAGTGAGTACTGACTGACCCCTAATTTGTCCCTTCTTGGCTGCAAATGCCACTGGCAGAGGAACCTCTGACACTATTTCCTAAGGGATGAGGCCCAAGTGAAATTATGACCTCTCAGGACTTGTTGATGATTAAAGAAAGTTGAAATCCCAAACACAGAAAGAGTTGCTTTATAAGGAAGATACAACTGGGTCCAGGCCATACAACACTGATTTCCTCCCTCCCCCCGCCCCATTGTTTTGTGTTCTTTTATTTCTTTTAACTAAGCTAACTTTTAAAGGGTTATGTCTACAGCAGCCTAGGGAACACACACAGCTGTGTCTGTTATGGTGAATTAGATTTTCTGGCTGCAGGAAAAGTTACAAGATCTGTAGACTGCCTCTTTGGAGTGGAGAGAGAGCTCAATGTGAACAAATGCTGCATTAGAGATGACAGCAAAAACAAAGAAGCTGAAGGATGAAGCGTACAAAATTAGGATCTTCAGAGACCATTTATTTGTATCACACACTCTTTCTACAAGACTCTCATTTCAATAATTGTTACTGTAATTTCATAAGTACAGTAAAACCCCATTAATTTGGAGGCTTTCAACTTAAAATTTATATAAGTAATATGATAGAACTCTGCTGGTTTACTTTTCTATAGTGGGCATAAAAATGACTAATATAAAGATGATTATTGAAAAATAAACTATGTTAAAAAACATTTTAAAACACTCTTAGTGCATTTTTTTATTTGAAAGAGAGAGAGAGAGAGTGCATGCAAACAGGGAGAGGGACAGAGGGAGAGAGAATCTTAAGCAGGCTCCATGCTCAGTGCAGAGCCTAACTGAGGGCTCGCTGGGATCATGACCTGAGCTGAAATCAAGAGTCAGACGCTTAACTGACTGAGCCACAAAAGCACCCCTGAAAACCCTCTTAAGTGCTTTATAACCCATGACTTTATTTAAAAATGTTTTTGGAGGACACATCCAGCTGGCTCAGTGGAGACAGCATGTGACTCTTGGACTCAAGGTCATGAGTTCAGGCCCCATGCTGGGTGCAGAGATAACTAAAAAAAAAATAATAAATAAAATAAATAAATAAATAAATAAATAAATAAATAAATAAAAATAAACTAGGGCGCTTCGGTGGCTCAGTTGGTTAAGCATCTGTCTTGATTTCAGCTCAGGTCATGATCTCATGGTTTATGAGATTGAGCCCCCCCACTGGACTCCCACAGTGCAGAGCCTACTTAGGATTCTCCCTCTCCATCTGCCCTTCCCCTGTTCAAGCAGGCTCTCTCTCTGTCTCTGTCTCTCTCTCTCTCAAAGTAAATAAACATTAAAAAAAAAAAAAGTTAAAATTTTGGAGTTGACTACATACTGTGTGTACAACATCAGGCTAGGTAGGGCCAGTACTGTACAGAAGCATAAAGCAAAGGCCTGTTTTCAGTAAGCTTTGAGGCCAGGGGTTGAAACAGGAAAGGTATAAGGAAATATGATTCCCAATGTCAAGTAAGTTGAAGAGTATGGAATAAAGGCAACAAATAATTTGCTCATTTGTTAGAGCAAAGCTCCTAAGGTGTGAATGGTCATTGCTCTGTTACAGAGCTCTGTTAAATACTTGAAATTTTTAACTTTAGTTCTGTAATGCAGACTTTCCTCTTTATTCAGACACTTCCACTCAACTTTTAGTTGTTGAGCACCTACTTCAAGTAAGAGATGATACTAGATGTTGAAAGGAACATACAAGGAAGATATCATTCCTAACATCAAGGATTCTGATAGATTCCCAAATGAGTATTTCCCAAGGTAAATAGCCCAGGAAGCCTACTAAATGCTTCCTGTGTGTTACTGTTGGACCCCACCAGGAGTGGACCCTGAGACAAGACTGTGTGTGCAAATGGTCTATTTGGGAGGTGACAGAACGCACCAGCTGGGGAGCAGGGAAGTTAGGCAAGGAAGCAAGGTACCAATAATAAAAGGTGATTACTCAGCAGATTCCTACTGTGAGCAACTGGGTTCAGTGTTGCTGGGGAATTCTGGAGACAGTACAGAAAGAAGATGTCTCAGTTATCTGAGGACACCTGGGTTTGTATCCTTCAGCTTGCTTCATTCATTGGTTGAGAACTACTCTTGGGAGAATAAAGGAACACCAGCTCTTATGGCCTGCCCAGCTCCGGGAACAAGAGGGAGGTCCTCAGGCAGCTGGTCACAGCTGGAAGCCCATTTGCTTGGGGTGTGTGGAAATGATGTTCCCAGGGTTAAAGGCAAGGGTGCTAGTGGCACTTGCTCTCCAAGGGGAAAATATGATTCTACATGTGATTAAGAGAGAAGGGGTGTTTTAGTAAGGCCACCCAAGATGAGGGTGGAGGGAGGAGGAACAGCAGCACTGACAATCTAAGGGCAGACTATAAGACTAAAGGCACAAGGGCACCTGGGTGGCTCAGGCGGTCAAGCGTCTGACTCTGGATTTCGGTTCAGCTAATGTTCTCAGAATTTATGGGTTTGAGCCCAATACTCGGCTCTGGTCTGACAGTGCAGACCCTGCTTAGGATTCTCTCTCTCCCTCTGTCTCTGGTCCTCTCCCACTTGTTCTCTCTCTCTCTCTCTCTTTCTCTCTCAAAACAAATAAATTAACTTAAAAGGAAAAAAAGATTAAAGGCACAGAGATGGAGAGGGGCCACTAAAGAGTATAGCAGCCATTAAAGATAAACAGCCCTGGGTACACCAAGTTTAGGTTCACAAGGAAAGAGAGATAAAGGGAACCGTGACTAAAAAGGCCAACAATAATCAGAACAATAAGGTCTCCTTAAATGTTTAATGTCTTGTCTAGCAAGTTTCAACTCTTTCCCGGCAGGTCTCAAGGAGACCGAATGTTTGATTACTGAAGTGACATGATTAAATTCTTATTTTAGTAAGATTGCTCCAGAAACGTTGTCACAATGTTCAAAATGGCATGGAGGAGGTAGACAGGAGACCACTGTTATAGCCAGGGTGAGACATAATCAGCGATGGTACAAGGAAACTGACAGTAAGAGCAGAGAAGGGGAATAGGCAGGAGGTTCTCTGAGAGAAGTTCCCAGGGCTGCGTGCCAGAGAGGAAGATGGAAGGGCAGAGGACCTTCTCACAAATGAAGCCTAATGACTCATGGGATTCACGTCTTTAAGTGAGATAATACATGAGAGCAGGAAGAGGAGGTTTTGTGGTTGGAATTTGGATTCACTGAACTCACAGTAGGCTGCTAATCTGGAGAGGTCCAGCAGACAGTTAGAAAGATGCATCCAGGGGCGCCTGGGTGGCTCAGTCGGTTAGGTGGCCGACTTTGGCTCAGGTCATGATCTCACGGTCCGTGGGTTCGAGCCCCGCGTCAGGCTCTGTGCTGACAGCTCAGAGCCTGGAGCCTGTTTCAGATTCTGTGTCTCCCTCTCTCTGACCCTCCCCCGTTCATGCTCTGTCTCTCTCTGTCTCAAAAATAAATAAACGTTAAAAAAAAAAAAAATTAAAAAAAAAAAAAAAAAAAAAAAAAGAAAGATGCATCCAGAGCCTCAAGAAAGAGCTGGAGCCAGAGGTATATATTTTGGATTCATCCAAAGGAATTTGCCAAGGGGTGCCTGGTGGCTCAAGTGGTTGAGTGTCTGACTCTTGATTTTGGCTTAGGTCATGTTCTCATGGATATGAGATCAAGCCCCACATTGGGCTCGGTGCTGGGTGTGGGGCCTGCTTAAGATTCTCTCTCTTGCTCTGCCCCTCCCCTGCTCATGCTCTCTCTCTCTGAACAAATGAATGAATGAATGAATGAATGAATAAACAAATAAATAAATAACAACAACAAAAGACAAAAGAATTTACCAGGGAAGAGGATAAAGTAAGACAGTTCCAGGTTGACAACTCCTACATACTCAGAATTAGTGATCCTCTGTAAGTACAATCTGGGATAATCATTTCAGAATACTCACTAATTAGGATATAGAATTCACCTTTCCAATTTTTCTTTTAAATATGAAGGTAAAAAGCTATGGAGCCATCAAATATAAAAGCTTCCTTCTCTTACCAAATCAAATTTTCTCTGTGAATCAGAATATAGAATCTACAAGTATAAATTGAGGATAAATTGTGAATGCACTGTTCACATCTTTGGGTAATGGCTGAAAGTACCTGAAGCACTACATCCTGACAGGAGTGACTGGCTGATTCTAGAAACATTCTAATTGTGTTCCAGGAGGGGAGCTACTAATTTTAAAGTATAAAATAAAGCAGTCACCCACTTCATATTTGCCAAGCTCTTCAAATATTCTAAGTTGGCCACTTGACTTCCTTTTCCAAAGGCTATGTAACTGGTGATCTGCACCTCCAAAGGCTCTGAAGAATATGTCCTGAGCAACTGTAGGCCATCTTTCTGCTGTTTTCCTTACTAAAGCCCAGTAGACATTTTTTTTTGAGAGAGAGAAAGAGCGTGCAAGTGGAGGAGAGGGGCAGAGGGAGAGAGAGACAGAAAGAATCTTGGGCATACTCCATGCTCACTGCAGAGCCCAATGCAGAGCTAGATTCCATGACTCTGAGGTCATGACCTAAGCTGAAATTAAGAGTCAGATGCTCAACCCACTGAGCCACGTAAGCACCCCTAAAGCCCAGTAGACAATTGGTGAAGAAGACATGTGTTTAAGTTTGTGTGAAGACAATTAATAACACTACTTTACTTGAGTTCTGGATCAAAAGATATCAGCCCAATGGAGAACAACATACTACCTTTATTATTATCATAATCATGATCATTATCATTACCATCATAAACATCATCATCGATAAAGGCCAAGTTAAAAGATGTGGCTTAGATGAAGAACAACAATGGGCATCCTAAGGCTGAACCTCTGAATTAGAAAGGTTTATCCATCAACTTATAATCAAAAGTGGACAGCCAAAGGCCTCCCCAGGTGCTAACCTCCCTTGTAAAACAAACTCAAGGCATGAAAAAGTTGACCAGAATGGATGCTCCCAGCAATTTATTCTCAAAAGTAAAAGAGAATGAAAGGGGTAGAGCCATGCATGCCCCATTCTTTAACCCATACTCACCAACAGTTTAATTTGTTCTTCAATCACTTTATGTACTTGAATGTCCCGTATCCTGAAAACATAAAGCCATCTAAAAGAGATTCCTCTCTTCTTTGTCACATCCCTCCCTTCTCTACCACTTACAAACTCATAATCCAAAAACTTAGGAAGATGTAGAAAATAGAAACTAGAGTCAGAAAAGTCCTCTGAAATCACCTAGCCTGACATGTCAGTGCAGGGAGATGAAGTGACTTGCCCAAGGTCACACAGTTAATTAGGGAAAGGTCTTAAGATAGTATCCCTTAAGTTTAAAGAAGAGATCTGGAAAAACACAATGTTACTTGATTCCATAACTTTTTGTACCATTCAGAGGTATCTTTGAGCAGAAACATAAGCCAAATGGTGATAACTTTTTCAAAGAATCTCTATCCCAGGAAGGGAACTTACTGAAGTAGCAAATGTTCACATGGCCCTTATTTATCCTAATCCGAGAAATATTTTCTGAGGCCACTAGTTGTGTTCCTTCTCACTCTTGAAAGACAGTCTTTTCTACCTAGAAAATGGCAAAAGACTTACTCTGTCCATTGGTTGTGGAATCACCTCCCAAGTAGCACAGGGCCTGGCAGATAGTAGACACTCAATAAATGGGAAAAGGTGAATGAATGAATAAATGAACAAGTGAATGAATAAAGTTTCCCTCTCATTCAAAAAGAGTATAAGATAAAAAATATTAATGCTGTTCCACAGGCAATAAAAAACTCAATAGAGAAATGCATCAGTTTACTTTCTAAAAGCTTTTGCCTGAAAAAACTCAAATATGAACAGTTATTCATATTGACTTAAGTGGAGAAAATGGAAAAGAAAACTGAGAAAGGAAACAGCAGGAGAAAGATCCAACTTAAAAAAAAAAAAGTAGTCAGGAGAGCTTCAATATGTATGAAGGACAATCCTGACAACCTCACGATTTCCAAGATTGACAAGAAAACAGTAAGCACTAGACCAACTTTACTCTGAAGCAAATACTTCCCTTCTGAATACTAGCCCTAGAGCATTTGAAGTCTGTATTTGTGCCAGGAGCTTTACATATGCTATTCTATTCCAACTTTACAAACACTCCATGAGGTAGGGATTATAAACTCTGTCACAAACTACACATGTCATGGACCTTCTCAAATGTTAAATTGAAATACCAAGCTTATGCTGTATAAATCTATCCTTAAGCTCACCTCCTTCTCTCTCCTTTGGCCAGATTTTTTTTCTTGCTCATTCACATGTCAATTCACTAATTTCAAAGGTATTTATTACACAAAAAGTGGGATAATAACTTGTATACACAGGAAATTAACAATTCAGTAATGACATTGAGATACAATTCTATTCAAAATAGCATCACAAGGAAAAATACTTTGGAATAAATTTAACAAAAGAAATGCAAGGCTTTTGCACTGAAAAATTTAAAATTTGCTAAAGAAGATCTAAATAAATAGAGATATTTCATGTTAATTGAAAGAAAGTCTTAATATTGCCAAAATGACAGTTCTCTTCAAATTGATCTATAAATTCAATGCAATTTTTATCAAAGTTCCAGCAGGCCTTTTTACAGAAATTGACAAGCAGATCCAGAAATTTATATTGAAATACAAAACATCTAGAATAGACAAAACAGTTTTGGAAGCAAACAAACAAACAAGTTGCAGGACTTTCACTTCCCGATTGAAAACCATAGCATAAAGCTACAGTTATCAAGACAGTGTGGTAGTGGTATAAAGACAAATAGAGATCAGTGGAACAGAATTGAGAGTCCAGAAATAAATTCTTATAGTCAATTGAGTTTTGTTTTATTTTATTTTTGAGAGACAGAGAGAGCGCACACGCATATGCGCAAGCACAAGTGGGGAGGGGCAGAGAGAGAGACAAAGGATTGGAAGCGGGCTTCACAATGACAGCAGAGAGCCTGATGTGGGGTTTGAACCCACTAACCACGAGATCATACCCTGAGCTGATGTTGGACCCTTAACCAAAAAGCCACCCAGGCACCCCCCACCCCGCCCCCCGCCAATTGAGTTTTGACAAACTTGCCAAGACAATTCACTGGGGAAAGGATTCTGTTCAACAAATGGTGCTAAGGACAACTGAATATCCACAAGCAAACAATTAACTTATATCTTCACCTTACACTATGCACAAAACCTAACTAAAATATAGGAGAAAATCTTTGAGATCTTGGGTTAGGCCAAGATTTCAAATATGACACCAAAAGCACATATGTGAAAAATATATATATAAATGGGACTTCATCAAAATTCAAAACTTTTGCACTTTAAAGTACATCATTAAGAAAATGAAAAGACAAGCAACAGGAACTCCTGGGTGGCTCAGTCAGTCAAGTGTCCAACTCTTGATTTCAGCTTGGGTCATGATCTCGCTGTTCATGAGTTTGAGTCCTGCATTGGGCTCTGCACTGACAGTGCAGAGCCTGCTTGGGATTCTCTCTCTCTCCCTCTCTCTCTCCCCCTCCCCCACTCTGCTGTCTCTCACTCTCTCAAAATAAATAAATAAACTTAAAAAAAAGACAAGCAACAGACTAGGAAGAAATATTTGCGAAACTCATGTCAGATTAAGGACTTGTATTCAGGATATATAAAGAACTCTTAAAACTCAGTAAAAAGAAGACAACTCAATCAAAGAATGGGCAAAGGCATGAACACATAGAGTTCATCAAAGAAGGCATATGAATTGATAATGGCCATATGAGAAGACGTAATAACACTATTCATTAGGGAAATTCAAATTAAAACCACAATGAGATATCATTTTACACAACAGAATGGCCAGAAGACATAATATAACAAGTGTTGGCAAGGATGTAGAGAAATGGGAACCCTCATCCACTGCTAATGAGAATATACATGGTACAGCCCCTTTATATGTGTACTGCCAAAGCAAGCATGGGATAGCCCCTTAGTAAAACAATTTGGCAGTTTCTTAAAGAGTTGAATATAAAATTCCCATGCAACGCAACAAGTATACTACTAGGTATCTACTTCTACTCAAGAGAAATTAAAATATGTCCACAGAAAGACTTGAACTAGAATATTCATACCAACAAATACTGGAAACAACCCCAATACCCATCAACTGGTGATGGATACATAAAATGTGGTCTGCCTGTACAATGAAATACTATTCAGCAATAAAAAGGAACTATGTGATGGATGAACTTCAAAAATATGTGAAAAATAAGACAGACACAAGAGACAACATACTGTGTGATTCCATTTACATAACATTTCCAAAAAAAGAGAAATTGATACAGAAAGTAGAACAGTGGTTGCCTGGAGCTGGGGTCTGAGCTGGGATTAACTAAAAGGGCAAGAGGGATTTTATTAGAGGGATGACCATGTTCTAAAATCTATTTATGTTGATGGTCGCACCACTTGATAGTTACTACAAATCACTGAATTTTATACTTCATATAGGTGAATTATGTATGCAAGATATACCTCAAAGAAGTTGTTAAATAGAGATAAACCCTAAATTTAAAAATAAATTAATAACAGCCAATGTATCATTTGGATGCAATACACATTATTTACTTAAGCTCAAATCTTAAAGTCATTACAGAAACATTCCTCTTTTTCAAGGTCATAAAAGTCAGATATCTAAGGCCTTCCTTGTTTTTATGATCTTTACTGCATGAACCCATTCCTTTATTTTTTTTCCTGAAGCCATCCTACTAACCCAGATTTCCCTCACTTTCTTACTTAATTTTGTTATAATTGTAGGTGGTTTCCCTAACTCTATTTACTCCCTGTAGGTTAAACAGCATTAATTGCTAGATTAACTCTCCAGTAACATTGGTTTTATCAGGTTGCATTTTCAATCCCCAGACCTCTAATTGTTTTCATTGCAGGCAGTACACTATGCAAACAATGGCTTTCCTATTTGGACCCACCATATATTTCCAATTTTATTTTTCACTCTTACTGCAATACCTTTACTCTATCAGATTGGTTTCCTCACTGTCCCCTATATTAGTTTCCTAGGGATGCCATAACAAACTGCTACAAATTAGATGGCTTACAATAACAGAAATTTGTTCTCCTATAGTTCTGAAGTCCAGAAGTCTGAAATCAAATTATCAGCAGAGCCATGTTCCCTCTTAAGAGTCCAGGAGAGAATCCTTCATTGCTTTTTCCAGCTTCTGATGTTGCTGGCAATCCTTAATATTTTTTGGGTTGTATACACATCTCTCCCATTTCTGCCTCTGTCTTTACATGAACTTCTGCTCTAGGTGTTGTGTCTCTTCTCTTTTCTTCTAAGGTCACTTGTCATTAGGCCAACCATAATTTGGGATGATCTCATCTCAAGATCCTTAATTCAATTATATCGGCAGGACCCTTTATTCGAATAAGGTCACATTCACAGGTTCTGGGTGGACATACATTTTGGAGTGCTACCATTCAATCCACTACATCCTATGCCCTTTATATACCTTTGGCCATGTTATTTCCACGTTTGAAATTTCTCTTCTATTGTCTATTCCAGATTCTGCTCAGAGTCTGAGTATAGCTCACAAAGCTTCTCCTAATCAGAACACCTGATTGGCTTCTCCTTTTTCTGAATTTCTGTGGCATTCACTGTTTCCTTCATTTCTGCACTGTTTATGTTTATGCTTGTAGGTCCCATTTGCCAACCAGATTTTAATCTCCTGTAAGAGGATCTCAAATTCTATAGCAGTGCATCTCAGCTTTGGCTGCATACTGGACTCATGGGGATCTTTAAAAAGATACTCTTATTTGTGTCCCACTCCCAGAGGTTCTAATATAACAGATCTGGGGGTGTGGCCCAGGCATGGGTATTTTTTTAAAAGCTTCCTTCTTTCATTTACTATGTAGCCAAGACTGAGAACCCATTGTTTTAAAGCCTATGCTCTCAGTTGGTTAAGCATCTGACTCTTGATTTCCTCTCAGGTCATGATTTCATGGTTTGTGGGATGAAGCCCTGTGTTGGGCTCTGTGCTGACAGCACAGAGTCAGCTTGGGATTCTCTCTCTCTCTCTCTCTCCCCCTCCCTCCCTCTCTGCGTCTCTCCCTCTCTCTCTGTTCCTCCTCCGTTCACATGCGTGCGTCCTCTATCTCTCGCTCAAAATAAATAAATAATCTTTCAAATAAAATTTTTAAAAAGCATGTGATCTCAATAGGGAAGGCTAAAATTGGTTCATGGGGCGGGGGTTCCAAAATCTTAGGTATTACAATGGTTTGTAATCCTTGCAAGCACCCAAGTATAGAAACAGATACATAGTACATATACCTATGGTACTAAAATTTTATGAAGGGGGGAGTAATTAGAGAAAAATGTCTAACATGGCTTCTTAGAGGGGCTAAAATGAAAACTATTGGGAAGCTCTGCTCTAAAGTATATCACCTGTGGACCTTGAAAAACTGCATGTGGCCAAGCCCCGAGAGATTCTGATTCAGGAGTTTGGGTTGTGGCCCAGAATTTTATGTATCAAGTAACAAGTAACATTCATTATGTGCTTAACCATATACCAAGTTTTCTCCTGACTGCATCCACACATAATTTCATTTTACAGATGAAGAAACAGAGGCACAGAGAGCAATTTATCCAAAGTCACTCAGCTAGTAAGTGACAGGAAAGATATGAATCCAGGCATTCATGCTCATGTAGTTAACCCCTAATCATACACCCTCAGATACCAGAGTTGGAGAATCACTGTGCTAGAGGGTAGGAAACATGCTTCATAGTTCTCTATTTCCTTCCACTAGAAACAGAGAACTTCATATATAGAAGAGGCTGAAGAGCATTTGTTGAGTTAATGACTGAGACACAAATAAAGAACCATAGAACTGCCAACCAGACAACAGTTGGGCACCTAGATCAAGATCATCAGTCAGGACCACAAGAGATTGGATTCCATTGGCTGCCTGGATTAGTTACTGTAACACTGGTTAAATGGTAAAGGATGAAGAAGCCTCTGTCTTTAGTCTGAAAGGTTTAGGTAGTACTTAGGTAGTAATCTCCAGTGTATTATGATGATTATTAACACAGTTAAACCAACACAAATCTCAAAATCTTCATTCTCATTGTTTCAAAGCCACTTGATGGTTTGAGATTCCTTCTTAACTTTTTGTAAGTTTTATGGACTCCTGTAGCAATCATATGTGAAATCATATAACATATATTTAGAAATTATTCTGAGAAAGGCTTATAGACCACTTCTCAGAATACTGTTTCTAATGTATAAAATAAAGTCATGAGATTACAAAGGTAACCAACTATATCGAATTACATTTATCAAACTATCTAAAAAATGCATGATGGGAGGCACGTGGGTGGCTCAGTGGGTTAAGTGTCTGACTCTCGATATCAACTCAGGTCATGATCTCTCAGTATGTGAGTTCGAGACAGTGTCGAATTGGGATTTTCTCTCCATCCCTCTCTATCTGCCCCTCCCCCATTCTCTCCTTCTCTCTCAAGGTAAATAAACTTCTAAAAAATGTGTGAGAGGGTAATATCTGTGTTTCCTTATTAACATAAAAAATATCTAGTGACAAGTCTAAAAACAACTGTAATTTGAAGTTGTGATGAGTGTAAATAATATTTCAAGATATCCATGACTAAAATGTGACACAGGACTAGCTAATTTCTACTGGTGACAAAGAGTTACAGGTACTGCTAACACTAATGCAGTTTGTTGCTAAATTCATAGTTGAAAGACATGCTAATTTTCAGTTAAAAGTTAGTGAAAATAAATGTGCAAATGTTTTCCCATCCATGGACAACACAGGGAGACTACTGGATCCCATGTTAAAATCCCTGCTATAGAACTCAGTAGCCTAGCCCTATCTGTTTAATCCTGTCTAACTTTGCCTGTCTTGATTTAAGGAAATGCCATCGACCAGCTCCATCACTGTCAAAATCTTTTGGCCATGAAAGTTCTTCCAGAAGTTCAGCATACAGTCTCTTGACACAGCAGCAGCTTTGGACACAGTGACCCTTACAATGACAAGAATTGAGGTGTGTTGTGGGGAAGAATTAGTTAGAAACGTGTTTCTGGAAAGCAGGCTTTATCTTTGCTGAACAGTCAACTGGAGGATATAGAAAAAATGCAGATTCTTGGACACTTCCATACCCCCTTCCAAACACCCCTTGAGCTAGCTTCTAATTCAGTGGGTTTGGGGGAGGCCCTGGAATCTGCATTTTAAATTATCCTGCCAGATGATTAAGCTGTTGCTGATTAGGTACATTAGCTTAGAGTCTAGCTTACCAGATACCTCTTGTGAGAGCAATTTGTGTTTCCAAATGGAAAAGAAAGAAGCAAGCAGTGAAGCCTTTCAGACTATTTCCCAGCAGCTGCCAGGCCAACGGCTCAGGTGGCTGGTTTAGAGCAGCCAGCAGCCTAACTAAAGATTCAACACCAGGGCAGAGCAGTTTATGGTTTCTATAGAATGAATATCATGTGACTAAATTTTCCTCTTTTGAGAAAAGGAAATATTCATCCTCTTCCCCACCTCCTATTTTTCTCCCCACAGGATGGTGCAAAGACTAAAGGATTCACAGAGAGGCTTGAACTTTTAACAAAGGTGCCAAAGAAACACACTGATGTTTCAGGAACCCCATAACTCTGGAGCACACAGGGTGAGGATTTCTTGGACGCAGAAGCTTGCTGTTCCGCAGCATATGGGATATAGCCTTTATCTTACCTGCAATAATTTTCTCTGCAATCTGGAAGACAGCTTCAGACTGGGTTAAGAGAACAATGATATAAACCTCTCTCTGTCATTCGACCCTTGACCTTTCTCTGGAAGAAACACAGGAGGGAGGGTTGTGGCTTCCTGATCCTTTCATATCTTCAACCTCACCAGTCAAGACTCCATTAGAAACTTAACTAAAGCCACACAGACTCTATCTAGCAAACAAATGGTGAAAGTCTTCATTTAAGACCAAATTAACCCAAACTGAAAGGTTGGAATAGTAGTTTTTTGTTGTTGTTAATAAAGAAGCTATTAAAATAGCATATTTTCCCAACATACTGAACACATCTTTTATATATAATACGATGCTAAATTATATTTAGCAATTACAGTGTGATTTATTTCCCCCCTCTTGTTATAGGGCTATTTATAGCTCCTGGCAGTTAATTTATCACTGTTTTAAATTTTTAAAAGCTTCCTATTTAATAGATAGATTGGTCAGTGAAATGTATACAGAGTTTATGGACTTCTCTCCAGTGTTCCATTCACCTTCCATAAATAACAACAGCACTTATTACTACTTTTGTGTCCCCCCTCCACCTCAGTATATCTCCAATGCTTACAACAAAGTCTGACACAGAACACAGACAGTATTTGTTGAATAAATTGAGCCAGGCACTGTATTTACTACTTTACTATAGTTAATTTCATTTAATCTGATTAATCAAATATTCCTCATTAAATTCTATGAGGCCAATTAGAATTTTTATCACAACTTCGTATTATAAACTAAAAAACATGAGACTGAAAAACATCAAATGAGTTTCTAAGATTTCAGAGAATCACTGGAAAAACTACCACCAAAACTTGAAGGTGGGTAGGCCCAGGGTTTTATAACTGTTTAGTCCAGGGGTCAGCAAATTATGATTGAAGGCCAAATCTGGCCCACTGCCTGCTTTTTTGGAACACAGCTCACTCATTTCCAAGTCTGAAAGGTAATCTGAAATAAGGAATGCTACAACTCCAAATCTTTATTTCCCAAACTTCAGAAAAGAATATACATGTTGAAACTATTTGGCAATCTTATTAACAGCATTTTAATAGTAAACTGTGTTTATATCTGTCAGATTAACTTTTTTTTTTAATTTTTAAAGTTTATTTATTTTGAGAGGGAGGGAGGGAGAGAGAGAGAGAGAGAGAGAGAGAGAGAGAAAGAGAGAGAGAGAATCCCAAGCAGGCTCCATGCTGTCAGCATAGAGCCTGATGCAGGGCTCGAATTTATGAACCATGAGATCATGACCTGAGCCAAAATCAACGAGCCACCCAGGCTCCCCTTGTCAGATTAATCTTAGGCATCTTAAAACATTAAAACATATGGACACTTACTAATTTATTTAACTCTCTGTCCTGATGTTCAAGGATCATTTGATGACAAGAAAAAGCAGCACACTGGAGAAAGCTTAAGTAAAGACTGAAAAAAGGAAATTGCAGAATCCAAGGGCAGGAAGGATCACTGAGTCTCACAGCTGGAATGGACTAAGAACTAGAACCCTATCAGAGCCCATGGCCACTTACTGCTCCAGCTCTTCCTCTTTCCAAAAGCATATTAATGCTCCTTGCCTGTTTATCAACACACATGGCCCACAACGAGTGCCCTTAAGTGGTGGCCTCAATGTAAATGATCTTATACACTTAGCTTTTGTGGCCATTAACACAGTCTCTGTGTCATATCCCTTATTCAAACATCTAATGCACTATTGCTGGGGAAATATGTGATATAAAGATCTGTCTCTTCCTGGGGCACCTGGGTGGCTCAGTTGGTTGAGTGTCTGACTTCAGCTCAGGTCATGGTCTTGCAGTTTGTGAGTTCGAGCCCCGCATTGGCTCTGTGCTAACAAACAGCCTGGAGCCTACTTCAGGTTCTCTATCTCTCTCTCTCTCTCTCCCCCTCCCCTGCTCATGCTCTGCTTCTCTCTGTCTCTCAAAAATAAATAAATGTTAAAAAAAAAAAAAAAAGATCTGTCTCTTCCCATGTTATGGAGGGTCAAATTCTCCAAAAAGACTGTATAGAAGAGAATAAATGGTTGAAATCACTAACATGCCCTATTAAAATGATTCACAATATGAAAGGGTAGGTGGCTACCTTTCAGATGGCATTATAACACTGTAATGAACTAGTATTACTCATAGGAATATATCAGGTCCTTTAGTTTTTGCTTCTCTGGATAAAAAGGTAGAAAACCATGCCCTAGTGTGATTTATAATAATGTACTATGTTAAAGAGAAAAGGCTTTGTTATTTGCAGAAATATTATATTTAGAACTAATGTAAACATGATGAATGTCATTCCTTAAAATAATGAACTTGGTATATATTCTTAAACATAAACAACTTACAGTTAAATGGAGTTGAGATGAAGATTTGTATTACTTCTAGATATGCTTGTGTCACTTTTTTTTGCTTCTTAATCTGACCTATATATTTGCTTCTCTTCTGTATATTTCTTGTAATATTTATGCTTAGAAAATAGGAATACCAATAAGTATCACAATTTTATAGGCCTATCAACAGCATATTGGCAGACTTTAATGATATTACCATGTCTCTGTCCCAGTACACCTTGTGGTGACTTTCCAGCACATTCTTAAGTTTACCTTAATAATGCAGTATTAATCAATTTACAAACTCAGATCTGAGGTCATTATGCTGACCTACAAAATTAACAGTATACTAGTGTTATTCATCCAGCAGCTAAGTATAACCTTCAATTATTTTATAATTGTTTTGATGAGTGTAGTTTCTCTCGTTCATGAAAATGATAATCCTTTTAGGGATTGTTCCCCCATGTGAGACAAAGATTCACATTTGGAAATTAGTTGATCCATATTGGTGGTGTTTTCACAGACCAAATTATAGTATCTTCCTCTCTAAAATTCTAATTTATTCTAGGAATGAAACTGTGATTTTGGACTGGATTATCATGTGTCTTTGCATCACACGAAATTTACTGAGTACCTATAATATTCAAAGCATTTTGCTAGAAGTTTGAGGTACAAAAATAAATAAGATAGTCACTGCCCTCAAAGAGCTTCTCTTTGTTAGAGAACAGCCACTAAATCCTCTAAGCCTGATTAACTGTAGCATGTGTTATAATAGTCTGGGGATAGGAACAAATGCCTCAGGGGAAAAAGAAAAAGACTATTAATCTGGGAGTGAGACAAGACAATAATGAATGTGACATGAACTTTGAGTTTGGCCTTAAAAGATAAAAGAAAAACTCAGGCACAACGTGAGAAAGTATGGT
Organism: Panthera onca; assembly: GCF_046562875.1. NCBI lineage: Eukaryota > Metazoa > Chordata > Mammalia > Carnivora > Felidae > Panthera > Panthera onca. Next base: position 54,382,671 of record NC_138347.1, read on the forward strand.
GATATAAGGTAAAATTAGTAAAAGGATTGTGTCTAGGATGACTGCACTATATTGGGGAAAGAGGCAATAAATAAGGCTGGATAAATAAGATGGAACCATGGTATAAAAAGCCTTGCATGCCACTGTGAGGCATTGGAATCAATAATAAGGACAATGAAAAATCACTGAAATTTTTTCATTTGGGGATTTATAAAAACATATTTGTGTTTTAGAAACTAACATGGCATTGTGGATGACTGAACAAATTGCAATAATTTCCATCAATATTCATCTAGTATCAATCAGGTTTTCCTTCATTTTGCAATAAAGATATTTATCCAATTACTCAATTAACAGCTATCATATGCCAAGAATCCTATTTTAAGTTATCTTAACCAAATTCGTATTAATACCATTGATTGTTTAATGGCTAATTTTTTTAACTTTAAGACACCCCAATATTTTTAGATTTTCTTTGTACAGATTTTCAGTAGTAGTCAATCTTCATTTATATCAAGTTTGCTTCTTGCCATTTATAATTATGCAATATGGAGGTTATACAATATTAATCATTATTCACATTATTTTAAAACTTTCAAAAAGGGAAAAGACAAATTACCAGTATCAAAAATGAAAGAGGAAACATCATTATAGATTTTATATATATTAGGAAAATATAAAGAAAATTTATCAACAACTTCATGCCAATAATTCCAACAACTTACATGCAATGAACAAATTTCTTGACAGGTACAAATGATCAAAACTAACAAGAGAAGAAACAGAAAATCTGAATCATCCTGTCTATTAAACAACTAGAATAACATAATTCAAAAGTATTTCACAAAGAAAACTCCAAGTCCAGATGTCTTCACTGGTAAATTCTACTCAATACTTTGAAAATGATAACAAATGTACACAAATTCTTTAAGAAAATAAAGTAAGAGGACTGTTACTTTCCAACTCATTTATGAGGACAGCATTACTATGATACCAAAACTAGACAGGAATAATACAAAAACAAAAACAAAACTACAAACCAATATCCCTACAAACTCAAAAGTTCTCAACAAAATATTGGCAAGTTGAGGGGTGCTTGGTTGGCTCAGTTGGTAGAGCACGTGGCTGGTTCTTCATCTCAAGGTTATAAGTTTGAGCCCCACATTGGGTGCAGAGATTACTGAAAAATAAAATCTTAAAAAAATATTAAGAAGTTGCATGCACCCATGAATGTAATATTATATCATGACAAAATGTGGTTTATTCCAGAATGTGAGTTTGGTTTAATATTCAAATTATTTTAAAAGTTTAAAAGCTGAGATTTTAAAGCTTCAATAAGCATGCATAGGGTAAATGACTGATAGAGGGACACAAATCCTCAAAACTGATGTCTTATTTTCTTATTTTCTTAATGGACTCAGACCCAGTGAGACACATAGAAAGGGCTGAAGAACCCAGGCTAAGAGTCTGTGCATGACCCTCCCCTGGCCAAATGATTGGTTTATATGTGAGTCCAGTTAGAGTGAAGTCTAAGACTTCTGTGTGTTAGCTAACCAAAGAGAAGTCTTCTCTGATTCTGGAATCTGAGTCATACCTCTGTTATCTCTAGAACTGCTGCAGCCATCTCGTTGAAAGAGTGAAGCTGACATATGAAGGCCAGTGACAGAATCATAAAAAGAAATTATAGAGATGAAGCCCAGATCAAACCCTTTTCACAAAGCCCTTTTACATCTGAACTTTTTCACAAGAAGCCAATTAATCCCAATCATAGCTGGTTGGATTATTTATTATTAGCTAAAGTAATAAATAACCATAGAAGAAAAATGTGAAAATACAGATAAGCTTACTCTATTTCCATTACTTTTGCATTTACCATAGAAAGTTTATTTTCTTTTTTTTTTTGAGACAGAGTGTGCAAGTGGGGGAGGGGCAGAGAGAGAGAGAGAGAGAGAGAGAGAGAGAGAGAGGGAGAGAGAGAGAAAATCACAAACAAACTCCATGCTCAGGGCAGAGCCCAACAGGGGGCTAGATCCCATGACCTTTGAAATCATGACCTGAACTAAAATCAAGAGTTGGACACCTTAACTGAGTGACCCACACAGGAATCCTTAACCATAGAAATTTGACCATAATATTTAACTTATAAAACCTAAAATTAAGCTCCTCAACAATACAACGTCTCTAGAACACTTTAACTCTGACAATCCCTTATGATTTATAGCTTTTTATATTAGGTATGTCTTTTTGTAGCCTCTCAAAATTATTTTTTGACATGTTTGCTTACATTTACCCATATTTTTACATTTTGTTTTATCATCTCTTGACTCACAGATCACCGATTTAGAATCACTTTCTTCCATCTAAAACACATATTTTAGAATTTTCTTAGGTTAGGGATTGGTGATTGCAAACTCAATTTTTTTGGTCTGAAATGTCTTCATTTTGCCCTTGTTTTGAAGTATAGTTTTTAAAACATTTATTTATTTTTAAGATTTTATTTATTTATTTACTTATTTATTTTTAATATTTTTAATGTTTATTTATTTTGGGGGGGGGCAGAGAGAGAGGGAGACACAGAACTCAAAGCAGGCTCCAGGCTCCAACCTGTCAGCACAGAGCGCGATGCTGGGCTTGAACTCAACAAAGTGTGAGATCATGACCTGAGCCGAAGTCAGATGCTTAACTGACTGAGCCACCCAGGCACCCCAATTTTTAAGATTTTATGTTTAAGTGATTTCTACACCCAACGTGGGACCTGAGCTTACAACCCCAAGATCCAGAGTTACATGCTCTACTGAATGAGCCAGCCAGCCACCCTGAAATATATTTTTGAATGGTATGCAATTCCAGGGTAAGACTTATTTTCATTCAGCACATTAAAATTATTTCTTTTGTCTTCCATGGTTGCCCTCATTTTAGTGATCTTTTCTTAGTTATTTGCTTTTTATCTTTTAAGAGCTTTCTTGCTGCTGGTATTCCTCATTTATCTACAAGGTGGCTGGGTGTTCTGTTGTTTTAAAAGTTTATTCTATTTGGGAATTGATGTGCATTTTGAATATCTGGATACATAGTTGTCATTAGTTCTGGAAAGTTTTCTACCATTAACTCTTCCAATATTTCCCCTGACCATTCCACCTTTTATCTCTTTCTGGAATTCCAATTTGATGTATGTGAAATCTTGACACCCTATCATTTATGTCTCAATGTCTCTTCATATTTTCTGCCTCTTTAGATCTCTGTACTACATTCTGCATAATTTTCAGTACTATCTTCCAGTTCACTAATTCTGACTTCAACAGTATCTAATCTGCTTTTAAACAAACCTATTGGATTTTTTTTTCAAGTACTTCATTACACTTCATTTCTAGACATTCTATGTGGTTCATTTTCAAATTATATCGGTTATTCTTTAGTCTTTTATTTCTTTAAATATATTAAATATACCTACTGTGTTGTTAATTCAAATAGTTAAAGCTTTTGTAGGTTTATTGATTCTGCTGGTTCTTGCATATTTTGTCCATATTTCCTGGTGTATTTTGTGATTTTTTTTTTAATTTTTTTTTTTTAACGTTTATTTATTTTTGAGACAGAGAGAGACAGAGCATGAACAGGGGAGGGGCAGAGAGAGAGGGAGACATAGAATCCGAAACAGGCTCCAGGCTCTGAGCTGTCAGCACAGAGCCTGACGCGGGGCTCGAACCCACGGACCGTGAGATCATGACCTGAGCCGAAGTCGGACGCTTAACCGACCAAGCCACCCAGGCGCCCCATGTATTTTGTGATTTTTGATGGTGACCTAGTAATTGTTGGGATTTATCTGTAGGACTTTTTTTTTTTTAATTTCTGGATTGAAAATACCTTCCTTCTATAAGGATTTGTGTTTACTTTTTCCAAACCCTACAGGAACACTACTAACTCTAATTGGGCATCACTTTATTTTATTATTTTTTTAAATATTTATTTATTTAAGTAATCTCTACACCCAACATGGGACTTGAACTCATGACCTTGAGATCAAGAGTCACACACTCTTCCAAACGAGTCATGCAGGTGTTACAGGCATCACTTTAAACTTAATATTCACCTTGAATTTCTTCACACCATGTGGGTGGTATGAATTCAGGCTGTAATCCCTAGGGCCTGGCTTGTGGTTATGAATTCTGAGGAGAAATTTTTCATCCTTCAACCAGTGCCAAAGTTTGAACATTGCAATTTTACTTGCAGTCTTCTTAGGAAATGGGTAATAGGATGGGTTTATTTCACTGTCACACTGAATAAGGGTACAGATTCACTACCAGTGTCTAGTTTACTTTTACACTGAGTATCCTGCATCCTAATGAAATGCAAATCTCAAAATCAGATTCTCCATTTTGGGAGGACTTTGGAATAAATCATGTGTCCCTTGTACTCAACACCCAAAAGTGAGATTCAAGTTCAAAAGATTCAGCAATTGCCACCAAAATGAAAGATATTTTCAGTGTTCATCTTTTCACTTAGGTTTGGCATCTATGTATCCCATTACTTGCCATCTCACTGATGTATTTAAACATAAGTTTCTTATTTTTCAATCCAGCATATTTAGGAGTTTCTCTTTGCTTGTGTTATAGTGGGAATGCCAGTCTGGGTATCTGGTCCATCTTGCTGCCGGATATAAAAGTCCTCTCTACATGTCTTTTCTCATGCTCTTCTGTTAGGTAGAGGACTTTCTTTCCACACTGTGCCAGTTACCAATTTATCACCTCCATTCAAAATTCATTCTTCATTGCCTGCTGTGCAAAAATTCAGGTGGGCCTTTCAAAATAGTTGTTATTTTCCAGCTGACATAATGCTAAGCTTCATTAATAGATGGAGATGGAGAAACACTGCAGGATAAAGGGAATTTCTTTCTGTTCTTGATATGCTACTTCAGTAGCCTTCCACAGCATGTGCAGCTTCTCCAGCCCTGGCTCCCATAGCACTGATGGCTTCCCCATTGCCTGGATCCTGTGGTGCACATGGCTTCCTGGGCACCCACTTCCTGCAGTATGTACAGCTTTGCCAACAGCAGGTTCCTGAAGCTCAGGCACCTTCTCCATACAGAGCAGCCAGCGGCAAGAAGCAGCCAGTAACCTTCCCCTGCACCTGCTTGGGCTGTTTCTTAGCAAAGTGTCTTCAGTGAGATACCTTCTTGTGATCAGCTTTCCCCTGCACTCCAGAGGGTGTATTTCCAGGACTTCCACCCCAGCAACTTCTCTGCCATGCAGCAAGTCATGGATGTAACCTTTTCTGGATGTCAGATCTGGAGTGGAAGGGAGGAGTTCTTCCTTGGGTATTCCATATCAGTGCCAGGGTTGGATCATTACATTTGCAAATTCTATCTGTGGTCTGTAGAACTCTCTTTACTTCTTACTAGTTAGTTCCTCCTTAGTCAGATACCCAGTTTCTTTACATTAAATTTTTCTTGTTCAGCTCACTGTCTAGTTTTTGTTTCCTGATTCAACCCTAACTGATAAAAACACCTTTATATGTGTATGTGTTTTTATTTCCCTCCTCCTCAACATTCACCATCACCATTCTGGTTCGGTTATATTAGAATGAATCATATGAAAATGCCATTTCTGTTATATTATTACTTTTTTATCTTAGGGAGAGAGAGAGAGAGAAAACACAAGCAGAGGGGGGAGGAGCAGAGGGAGACAGAGAGAATCCCAAGCAGGCTCCACACTCAGCACAGAGCCCGATGTGGGGCTCAATCTTATGACCCTGGGATCATGACCTCAGCTGAAATCAAGAGTCGGACGCTCCAACTGACTGAGCCACCCAGGTGCCCCCAAAATGTCATTTTTGTAGATCAACAATAGTGTTGGCCATTCCAAGTGATTCAAATGAATATTTTCTCTGTAGTTCCCACTGCATACCTCTGCCAGCAATTATCCTATTAGTTGAAAATATCAATTTTTTAATGTAATGTCACCTACTATAAGAATATGTACTTCTGGGAGTAGTTTTTAGTCTTTTATTCCTAATGCTCAAATGCTTAATCCAACTCATGGTAATTACTATATGCTCAAAAAGAAAAAAAATGGGCTTGTTGAATGAACTGAATACTGATAAATCATTTAGTCTCTCTAATCTTCAATTTTTTCCTCTTCTAACTAGAATCATTAACACTTGCTCTATTTAATTCAAAAGTTCTTACAATGTACTAAATGAATATTTGTTCCTATTTCTTAGTACAACTGAGGGTAGATCATGTTGCTGACTGTGTTATGTCATGTGGGAAAAATAATTGAAGAATTACTCCTTAAGAATATTTTATTTTTTTAATATTCCATTTAAATTGTAGAGTTATTTTAAAAACATAAAAAATGCAAAGAAAATAAAAATTATTCAAAGTCCTACTAACTAGAGATAAAATTGTCAATACTTTAATGTAGTTATTTCTAGTACTTTTTCTAGGAACATTTTAAAAGCTAAAATTGAGATTACATACACGGTTTTTTACCCTGTTTTTGTTTTTATTCAGTGTAATGTTGTGAGCATTCTCCTGTGTCATTAGTCCTTTAAAAATATATATTTATTGGCTGAGTTATATATCATATGAATAACTCATCAATCACTTATCAAGTTATTGGGACAATTATGTTTTAATTTTTTGTAATTAAAACAGTATTAAATTTGTATTAAATATACAAACGTTTACACACATCTCTCATGGTTTCCTTAAAGTAAACTAGTGGGAGGACATACTGGATCAAAGCAAGCAAATATTTCCATGATTTTTTTAAACTATTGCCAAATTTCCTTTCAAATACTATGCACTAATTTGCACTCCAACATAAGAATTGCATTTCAACGCACACTCAGCAACACAAAGGTTTGGGAAAAAAATGCCAATTTCATTGTTGAAAATACTATTTACTTACATTTGTATTTATTTTATTTTTAGCATGGTTGTACATGTTTTCATATTCATTCCTTTTGATGCTAACTACCTATTTATATACACCTTGTTTGTTTGTTTGAAGTAATCTCTATACCCAAAGTGGGGCTTAAACTCTCAACCCTGAAATCAGGAGTCACATGCTCCACTGATGGAGCCAGCCAAATGCCTTGCACTTTGACATTTTTTTTTATTAAGGTCGATATATTTTTACTTTTAGTTTTTAAAAGTCCTTTATAGCTACTAATCAATTTTTCATATATTTTGAAAGTGTTTATTTCTTTTCATTTTAGTTATGATAGGTTTGTGAAATTTTAATTTTTTATAGTCTGGTATCTTGATTATGTATCAAATATGTAATTATTCCTTCTCCTAGTGTTTCTTGCATTGATTTTATGTTAAAAGGATTCTTCCCCATCCCAATATGAGAGTGTCACCTCTATCCTATCCTTTTTTATCCAGTCCTAGCTTTTATTATTTCAATTTTAGTGAACCACTTGAGGCAGAGTACAACTTTTTTTCTAAAAATCTAACATATTCATTATTTGATAATTTGAAAGTTAACCTTAATATATTTGCAAAATCTATAAACAATTCCAGGCATTTTACAGGGGTAGGGATTTAGAGAAACTGAGCTATGTGCTTTACGAGAAGCTAATATAGTAATAAATATGGTTTTGCTTTATTTGTTTTATGATTGTCTGATAAAGTATATAGTGCCCATAATGGCCCAGCCTTTACAGATCTTTTATTATTTATGGTTTTCATTAAAGATATCATTCTTCTCAATATGTGAGTGAATCTTGTTTGCTAAGGTGAATTTTCCTAGCTTATCAAGGTAGGCATGTTGATAGTCAATTGTCTTTAGAATTTGAAATACTATCTTTGCTGAAGAAACGTGTATGTGTGTGCACATACTCACACACACATGTCTTATGTTTGTGAAATATCTGACAGCAATTCCAGTGGAGCCAAAGGAAATGAATGGTAGCTTACAGAGTGCAAAGTGCTTCTCCCTACCCCATTCTGGCTTTCAATACATTCTGCGTTGCTTGTTTGCCACAACTGATGGCCCTCTTGCATTAGTTTCTTCTTCTCAACCAGCATCTCAGACATCCAAAGTCCTCGGATTAGGTAGTATGAGGACAAAGGAGGTTTCTGGGGTGTTCTACTTGGGTATGACATACACTTTCATGTAATGCATTAGAATTCCCCAGGTTTTGGATCCCCCAACCCTACCACTGGAGTTTGCTATATATTTCCCACAAGTAACCCAAAATAATTATCCTCAAGTCTACTTGGAAATCCAGAATGGATCAAAGGTCTTATTGAAAACAATAAACTGCCATTCTGGCTAACTTACTCAGAAAAAAGACCTTAACTTAGAAAATATTTAATAGCTCATGGAATCTCCAAAAGGCCTGGTGAACCAGGAGTAGAAGCTATCCTGCCAGGCACAGTGCCCCAAAACATGCCACAGAACTAGCATCATGATGTGGTTGCCACTGCCACTGCCACTACCCACTACCAGGATGGATTCTGAGTAGTTCCTGTTTCTTTGACTCAGAGACCAGAGCGGGTGAATCTGATCAGTGGACTTAATGACATAGCTGCAAGGGAGGCTTGGAAAGTGAGTTGCTGGTATTTTCAGTGTTTAAGATGAGGGCTGCCCATTTTTATGCAAAAGGGGTTCGCATGCTGGGTAGATATGAAGAATGTCAAATGTCCATTCCCTAGACTAATGCAGATGAACACCCAGTGTTCTTAAAAGACTCTGGACATTGGGTGACTAGAAGTTCTCAAAGGGACTGGTAGCCTCTCCATATACCATCCTGAGTTTGAGATTTACTAATAGAAATCTACCATGTGCCTGACATGATATAACACATAAACAATTCTTGCTATCCTCAACAGACTATAATCTAGATGTGGAAGTAGGACTTATATCAACAAAGTTTTAAAAGGCCTATTTAGTTAAACAAGGGCAATATAAAGTAGTGCATAACTGTTGCCTTAGTTTGGACTTCTCTCAAAGCAGAAGCAGAAGCAAGAACTTGGGTCCCAGTCCCCAGGACTTGGTCCCAGGAAACAGGAGTGAAGGAATATAGAAAGTGACGCATGGGAAAAAGAGGAAAAGCCAATATAATAGTGCTGTTTAAAGGTCATTATTGTAGACAATGGCAGCTCAGTTCTGGCAGTATCTTTAAGAAACATATAGACTAGAAATGGTCACCTAAAAACAGCAGATGAAAATATTTATCCACAGGTTCCCACACCCTGTGGATGGAGGGTTTTCCCCAGAAACAATAACTCCCCCACGCTGCCAGGCTGGGCTTATCCACGGCACCAGTTCCCCTGTGTTGGAGAAAGTCCCCAGTGAGCAAGTGCCTCAGGTGTGTGAGGTGGGATGCCCACTGAGTGAAGTGCGAGTGGGCTTCCATAGGGCTCTTCTACCAGCTCTGCAGCTGAAATCAGAGGTGGGTCAAAGGGATGTGACAAGGGACCTAGGGATGACTGTTATAACTGTCAACCTACAGAAACACTTAATTGAGGTGATGCATTCAAATGAGTGCAAGGTCACCGTAGGCTGCAGTGTTTGGGGAGGCTTCCTTAAGGAGGTTGGACTCCAACTGAGCCTGGAAAGAATTGACAGAATTACTCATGCCAGATATTTTTGCAGCACATCAGGATCTGGCTGTGCTGAAGGCACCAGATACATATTCCAGTGCACCATGCCTCTGTGATTCAGTCTATACTCTATTTGCAATACGGAATTTGCAATAACATTACACTGAGGTTATAGCATTTAGGCATCTTTCAAATGCTTGTCCAGGCTTTGACACCAAAATATATTCCCCCCATTTCAAGTGATTTTAGAGTACTATAAATTCTGATAAAGTTAATAGGGGTTATTTTAAGAGTCTTTATGTACAGAAAATACAGGCTATGATAATTTAACTTAGTCATGATTCTGATAAAATAAGCTATTTCTACTGAGTAAAATAGGTAACGTATTTTTCCCCTTTGAATTTTTGTAACCTTTTAAGGTATCTGTAAGATAAAAAATAAAAATAAAATAAAGAACTTGTGTTATATTTAGGAGCCAGCAATTATATCAAAGTGTGTATATTAAAAAAGCATTTATAATCTGAATGTAAAATATTGGTCTATCAAGAGTTATTTTTTTTCATCATTCACCTCATCTTACTTATTGCTGTCAATATGTTCTACTCATTATATTGGAAGACATAAAACTCCATTTCTCTTACAATTTGTACAGTAGAGACTTTACCTCAACCTGTCTTGCATAGTCCTCAATTATTTCTAAGCCAAGTGTTTTCAGACTTAGAAGTGACGATTTACAAACAGTCCTGGCATAAGGCTGATTGGTTGTCTGCTTTCTTCCATTCCTCACACTGAGTCACTCCTCTTTCTCCTCCTGTGACCAATCTCTTCACAGATAACCGCTATGACCTAAGTTGATGATACCGTTGAATGGCATAGAAATATGTATAAAACTCCCATACACCAAACCCCATTCATTCCTCTTTTTTCCTCAGGTCAGTGGTGGTCCTGAGTGACTGCTCTGAGGTCTTCCCGCCCTTCTCCCTCACTACTTCATCACCTCAGGTGAGGGTTTTCCCCACAGAGACAACTGCTTACACATACAGGTTCTTTTAAAACACCTTTCTGTTTTCCTTGGCTTCTCCAACTTTTAACAATTTCCTCATGAAATCCCTACCTCTTTGCTCGATGAAATGAGATCATGCTCTTGAATGTAATTTGTAAACTATAAAGCAGTGTACAAAGGCAGTTTATTGTTGTCACTGAAGATCTCCCAAATAACCCAAGTCAGGTCTGATGAGTAGTGTTCATGATGTGTGTTTCAGAAAGCAGAGTAAAGTCCAAAGTTTTATAAATAATATTTCCTTTTTCATTCTGAAAGTATATATGCTGAGGAATGTAATATTCTATAAAAATGGAAAATAAATATTTAACCTAAATCTGACCATCCAACATTAGCCACTTTTTCTTCCTTTTTGTCTTTGCCTATTTTCTTACAGGTGTGGTCATATTATATTTACAATTTTGGAGCCTAGACTTGTCCATTAACATTATAATAGAAAAACTTAATGTTATTATATATCCCATAACATCCTATAAAATGTAATATTTTATTGAAATTCTACACACAAAAATGCCAGTACCATTAACCTCTTAAACCTTTGAAGGTATTCAGAAGTTTCTCTTAAAACACCCATAAATTTTTCCAGCTATTCCCTCTAATTAAACTTGCCTTTACTCAAACTTACTATTAAAAATACATACATGCACATTAAATAGGTTAATTGCATGGTATATAAGTTATATCTCAATACAGCTGTTATTTCACAAACATTACAATAAAAAACAAATACGAATCCATTCCTTCCAAAATGTGATTACATTTTAATTACTTGATAGTGTAGCCGGATAATTTATTGAAATATTAATTTGTGTTTTGGCCTGTGTATTTTTCTCTGCCCTCGATCCCAAATGTTAGTCTAGGATTTTGTATGTCTTTTCTTCAGAGGTAGAAGCTATATGAAGTAAATTTTCCTTCCAACTTCAATAAAAATCTAAATTCACTGAAGAGTTTCTGCAAGATTTCCAAGAGAGGGAAGGGAGAAAGGGAAGACCATTTGAAAGGACCAAGACAGGAAAAATAAGTGCTGTTCTCAACTCTTGAAGAAGCCAAGGGTAGAGAGGGAACAGGATTCTGGGTAGGTGGCCTGGGACTGGGATACCTGGCAGGGCCAGATCCCAGGTGTCAACATAATCAGCCTCACCCAAACTTGCCTTCCCTTGGCAGTGTCAGCAAAACATCAGAATTCCTGAGGCAATAGGTCCTCATGGATCGGCACAGGTCCCAGGGGAAACAAGGAAGGGTTGACCCTAGGGTAATCAGAACCATTTTCCAGAAGCTCTGTGAGAAAATTCAAGAGAATCTGGAAATTGTGCATGAAACCTTTCATGGATAGGAAGTCCCCACAATCACAGACTGGATCTTCCACCAGCCTAGAGGCCAATGATGTGGGCTCAGATTTAAACTGGTTTACAGGATGGAAAGAAATGGAACGATTTTTTACTAAGAACATTCATAATCACTATACTCTAGTGCTGCAATTGTATAGACTGCAATTATTTTGTAAATATCACTTCAGGTATGATATTACTAATCAGTTTCTTAAAGGGAGGATTTTTTTCTCCCACAGTGGAGTAGTACTGCTCTATTTTAAATCTGAAAGAGGGGCAGCTGGGTGGCTCTGTCGGGTAAGTGTCCAACTGTGGATTTCGGCTCAGGTCATGATCTCATGGTTTGTGGGATTGGGCCCTGTGTTGGGCTCTGTGCTGATGGCAAGGAGCTTGCTTGGGATTCTCTCTCTCTCTCTCTCTCTCTGCTCCTCCCCTGTTTGCACACGCTCTCTCTCTAAATAAATAAATAAATAAATAAACATGAAAAAAATAAATTTAAACCTGAAAGTGATCTTGTAGATCCATCCCTGTCATTTTATAGATTAAAAACTTGAACCCACAGGTTTGATGAATTCCCCAGAATCACAGAGGTAAACCTGAGCTCTAATCAAGTATCCTCACTCCTAGGCACATATCCTCCACTTTCTCAGAATAGTTGCAGTCTTCACATTATGGCACTAGCAGGCATTACCAAGTCCTGTCAGACAGCCTTATAATTATTTACTCTATGGATACAGATTTTGAGTTGGATAATCATCCTATGTTGACTTATAAATCTTGGCTTTTGTGTGATTCACCTGAGAAGGGTGGGCTTTCAAATTTGTATATATCACCAGAATAATGCCATTGCCACCTAAGTCACACATTTTTCCATGGCCTTTCTCCTAAGAACAGTGGCGAACACCTGTCATCGTTATATATTGTATAAGAAAAGCACATTATTCCAAGATTTGTCTCTTTTAGAGTTCCTACAGTGATTTCCAAAAGACACACTCTGACCTACATTTTTACTACTTCTTTTTTTCTTAAGTTTATTTATTTATTTTGAGAGACCAAGAGAGCACGAGCAGGGGAGGGGCAGAGAGAGAGAGAGAGAGAGAGAGAGAGAGAATCCCAAGCAGGCTCTGTACTATCGGTGCAGAGCCCTTTGTGGGGCTCGATCTCACACACCGTGAGATCATGACCTGAGCCAAACTCAAGAGTCGGACACTTAACCGATTTGAGCCACCCAGGCACCCCTATGTTTTTATTACTTCTATAACATGACAATGAGGTAATTCGCAAGTAAGAACTAGCAGAAATGACAGCATAACGTGTAAAAGGTCAGAAATACTGTGAAGCAAAAGAATGATATGCTGAGCAAGGGTGAGTTTTACATAAAGATATGCAAATAACACAAGAGTAAAACGAAATAGATGCTTTCACTTGTTGTACACAAGCTAGAAACATCAGTATGGAGTGGCACGAGTATGCACAGTTTATTATGACACTTGCAGAACTGTTCCCTTCACTGTCATCCCTTGCATACTGGTTAAACATTTGTTACACATTTTATCACCATTTAAGCGCTTTTCCTACTCACTAGCTTAGAAGCAATTTAAGCAATTTTAAATTCCTACTCTGAGAAAATAAAACAGCCATTAGAAGAAAACACATTTACTTTGATTTATTCCTATCAATACTTTTTAATTCAAAAATATATTTTTCTGGTTCCACCTTTGTTTGATAATTGCAACTACACATTATGGTTTTTGTTGAAGGCATCAACAGATAATTTTTTTATCTGGTAACCTCACTAAATTTTGTACTCTAAGGTTTGGGCTTTATTTATGAGAGTGGTTTTCCTCGTTATATAAATATGTTAACAGTTCTCTCTGGTAAACAGATTATGTTGTCATATTACCAGGTCACCAAATGCTGAAGTTAAAGTTCAGAAATAGGGATGTCAGGGCACCCGGGTGGCTCAGTCAGTTTGGTGTCTGACTCTTGATATCAGCTCTGGTTGTGATCCCAGGGTCATGGGATCGAGCCCTGTGATGGGCTCTGCACTGAGTGTGGAGCCTGCTTGGAATTCTCTCTCTCTCTCTCTCTCTCTCTCTCTCTCTCTCTCTCTCTCTCCCTCTGCCCCTCTGAAGTGTGCTCTCTCTTTCTCTCTCTCTCTCTCAAGTGAAAGAAAAAAAAAAGAAGAAATAGGGATGTCATGTGGACAACCTGACAGCTCTGACAAGAACTTATAGGATCAACAACTTTTGAGAAGTTTCCTCAGCCAGTATTGAGTCCTAAGTATTCTGAGACTAGAAAGGATACTGTGAACATACTCAGATTTAATCAATTCAAGTAAGTAATTCATATTTAAGAAATTTAAAAAATGTAATAAATATAAAACTAATCTGGGGCACCTGGGTGGCTCAGTCAGTTGAGTCTCTGATTCTTGATTTTGGTTCAGGTCATGATCTCACGGTTCGTGGGTTTGAGCCCCGCATAGGGCTCCATGCTGACAGCACACAGCTTGCTTGGGATTCTCTCTCTCCCTCTCTCTACCCCTCCCCTGCTCATAACTCTCTTTCTCTCTCTCTAAATAAATAAAAATTAATGAAAAAGTAAATAAAACTAACCTATAAAGCCAGATTTACTCCTTTATAATGGTAGGAAGAACTTGGGTGATGAAGTCAGCATAACCGGGTTCTGATCCAGCCTCACCACTACTAACTGTGAGGGCAAGTTACTGAGTATCTCTGAGACTCAGTGTTTGCATCTGTGAAATGCAACATCATGAGGATTAAAAGAAATATATAAAGTACCTAGCACAATGCCCAGTATTAGCGCATGGTGGCTGGCTATTATGATGAGCATGATGATGATAACAATGAGGAGGAGGGGTTGGGGGGAGAAGAAGGAGGAGGGGGTGGCTGTAGGAATCACAGGGATTAAAGATTCTGTTGGCTGATCCGCATATTTTCTTCTTGAGTTCAAAGACATTCAAGACAGAATTAGAAGGCACTTGTGTACAAGACAATCAGAGCAAAGTGAATTAAATGGAATATTACAAAAGCTTAAACCTTCATGCCATCAGGATCTGGTAGATTCATCTGTACTCTAGGTCCTTACCCATTTGGGAGATAGGATAAGTTTTTTTTTTTTCTATTCCAGTGCTTAGAACACTGCTTGGCAAATGGCACTTGACTAATAGTTAATGAATAAATACGTTGAGTACCCCAGTCCCAACAGTGCAAGAGATAGTGATAATTCCTTTATTTTTGGTTCACCTATTTCTGAATTCAACAAAGGTATTGCTCACTTCTATTTCTCTCCAATCCCCACACTATATGAACACAGAATTTCTTCAGTAATATAATCAAGGGATCCACAGATTTCTCTGTTACATCAATCACATTTAGACGTTGTCTAATTAAACTCAAATCACTTTGTCATTCCCTGCAATCATATTTCCAAATTCTGCAAGTTCTGCCTTATAACCTAACATATGCTTATGATAGAGACTGGCTAGATGCTCCTGAAACTCATATTTTCTTTGTTCTGGAACACAGCTAGATTACATTTCTCATGACCAATTCAGTTATGTGTGGCTACATTATGGAGCTCTAACCAGTGGAATGTGTGCACAAGTGATTTACATTTCCAAGCTTGGCCCTTAAAAGTACCTATTTGCAATTCAGTTCTCTATCTTCCTTTGTCCAAATGAATGTAGAGAATCTAGTGGCCCTAGAAGATGGTGGAGTCAATGAAAGGAAAAGCCCTGGTTCCCAGAAAAGTCACATGGAGCACAGATTTCCTTCCTCCTCACCATCACATGTATACATGTCTACCCTCATTGGATTGTGACATGAATGAGAAATATATTTTTATACTATTAAGTCACTGAGATTTGGGGGGTTATTTTTTATGGTGGTTAGCCTGTCCTGAGTAATTAGAACTATACTTATATCACTCTACTGACTTTTTTTTTAAATATATATACACCTTGAGTACTTGGAATGGTTCATTTTTGTCCTGTAGTCTATATTTACATGGTTACCTAAGCATAGCCTTTTTCTTCTGTTCTCCTAGTCACCCATATAACCAAATCGATCAATAAGCAATCAATTTTTCCCCTAAAATTCCATTTGTCTTCCTTCCCATTACCTATGTTTTGTTTAATAGAACTCTGATTTTCCCACCTGGATCACTAAAACAGCCCCCTATATTTTCTGCTTGCCCCGAGTCTTTCATTCCTTCAATTCATCTCCAAGTCCTTGCCAGAGTGATCTTTCTGACACGAAAATCTGATTTGGTCATTCTTTTGCTAGGAATTCCATAAGTCCCCATCACCTCTTGATTAATATCTAACTAAATGAGCCTTCTTTTAGAGTCTTTTTGCTTGTTTCTCCCTCATCATACACCCTGAATATTATGGCTCAATGGTTCCCAAGTGTGAATCTAAAATACCTAGGTTCTGGGGCACCTGGGTGGCTCAGTGGGTGAAGTGTTTCGGCTCAGGTCATGATCTCATGGTTCATGAGTTCGAGGACTGCATCAGGCTGTCTGCTGAAAGCACAAAGTCCACTTTGGATCTTCTATCCCTGTCTCTCTGCCCCTCCCCTACTTATGCTCTCTGTTTCACCCAAAATAAATAAATAAACTTAAAAAAATAATAATAAAATAAAATACCTAGGTCCCCAGACATCATGGAAGACTTCTGGAACACACAAAAAAAAGTGGTCTAGGCCATTATTTGTTGATTGAACAAATGATACAGCTTGAATATATATGCATTACAATTAAATTAGTTAATGTACATAATGCATGCAATAGAGATCAGCTATTGTTAACACCGTCATCTTCCAAATGTATGTATTTGCTACTGTGATTAACAAAATAAAAATTTACTTAAATACAACTATTTGCAATATATTTCTCAATCATAGGATGTTAAAATATAACTACTGTCATGTGCATCAGGGGCTCAACATTTTGAAGTTAAAACACCCTTGACTGTTTGGGAACTACTACTCTAGCCATCCCAAGCTATTTGCAATTCCTTGAACGGACAGTGACATTGATTCTAAAAATGTGGTGGATTCTGTGGCTTGGCTTGCTCAACTTCTCTAGAAAGCTGATGCTACTTTTCTCAACTTTTTTTCCTAAGTTTTATTTATTTATTTATTTTTAAGTAATCTCTATACCCAACATGGGGCTTGAACTCACGTGCCCAAGATCAAGAGTAACATACTCTACTGACTGAGCCAGCTAGGCGTCCCTTGACTTCTTTTGCAGCAAGAGTTTTAAATGCATAAAATAGATGTACCCCTGTGAGATGTAGATATTTAAAACAGAGCTGAGGCCATGGTCCTGCTCTCCTGCCTTTTTTTCTACTGGCTAGCAATTTTGTAGAGATCCTTTTCCCTGGCAGAGTTCCAGCAGCAGCATCAGTGGATGGCAATGTGTTCTTGGACTGAATAATTCCAGTCATGGCCTCAGTATGACAGTACTGTAGTCTTTTGGGAATCAGTCCTGGTGGGCCAGCCCGTAGCCTATTTTTCTGGCCCTTCCATAATTTTGTCCTAATTATCCATGCATCCTAAGTCCTTTCCTTCTTAAAATGACTACTTTGGTTTCTCTTTCCTACATTGAACCCTGACAAATACAGATCTTGGAAAATATAGTAGTTTCCCTCCCACCCCCCACACCCCCCCACTGCTTATCCATGGGGGATACATTCCAAGACCTCCAGTGGATGCCTGAAACCATAGATAGTACCAAACTACCAAACCCTATATACATGCATATATGTATATATGACTTTTATGTATATATGTTTTTACCTACACATATACACGTATGATAAATTTTAATGTGCAAATTAGGCACAGTTAGAGATCAACAATAATAATAAAATAGAACAATTGTAACAATATACTGTAATAGAAGTTAAATGAATGTGGGCTTTCTCTCTCAAAAGATCTTATTGCATTGTACTCACCCTTCCTATGATGATGTGGGATGATAAAATGCTTACGTAATGAGAGGAAGTGAGGCGAATAACACAGGATTGTGATGTAGCATTAGGCTACTACTGACCTTCTGATGATACATTAGGAGGAGGATCATCTGCTTCCGGACCACGGTTGACTGAAGGTAACTGAAACCACAGAAAGCAAGGCCACAGATAAGGGTGGACTACTGTATTGCTCTAATATGAAATGTATGTTCCCTCCCCAAACTTTATCCTCTTCCAATCCGCAGTTCAAGTGTCTTCCTAGGAAGCCTCACCAACCCCTCAGCTGAGCCAAATACTTTCCTTTTTGCCCCAGTCATAATCTTAGGGTGGTGCTTCTTCCTACTATAGAATAATGGTTTATATTTGCCTATTACTTGTCTCTAAAAATGAACTAGTCAAGCTACTTTTCATTAGTTATGCTTTCCCAGGCAGGTGCACCATAAGGACTTGTGGAGTGAATGAATGAACAAATGAACAAATAGGAATGTCCAAAAATAACAAGAACCAACGAGTAACCAATCCATAAAGGAGGAAATGCAGCAACATGGGAGAAGACATGTGTAGTTTTCTTGGTACCCTGTGCAAGTATATGTAAAATAAGGCAGAGCTGAAATGCCATGAGTCTACATATGTTCTCCTTAGACCCCTAACAAAGACACCCATATGGTCTGGACCAGGGATTGGCAACTTTTTCTGTAAAGGGACAGACAGTAAATATTTTAGGCTTTGTGGGCCATATGATTTCTGTCACAACTACGCAACTTGGCTATTTTTGAGAGAAAGTGGTCATATACATAAGCAGATAATATATAAGTAATGGGAGTAGGTGTGTTCCACTAAACCTTTATCTATGAACATTGAACTAGGAGTTTCATATAATTTTCACGTGTCACAAAATATTACTCTTTTGATTTTTCTCAACTGTTAACAAATGTAAAAACCATATAAAAACAGGTTTGGGGGGAAGGAGGGAAGGGAAAGCAGATTTGGCCTCCAGGCAGATCCCTAGTTTGCCAATCCTTAGTTCAGAAGATTAAGGAAAGGTGTGGGTTTGCGGAATGGAGACATTTGATATTTTTTTAGTAGACTTTTGTGTGCATTTCAATTTCTTGCCATGTAAAATGGAGGTTATAATATATACTTATATTACTAATATAATTAACTCTGATATAAAAATAATGATGATAAGTAAAAATGGGGGCTTTGAGACCTTGAGGGCATGCCTTTGTCACTTGTAGGTCTCTCTAGGTTTATAAATACTGAAATATTTTAAGTGTTTGATAGATAACATCTGATGGTAAGGCCCTGAAATTCCATGTATATGGCAAAAATGCTGATGAGCAGGGGCGCCTGGCTGGCTCAGTCAGTAGAGCATGCGACTCTTGGTCTCAGGGTCGTGAGTCCAAATTCCACATTGAGAAGAGAGGTTACTTAAAAAAACTAGAGAAATCAAATAAATGTAGGATCTCTTTTTTAAAAAAATACTGATGAGCAGTATGTGGTAAGAAAGCATTCTTCCCTTCTTTTATACCATGAAAAGTAAAGAGGCACAAATAGTATGAGGAAGATTACCACTCCACTTTTGTTCCTATCCAAAAATGGACAAATCACCTTAATTGCAGTTTTCAATAAAGTAGATGTCAAGAGATTAGAGGCCCACACATTATACCTGTTTTAGTTTCTAGGAGAGAAATTTTCTTGGAGCTTTTCAAAGACTCACAAAATTAGAGAGGTGGAGGAGATACCTCCTCCCACCTGCAATTCCCAGCTAAGAAAGTCTTGGACACAGAACTGTCTCATGATAGCTAGTGGGCAGACCCCAGACTCTGAATTCCACTGCAGGGATCTTCCTCCATTATTAGCCTTAAGAAAAAAATATGCTACTTTGTTTTAATAAAAATTGTCTAAAGTTAAACCCAATCATGGCT
Source organism: Panthera onca (assembly GCF_046562875.1). Taxonomy (NCBI): domain Eukaryota; kingdom Metazoa; phylum Chordata; class Mammalia; order Carnivora; family Felidae; genus Panthera; species Panthera onca. The sequence goes on from NC_138347.1 coordinate 54,402,514, forward strand.
TTATAACTAAATCACATATGTTTCCCTGAGTTGCAAAGGATTTCTGTTACATAAAACACAGAGATGTAGCATAAGAAGCCCTAATTTCTCCTCTTTTATTGATAATATTTCCCAAGGTCTTGAGACATGAAACCAAAGGGAGAAAGGGAAAAACATTCTATGGCCTTAGAGACAACAGGTGAGTCAGGTCAAAAAGAAGATCAACAAAAACAGTTCTTGCCACCGAATGGGTGAGCATTACTAAATTCCTTCTGCTGGCTTTGCTGCTGCATTTGAAAAATTAAAGAATGAGGCTCCACTTCCTTTAGGCATTCCAGCCTCTCACGTTTACCTAGTTACCCAAGGATAGTGAACTCTGTATGACTTCATGGCATTTCCCATTCTCTCTGTGTTTAAACAATAGAGTAAGGCCTATCGTGATCATCCCCATTTAAAATTGGAACACCTCTACGCCCACACACAGTCTCCCTTCCCCTGTTCTCTCTTTTTCCATAACACTTATCCTGTTGGCATATTATGTAATTAGCTTATTTACTCTGTCGTCTATTATATTGCTCCCCTCAATTAGAATGTAAGCTCCATAAGGGCAAGTATTTTTATCTGTTTTGTTCTCTGATTTGACTAGTGCACCTTGCACAGAGCATGCACTCAGGAAATATTTGCTGAAAAAAAGAAACTGAGAAAATGAAGAATAGGAAGTTAGGCACATCTCGACATATCACATGGTTACATTCAAAAAAGTCTTGGACAAGGTGCAAAGCAAAGATGGAGACAATAGAATCCTAAGAAGACAGAAGAAAGAAGTCTGAGTGAAAGCTACTGTATGCCAGACATAACACAAAGAGCTTTCTATCCATCATCTTACTCTTCTCCCCACAGCTACGATCAATCTACCTTACAGTTGATAAAACTGAGGCTATAGAACTTGTATGGGTTCACACATCTGGTGAGGGGTGGACCCAAGACTAAAAAAACCCACATCTGACTCCAAAGCCCATGTGTGTAACACTGTTTGGTGCAGACTATGTAATTCTATCCCGTGGAGTGTGGATGGGGCCATCTTAGCACATAGGCCAAATTTTACTAAAGTGGCTAAGTGGACAGGTTTCTTTTGTAGGACACTAGCTGATTCATGTGGAAGAGATTTTGCTTTCCTGAGTTGCAATCTCCAAATTTACTACCTAAAGAATGTCTATTTAGGAGGTGCCTGGCTGGCTCAGTTGGTAGAGCATGTGAATCTTGATCTCAGGGTTGTAAGTTCGAGCTCTATGTTGGGTGTAGAGATTACTTAAAAATAAAATCTTAAAAAAAAAAATCTAGGAGGATCTCCTAAAAATATTCTCTTTTTTTTTAAAGTTTATTCATTTATTCATTTTGAGAGTGAGACAGACACAGAGCACATGAGTGGGGGAGGGGCAGAGAGAGAAGGAGAGAGAGAGAATCCCAAGCAGGCTCCACATTGCCAGTGAAGAGCCTAACATGGGGCTTGAATCCATGAATTCATGGTTTGTGGGTTTGAGCCTTGCATGGGGCTCTGTGCTGACATCTCGGAGCCTGGAGCCTGGAGCCTGGAACCTGGAGCCTGAAGCCTGCTTCAGATTCTGTGTGTCTCTCTCTCTGCCCCTCTCCTGCTCGCACTCTGTCTCTCTCTCTCTCAAAAATAAATAAACATTAAAAAAAAATTAAGGGGCCATTGGGTAGCTCAGTCAGTTAAGCCTCTGACTTTAGCTCAGGTCATGATATTGCGATTCCTGAGTTCGAGCCCTATGTCGGGCTCTGTGCTGACAGCTCAGAGCTTGGAGCCTGCTTCAGATTCTGTATTTCCCTTTCTCTCTCTGCCTCTCCTCTGCTTGCAGACAGACAGACACACACACACACACACACACACACACACACACACACACACACTGTCTCTTTCTCAAAAATAATTAAACGTCAAAAAAATTTTTTTAAAGGTAAATCACCATTGTTTCACCAACCAATCACCGAAACCACAGAACTTCAAATATCCAAATCTGTCATGTTGTCTGGGCAGTAGAAAATGGCTTAGCAAGCTCAGTGTTCACAGATTCAACATATTGGGGGCAGCAGGCATCAGATCTGCCTCCATGGCTCATGCATCTCTTTGCCTGTAACCATGTAGGTCAGGCAATGTAAAGTAGAGACCTTGCCCCTGCCTTCATAGGTGTCTTTCCCTCCCTCTCCTCCACCCCAAAACTCCCATTGACACTTTTACACGTACACAGTATTTCTTTTCTGTTTACAAACTGGAACGTGGAAATATAATTTTTTACTGCCTTCATGGCTAACAAATTTCTTCTAGAAGCAGAGTCAGGGAGCAAGTGCAGGTATCTGGCCTGACGTGATCAAAATGGATCTTGAGTAGTGATCAGGACAGAAGGGCCAGGGATATGTAGGTTGGGGATAGCGTGGGAATCTATGCCAGGAGTATGTAAGACTTTAAGGATTGGGGAAAGAAAGGCCAGATTTAGCAAGTTCAACTATGGAGAAGTTTGTGTAAACCAGGGGTTCCCCATGGACTCCAATCATACATCTATTACATTTGCCCCACCCTCAGCCCTACCACAGTAACAAGGATAAGGTAATAGTTTAGCTGTTACCACCACAAGCAGGGAAAGGCAAATGTTTCTGAAGGCTATGAGAGAAAGTAAATCATTATTAATCAAGTGATTTGGAATGGTGGTTAAGGCATAGAGAACAAAAAGCTTTATGTCCTGTGAAGATGTTAGGGTGTGTCCCATAAATGTTTCACACAAGTTACTATTTAAAGAAGAAGCACAACCTGACAGAAGGAGCTTCCAGAGTACAGCTCACATGTGTGTGGTCTAGTCATTCTTAAACTGAGGTGTTGATAAAATTCAGCTGGGTTGGTATATTTATTTGAAATTCAGAGACTTCTTCACACGTCAGGGCCAGGAATCTGAATTTTAAACAAGTCACCTGGGTGATTCTGATGAACCACATTTTGAAAAATGCTATCATAAGACTGCTGAGTGCTAAGGGTGCAGCGGTAATGTGGAGCTAAAAACGAATTCTTGCTCTACTACTGACACGTTAAGAATCCTAAACAAGTTAAGCCAGAAGTGCATAAATACTCTGAAATTCTTCAGTGTTACCTAAATAATTGTGAACACCACTATGTTGTAAAAAAACAAAAACCAAGAAACCAGAAGGAAATATTTAGTTCTTTCCATCCATTGCAATTACTGTGCCACCATATTAAATTTTAGCAATCTTCAAAGAATAGTCCACCCAAATTTCTCAAGCATTTCAATGATCACCCCATGGGAAATAAAATTTCTATTTATCTTCCAGTGCTCCATATCATTGGACACAAAACATTCCTCTATATAACAATCCTTAGTTAAACAAAAGCTACTATTTATCGTCAGGGATTGTTTTTACATGCAGCATCTTGTTTAATCCCCACAACAAGCTGCAGAGGTAGGAATCACACTAATCCCCATCTTCCAGTTTAGGAAACTGAGGCCTCAGGCTTGGTAGGTTTAGGAAGTTTGTCCAAGGTCATACAACTAACTAGTAAGTAGCAGAAGCAGTGTTCGGATTCAGATCTTTCTGACTCCAGAAGCCCCAGCTCTTAAGCTCTAAGCAATTCTGCCTCCACTGGGAGCCTCAGTTCACACACACCCTATGAACATGCACAGATAAAGCAAATATCAATACAAATTGCAAAGCTTACTGAGGATACACGATCCCAGTAGAGTAACAGGTCTCTTCCATAAGAAATGACATAAAATCAAAATGTAATTATGCCTCTCCAAAATATAAAAAAATCTAAAATCTACATCAATATCCAGTGTTTGTCATTCTTACCAAACATGATTTAACTATGGAAATAGTCATTCTTATTGCTAGCACATAAACTTTCTTTTTTGTTCAATGTAGCTGCCACCTGAAATCTCCTGTGTGTAGTATTTCCTGACATATCTTCTTATAATTACTAATACTTCTAAACTTTTTTTTCCTGAATATTCCTAATACCTTTAGCCTTTTATTGAAATTTCTGAAGCAAACAAAATAATCTTGGGGAGCCTGGGTGGCTCAGTTGGTTAAACATCTGACTTCCGTCATGTCATGATCTCACAGTTCGTGGGTTCCAGCCCAGTGCTGGGCTCTGTGCTGACAGCTAGGAACCTGGAGCCCGCTTTGAGTTCTGTGTCTCCCTCTCTCTCTCTGCCCTTCCCCTGCTCACTCTGTCTCTCTCAAAAGTAAAATAAACATTAAAAAAAATAATAATAATCTCTCCCAACCATTCACTACTACACACAAACCCTAGAATTTAAAAACGAATAAAACTGACCACAAAAATCATAAAAAGGACATGTACAAAAGTGCCATTTTCTTTCACTTAGAATATAAAGCCAACTTAAGATCTATATATCTCATAATTCATCCTTTTTCCTTACCTGACTAAAGAAAACCTCTTTACTCTTTAAAACAGCTAAACCTTGGGCAGCCTCAGATCCTGCAATTGTTCCTTCAGTTTTAGATTCTTCCAGCACTGCGAACTGGTTGTTCTGCCTCTCTTTCTGAATCCAAGGAGCATTGTTTTAAATGTTTATTTTATTTTTGAGAGAGAGAGTGAGAGTGCACATGCATGCGTGTGTTAGGGGGAAGGGCTGAGACACAGGGAGACAGAGAATCCCAAGCCGACTCCATGCTGTCAGTGCAGAGCCCAACGCCGGGCTCGAACTTGTGAGATCATGACCAGAGCTGGAATGCTTAACTGACTGAGCCACCTAGGCGCCCCCCAAGGAACGTTTTTTATTATGTTGTATATCACATCTGTCTCCACTGCTAGAACATAAGCAGGAACTGCATCTGCCTGGTGTCTCTTGCAAGAGCCACCGTACCTGGCAAAGAGAAGGCACTTAGTAAATGTTGAATGAATTAATGAATGATTGACCGCATGAAACTAGTGGCTCCTAGAACTTGGTTCTTTCTTCCAACCTCACCGAAATAATAGGTGCGCTTTACTGAATGCCTCTTTCTTCTTTACTTCACTCAGGATTGCAAAGCCATGATTTCTCAGATGACCACCAAGACCATGGACCAACACTTCTCCATTCATCACTTTGAGATAACTTTCCAATTGGTGGCTCCCATTCTTTTGGAGTGCTAGAGACCACTCCAATCTGTGAAGGTTGGGAGATCCAGCCCCCAAATTAGGAAGGGAAGCCTTGATGGAGTGGTGGAGGATGAAAAAGTGAAGGCTTTCTGCTGCCTGTTTTTCTCCTCTAAACAGAAGCAAGTCTGCCTGGAGAGAAGGAACTCTGGGACTCTACTTCGCAATTAAGGCTCGGTAGGAAGGACACACATTGTCTAAGTCAGGATGATGACAGGATACCTGTTCGTGTGCAGCCACTGACTTGGTGATGTCTACAGTAGTTGGGCACTTAGAAGGCAGAGAGACCCTTATCCCTCTGTCCAAGGCTAGGGACCCAGGTACTGCTGAAGAGGCTTTCTGTCTCTAATTCAGAATTATCTACTTAGAGAAAGGTTTTCTTGGTATTTACTGCCTCCGCCTCCCCAACCCTTCTCAGGTCACATCTGAATGCAAAGTCAGAGCCAAGGGTGGGTGGCTTCTGAACTCATCTCAGCCTTACTTCCTCAATTAAGTCTTTCTTCCTTCCCTTCCTGTTTCTTTCCTTCTTTTCTCTTTTTTCTCCCTTCTCCTTCAATGTGGTGACAAGCAAAGTAACTCATTTCAGTTTTTCTTTTTTTGAATACATCTGGCCAAAGGGCAGTACTTTAACAAACTTACAAGAGTCAATCTGAAATTTAGAAAGACAACTTCAGCAATTCAGCAGATTAGAAAGTTTGTTTTTAAATGAGGAAGAAGATAGTATTGTAAGAAAAAGTGTCAAGCGACAGAAAAGGAAACCATCCCTTTCCAAATAGCAAAGTACTCCTAAAACCTGGACTCAATTCTTCGGTAAAGAGACTTCAGCCTAATTTGAGGAAGTGTATTTAATGCCGCCTTTTCAAGCACCATCACATTGTTCTTTTTAAAGCTGTCCTTTCTGGTAGGTCAACTTCAATATATTTGCTTGTTTGTTTTCAGGAACTCCCATATGGTGAAGGTGAGCCTAGAGGTGAATTCATACAAAACCCATCATTCAACACAACCCTTCCCCTTCCCTTAGTTTTATCTCTTTTAGCTCAAGAAATCATTGTTTTAGTTAACTTCTCCATTGTATGCCTCTCCTGTCAGTCCTATTCCACTTCAGGAAAAAGCAACCTTTCTGCCAGCTGTACTTCCGGCATTGCAGCTGTACCTTCAATGTCCCCGGCCTAATGCCTACCTCCCAGGCCCGATAACTCCACTTCTTTTGGGGTTTAAATTATAGCTGTTGTCCCTTGCTGTAACCTTACCTGTGCAGTGAATCTAACAAATCCTCCTTTCTTCAGCTAGTTTGAGTAGCTTGCTATAGAATGTAACAGAAAGTAAAAAATATGTTAAAGAAAATTAAGAGACCACCTAGGCACTCTAAATGAGTTGAGAGATCCAAGATCTATTGAATAATATCTGAGAGTCTAGGGAAAACATGTAGTAAAATTTGAACTGTTGAAGACCAACTGAAATCCTCTCTGGAAGGAATCAAGGAATATAACAAATAAATGTACAGTATTAAGAAATCACTTACTTCTGAACATTATGTAGGTATGAAAACCAGGCCATAAACATTCTGAATAACTGCACTGAAATTTCTTAGGATTAAGAGGAAAAAGGTGGATTCTGCAAATTATAGGTGGTAAATGAGACACTGGGTCTAGATAAGATTCTAGAAAGTTCTAGGTAACAGAATTACTCCTTATAGCCTCCCATTCTGGTATTTACTTAAGAAAACTGTTTCTGTCCATAAACACCAAAAGGGCAGCCCTCTGAAAACAGGTGAATACTTGCCCCTGACCTGGGGACAAAGACAGCAATAAAGGTAATGCACTTTTGTTTCCAAGCCTAATTATTCTTATTGCCCTTGAGTTCTGCGAGAGACCCCAATATTTGCACAATTAACTTCCCCTTTTTCTTAAGCTTATCTGAGTGGCTTTATGGTCCTTGAAATGAAATGAAAGGTAGGTAAAGGAAGGAAGAAAAATCTGGGCACACTTAGACTCGGCATAGGGTCACTGAGACTAGCCTAAGCCTATTTTTCTTTTGTAACAGGGTTCATAACTTGATAGCTTAGTTGCACTGTGGCTGTTGGAGATGTTACAAATCTGTTTTCACCTGCCCAGCATCTATTTGCCTTCTCTTACTAGTACTACAATTTTACTTTGGGAAATGAAAATCCTTCTTCATATGCAAGCTTCCCTCCCCCCTTTTCTTTTTTTAAAGTTTACTTTTACTTTCAAAATATATTTGCTACATGCAAAAGAATAATGTAACATCTATGTAAGTTATCAAACCAACACCTGTGAGTCCACCAAGAACAAGAATGTTACCAATACGTTGCATCCACCTAAATTTTTCTCTCCAAACTCAACTCCCTGAAGCCTCCACCACTGGCCTATCTTCTCTACCCCAGGTAAACATGCAATCTGCTTGGGAGAGTCAAGCAAAATGTCATCTTCCATTAAACAGTTCTTTTTTGTTTTTAATATTTATTTTTGAGAGAAAAACAGAGAGAGAGAAAGAGATCAAGCGAGGGAGGGGCAGAGAGAGAGGGAGACACAGAATCTGAAGCAGGCTCCAGGCTCTGAGCAGTCAGCACAGAGTCCAACGCAGGGCTTGACCTTGTGGGGCTCAAACTCACCAAGCTCTAGATCATGACCTGAGCAGAAGTCAGACACTTAACTGACTGAGCCACCCAGGTGCTCTGCAAAATCTCCTCTTCTAACTGGACAAAGGGTGAACTTAAAACTTGGGTAAAGGTGATTGGACTCTTCCATTCTATTCTCTTTGGTGACATAAAGAAAGGATGGAAGGAGTTTGAGCAAATTCATCATAATGAGAACAAAGATATTTTCACCTGAAAGTGATCTCCTTGAGTTGACAGTATTCTTGGGCTTTCTGGAATAAGTTCCCTAGCTTTTCTTTTATTTCTAAGAGCCATTCCATATCCTTCCAAAATTACCTGTTTTCACTGTAATTAATCAGTTAGTATATCCCATTCACCAAAGAATTCTTCTCTAACTAACAGTAGTGAATGAAAATTATGAAAATTTCATAAAGCCTTTTCTTTGATAAAGCCACATCAGGTATTATCATGAGTGGGCTGCAAAAAAAAAAAAAAAAAAAAAAAAGAAAGAAAGAAAAAAAGGTAGGATGAGAGTGAAATTGAAAAATAATGGTCACCTCTGAGGAGAAATGGAGAGGAATTGGAACACAGAAAGGGGGCTTCAGTTGTATATAAAATGTTTTATTTCTTTTTTCTTTCTTTTTTTTTTTTTTTTTTTTTTTTTTTTTGCAAAGTAGGCTCCACTCCCAGCATGTAGCCCCACACAGGGCTTGAACTCATGACCCTGGGATCAAGACCTGAGCTGAGATCAAGACCTGAGCTGAGATCAAGAGTTGGATACTTAACTAACTGAGTCACCCATGTGTCCCTAAAATGTTTTATTTCTTATAAAGAAATCTAAGGCAATTAATAATATGTTAAGAAATAAAGTGTCTACGTTATCACCATATTAATCTTTATACATTTATTTAGGCTTAAACTTTTTTTTTTTAAGTCTTATTGTTTATTTTGAGAGACAGGCAGCAAGTGGGGGTGAGACAGAGACAGAGTGAGAATCCCAAGTAGGCTCTGCACTGTCTGATATGGGGCTCCATCTCACAAAGCTAGAGACCATGACCTGAGCAGAAATCAAGAGTCAGACGCTTAACCAACTGAGCCACCCAGGCATCCCTTTAGTTTTAAATTTTTTTAATTTAGGTGAAATTAGGTGGCTCTATCACAGGTTCAAGAATTGTGGCCATGGGAGTGCCAATAAATAATGTTAACCTTTTGGGAGATATGTGCTCTGGGTTCTGCCTTAGACAGTGCTTTAAACATGACTTGGAAAAATGTAGAGAAGGCATCAGATTTGTGAATGGATGAAAGACGGTGAGATCAATAGCAAACATGTTGAATGAAATAGCCAGCATACAAAAAAAAAAGTTAGCAAAAAAAAAGTTAGTAAGTGCTGAGCAAAGCTTTAACCCGTGTTGTTATAAATCCTGAGCCTCAATTCTTAACCACTGTATAACATCAGGGTTATACAGGCTTATGCCTCAGTTTCCCCAAAATAAATTATATAATACAGAATGGAGGAGGCATGGCTTAACAGCCCACATTTAAAAAAACATTTATTTTTCTTTTGTGAATAATAAATAAATCAGTTAGCAGAGAGATGTGACTGCCAAAAAAGCAAGTTCCATCTTAGGCTGCAGTAATAGAAATTTTGTATCAATGATAAGGGAGTCATGGTCATGCTGTACTCTACACTGCCTCAGTCTTCCCACCCCCACCCCCCACCTGCTCTAGATGTCCCACTTGAAGGAACACCAACAAAGACAATAGGCAGGGTTTGAGAGGAGACCAAGAATTGAAAATGGTGACCTATGAAGAATGTTCTAAGGAAATAAGACTGTCTGAAAAAGACACAACTCAAGGCAGGAGGGAACCATGATAGCTGTCTTCATATATTTCAAGTGCTACATGGAAGAGGGATTAGATTGTTCTGTGTGGTAACAAAGGAATAGGAAAAAGAACAATGGATAATACTTAGAGGAGAGAATTTATGTTAAATATCAGGAAGAACTCTGTGGTGGTCAAAACTGTTAGAAAATGAAATAGATGGCCTTGGGAAGAAGGGAGTTCCCAGGAGTTGGATGTGTCATATTAAATGGTCCTCATTGGGGGTATTGTTGAAGCTTGTCATGAGATGCTGGCTAGAAAGACCATCTAATGCTAATGTCAGTGCTTACTGGTTTTATTATCAAATCCATTAGTGTAAAATCTTCATCCACTTAGAGACCTATTTTTATGGTATGATCCTTAAGAGACTCCTTGGTGACTTCCCCTCCTTCTCTCTCCCAGGGCAGAGAGTTTGCAGAACTAGCTGTCTAGAACCTTAGTACTAATTCAGCTTTGCTACTAGTTGTATAATACTGAGGGAATCATTTACACATTACTTGCTTTAATTTTCTTCATCTTTAAAAAGAAAGTCCCTTTCTTTGTCTCACCTAGCTCATGTGGATATTAGTGAATATGCTAGGCCATCTCACATGTATCTAAGATATCTCAGATGGGTAACTCCCCATTTTGTGAGATACCCAACTTTCTCTGGCACCACTCTCATCTTTGTTCTCTTTGATCCTTCTTATAATTTATAGACTTTTAGTTTGTTTTTACTTCCTTTGTTCTTTGTTTTGCAAATCTTCCTTGAGTTACTGTTACATGTTAGGCAATGTGCACGTTATTATGCTAGCCACTGTTGTAAAATAAAACCATCAGCAAGACATCATCATTTCTTTAGGTGTTTCTTTTCTTTACACACAAATAATGTAATACAAGGCAAGGCATTTGAATGCCTTAAGAGTAATCTAGATCAAATGCCATAGAAGATCACAGGAGAGGGGGAATTCCAAGATACTTTGCCAAAAATCACTCTAGGAAAGCTGGATAATCTCTTCCTTCATTGCTATCTTCAACTCTGCTGGGATCTAGTATAAGGTGGTTCTCTTCACAATTAGGAATTTTTGCATTGGTGCTAAAAAGTGGTTCAACCGCCCGTTTCAATTTTTAGTCCCTTTGATTTGGCCTTGAGGAGAGAGGTATGCTCTATTTTTTTTTTTTTCTTATAGAGGAAAAAAAATGGAAGCTAGCAAGGTCAAGTGCAAGTCAAAAATTGTTATTTAAGGCAGACCCTCATCACTGTAACGACCTAAAGTTTCCAAGGGCAAAACAAAGCTGGTCTCAAAAAGGGATTTATTACAAGTTTGCCTTTTTAGGTGCCTAGTAATGCTCACTCAATGGGATGTTTGCTTTAACCTGGGATCTGTCTGACATCCCTTTTAAGTACAGAGATGCTGGAATTGGCAGAATGGAGGCTAAAGGGAAATTACAAACACTGGCTGAGTAAGTTGCAACAGGTTCCATGAACTCTATTTGATGTTCTGATTAAGTCTTAGAAAACTTTCTGTAAAGCAGCTGTTATTGGCTTTTTCTGTGTGAAATATAAATAAAATTAATATTTACTGAATGTTCAGTAGGTTCCAGGCTTCAGTATTCTACATGGATTATTTCACTTATGGTTAGTCTTACCATCCCTATTTTACAAATAAGAAAACGGAGTCTTAGAGTGATTAAGGAATTTTTCCAAGTTACAGAGTTAGGAAGTGGTGAAATCAGGATTTCAATTAGGACTGTATAAAGAAGCAGTGTATAAATAAGGAAATAAGGGTGCCTGGTTGGCTCAGTTGGTTGAGCGCCACACTCTTGATTCTGGCTCAGGTCATGATCTCATGGGAGATTAAGCCTTACATTGGGGTCTGCACTGACAGCGAGGAGGCTGCGTGGAATTCTCTGTCTCTCTCCTCCTGCTTGTATGCATGAGCACATGTGCACACGGACACTCTCTCTCAAATATAAAAACTTAAAACATTTTTTAAAATAAGGAAATGAATGTTATTTATAGACATGTTTACATAAATGTATACTTATACATATGTGTATACACACATATTTAAGTTTAGTCTCCCAAAATTACTTTGTAATAGAAGATTCCTATCAAATACAATTAAGAAAATGGACAATCAAGGCCATGAGAAGGAGAAGTGTGCTAACCTTGTAAACTCCACTTTTGTTTGATCATCAAATCTGAAAACAAGAAAGGAAAAATGTAGACCTTTTTATTTTTAAAATTTTTTATAGAACCTTTTAAATGTCCTTTTACAGAGACAACAATCAGTTGTTTTTATTTTAATAACCTTCTATTATGAAAATTGAATAAACTCTATAAAAGTTATTATTTTTCTGGATCATATTAAAAAATGTTTCATTTATTTTTGAGAAAGCGTGAGCAGGGGGGGCAGGGCAGGGTGGGGGGAGACAGAGGATCTAAAGCAGTATGAAGCTCTGCTGTCAGAACAGAGCCTTATAAGGGGCCCAAACTCAGGAACTGTGAGATCATGACCTGAGCCAAAGTTGGAGGCTCAACCAACTGATCCACCCAGGCACCCCTTTCTTGATCATATTTTCAATTTTTGAGTATCACTGCCATTTAAAATGTCTTAATATTTATTCTCAAATGAGAGTATAAAAATATAAAAAGTATTTCCTAAATGGTAAAATACCATATTATATTAAGTTCTAAGCCTCTTTTCCTTAGCGGTGAGGTCTTATCTATTATACAGGAGACTGATAGTCCATTCCATTGCTTCTCCTAAGAGCAGGCAATTTTCCTTTTCCAGAATCTGGCATACACAAGTGTCTAACACATAGATCCCTCTCAATAAAGGATCTGCAAAAGAATATTGAATGATAGCTTATACTGCCATATGATGCCTAATACACCACCAATATATAAAATGCATCTTAAAAAATGTGTCATTCTCCCAATTTAAAGCCTCTGTGGACTCACCAGTTTTCCAGTAACAGTAATGTCTTGCAGTGAGACATTTCTATGCACTTCTATATGCTCTCTTGCATCAGTCCTGATCAACATCTTGCACTATCAGAGGTCTCTAAAGTTGAATGCAAAACTTAGGGGCGTGTGCTAAGACTGTATCACAGGAGTGTAGGAAGAAAATGAAACTCTTAATTTTATTTTTCAGTTCATGCCTTTTCATTTTGTTTTTGTGAGGATCTGCTTTGTATTGGTAAATATTATATCCATGTAGTGGTGCACTTTAAAGACACAAAGAGGGAGAGACAGAGATAGAGAGAGAGAGATGGAGAGAGAGGACATGCTCAAACACTTTGCTGATAGCAACATGTGATCTAAAAGTTTGAAAAGTGTATCTGTAAATAATTCTGCTAAGCTAAGCATCATTCAGCCAAAAAAAAAAAAAAAACAAAAAAACAAAAAAACCCCCAAAAGAAACACAACCCAATCTTTGCAACCATAAAGAAATAAAGGATGTTTTCCTATGGTTGGGGTTGGGGGTTAGGGGTTAGGGGTAGGCTGGTCTTTTATATTTTTCATAAAATAAATACCCTAGCAAATAATCACAACATTTAACTAAGCAATTAAATACAGCAGCTTGTTTTTACTGTTTTTTTCCTCCTCAGAAAAGAGCACAGTGAAATCCTGAGAAAGTTTTTCTGATTTTCCTCCATTTGCCTCTTATCCCTGAAGTTTGTCATTTGGAAGGAAGGAGTATCAAGTTACTCAAAACTAGAGTCCTGGGTTTACGTTCCTTCTTCACTGCTATTCTGTGTAATATCGAGGAGGTTATATAATTTGTCTCTGTCTCATTTCTCTGTTGGGTAAAATAGAGATAATAATGCTGAGCACCTACCTCATTGTAGTGTAGTGTGTGGATAAAGAACACTTTGTTCCATCTTTCAAATAAATGCTAAGTGTCATTAATACAGTTTTTAATACTATCAGTTTAAAATGCAGTGGTTCCATGTACTTTTTTCATTTTAAAAGTTATTTTCCTTTAAAAAATAAACGAAATAGCACATTTCTAAATACCACTATTTGTTTTCTAAACTTCATAAACTTAAATGTTCTCTCTGTTTCTCTTTTCCACTCTTACACACACTCATATATACACACGCTCATTTGATAACTTTATGGAAGTGACAGAAAAACCTTAAGATGGCATCAAGGAAATAAAAGGAATTTGAAGTAAGTTCTCTTCAGTTTTCCTTTAAGTTTTAAAGCTATGCATCTAGGCCATAAAATCGTTGTGTTTATTTAATCTTCAAAATGTTTGTGTTTAAGAATAATTCACAGACTCTTAAATCAGAAGGAATCTTAAGAAAACATCTGGGGTCTATGATAATGTCTGGCACATAGTAGATGCTGAATAAACATTTAATGAAGGGAAGCTGGGGGGAGCTTCTTATTTTAATCTTAAAAAAAAAAGAAAAAGAAAAAAGTAACCCCAAACCAACTCCGAGCATTAAAGAGGTAAGTTAGTTGCTCTAGATTGTTCATCTAGTTTAAGCATGGGGTCTAGAATTTATTCCTCTTAATTTCCAGCTTTGTTACCCACCCCCCCAACCACCCAGCAGTCTGTTGACTTGTTTATATAGGACTGCCAAACGTAATCTGCCAAAGATGGATCACAGGAAAAAAAAAAATCAGAAAGAACAGTCTTCTTTGCCTTCACCATGCCCAAAAGTCATCCAGCATGTGATGTTCACGTAGGATATGAAATATGTAAAGTAAATATCATATACAATATGCAAAATACAAATCATATATCGAGTGACTCGAAACGTCTATTTTTAAGGGAAGGGGTCAATAGACAATCTTCCAGGACTTATTCTACCTTATAGCACCGTTTGTATACCCACGCAGGTGATTTGTGGTAGTCTGACTAGCTATAAGTAGACAGGTTTTTTCAGCAAAACGTTTATCTTTGTCTCTGTGTATTGTTGTATTGATTTTTCTGAATTTACCTACGAACGAGGCATTAACAACCTCAATGCATTATAGCCCCAATAAACTTATCTTGCACTATTTTGGCCTAAGTGATAGCTAACCCATTGACCAAAGAAATCCAGGCTGCTAAAAGCCTTTCTTGGCCACTTGTTAGTCAGGTCAGGCTGTAAAATCATAACACAATGCACGCCTCTTCCATGGGGCACCACACGGCAGCGATTAAAAAAAAAAAAAAAAAACCCTCACTTCCATATCCAGTGGAGTTGTAGTTTATTACTATAACCCTCCCAAGTCAAAAGGACACCAGTTTCAAGCCTAGCAACTTGGTGCAGACAAGGTTTTTCCTCCTTACCCTACTCTGCTGGGCCTCTGTACCTGTCCTCTCCTACTGTCTACAGGTCCCGAACATTAGAAAATAGAAAATGTGATGATCTTTGTGTGTCTCTGTAAAATGTGTGTATGTGTGCGTGTGTTTGGGTGTAACGGGCCTTCTGTTTGGCCGCGCGGCCTGTCTGTCAGGCCGCGGGCCAATGGCAGGCTGCCTTATATAAAATGAGTGTTTTCAGTCTCTCCGGGTTGCATGTACTGTATGTGGAGCAGTGTACAGTGAAGCGGAGGCAGAGCGGCTCCGCGAGCTCCTCTCCACTTTCCCATAGAGGAACCCTGACTGGCCGCTGAGGGCGAGCCACACACACGCCCTCACGCCCGGCGAGCCCGCGAGGTAAGCGCCCCCCATCCCCAGCCCTTCCCGGGCGCTCTCCCCGCACTTTCTGTTTTCCTACTCACTTGCGAGCCGCCGGGCTGCAGCCCCAAGGACTCCGCGGCAGGAGCAGCGGCGGCGGCGGCAGCCGGTAGGGTGGACTTGAGGAAGACGGAGGGAACCCCGCGCGACCGGAGCCGCCGCTGGCCGCTCCGCTCCCCGGGCACTTTCCCCCTCCGCCAAAACTTTGGGTCGGGAGAGGTCGGGGGCGAGGGTCGCGGCGGCCGCGCCGGCGGGGGGCGGGGGGCGCGGAGGCAGTGCCCTGCGGGCGGGAGGCTGGGGGCCGGGCTGGGGAGTAGTAGGCCAGCCGGTGCCAGGCTGCGTTTGCAACCAGCACCTCTCGACACACAGGCAGCGCCGCCCGAGAGGGGCACGGGAGCCGGGGCGCGGGCAGAAGCAGCCCGAGGAAAACAACAACAGAGCCAGCCCTCACGCCGGCGGGCGGCTCGTGGCCGCCCGGGGAGCCCCAAACTTCATCTCGGCGAAAGTACGTGGATCCCAGCCTGCCGGGGAGGTGGGGCCTGGGGAGCTGGGGCAGGGGAGGAAGGTACGAGGAGCCAGCCCTCGGTGGATTTATTGAACGTTTCGTGTGCGTCGGTGACCGGGAACAGCAGCCCAGTTGCTCGTTCATCTGGAGAGTTGGGATTTGGGTGTTCCGGCCCCGCAGATCCGTGCCCTCTCACCCCCCACCCCTAACCAAATGCGCGGCGAGTAGAGAAAGTGCTGTTTTAGTGCCAGAGTAGCCAGGAGGAAGAATAGGGGGAGAGGGGGAAGAGGGCGAGGGAGAAGGGGAGAGAGAAGAGGGAGGGAAAGCGGGAGGGGGGGGGGACGAGAGCGAGAGAGAGAGGAGAGAGGAGAGAACGGGAGGGAAGAGAGGAGGGGGAAGAGGAGGAGGGAGGCTGTGTCAGGATTTTGCTTGAATGTGGGATTATGTTGTGTCAATAAGTTTAAGGTGGAGAGAGCGAGGCTGGGGGTGGTGGTGGAGGGGAGGAGGAAGGCCTTCGCTGTTTAAAGTCTTATTTCTGAAGGTAAGTTATGGCATTGCATGGTCGCGATGACAGAAAACTTGCAGATCCTTTATCCGGGGATGGGGTCGATGCCTCTAGAAAGAGCTCCCCAGTCGTCTTAAGCCACACTCGTGTTACACTGTTATTTGCTGCGATCCGGGTCGCTAGTAAATTACAGAAATCAGACTCGAGGTTTCTTTTCCTCCTCCACCTCGTCTCGTTCGCTTACCCTCAGAAATTTATTATTTTTTTTTAATTTCTTGGTATTGTATGAAACTTAACGTAACTGTGACCAAACCCGAGTCCAGTAATTTACAAGGACCCTAAATCCAAGAATCTGGAACACGTTTATGTGTGAAATATCCGCGATCATTTCTGCTAAATGAGGAAGGTAAAACGAAACGATGCAAAAAGCTAAGACACAACATGTACGACAGAGGGGGGGGGGGGGGAGAGAGACGGAGAGAGAAGCTATTTTTTGCTTTCCTTTCTGTAGAAAGGAAAATAAAGCGTGCATTCCCCTTCCCTCCCGGTGTGTAGGGTCTAGTCAATATTTTAACTGTCTCAGGACAAATTAGTCCAGGTGGATCTTGTTGAAAAGTTTTCGCGAGGTGGGGTGGAGGTGGGGGCGGTACGAAGGGGAAGGTGGGTGGAGGTTGTGGGGGATGGGGACGGAGCGAGCTCTGCCACTGCTAATGGTCATTGGCCTGGGGCTTTGAAACCATTGCCTGTCCTGCTAATGACACGTCCAGTTCTCGTCTCCAGGCCGCCGACGCCGGGCTGCCGGCGCCTGGGGTACTTTCCCCACGCGGGGAGGGGCTTTCTTCGCCATCCCCTGGGGTTGCCCACTCGCGGCGTGGGGGCCCCACGCGCGCCCCCTCTCCTGCGCGCCGCCGCCACCTCTGCTCGCGCGACTTTTGTAGCTAGCCCGCGGCGAGGGGGCGCGGGGGGTCCCCAGCGCGGACGTCCCCGCGCGGCCACCCCGCGTCGGGCCCCACGCGCGCCGCGCGGTCCAGGCTCGGAATGGCAGCGCCTGGCCGGGCGGCGGTGCCTCCCCGGGGGGCAGCGGAGGCAGCGGCGGTGGCGGCGGGATCTTCGCCGGGGCCCGCGGGAGGAGGAGGAGGAGGAGGAGGAGAGGGAGGAGGAGGAGGAGGGGAAGGAGGAGGAAGAGGAGGAGAGGGAGGCGTTTTCTGCCCAGACCGCCGCCAGTTCGAGCGGGCACGGGGACGGGGACACCCCACTCGTTGCTCCTCCGTTATGGAAAGGTGTTTAGCAGACTTTTACGCCCGGAGTGTGGGATTTGTACTTCATTTTTTCTCTCCCCCCTCTTCCCCAAAGCAAGATGGACTCTATTCCCTTTCTCTTTCTCCCTGTGCCTCTGCCTCTGTCTTGTCAGCCTTTAAGATCGACATTTTGTACTAAGATGCAAACTTGATGGTGACCAGCAACAAAGGCGGGGTGGGATCCCTCGTTCCCTTCCTCCCTCTCGGTTTCCTAGCTACCCCCACCCCGACCTCCAAGACCTGGTGGCCCTGCACTTGCCGCCCGGGCTCTGGCGAATGTGTTTCCAGGCTCGGTTCCGATCTCCAATCTCGGGATTGTGACTGGGGCCGGGCGTTTGGGCGACGGCTGTGGCCGCCCCAGGTCTGCAGGGCTGAGGGCTGCGCTACCTGGACCCGCTGCCGTCGCCGTGCTACCTCCAGCCGGCTCCTGGGCACCGTGGAGGCTCGGGCTGCCTATCGATTGCTATGATTTGGTTACTGGTGTATTTGTCCTGGGGGCGGCGATCACTTGTGCAAGTTGATGAATGATCGCGGTGTGGGTTTTGGGTTTGCAGACAGGATCAACTTTCAGCTTTGTGCATACGGGGAGTAGGGAGTGAGGGTGCTGGAGACACCCTGGAATGCCAGCTGGGCTACCCTCAGCTCTTTGAATACAGGGAGCTTCTTTGCTTGTATTGCTCCACAGTTCGCGCGTGGGGGTGGGAGGTAGACAGGGGGGAGGGGTTGGTGGGGAGCTGAACTCCTGGGTTTTGAGGACCTTCCTTCAGAGGTGTTGCAGGAGTTGGGACTCTATTGTAAAGCTCTACCATACTGATGATGTACCTTTATTTGATACTTTATAGGTCACTATCATATGACAAAGGCTTTGCTGCAGTTCATCTTCCTCCCTGTGTACTTTCCATTTGCCTTCCCGGGTAAGTAAGCAAACTCTTTCTACAGGGAAGCTGGATGGCTATTAGCAATGACCTGAGGGTCCTTACTGTTCACATAAGAAGGTGGCTTATTGGGGTTGCAACACCCCAGAAAGCTTGTCTCCCTGAGTTTCCCACAGCAGAAATCAACTTATGATACTTAGTATTTAGAATTCAGTTGCTGTTATTATTAAGATAGTTGAAATGTTTATTTCACATTTATCTGCAAGTGTCATTTGAAAACTTATTTTCAAATAGTCATTTAGTTGATAATGAAATTTTACAGAGTTGAAGGCCTAGGAAATTTAATACTAGATAATATTGTAGAAAGAATGCAGCCTATGAGTGGAGAGAATTATTAAAAACCCAAAGAAGCATTGTGCAGAATGCCTCTCTAATTATAGTGACTGACATTTGCTTACTCTTTCTTAGGTGCTCTGTCTTGGGTAACTTGTGCTGTTTGTGACAGTTATTTTTGTGGTGGGGAAGGGTGGACTAGGCAGTATAGTAAATCTAGTATTTAGATATAAAAGGCCTGATACAAAAGGCAAATAAACATTTCCAAATTAATCATAATTTTCTGCAAAATTTATATACTTAGAGAAATTGGGTATATTTTAGAAGCCTGTATATGCAATAAACAACAACTCAGAAGTCCCTTAAGCGCCTTTTTCAGACGTATGCCCCCAAATGGAAAAATTGCTGAAATAACGTGTGGGGCAGCAAGTGCCTGAAAAATTAGTTTGTGAGAAGTAACAGTGTAGGTGAGGGTTTACAGAACATGCGAAGGTAGCACGGTGAGCCCCAATTGTTTGCAATTTGCCCCTCAATTGTAAAGAACATCTCAGGTATTCCAAATTGCTGATAAATTCAGAAAACTGGTTGTACTAAATGTGTAAATCAGTTGTACTACTTAATCATGTTACTATAGTGAAGATGGAGTTTGTATTTTGTGAATGAAGATAGACTTCAACTCAGTTTTCCATAAAAGAAAAAGGAAAGGGGCCTTATCTCTTTGGGATATTGTATTACTATTATATTTGTTGCTAAAATGTGGTTTTAATATTAAGAGGAATTGAGGACCATGCCTCTCTGGTAGTTTCCGTATAGTAGCAAAATGTACTTTGACATTGCTGAGAACCTTAGGTGATTAGAAGCTCGGTGTCCAACATCTTTCATGGAATGTAAATATCACATTATTTCAGATAGTTAAGAGAACCTCTTAATGTGTCACATACATAACAGTCTGATTGGAACAATCAGAATGAGATGGTTCTGTAAGATGAATTTAGTGCACACCAAAATATGTGGATTTCAGTGTCTTTGATTTTTTTTTTTTAAGCTTGTTTGCAAGAGAAGTTTTTCATTTTTGAACATATGGCAAGAGTATTCAAAATGCATTCCTGATTTACTAAAGAACACCACATTTATACATGTGAGGCACATTATTTTGTTCACTGGAGCAAACTTTTAATGTCAGTTTTTTTCCCCATGGAAATATGTTTGACCAATTCAAAATTTAAAATGGGAATCAGTAATTTCCAGAATAAAAGCGATCTGATGAGCTCTTGAATTTCTTTGAGATATCAAACAACTGCTTCATTAAAACAATATTTTCAAGAACTGGCCTGGTCTTTGAAGTCAGAGTAGTTTTTGTAGTGTAAAACTTGTAATAGTGATCTCAAAGAAGTCACCCTGACAATGAATTACCAGATATTTGCATCTAAAACATATTTATTTGATTTGAAGCTTAATTATCAAAATAAGAATTTAGATAGAGGTTTTGCTATTTTATTGCCAAGAGTTTTCAAACTTCTCATTTTATTATTCCACTTATCTATATTAAGTTTTGAAACTGAAGTCTTAATTTGCATTTCACATTTAATGCTAGCTATTGAAAAAGGGGTTCATATATGTTGTTTCTTAGTGCTACATCCTTTAAAGGTACCCTGGTGGGTTAAGTCCACTAGAGACTTCGATATTAACAAAAACTTGCAATTTTGACACCTTCCTTTTTTTTAATTCATCTGATCTTTGCGTCTAAATTAAAAAATAAAGTTCTGGGTTTAGGAGTTTGTGAGATGGTTTTGCCTTACACATATAGCTGTGCTATACAACTTGGAAAGTGTATACCTTTGACCTACAGATCTGATCTTTATGCTTAATCCATTGAAACAGAGATTTGTTTAGACATTGGAATTAAAACACAGCTTTGAGTGAAAGCTAATATGAACAGGTAATATGGTTTGCTTATGCTGTAACTATGTAATTGATAAGGCTTTTTGTATGTAATTAAAAAAGAAGGAATAGTCTCAAAACAATGTGGCACAATTCATGAAAATCTAACTCAGCAACTAAAGTATAAAGTCATACTTTTCAGTAAAATTACAAACATAATTTCTAATTAATCGTCAGCCAACATGCTAAAAGTTTACATTTTCCTAGATTTTATAGAGCATGGGTAAAACAAGGGCCATACTTTTAACTGGATCTTAACATGAGTATCAACTACTTTTATATTAGAAATCTTTAATGGAAATAATAAAGACTTCATAGTTTAACCCTACTAAAAAAACTCTTTGAAAATAGCCTTGTTATCAACATACTTGTACGAAAGGAAATCCTTGATATTATTAATGTCTTAAAAAGTGCAGAAATGTTTAAAATTGTGATATTTAAATGTTTTAAGTTACTAAATTTAGGCAATTAATTTTGGCATATTGCATCATGACCAGTATGGCACACCTGTATTTTAAGATTTAATCTCTTTTTTTTTAAATGCTTATTTATTTTTGAGAGAGAGAGAGAGAGGGGGGCAGAGTGTGAGCAGGGGAGGGGCAGAGAGAGGGAGACACAGAATCCAGAGCAGGCTCCAGGCTCTGAGCTGTCAACACAGAGCCCAATGTGTTGGGCTCCCAACTCACAAACGACGAGATCATGACCTGAGCTGAAGTTGGATGCTCTACCTTACTGAGCCACCCAGGCGCCCCAAGACTTAATCTTAAGCAGTGCTTAACTTAAGAAAGAGACACTTTTCTTGAACTTGCAGTGTGAAGTCCACCTCATTTTTTAACATTTTACCAGAGGGCATCTTTTAAAATAGGTCCAAGTGATAGCTTTTTTATATTTTTCATCAACTTTCTTCCTCTCACTGAGAAATGAAAACAAACCCAAATTATAAAAACATTGTAATTTTATTGTTTGGTTTTTATCACGTGCCCCAGGTATACTGGATACTGGTGATCCTCAGGCTATACTTTGAGAAGCACTGCTCTGAAGGTACTAAGGATTGAAGCTAAAGATTGAATGAATCTTCCGGCTAGAAGATTCTGTGACCGTAATTCAGTCAGTGGGTTTGTACTACCTCAGGGGCAGTCATCACATACTGTATCGAATTGTAGGGATTTCTATATATTAAGTTACACCTGAGGAAAGCACTTTTTGAGTACAGCTTCACTCAACATTCATATGTGTTCATATTATCCTTTAGAAGGTAATTACAGTTTCTTGAAATGCCAGGACATCATGTTAAAACTGTAAGGATATATGCAGAAAATCCTCATGTATTAATGGGGATTGTTTACATTTTTTTTTCTTTCAAAGGAAAAGATGAGATGAGAGAACTGGAATAAGTATCAGTTACACAATGGAAATACAAAAGAAGGCAAACCAATAACAAATTCTACCTAAAAGTTATAAATACAAAGATGAAAGACAAAAGGAGTGAAAGACGTAAAGGATTGATTATAGACCATGAAGCATTGACACACCTACCAAAATATAAACTTAATAAGTTAAAATATGTGAGTCACTTCAAGGATCTAGATAATGAAATAACTTCAGGTTCTGAGAAGGTTGTATAGAATACAAAGTAAAAAGAATGAGTTGGATTTTCTCAAGTCTTAGAAAAATAAAATGATACTGTAAAATATTGATTAAATAATTAAACCAATAGTTAAATATGGCCCTTAGGTGAAGATTAGGGAATAAAACAGAAGTTCCTAGAATGGAGTAACTGAGATCATAAAATGGACACAGAATGTTGGGTTTCTGGTAAAGGGAATAACTAAAAAAACCATCGATAACTTATTTCAAAGGAGAAATAAGAATGAGGGTAAAATTGTTTAAAGCAGTTGTATTAAATGTTTTTCACTGAGATGTATGGTAAGAAGTACCTTTTATATCCTAATCCATGTATAAAAACTGTAACAAAAGTTTCCTTGAACAGTATTAAGGGCAGTGCACTCTGATAATTTTTATTCCTATCTAATCTTTATAAATCTGATGTGTTCCAAACTATTTTATTTAAAAAAATCATGATGTTATTCACTAAATTAATCTTAAGATTTACATTTTGAAAAACACAAACCTGGAGGACTTGTTAAAAATGAAGGTCCCCAGGAGTGCCTGGCTGGCTCAGTTGGTGAGTGTGCAACTCTTTATCTTGGCGTTGTAGGTTCGTGCCCTACACTGGGTGTAAAGATTACTTATTATTATTATTATCATTATTTTTAACATTTATTCACCTTAGAGAGAGAGTGCGCGCGCAAGAGAAAACCACAAAGTGTGAGCAGGGGAGGGGCAGAGAGAGAGGGAGACACAGAATCTGAAGCAGGCTCCAGGCTCTGAGCTGTCAGCACAGAACCCATTGCAGGGCTCATACCCACGAACTGTGGGATCATGACCTTAGCCGAAGTCGGATGCTTTAACGGACTGAGCCACCCAGGTGCCCCGGGTGTAAAGATTACTTAAAAATAAAATCTTAAAAAAAAATGGAGGTCCCATATCTAGATAAGTGTGAGAGGTGGGGCCCAGGAATCTGCATTTTAACTAGTGCTTCAGTGATTCTGAAGCAAGTATAAGGCACTCTAACACACTTTGAGAACTCTGGTGTAGGGGACAGGTGGCTAAAGAGTGAATAGGAAGGAGTCATGCACTGAATGTGGGGTTAACGTTCTTTGATGAGTTCTCTTCCAACTTCAGTCTGTGACTGTATTTCAGTCAGCATGTTTGCAATTTTGAGAGAGCCCTTGTCACCCTCTGTTGATATTCCTAGAGTAGCAGGTGTAGTACAAGGAACAGAGGCTTTGAAGCCAAAGATCCCTGAATTCCACTACTGTCGCCCCTCTTGCGTACTGACTGAGGGAAGTTAAGCATGTCACTACAAAATAAGCTTCCATTATTATGTGCAAAAGGGCGTATTAATATTTACCATGTAACAGAATGAGAATTACTGTAGACAGTAATGTCTGCTATGACCCTTATTCACAGACAACACTCAATATGTATATTTTTATAGTTGTATCTCACCTCATCCCAACTTCCACTAAGTTTGAAGTTTCTTGAAGCTGTGCCTTTTAGTTTTTTTTAACATCCTTTTCTTTCTTTCTTTCTTTTTTTTTTTTTTTAAAGTAAACTCTATTCCCATCATGGGGCTTGAACTCACGGCCTCAAGATCAAGAGTTGCATGCTCTACCAACTGACCAAGCCTGTGCCTTTTAATTTTTGTTTTCTATAAAGTACAATTGACCATTGAACAACACTGAGGTTGGGGTGCTAATCACACCCCACTCCTGTGCAGTCAAAAATCTGCACAGAACTTTTGGTTCCCCGAGAACTTAACTACTAATAACCTATTGTTGACCAGAAGCCTTACTGATAACATGATCACATAAACAGTCGATTAACACATAATTTGTATGTTATACGTATTATATGCTATATTACAATAAAGTAAGCTAGAGAAAAGCAAATGTTATTAGGAAAAGCATAAGGAAGAGAAAATACATTTATAGTACTGTACTGTAAATATCCATGTATAAGTGGACTGACTTAGTGTTCAAGGGCCAACTGTAATTCTCAACCCTGGTGTCAAGAAACACTGGTGCATTTTTAACTGGATGTGAGGTGTTAGATAAACACTTTATTACTGAAGAAGGAAATAGTAAGAATAACAAGGATAAAAGATAAAAGGGTAAAAGTGACGAATAACTGAGGCATGCCATAGTTAAGTATGGTGCCCCTTCTAATTTGGGGAATGATTTCCCTACCTCTTTAAAAAGACAGCACAGGACAGGAGGATAGCTCTTTTCATATTTCAAAGTGGTTAGTCAACAGCACTGGGCATTCTCTCTGGTGACTTTAGCCCATCTTGGAATGTCTTAGAGCATCAGTTCTCAAATTTTCTTCTGCTTCAAGACACATGTGACTGATGTTTAACATAGGGTGTTCTAATTTCCCTGGTTATAGACTTAGATAAATTATGTGGTAGTTCTCAGTGTGAGAAAGTCACTTCATTCCTTATCAAGAAAATATATCAGAATATAAGTGAGAGTGATACATTATAATGAAAACTTTGAATACACCCATATGCAAACATGTCAATTTCTTTATAAACTGTGGTACTTTGTTCATAACTAATTACTTGAGCATTCCTCACAACCAGTTAAAACTTACCCTTGTGTCAAGGCATGAAGATTGAGAAGCATTACATCTGGAGTGCGTAACAAATTACATTGCACAGAATAGGCACTTAAATAAAAAAGAGGGGCAAGCTAAGGAGAAGATGAATGGGAAATACACAAAATCCCTGAAATCTCAAACAATGTGAAAACCAAAAGCTAGGAAAAATGCAACATGTGGCTAAATGCAAAGGAAGTACAAAAGACTATGAGTATCAGGGTTCTCAGACTTTCCTATCATACTCAAGTACTCATTGCCTCTAACATAGACATTCATTTAATTTATTTGAATAAATTAAAGTTAAAGAACTTTGTATTTCCTAATTTTTAAGGTTACATTTGCCAGGAACATCTTTTTACTTTGCTATATTTTAATTTAGCTTACTTTTTTTTTTATCTCTAATACATTAATAAACTATATATTTTGCAAATGTCTTTATACTTTGATGTGTAATGATATTGGATATACATTCACAGTCCTTTATCTGAAAAAATCTCTGAAAAACTAATTTTTTTTTTCCTCCAAAAGTTTGGTTTCAAAACTCATTTGGTGGTAGAACCTGACCCAAACCGTCATGGCCTTGTTTGAAGTAGTTGTAAAGCCTACTTAGAAAGGATGTTCGCATATTCTGCTGTAGAAATAGTAATGTATTTGGCTATGAGGTGCTATCGTAGATCTAGCTAGGAGTGTTACGTAATATATGCTGTCCTCTCCATCTGACCTTTAAGACTCACAAAAATCTGAAGCATACCTGGACCTAAGGGTTTCAGATAAGGGACTGTGATCCTATTGTATTAACTTTCTTAGTTCACAGAGTGAAATTGTCTGGTATTTCTACCCATTTAACTCCGTGAATATCCTTTTGCTGATTTTGATCACTGGTCATCTGAACATGTTGAGTTCATTGTAAGTTGGTGAATCATGTAAGATAGCCTAACAAGACATCCAAACATTATATATTAACTTAGTCAAACTGTCTTTTGAAACCCTGTGGCTTCAGTCATGAGGGTGGAAGGCATCAGAGGTTATAAAGTCAGCTAAGCAAAATGGTAGTTGACGTTTGTACCTCCTAAGTTGAGTAAAGTGAAGGGCTCCTAGGTAAGGAAAGATTAAACACACACACACACCCACCCCACTCCACCCCACCCGTTAGTTGAACTTCACCTGTCCATTTTGACATTGTGATTCCTCTTTTGTATTTGTTGTAGTTGTTAGTTTATTAAACACACACACTGAAATCTGTACTTGAAACTTTTACTTTGTTGGACGTTTCTCATATAATGGTGAACAAAATTTAGGCTACTTTCATTATGGTTTACTGTTATGAGAGGTTTCATGAAGGGTTATATTTCCTTTATTATATTGCCACTTGCACATTTCTTCTATCAGAAGAGTAAAAAAGAAAGTGTTTTATGCAAATTTAGTCTAAGGTGAGAAGGCCTTTGAATTATATTGTTTCATATTGGTTCTAGATACCTTTATTTTCAATAATTAACCGTGAAATACTAAGTAAGATTTTTCCTTTGTACTTTTTTTTTTTTAAGTAATCTCTGTGCCCAATGTGGGGCTCGAACTCACAGCCCCAAGATCAAGTCAGGTGGTCTACTGATAGAGCCAGCCAGGCACCTATTTTTAATTTCCTATAAAACTACTATAGAAAAACGTAAAGTGTGATGTGAGGAAGAGTACACAGGACACTCTGGGAATAAAGTTAATAGCTGGATCGTGATAAAACTTCAATCAGTCTTCATTTATTATGGACTGAAATGGTTAATGGCCAAAGAAGGTTTTTCTTTAATTATTTTTTGATACAACTATATCCTTTGGGGTAGGAAAACCACAGGTTGAGTAATTCAGAGGGAGTCTTATTAGCAATGCTGATTCTTTTAATCTTAAAAAAATGCTGAGTTGTTTTTCAGCTTCTGGTGCACCTCCTAAAACTCACCCAAGTGTTGAGTTCTCATTGACTGCAAAGGGAATGTGGTAGAGCATGGAACAAAATAAGAAATTAATTCTCTACATCCAGCTGTCAAATTTTGATTATCTTTTGAGTTACTGAAGTTATATATTTTTTCTTTCTGATCCCCTCTCCCTTCTTGTTCCTGCCTTTTTTTTTCCTTCTTTCTTCTCCCTCCTTCTCTTTTCTCTCATCCAAGTACTAACTAGGACCGATCCTGCTTAGCTTTTGAGATAGGTGGCCATGGACTCTTCTCTCCTTTCTGTCCTCCCTGATGTCTATTTTTCTGTCTTTTCTTTTTCTTTCAGCCTTTTATTGTATTCACTCATGTGCAATCTGTGATCCTACCTACAAATATTTGAGAATGAGAGTATGGAATTGAACTTTTTTTCTTTTTACCATTTGATTTTAAAGATTTTTTTTTGTAGTTTTGAGTTACTTTAGTAATTATCACTACTCATGTAATAAAGTTGTTAACATATGAATTTGAGACTTACACAGTTCCCTACATAGAAATGTCAATTAGGAGGGGATTATGTGAGTCAAAGTCACCTGTTATTATTGTGAAATAAATTGAAGTAAACTCCTTATCCAATCATTTTTGTGTTTTAGGGTGGTAGGATGACTATATAGCTTCATTTATATTTAAGGGAAAGTTAAAAGCAGATTTTTAGCAGAGTTTCCCACATACTATTTTACTTTGGGAGGAATTGAGAAAGATAATCTGGCCTGAGGGTGTTCTTATGAAGCACAAGTTTTATTTTTACTACTTTGTTTTTCACAACAGTTTTCTGATGAGAGGTAATCCTATTTTAGTGGCAAAGAAACTAAGGGTCAGGTTAAGTAACTTGTCTGAGGTCACACAGGTAGCAAGACACTGTCAGGATTAGGAGGGCTGTAGTCTCCTGGATTTTTTCTGTATTTGCCTCCTTTAGGGCCACATTCCAAGAGGTTAGAACTGAAAGGTTTGGGGCAATTTTAGCCAAGAATTCCTCCCAATTTTTCTTTTTCCCCAAAAGTAAAATCTTCATTTTGAAGTCATCGGGTTGGAACACTACTTTTTTTTTTTTTTTTTTTTTTAAATGTTTTTTAAAGTTTTGTTTGTCAGCCAGGAGCCTGCCTTGGGGCTGGAACTCATGAACTGTGAGGTTATGACCTGGGCAGACATCAAGAGTGGGACACTTCACCAACTGAGCCACCCCGTTTATCCCCACTACTTTATCATTCTTAAGGGAGATAGATGAGAAAGTTTCTGAACTGGGGCCTACTGTCAGTTCTCCTCAGTGAGATCACAGTCAAAGACTAAACCAGCCCCAAACTGTGTTTATAAATTGACATTTAGTGAACTTTCTTTCTGGTTGATCTATCTATTATAGAAGTGTCTAATAACAAGTTACTGATTTTACTGTTTATTAATTCCTCTGGTACATCAGTAGAAATCATTTATTCTTTCATGAAAAGGTGAGTTTTCCAAGCTGAATGTTCTATGATGTTTTTACTCTGGTACTTATTTATTTTACTTACTTATTTTTAAATATATATATTTATCTGTATAGATATAGGTACCTTACATACTTTTTTTGTTATTGACAGTTCTATGCATTACTTAGTGCTCATGATAAGTATAGTCATCATATGTCACTATACGATGTTATTACAGTATGATTGACTATATTTCCTATGCTGTACTTTTCCTATGCTGTACTTTTCATCTTGGTGGCTTATATATTTTATAACTGGAAGTTTATACCTGTTAATTGCCTTTACCTGTTTTGCCCATTTTCCCATTCCCCTTCATCTGGCAACCACCAGGTTATTCTCTGTATTTAAGAGTCTGGTTTTGGTTGGTTCATTTGTTTTGTTTGGTTTGGTTTTTTAGATTCCACATAGAAGTAAAATCATACAGTATTTCTCTTTGATATATTTAACTTAGCACAATACCTTGTAGGTACATACATATTGTTTCAAATGGCAAGATCTCATTCTTTTTCATGGCTGAGTAATATTCTGTAGCGGTGGTAGTGGTGATGTGTGTGACGTCTTTATCCATTCATCTATTGATGGACACTCGGGTTGCTTTCATATCTTGGCTAGTGTAAATAATGCTGCAGTAAACATAGGGGTGCATATATCTTTTTGAATTAGTGTTTTCTTTAGGGAAATACCCAATAGTGGAATTATTGGATCATATGGTAGTTCTATTTTCAATTTTTTGAGGAACCCCCATACTGTTTTGCAGAGTGGCTGCACCAGTTTGCATTCCTGTCGAGTCAACAGTGCAGAAGGGTTCACATCTCTCCACGTCCACACCGGCACTTGTTATTTCATGTGTTTTTGATACTAGCCATTCTGACTGGCGTGAGACTCTGGAACTTTTTAATACAGTAAAACTTGGTTTGCAAACATAATTCATTCCGGAAACA
The DNA here is from genome assembly GCF_046562875.1 of Panthera onca. Classification (NCBI taxonomy): domain Eukaryota; kingdom Metazoa; phylum Chordata; class Mammalia; order Carnivora; family Felidae; genus Panthera; species Panthera onca. The sequence continues at coordinate 54,431,906 of NC_138347.1, forward strand.
TGCTTGTAATCCAAAGCACTTGTATATCAAAGTGAACTTCCCCCTCAGAAATAATGGAAACTCAGATGATTCTTTCTACAACCCAAAAATATTTATATAAAAATGATTACAATACTGTAATAGAATACAAAATAATAAAGAAAATATAAAGAAAAATAAATTAACCTACACTTACCTTTGAAAACCTTCATGGCTGGTGTGACGGAGATGAGAGAGGAGGGTTTTTTTTTTTTAATGTTTGTTTATTCTTTGAGAGAGAGAGCCAAGAGGTGCAGAGGGAGACGTAGAATCTGAAGCAGGCTCCCGACTCTGAGCTGTCAGCACAGAGCCCAACTTGAGGCTCAAACTCAAAAACCACGAGATCATGACAGGGACCAAAGTTGGTTGCTTAACCTGCTAAGCCACCCAAGTGCCCTGAGAGGAAGGTTATTGGACAGGATGACTTTCACTGTCACTAATGGAATCATTACTATCTATTGGCTCAATGGATCTTTTTCTTAAGGGGACCAGTGAATACACCTGCATGGATGTTGACTACAGTACAGTATTAATAAACTCTTGTCATATACTGTATTTAATGTAACTGACAATAAGGCAGCAAAGGAAAGGGTCTCTATCTGCAGGCAGCCTGACCTAAAATGAAGCAAAGCATTCCTAAGCTTACTCTTGTATGGAAAAGCAAAGGACTGTCCATAGGTGCTTTGAAGTGACAAAAAATACATGAGTGCCAGTTGTGGGCACCTTTCAACGTTCTGAAGAATCACTTATTTCTGCCAAACACCACAGCCTGAGACCGAGCATCCAAGCATGAGAGATGATCACCCACAATCCCAGAGAGAAAGAGAGAGAGAGAGAGAGAGAAAGGAACCATTGGCTCAGTTGTGATCACGTGACGTACAGCATAACATACTACTCATATTGCAAGACATTGTTCATTTATCTAGTTAAAATTTATTAGAAATGTTTGCTTGTCTCAAATACTCGCAAAACAAGTTACTCTCAATCCAAGGTTTTACTGTACATTTACCAATATAACACGGATGGTGTTACAAAATAGTTTATGTCATTTGTTTTGAAAATAAGTTCAATATGAGTAGAAAAATTAAGCACATTCATGGACTTTATCATTTCAGAGTATCTGATGATCAAACATGAATTAGATATAGAGTTAGTCAAGTTATCCTGTTTTTAATTTTTTTTTTTAATGTTTATTTTTGGGAGAGACAGAGCGTGAATGGGGGAGGGCAGAGTGGCGGAGACACAGAATTCAAAACAGGCCCCAGTCTCTGAGTTGTCCTTATAGAGCCTGACGCGGGGCTTGAACTCACGAGCTGCGATACCATGACCTGAGCCATGACCAACGCTTAACTGACTTGAGCCACCCAGGTGCCCCAAAAGTTGTCCTTTTTGAAGTGGCTTATGGGTGCTTTCATTTATTTTTACCGAAGAAACTTATTTCTCCTGTGATTAAGAAGAGATCTGATAAATTACACATTTGTATACAAGAAGCAAATCATTTAGAAAATACAAAGTAACTTGTTACTTTTTTTTTGTACGCCGAGCCCTATTCATCTGAAATTAGTAAATTCTATCTTTGCAAATTCAGCAAAATCAGAGATATACAGATATAGAAGATAAAAAATTTGTCATTCTTGTTGTTTTTTTACTGACTTGTCTTTTTGCCTGATCTGTGAAACATGTAAAGAAGATACTTACCTATTTTGGCAGGGTAATTTTTGTAAATGATAATCTTACTAAGGATGTGCCCTTGAATTGTTTTAGCCACATGATACTTTTTCTTTCTTTTTTTTTTTTTTAACGTTTTTGTTAAATTTATTTTTGAGACAGAGAGAGACAGAGCATGAACGGGGGAGGGGCAGAGAGAGAGGGAGACACAGAATCGGAAGCAGGCTCCAGGCTCTGAGCCATCAGCCCAGAGCCCGACGCGGGGCTCGAACTCACGGACCACGAGATCGTGACCTGAGCCGAAGTCGGACGCCCAACCGACTGAGCCACCCAGGCGCCCCGCCACATGATACTTTTTCAAAGGTGGTGGACTTCCATTTCTTGTGTTTCATTCCCCTCCCCCACATAAACTACTTCTATACTGTTCTCTTTCAAGTAGGTGGGTTTTCTGGCACTTGACACCCTTCTTTCTACTTGTTTTCTTAGGTCATGTTCAAAAAAACAGTTTGCACATTAAGAAATTTGATCAAGTATTGGTGAGATTCAGGTAGCAAAACAACTATCGGTTTAATTAGCTGTTTATGGATCGAGTGCCTGTGGTGTGTTGATGCTGACTTCGATTTTGAGAATATAAAGATGAATATGGAATAGCCCTGTCCTTAAAGCACATGAAGTCTAATGGCTGGAAAATTCCAGTAGATGTAAATATCTATCATACAAGTTATTCTGTGTTAATTGTTTTAACAGATACTGCATAAAATAGTATGGGACCAAATCCCCTGAAAAACTAGCTAATTCCAACATAGGAGCTGAGCATTGAAATATGGGGGGAGTTTGTTGCCTGTTACAGTGTTTGTCCTAATTGTCATTGAGGTTGTAAAACTAATTTGGTCCAAGCACTAGAGTGGATTTAAAAAAATTAGGCCTCTAACCTTCATTTGGCTTTTATTTAAATATTAGTGCATCATTTTGTCTTTTGGTCTGTTTTTAAAAGGCCAACTACTTTGTTTTTTGTTAAGGCTTTCAATTTATATTAGAAAGTTAAGTTTCAGTCTCAAGTATTTTGGACTTCCTTTTAAATTATTTTTCTTAAAAAATGTTTTTTTCTTAATGTTTATTCATTTTTGAAAGACAGAGAGAGACAGAGCACAAGCAGGGGTGGGCAGAGAGAAAGGGGGACACGGAATCTGAAACAGGCTCCAGGCTCTGAGCTGTCAGCACCAGAGCCCGATGCGGGGCTCGAACTCACGAACTGTAACATCATGACCTGAGCTGAAGTCAGACGCTCAACCAGCTGAACCACTCAGGCGTCCCAAGTTATTTTTCCTTTTTTTATTTATTGCTATTAATGTCACAATCTGTAATGACAACACTTTTGAAGTGAAAGGAAATGGTTGAGGATTCCAAATTATGTTAAAAGCACCTTACCTGGAGTAAGTTTGAACTAGACATCCAAACTAGGAGTCCAAACACATGCCAATAAAAATAGTATAAACTGCAATACCTGAGACTTATTTTACTAGTTAGGAGTGTATTAATAAGATCTGTAGCCCACATATTAAACACAAAATGAGATTTTTCTAGAGAGAGAAAAAAGTGCTTTTCTATTCATGAGAGATTATAGATTAAAAGTGATGCCCAGATTTTCCAGTATGTTTTCTTTTTCTTTTTTTTTTTTTAAGTTTATTTATTCTGAAAGAGAGATGAGCATAGTAGAGGGGCAGAGAGAGAGGGAGAGAGAATCTTAAGCAGGTTCCGCACTGTCAGCCCAGAGCCTGACACAGGACTCAATCCCACAAACTGTGAGATCATGACCTAAGCTGAAATCAAGAGTCAAAGCTCAACCAACTGAGCCACCTATGTGCCCCTAGTGTGTTTTCAACCTGTGTTTGTAACTGCAGTTTCTCTTGTGGTTTAGTAAGCCATGGCCTGGAGGGTACCCATAAGTTTGGCTTTTTTTGATCTGCTTTATGCTTGGTGATCTAGATCTGGTCTTTGGAGTCCCCTTTGACTTGATCAGACTTTCAGTATCACTTAATCATCATTTTTGTGTTTATTTCACCTCAGAATTATATGCATTTTCACCTATTTTTATTTGTGGCATTCTTTTGACTGGTCATTTCACAATATCAGCCCAGTTTAGATTAAAACTGTTTCTGAAATATTCTGCTCAGTGTTCCAGTTGCCAACCTTGGGTGCTTTAATACCAAACAAAAGACATTCATAAAGAAGAAGCTCATCTGGGAAAATATTTCTTCATAGGCTCACAACATTGATAATGACCCTGATGTTTACATTAAAGCAGCAAAGAGGAACAGAGATACACAGAATAGTAACTTGTGAGTCCTTTCTTCTATTCTCTTTCTGTTTGGCATCACGGAAGTACAACTATTTAGATCTCATTATTTATCAGTCCTCGTGGTAATAATGAGCTTCTTTGTAAGTTTTGTGTATGGATATGCGTTCTCGTCTCATTTGGTGCCATATTTTAGCTGGCCCTTGAATAACACGGGGGTTAGTGGTGCTGATGCCTGTGCAGACAAAAATATGAGTACAACTTGTGACTGTCCCAAAACTTAACCTAATAGGTTACTGTTGACCAGAAGCCTCACTGATAACAAACAATTAGCACATTTTGTATATGTATTATGTACTGTATTCTTAGAATAAAGTAGAGAAAAAAAAAGTTAAGAAAATAAAAAATACATTTACCGTACTGTACTGTAAAAAATCTGTGCATAAGTGGACCTGTGCAATTCAAACTTATGTTTAAGGGTCAGCTGTAGTCCCAGAGAACATGCTCAGATTTGTTGTCAGTCCAGAGTTTTGTTTTATTTTAATAATTTTTCACATATAGTCTCTACATGAATAAGGCAAATGCGTACAAAATTTCTTATAGCTTGAAAGGGTTTAAGGAATGGGATCACAGGTGAGGACAGAGTTATATGTGTGAGGACCCGATCTCACATACAGTGATGAGTTTACTGCATAAGGAATTATGATCATGAGTCAGTTGTTAGGAAGTGAATGTCCTTTACTTTAATTTTTTTTAATGTAACTGTATATGTCATTCCTGACATATATTTCAAATACAGCTAGATGACCTTAAAGTCTAATATGTAGGTCTTAAGAATTTGGATAATTGGAACTTCATTAAAGATGTTTTCCTTGAAGTTTTGACTTAATCAGTTTTTCAAAACTATATATTTTTATTGAGAAACTATAATCTCAGAACGCTTCATGTGTGTTTCTAATTGATCTTCAATTAGCAGTGGCTACTGATTTTACAGATTGAGCAAGTTTTACTATTCCCAGGTCCCTATGTAAGTAATTAATGATCTGTAAAGTACACATGGGGGTGCATAAAGGAGTACAGTACTAATCATTTTATGAAGAAAAGCAATCAAAGAATTGTTCTCTGTCATATCTGTTTGGTAATTCTGGGTTCCATATTTGAATTGTCATTATTTTTTGCAACAGGTATTTATTGAGTTACCCCCAATACATAGGAATTCTGGGGTTTGCAGGATAAAAGGTTAATGGCTTTGGTCTCAGGATGTTTCTAGCATAGTAATGATACACATGTCCCAAATGTGAATGGCTAGTAAGGATGCTGTCCTATGTATGGCACACAGGGATGGGAGAGTGTAGGCAGTAGGAGTTGATTAGGGAGGAGAAGTTGGGATGGACCTGAACTTTGGTTGTATAGCTTAATGTTTAGACAGCCTTGCAAAATGCTTATTTGGGTCTATTAGAGAGAAGATTAATCTAGTGGACAACCCAGGCTAATCCCACCTTAGCCAGACAGTTCACTCCAAATGTGTCATCATCAGTCAAGCCCACTAGTGGCCCATGGGCTTTTAAAAATGCTATTTCCCTCTGCAAAAGAATTTGAGCACGTATCCTTGCTGTGTGTACATTTATTTATAAATTATATTTACTGGGTTATTCATATATTGTGTTTTAAAAAATATAGATAGCTTAGAAATTAAAAAAAACATGAACATAAAGAAAAATGCTAGTATTATCTACTCTAGTGGACTTTTTCTTGCTCATCTTGGAGTTCAGGAACCCCACTTTGGAGACTATTGGTTAAACTTGGCAGTATCACCTCAAATTTAGGTTACTGTGAGATCATGGTCTTCTTTTTTTTTTTTTTTAACGTTTATTTACTTTTGAGACAGAGAGAGACAGAGCATGAACAGGGGAGGGGCAGAGAGAGAGGGAGACACAGAATCAGAAGCAGGCTCCAGGCTCTGAGCTGTCAGCACAGAGCCCGACGCGGGGCTCGAACCCACGAACTGTGAGACCATGACCTGAGCCGAAGCTGGATGCTTAACCGACCAAGCCACCCAGGCGCCCCAAGAGATCATGGTCTTCTTGATTCGCTCACGTCTGTTTCCTCAGCCCCTAGAACATGGTAGAGCTCAGTAAATACTGTTGAACGAATAGGCAGAATTAGGCTGGTTAGTAGGGGTGACAGTCTAGCTCAAGCATGAGGGATCTGGCAAAAATAGAGACCATTTCTGCGCATAGCATTTTCTCCCATACCTATAAAAGTGCTTGCTACATAGTAGGGATTAAATAAATACTAGTTGACCAAGTACGGGTGTGGACAAGCATGCAGCTCAGCATGAGGGATCTGGCAGAGGCTATAGATCCACCGGCATGAAAAGGTTAAGATCCAGAGGTCCCTTCAGCAGGGAAGAATATGGAGATGGACTACATATAGGTAGGCAGAAGGGGCACAGCCCCTGAGGAGGACACAGTGTTCATAAGAACAACTCTGAGGAATGGCTTCGATGGCCTCAGATGTGATAGCAAAAACTATGACCTTTGTAAGCATTAAAATCTGGATTTTACTCCTGTCTGTGTCCATGGCATCTAGGACATAGCTGGTAAGTGATTAATTTTTATTGAATTGCTCTGTTTTATACTATCTGTGTGCTGGATATGGGAGACTCTGAGCCTTCAAGCATGGGTCATCATCAAGATCAGAGGCCTGTAAATGAATCCTGCCCTCATTGAAGCAAAGTCAGCGATTCTGGGTTTGCCTCATACACAGATGTGTTTGTTTGTTTTTTTAATTTTATTTTTTATTTTTTAAAATTTACATCCAAATTAGCATATAGTGGAACAATGATTTCAGGAGTAGATTCCTTAATGCCCCTTACCCACTTAGTCTATACCCCCTCCCACAACCCCTCCAGTAACCCTCAGTTTGTTCTCCATATGTATGAGTCTCTTCTGTTTTGTCCCCCTCCCTGTTTTTATGTCTTTTTGTTTCCCTTCCCTTATGTTCATCTGTTTTGTCTCTTAAAGTCCTCATATGAGTGAAGTCATATGATATTTGTCTTTCTCTGACTAATTTCACTTAGCATAATACCCTCCAGTTCCATCCACGTTGTTGCAAATGGCAAGATGTCATTCTTTTTTGATTGCCGAGTAATACTCCATTGTATACATATACCACATCTTCTTTATCCATTCATCCATCAGTGGACCTTTGGACTCTTTCCACACTTTGGTTATTGTTGATAGTGCTGCTATAAACATGGGGGTGCATGTGTCCCTTCGAAACAGCACCCCTGTATCCCGTGGATAAATGCCTAGTAGTGCAACTGCTGGGTCGTAGGATAGTTCTATTTTTAGTTTTTTGAGGAACCTCCATACTGTTCTCCAGAGTGGCTGCATCAGCTTGCATTCCCAACAGATGTGTTTTTAAGCGTTGGCAGTGTTGCCTCCACAGAGGTGTGCTCTGGTGACCACAACTACCAGATCACATTTAGTTGTTCATTTAAACATCATTTTTAACATGTTGCTCACATACTGTCAAGGAAGGAAATGGAGCTTATGATGGAATTCTTTCTTTTCTTTTTACTTATTTTGGGGGAGAGAGTATGAGTGGGGAAGACAGAGAGAGAGAGAGAGAGAGAGGGAAAGGGAATCCCAAGCAGACTCTGTGCTGTCAGCACAGATCTTGACTTGGGGCTAGATCTCACGAATAGTGAGGTCATGGCCTGAACCAAAATCAAGAACTGGTTGAGTTACCCAGGCACCCCCAATAGAATTATTTCTTATATGCTATCATCCCATTCCTTCTGTCCTCATCACTAAAGCTGGGATATGTCGTAGCACCTGCGTGGCTCAGTCAGTTGAGCATCTGAATTCAGCTCAGGTCATGATTTCACAGTCCGTGAGTTTGAGCCCCGCGTCGGGTTCCGTGCTGACAGCTCAGAGCCTGGAGCCCGTTTCAGATTTTGTGTCTCCCTCTCTCTGCCCCTTCCCCGCTCATGCTCTGTCTCTCTCTGTCTCTCAAAAATGGATAAAAGTTAAAAAAAATAAAAAAAAAAAGCTGGGATATGTCATGGATCACCCCAATATATGCTTTTAAAATTAGTACTGAATTTATTTGCAAATAAATAAAACAAAGTAGTTTGCATTTTTTCTCTTCCTTTTGGAATTTTATTATTTAGACTTTCTCTTTAAAAGGTGGTAAAAATTCCAGTTTTGTGGTCATAAAATAAACCTGTCATGCATTTTATTTAGCGTTGTCTGAGTGGGGAGAGCAAACATTTCCTCCTTGACAAGAAGCTGGCCGGGCAGCCTTATTTTGGCTCTGCCACACCAGTCAAGGCAGGTACTCGCTGGTCCTTCGACAGTTTAATCTCATTTGGGACATGTTTATTTAAAGCACTTTTAAATCTACACAATTAATAAATGACTATGCTGTAATTCCCATTTCTGATGTCTTGCAGTAAACATAGGAAGTTCCCCTTCGCCCTGACAAAACAGTTTAGTCACCCCAGCTTCGTAGAGGTGGACAAAAATTCCTTCAGAGAGCACTCCTGAGTCTGTAGCATGGTCTCCAGATAAAAGCTTAAATAGTTAAAAACTTTTTGCTCTCATCCTTTTCCTCGTTAAGCCATCAAATCTTCCTTTATTGCAAGGCTGTTACTGTTAAGACACAGCAACTGTAAAATAGGTCTTGTGCTTGTTACTGCTATCTAGAGTTTACACTGTGATTTCACTGACCTCTTACTTGCTCTTTCTAACTATGCCGTGAGGTAGATGGTAGGGTATCCTTATTCCCATTTTACAGATGAAGCAGCAGCCTGGGTCAAGTGGTTTTACCGAGGTCACTCAGTTTGCACTGACTCCCCTCAGAACAGAACCCAGTATTCTGGCCACTCCTCCAGAGACCTGCCCACTGTGTAGAGCAGAATTTATTTTCTTTGAACTAAGATTTATTTTTTTTCTCTTTTCCTTAGTTTCAGCCTGAAAAGTAACTGTAAATAAATGGAAGAGCAGTGGCATAGACAGCATGGTTGTTTAATTAGTGAAATGGGCCTTAAATTTCTGGTGTACTTAAATCTCTGTATTTAAATAAGTGTTCTCAGATCATATGGAACAACTGTCCATTTGACGATAACTTTTTTACAGCTTGTAATAGGAAATTAAATGCATAGGGAACACACACTGACAAAGAATGTGCTTTGAAGTGTATATTAGGATTCTTAAGTGAGATTTGGATTATGTATTGGGGCCATTTTTTTTTTCCTGCAAGATTTATTTCTGAAATTATAAGAAAATTAATTGGAAAATATGAATTGATATCTAGATATCTGAGCTACACCCATTTCTGGAACACATTCATATTATAATTTGAAATCAACTGGTGTTTTGAAAGAAATGGAGGTAGGTGCTGAGGGTTTTTTCTTTTTAACTTTAAAAGGCATTTAAATTTAGCACTCTAGGAAAGGAATGCTTCACAGGCCAGTTAGAGAATTCAATATAGCACCACTGCCAACTACAAAAGAGAAGATCTTTCTATTCAAAAATTACTATAAGATCAATTATTCAATTAATATTTTACATAGTAGAAAAGTTGTATTTGTTAGGATCTTATCTCAAAGTTCCCCAAGAGTAAAGAGGCCCACTAATTATTTTACCATACTGAATGATAAAATATTGATTGTGTTAGAGTTACAGATCATTTTTACTTAAAAGATTTAAGTTCTGGGGCACCTTTGTGGCTCAGTCAGTTAAGCATCCTACTTCGGCTCAGGTCATGATCTCACATTTTGTGAGATCGAGTCCTGCATCGGGCACTCTGCTCTCAGTCCAGAGCCTGCTTTGGATCCTCTGTCTCCCTCTCTCTCTGCCCTCCCCTGCTTTCTCTCTGTCTCTGTCTCTTCCTCTCTCTCAAAAATAAGTACACATTTAAAAGACTTAAGTTCTGACCCAAAAGCAATTTATTTAGCGTATTTATTTGTATAGGTTCCCTTCAATTTTTTATAATTTGTATTTGAATATTTATACTAGCTTTGGCACATGGTATAGTATTGATGGCTGAAGAAGAGGTTTGTTAAAGAATTGCAATTTGAAAAAAAGCCAGAATGTGTGTGTTTACTGAAGGCGTATTAAGAAGGAAGGAGTTAATAACTGTGAACTTTCTTTTCTTTCATTTGACTTTTCATTTAAAATAGAGTATGGAAATAAAAGTCATGAGGATAATTAGGTGCAATTCCTCCTTACCCTCAGCTGTTAAGCAGTGGAATGCAGTGGTCTTTCTTTACCTAGAAACAGCCTGTGAGGAAAGAATTATCATCTCCATTTTAGATGAGGGAATTGAGTCTCAGAAGCTAGGCAGCTTGCCCAAGGTCATTCTTCCGGTAAGTGGTGGAGCTGGCATTCCATTCCAGCTCCTTCTGTCTAAGGAGGCCATGCTCCTACTCACTCCCTTACACTGCCACACTGCCTCTTGTGCTGCCCGCATGGCATTTGTGCCACTCTATAGTGCCATGTACCTGTTTTGACTCCTACTGAGTTGTAATGCTGAGGTGCTGGCTCAGGATAAAAGTACCTTTTCTCTATTTGTGTTCCTACATTGTCACACAGATAGCCATAAACAGACTTGCTTGTTAATAACTATTTCTTGAGTCATTCTAAGCATATGGTAAACCTCTACAGTTTAAAAAATTAGTATTATTAAATAGCATTCTAAGTGATGAATACCTGATTTTTTTTTTAAATAAATATTGTGCCATCACATAGAAAAGAAAATAAGTTTTGGAATTCAGAAAACTTAAACCAAAAGAGAGTAATAGAATTTTAGCTCTAAAAGGGATATTGTAAATGGTCTTAGCGTAGTCTAATCCATCATTTTAAATTCGAAGGAAGTAAGGCACCGAGTAAGGATCCAGGCCATGTGAGTGGCAGAACTGGAACCAAACCTAAGACTGCTTCGTTTGGTGTTTTGCTCTAGAAATCTGTTTAGCACCAAAATGATGTAGAAAATATTGTTTGTCAATTGATGGCACCATTTTCACAGTAGGAATATGTGACTTTTTTTTGTGCTGCTGTTTATATAAATGGTAAAAAAGATCAAAGAACTAAAATGTTATTGTTAGCATAAAGCTATACGTAATGCATTATACATACTAACTTCGAAATCATTTTATTATATGACTAGTTGACTTCTAATTTATTTAGTAGTATAATATAATTTTGGTAGCTAATAGATAATAAACTGAAACACGGCTTTGGTGTAGCTCCCTGTGTCCTGAAAACAGAGGAAGAATTTGCAAAACAATAACACATTGTTAAATGGCATGCCAGTTTATCAAATGCCATAAGTTTATTACAGTGTGGTCTTAGGAAAAACCATCCCAGCCTTAACAGCAGCTCATCCTAATCTTAAGGAAAAGGACTTTTAAAGTTATTCTAGGGCTGTTAGCTTTTGTTCCATCCATGAAAATATAAACTGCTCATAACTGTTGATTAGGAGAAAGAAGTTTGTAAAACCACAGCAAATGTAGTTGTGAGTGATTGAGCTGATTTGTGTCCTGGAACGCCTCATGGTGGCCTTGTTAAGAAACTGCTGTAGTGAAACATAGTGACCACATACCTTGTAACTGACCAAACCCACTCAAATGTATGTGGACTAAACATGAGTGAGTTAGGACCCTGGATGATATTTTCAAGGTTGGTATTTTTAAGTTTCATTTGGGACAAATTAACCTCTCCTCTGCAGGGAGGAAGCCTGGTATGTCTTATCAGAGCTCTGCTTCTGGGAGATCCCCTTGGGGACTGGTCATCCTCTAACCCTGACCTTCCAGAGAATAAGGACCAGGTAGTCCTGGAAGCTGCTGGCCTACTTTGCTTGTGTTAGAAAGTTAGGAAAAAAGGTACCCTTTTCTTGAGATATTCTAGTTCCAAATGTTGAAAAATTGTAACAATAGATTGATTTACTTAGAACAAGACACTTTATTGCGTTCTGGCAGGAAGCCAGAGCATACATCTGTGCTCTGTGATGTAAGTGGCGCCCCCTAGGGTTGTGCATAGCACAACTTGCCCAGCTTTTCACAGAGACCCTGCATTTCTATCCAGGGAAATCATGTGTTTAGATCTCAGATATTAAGACATCACATCAAATCTAGAAATCTACAAATACAGTACTTGAGTATAAAATGCTAGTTATTTAGGAAACCATTACTTTTTAAATCATAAACATACTAGAAATGGAATTAAACGACTGGATAGTGGAGACATTTCTTTACTTCTGCAGTGCACTACAGAAGGCTCTGTGTTACACATACCTTGGCCCATGCAATCTGTTTTCAAAGTTCGTCTGTCTTTTAGAGTTCTGATTAAAGAAGAAAATTTTCTGACCTTTATAAAGGAGGTTTCCTTTATTAGATAGGTGCAGTAATAGAATGCAGAATGACTTTATGCATCCACCTCTTTTATCCATCATTAAAAGTTAATTGTCACATCATGTAAGTGCAACTTGATGGGATTTTTACCGTACCAAAAATTGGCAACCTGCGATAAAGAAAGCATGCTCTGTGAGGACTTGAGTTGAGAATGAAAGGGAAAATGAACCTTTTATAAATCTTAAGTGGCAGCTAAGTGGAAATAAAAGCTTTTATTTATTTTTAATTTTTAATTTTTTTTTTTTTTTTTTTTTTTTGAGAATGGTGATAGCAGATCAGTACCTTATGTTTAGTTGGAAGAAGGTTTCAGAATGCAGCTTGTCTGACTCCAGGGTGGTGGCTTGGGTGACTAGGGACTGTAGACGTTTAGTCTTCTATACATTTGGAAGGATAATAATGCATTCACTGTCTTCGTTCTGGTCCATGGAATTATTTTAACAGGAGCAATAATTACCTTTCTCATTCTTATTTAAGGAGTGGCAATTGGTGAGATATTCAGCAGGAAATCCATTACCCTACTTGTAGTCTGGTGCTTCCCTGGTTGAGTTTAAGTCTTACCCAGTAGGTAGTGATGATGCATTAAGTAGTTAAAACCATGGTTGTACTGGGTCATTCATTCAGCTCAGTGACATGTGATTGTAAAATAAAGGAGGCCAAAAAAGATTTTGAAATGGTGCTGTCTTACCAATCCTCACGGTTTGGGAGAAAGGGCAGTAAAGTGTTGCTGGTTTGTAAGAAGGAGACTGCTTATTTACAGTAGTTCAAAGGTGTTAATTATTTCTAGTAGGAATATTTCACCTGAAACCTCAAGGTAATCCTTAACCTTTTACTCTTATTTGGGTCCTGCTGGGCAGTGACCGGTTTTCCCACACTATGGCACCTCACCTGGCTAGAGCTTTCCTGCTGGACTCCTGGCTCACAGCAGACTGAATCAATAATAAGTTTGTTTGAATCAGCGCCCTTTTCTGTACCCTCTGAAAGTCAGTTCTATTTAAGACTTGGGAGCCACTGACCATTCATATTTTGATTCTTCAGTTCTTCAGACTTTGCTGAGATAACACTGGTTCTCTAGCCATTCCTGCCCATAAATTACTAGTGTTTACATTTTAATTTTACCATTGTCATAATTTTAGGAAATGTTAGTATTAATAACTTAACAACTTTTAAAGTTCTTTGTAAAATACTGGTTATTTTCTTACTTTATTGATTAAATAAAATCCGGATTTCTTAGATTACATGCCACATTAAATAAAGCATTAACAAATAGTTTAAGTCACAAATCATTTTAGGAAACGTAACAAAATCATTTTTTCTCACATGAGACAGATAATTGTGCAAGAAACTTGTATCCTGTCTTGGTGTTTTGTTGTTGTTTTTTTTTTTAACCATGTAGGTTACGAAAAGGATCGGAACTTCTGGAATTAAGTAACAGAAAAATGTATTTTATCTTCATAAGAATCCATAGTAATCATAACATTAATACGAGGAAATTTTTTTTTTGTTAAATATGTCTTATTAATTTAAAATGTATAAATTAGATAGATTTGATCATGATATTTGGAAAATGGGGTGTCCTGCCCAGCCTTTCATTTAGCATACTTAGAAAACTATCTTTATTTCATTATAAATGTGGTACAGTTATTGAAACTGAAAGTAATGTATGGGTCCTTTATATCCCCCCAACTCCTGCTGTATTTTCAGAAGGAAAAGTAATTCTATTGGTTTGCCGAGTAGCTTCTTACCCAACCAGTTTCTGGGATGGTCTATTAATGTAACTGCTCTGTGGGTTCATTTAATCTGACTTGTGGGTAATGAGTGTTTTAGGTAAACATCATAATGTTCAGGATAGTTTACTTATTTCCTTGCTTTAAAAATGTGTAAATGCTATGTAAGTAACAATTATCTAAACAATCTGTTTTATTTTATGAGAGAATGCTAGAAGAGTATTCGTTCTGACAACAGGAAATAAAATTCAAACATTCTCAGATTTTTTCTGTTAAGATTTGTACCTTTAAATCTTAGCTATAGTTAGGATGATGGCATAATTTATAGTTATCCTGCAGAACTTTAAGAAAAGTTTGAAAGAGTTTATGATGGTTCTAAACATCTTTAGTAAATTAATGGTATTGGAGATAATTTACTAAATAACCTGTTCAGTGAATGAAATTATTGAACTTGGTCTTATTTGTAGAAGTTGTGATTGTGTCTTACATGCTTGACAGTGCCTGGTTCAATACCTGTCAAGTCAAGAGGCATTCAGGAGTTACTGAACACATGAATGAAACGTAAGACTGAATTTAGAGTCTGCAGGCTCTTCTGACACAGAATTTTAAGATCTGATCGGTTTTTTCTCAGATTTTCATGAATCTTGGTTTTCTTTTTGTTTTGCATGTGTCCTACCCTTCAGGAAATGAGTAAAATATGATGTTAAACATAACACGTATTTACTACCCCTTGTATGTTAAGTGCTCTTCTGTGTACTTACAAATAATCTTACTTAAGTTAAAGATGATAACAAATCTTGCTGATAGATATAACTCATCCAACCTCTCCCACTTCTTTTTTTCCTTTCCTTTCTCTTCTCTCACAGATCTTGAAACTGAGGTTCCAAGAGGGTGAGTAACTTAGCTAGGAACATACACAAGGCACCGGCATCTAAGTCCAAAGCCAGTTTCCTTTCTAGTGTCCTCACTCATCCAGGGAATCTTAACACCTGGACTCTTAATTTCTGATTCCTGGAACAACTGGGTTTTTTTTTTGTTTGTTTGTTTTTCATCTGCTGGGCTCTTTCTTTTTGTGATTTAAAGCTGAGTTCTAGGCCTAGCCACACTCTTAGACACCTAATTAAGTTGGTCTTTTAATATCTACCTGAGAGGCAGCCTGATGTCAAAGTATTATCGTGTGTCAGATGAACCCCATTTGAATGTCATCTGTGCTACCTCTTAGCTGTGTGACTTTGGGCCCTGCCGTTAACCTCTTGGAACTCTGTTTTTCTCATCTCTACACAAGAAAAATATTTTTATTTATAAATAAATAAGAAAGTCATTTTGAAAGTCATTTTGAAAAATAAAAGCTACAACCTATGTAAAGGAGTCAGCTGCTTTGCACAGACTCAGCAGCTATAAATTTATACTCCTTTGTAGAAAAGACACTCCTGCCTCTGTTAGTTATATTCAGTGTGTCCGTGTTTACGTCTGTGTTCATTTGTCTGTTAGTAAGCCTAACATATAATGTTACAGTTTTGCTCACTTACGTATTAAAGAAAAATGGTTCGGAAAACAAGTGGTTTCCTCAGGGGTTGGAGGGAATCCTGAATAGGCAATGGTACACATTTAAGGACCTGTGAAGGCTAGTTGGCCTGCAGAGAGAGCACTGGAGGAGGCTTGGGTGGGCAGTAGTAGCATCAGGTGAGGAGACTCTTCCAGCATCAGAGGCTGGAAATAATTAGGAACTCGTCTAGAGCAGCCACAGGATCGATGAGGCGCAAAGGGAGCCGAGCGATATTTTACAGGTCCAGTTGACAGCACACTGAAGTACTTCATCTGTAGCTCAATAGAATGATGGTGAATGCCTCCTTTTGCTATGGGAACTCCTTCTGAGAAAATGAAAGCATCAAATCAGATTCACTGGAACAACTTTTCTAAGAGTGTAGCACTATCTAAGTCATGCTCGCAAGATCCCTTCTAAACACTGTGAAAGCAAAAAAATGTTAAGTAAAGTTATTATGTCAGCGTTTAGGTAATTTACAGTGGCGTTCAATTTTTATATACTGTAAATATATTTTTATAGTTCTTTGGGGCCCTTTGTATATTCTGTATTATAAATACACACACATCGGGAAAGGAGAGAGGAAATACAGAAATAACCACATATCAGTTTCTTATTTGATGATGCATCTTGAATCAGTAATGCAGCCCAGTGATAACACTGTTGATTTTTATGTGAAAATTCTTTATGATCATCAGTTTTATAAAGTAGTTTCCAAGAAAGCATTTCAAGGAGGTTTCTTTTTTTTTTTTTCCTTCCCCCCCCCCCCCTTCGCCCATTTAAAGAAACATTTAGAATAATAATGGTATTTAAGTTTATTTAGTACAATACATTTTTGTTAGGAAAAGCATTCTTCAGAAAAATCGTATCAGCTTTTGCTTTCACATCTAGCATAAATGTAGAAGGCTGTGAGAAGAGACCATATAAAATTTAATATGTATGATTTTTTTTTTCCTTCCAGCATCATAGACCTCAGTAATACACTTGTGTGTTAGGGTGTAAGCCCTGAAAATTGATAAACCCAGATTCCAGCCCTGGCTTTTGCACCACTGAAATGTGTGCATTTCAGTGCCAGACATTTTATTTCAACAGGCCTCAGTTTTCTTACCAATGAAATAGGGACTGGCTTGGAGTGATTAGGAAAGGTCCTTCCCAGGATAACAGCTAGTGACTCTGACCTGTTAGAGCCGCAAGGGAAGAATCTCCCATAAATGCTGACAAATTGTAATTCAGATTATTATTCAGTATTCTTCAGAAGTTTTCCTGACCTGCATCTGTTTTCATGTTAGGAGGCTGAAAGGCCCATGGTTACCTCTGTTGGAGAATGTTGTCCTTTTCTGAGTAGAGTGCAAGGCATGTGGAAGGATGCCCCCAATTAATAACTGCTGGGTTTCTTTCCTTTGTGAGAGATATCAGACTTGATCTGATCCTCTGCCAATGTTAGAGAAGCAGTTGAAACAACTCTTGCTATATTCAGAAGTAAACTTTTTAGTGGACAGTCACAGAAATCTTTATGTTCACTCAGTGAACATTTACAGGGGTCCTTCCTTTTGCCTGGCTGGCATAGTATTAAGCTCCAAGAATATAAAGTAAACACAAATAAGTACCTGCAGGGCCAGCTTCTATAGTAATAGAGAATATAGGCAGTAAGGACTTAGTACAAATTGGTATGACTACAGTATTACAGATGGAAAAGTGTGAAAACTGAGTGACTAGTCTCTAAATTGTTGTTAAAACTAAGACTGTATTAAAAAAAAAAAGTCAAATCAGTAAAAGTGCTTGAAAAAATTAAAAGAGAGTAGGACTCTTTCCAGCTTCTCCTCCCCCAGCTAAAGGGTCTTTATCTTGAAGTGAGATGATGAATTCTCATCTGGGTTTCTTCATATTTCCCTTGTTCAAGTCTGAAAACAGGGACATTTCAGCTAGTCTGAACAACCATGACAAGAGGCAGGGAGATGTGCAATCTCTAAGGACATTGCAGCTCCAATTATTTAGGGATTTATAGATCAAAGCCTTTTTAGTCATTTTTGCTGAGGTGGCAAAGACCTCATTTTACTCACCCTTTAACTTCTCTATTTCATTTGACTTCATAAGGAGAAAAAAATCTTTATTCCAAAAATTTTGTTTTGAAGTAACAGTAACCTTAGGTTGGTAAGGATCTGCTAAATTTGCTGAGTTTGAAAGGACTGGCCGGTAGTGAAAAGTTTGACTTAATTGATATTTAGATATCCCATTAAAATGAATGATGAAAATTCTCATTGTATTATACCAATGGATTAACAATTTTTATAAATTCTTCTCTATTTTTTTTTTTAATTTTTTTTAACGTTTATTTATTTTTGAGACAGAGAGAGACACAGCATGAACGGGGGAGGGGCAGAGAGAGAGGGAGACACAGAATCGGAAGCAGGCTCCAGGCTCTGAGCCATCAGCCCAGAGCCCGACGCGGGGCTCGAACTCACGGACCGCGAGATCGTGACCCGAGCTGAAGTCGGACGCTTAACCGACTGAGCCACCCAGGCGCCCCTTCTCTATTTATAATAGTAATTGCTACTATCTTATTGAGTATTATGTACTGGATAATGTGATAGGTATTTTAAATCACTTTATTTAATCTTTATAGGAATATTAGGAGATAGGTATTATTATCCTCTGTTTTACCTGTGAAGAACCTAGGACTCCTGGTAGTTAAATATCTTTTCCACTCAATGGTTTCTGTGCTTCAGGATGTGAATTCTGGTCATTTGGACTCTAGGTTTTAAGTCCAATCTGCCTCAAGTATTTACAGCTGATGTCTAGGCCTATGCTTTTTAATGCATGTGCTAAAAGACATACTTTGGGTGGATGAGCTTTTTGCCTGTGAGGGCAGCATGAGGAAGGAGAGACTGGTGTTTAAACAGGAGAGGTGCATTGTAATGTTTTTTTATTTTTTTTTGAGAGAGTGCAAGCTGGGGAGGGCCTGAGAGAGAGGGGGGGACAGAAGATCTGAAGGGGGCTCTGCGCTGACAGTAGCGAGCCTGATGCGGGGCTTGAACTCACCACAAGATCATGACCTGAGCCGAAGTTGGATGCTCAACTGACTGAGTCACCCACGTGCTCCAGGAGAGGTGCATTTTACAGGCTGAGATTACAATAAGATTGCCATAAGTAGCCAGCAGTAGAACCCAAGACAGCAACTGAAAGATACTTCTCATACACTAAAGGGAAAGGGTAGGTGAAGAGGTAGATAGATGAGGCCTTCAGATGTAGCTATTACTGCCCCAACTAATGCCTCCCAGGTTTACTTCTGAACAATTGGAGTCTTCTGAGTAGGATCTGAGAATTTGTATTGTTCACAAGTCCTGCAGATGACTCTGATCTGCGCAGATGCTAGTGGTGTACCACATAGGTACCTGTGAGCCTAAAGTGGATGAAATATGGGGGATGTGGGATCTGAACCCAGGAGTGCTGTCTATGTAGATGGCTGTTTCTTTTCTGAAGAACAGAAGCTGAGGATCAAAGAATAAAACAGACAGCGGTGAGGAACTATTGATTACAGATTTGGAGTATTATTCATTCTTAATTTTTAAACCCTTTTGTGGCTATTATTTGTAGAAAATAAACTGATATTTTTCTCTCACATTTTCTGTATTTAAAGTGGGTCTATCTTAAATGATCTGGTACCCAAAGAGATTTTGTTGCAAATAGACTGATACCATTTCACTTCTCTTTTTTGCACAATATTAATTTTAAGCAAAAGACACGGTTTACTTACTGAGCTTAACATGTACATACTTTATTACTTAACTTTTCTAATTATTGTGTGTATTTGCATTATGTCTTCAACTGTGGAACATTTATTTTCTAGGTTTCTAACAATAGTGGACTGTGTTATTTCAGGAAGATGGTAATATTTTAGGCTTGTTTTGTGATCTTTTTTTTTTTTTTTCAGTGCTCCAGACACACAGTACTATGAGTGATTCTGGATGTGTGGTTATATCTTATGGTTTGTAAATACATTAAACTTGGTAACAATAATTTTTTTTTTCCTCTAAAATCTGGGGTAATTAAAAAAGATGATATGGAAGTAAATCTATGGGAAGAAAATTGAAATGTAATATTGAATTTACTGATAGGCCTATCTTCAGGCCTTTTTATCCACAGCAATGATTATATCATCATTTTTTGCCTCTTCCATATTTTGTAAGGCTCTCTACCACATAAAGAATATTTTTTTTAGCAAGAAATAAATCCATACAGATAACTGAGAATGGCTTTATCTTAACATGGAAATCCAATTAAAAAAATACCTTTGTTTTCTGCTTTCTTTTCAGAGTATTTATTTATACTAGAACAAAGCCTGTTTGAGGTTCAGTTGCTCAGTTTCCCACCCCCTGCCCTACTCTCTCTACTTGCTTGCAGACTAACAGTTTTGAGTATGAGAGGTTGAAAACAGGATGATTTGACCAAACAGTTGGAATACGTCTGTTGTTTAAGGCTTTAGATGTGTCCAACTCGACAAAGGAATTTGTAGATTGCCAAGGGCACTTTAGCAAAGGAAAAATGATGTACAGAGGTCAAAATAATCCACATAGATCATGAAAAAAGCTTGGGGAATGCTTAACTTTTTCAAGAAGACATTGACTGCTATGATCATACCATTGCAATGATCATAAAAGTTCAACAACAAAAATACTCATCAAACGGCAGAAACTGAACCAAGAATACTGTCCCACTCACATTTAAGAACACAATCCCCAACTTCTGGAAATACACTATTCATCTCTAGGTTAGAAAGATGTGAATTAAAGAAGCCTCAAGAAAGGACATCTGAGACACCGTGGGGATAGAGAGCCCTAGTTGAAGGAGGCTCTCCTTTCAAATGCTGAAAGCATCTCTGGTTTAAACCTGTGAAATCATGGATAAAACCAGAAAAGAACTGTCCTCCCAAATTCTCGTGAATTTGAATGAGTAGTAATTTCTTAGAGTCCATAAAAATTTCTGGACAAGTAACCACCCCCACATGCATGACTGTCATAAACATTAGCACAGAAATGTTATAAAACTGTTGTCCCTAGAGAAGATTAAAAATAGCAAATACAAAATATAATTTAAAAAAAGTTATGATAGAAAAATAATGGGGCATTATAGCAAGTAGGAGGTTTTGGAGTTCATCCATAATCTTGTGGGGTTGATGTCAGGGGAGAAGCCATGTCCTGCCACAACAAGCCCTTGTCTCTACTGTCGGATCGAGTGCCGGCCTGGGTGGCTCAGGGCCTGCTTAGCTCTGTTGTTCACGTGCTCTGATGTTCTATCACTCTTGATTGCTATCCTGCCAAGTTCCTTCAAGATACTAGGATTTTGCTTTCCAGTTTAGAAAATTATTGGTTAATAGAATTCATTGCCTATGAAGCTCTGATTCAATAGATATTTATTGAACAAGTTTATGTGCTTCTTATTATATATAAAATGTCTTATATTAGATAGAAAGTTTGGAGGTGTGTGTATATATTATTTTACTTTTTTGGATTAGATGTTGTAGTTTTGGGCCTTGAGCCAGACCATTTTGCTGAGCAAACTTTCAGAGCCCTTCTCTCTGTAGGGAAGTATTACATGTAAATGCTGGGTGTTAAACAGCTTTAATAGGTATCTGGTAACTTTCTGCTGTTATAATTTTAATTAACAGAACCAGTGTGGCCATCCCCCTGGACCTACTGTGATTTTGGTGATTTTCTGGCATTTCTTTTGAAGAGATTGCTTTAGGAAATGTGTGTTAAGGCACAGACAAATCTTATGTGGTAATCCTACCATGTCACCCATTTAAATTTCCAGAAAAGGCTCAATTTTTATAAAACAACAGGTGAAGATGTTAGAAAACTTTAAGGAACCAAGCATCTTTGGCTAGATTCTGGAGCTCTCTTAAATAAGTCTAGAAGCCAGAGTCGGAGGGATTTTTGGTTTTCTTAGTGTTCTGTTGCTCAAATTTTTCTACTAACGTACCTAAATGGCAGAAGAAAGTAAACTCCTATTCAAATAAGGTCAGGGGTCCTAGGCCAGATTGTGCTGCCAGAAGCTCAGATTTGTTGAAGTTTCGAAAGTGCTTTATCTTAAAAATCAATTTTAGTACTGTATTGTAAAATATATACCCTTTTGTTAGGGTAAAATTGACATGGTAAAATGCACAGATCTTAAAAATCCGGATACGTTTTTTAAAATTTATTTTGAGAGAGTGCGCATGAGCATGCGTGTGAGCAGGGAAGGGGCAGAGAGAGAATCCCAAGCAGGCTGTCAGTGTGGAGCCCGAAGTGGAGCTTGATGTCATGATTGCGAGATGACCTGAGCTGATACCAGAGTTGGATGCTTAACTGCTGAGCCACCCAGGCGCCCCACTTTTTTTTTTTTTGAGGTAAAATTGGCATGGTAAAATGAACAGATTTTAAGTTTAGAATTTGGTGAATATTGACAAAAGCATACACAAGTATAATCCACACATCTATTACGAATATACCTACATATTTTAACACAGAAGTGCTGTTTGAAATTATTTGCCATTAAGAAAATTGATACCCTAATAATATTACCTATTTTTTAAAAATTTATTTATTTTGAGAGACAGAGAGAAATTGCAAGTGGGGGAGGGGCACAGAGCGAGGAGAGAGTGAGAACCCCAAGCAGGTTGTATGCTGTCAGTGCAGAGCCTGATACCAGGCTCAGACTCACAAACCTTGAGATCATGACCTGAGCCAAAGTCAGATGCTTAACCAACTGAGCTACCCAGGCTCTCCGAATATTTACCTTTGTTTTATTTTGTGGCTTCTACTTGTTCTACCGTTTTGTGTAATACCACTACCCCTGAAATGGTGGTAGTGGACACGGTATGGTTATTTCATTTTAAGAACTGCAGGCTTCATCATGACAGCCGTGCAAAATGGTTGTACGTCTTAGTGGACTTTAAAGTCTACCTTCAGCTAGAGAAGTTGATTAATGCCTATTGTTCACCTAAATACCAAAAAATTCCTACTGCTCTAGTTGCAAATAGTTTATCAAGTCAAGCAGTAGGTCTATGGCTAAGAAATTGAATATCCCTTCACATGCACTGTTTTGCTGGTACTCTTAGAGTAAGGCCTATTCACATATATATGATTTCCCATTTAGTTCCTTTAATATCCTTTTAGGATAACAGCTGACACTTTCCTTTGCAGTAGTCACCCTCCAGGAATCTGACTGATGACCCGCTCTCTGTGTTTTATTCCCATTTCTTGAATTCTTTCTTGAGCATTGCCTGCAACTATAACTGCAGATTTCTTCACTCAGATTTTTTCAGAGAGGAGATATTAAAGCTTCCTTTCAGTAGAGAGCAAATTTTAGTTATTATATCTAGTGCAACACACAATATATCAAGCCCACTAGGTTGATTTCAGTTGTAGGTTTTGCTGTTAGGTAATATAAGAGATACATAGGGATAGGGCCAATGGTCAAGGAATGTTTGATAGTATTAGGGGAGCTGATGGTGATTACTAATATTTATTGAGAGCTTTTTATGCACTAGGTAGTAGTCTAAGCCTATTGAATGTATTATCTGATTGTATCTCCACAATAATCATTTGATTATTAATAATAGACCCATTTTATGCGTTAAGAAGCTATGTGTCTTAGGACAGGTTTCCTAGAAATAGAGCCCGATACGCAGATTTTTATGCAAGTGATTCACTTGGGGAGGGCCCTCGGGCTCTCAGGAGGAACCTGAGCAAGGAAGGGAAGCGGGATGCTGAGGGCAGTGGTCCCTGGACCTGCAGTGTCAGCATCACCTGTTAGAGATACATATTCTCAGATCTCACTCAGTAACCCTGGCTCAGCAACTCAGGAGTTGGGAAGTAACCTGTGGTTTAACTACTCTTCCAGGTGATTCTGATTGATTGTAAACTTTAAGAACCACTCTGGTAGAGGAAGAAACCAGGTAAAGATAACAAGTTTTGCAAAAATGTAGCCTCGGTGGGATCCTTTGAGGAGTTTTGGAGCATGAATGGCACTGTGAATGGCACTATAGGGTTGCCGTTGAGAAGAAAGTTACTTTGGTACTTTGATCTGTCAGACATTGACTGTGGGGGACTTCCCTGGGGAACAGGCAGTGAGGGAGGGGTATAATTTCCCAAAGTCTCTGGAAGAGGTAGCCCTTGTGTAGCTGTGAGCCATTAGCATCCAACACCCCTGGCAGCTGGGTATGCCCACTCAGAGGAATCTGGGTGGGGCATCCTAGCTTCTGCTACACTGAGGCACAGGGAAGTTATGTAAATAGTTTAAATTCTCAAAGCTAGTGATGGGATTTGAACTCAGGCACTCTGACTCCAGAGTCCATTTTCCTAATCATTAGGTTTACTCTCTCCCGTGGTTGGAAAAGTAATACCAATAACACCATGAACATAAATGCTCAAGAGACAATTTAGAGGAGGAAGTTGGTTCTGACTGGGGAAAACAGAAGCCCTCAGGAAAGAGGTGTCATATGATGTTTGCCTTGAAGTTGGATAAGGTCTGGACATGTAAAAATGTATGTAAGAGCTTCCTAGGTGGAAGGAATAGCCTAAGAAAAGGCACAGTAGCATGCAAATGTGGGTTTGTTACAGAAAACCAGTTATTCTGTTTGACTGCAGTTTGGCTGATTAAAGAGTTCTGGGAGAAAAGTCTTCAACCTTGATTTGAGGCCAGGTTGCAGAGATCCTTAGATGCCAGGCAAGTGAAGATTTTTAATCTGGGAAGCAGTGTAGTCAGAACTATCCTTTAGGAAGATTAATAGGACAACAGGTGTGTAGGTTGAATTTTAGCAGGAGAAATGGGATAAGCTGAAAGGAAACAATCCTGGAAGCAATCAATGTAGATGATGAACTAAGACCTGCTCTTGGCTGTGGCAATTAAACCGGAAGAGAAATGGGTAGAAAGGATACTACAGAAGAAGTGGTATGGGTGTTGAGGGAATAAAGCAGAGCAAGCCATTGGAGAAGCTTCCTGCCTAAGAGAATGCTAGTCCTTCCACCCAGGGGTGGAGCTTCTGCAGTGGAGGGTGTTTAAGAGTGTGCAGACAAAGTACAGTTCAGGTTCAGGGGTGTGAATTTGGTAGGGGGCAGCCCATGTGGAGACGTCAAGCAAGTAGCTGGACTGCTGAAATAAAACTCAGGGGTGCATATGTAGATTTAGAAGACTTCATTGTAGTAGCAATTATTGAAAGCCACAAGGTCTGATAATAAAATTGCTAAGGATGGGAGTAATAAGAGAGGGTCAGTGTCATTTAGGATTAAAATTCTTGGTCCCTTCTTGTTCAGTTTTTTCATCTATTGACTCACATGGCCTCCAAATGAATAATGAAATCAAATTACATTTTGCGTGTTAAATCAAGAGAAAGTCAAACACCTAATGCTTTCTAACTCAGGGTAGGGAATATAATGGGAAAAACAATGGAAAAAGAGTCTTCCCAGGTGAAGGGAAACCTGTCTTTTCAGCTCTTCCTAGGTAGTATCTTGACCCTTTATCTCCTTTTTTTTCCCTTTTTTAATTAGAGGTAACTAAATAGTTTGGCTTGAAAAAAATCTTTCTTGTTTGCTTGCTCTTGCTATAGGCTTATATTTGTAAATAAAAGAAAAGGCAAAAATGTCAGCCAATTACTAGGTAAAGTCAACTAGGAAGTAAGAGTAAGATTTCTTTCTTTTTTGAAAAATATTTTTTAAGTTTATTTATTTTGAGAGAGAGACAGTGAACAGGGGAGAGGCAGAGAGAGAGGGAAAGAGAATCTCAAGCAGGCTCCATGCGGTCAGCACAGAGCCCGATGCGAGGCACGAACTCACGAACTATGAGATCATAATCTGAAGCAAAATCAAGAGTCTGATGCTTAACTGACTGAGCTACCCAGGCACCCCAGATTTCTTTCTGATAAGTCATGAGACGCCGATTTAGTTGTATTTCCAATTGTTTCAGTTTAGATATGCATAGTCAGTTATTTCAGAAAGAGATGTTTAAGTACTCTTGATTAATGGGGCTTGGAATGGCATTTTGTGCTGTAGCTCATTCTTATTCTGAGTCCAGCTGTTAGTGATGTCAGAAGATGCTTCCACTTCGGGTGTCCACTTATTATTATCTAGAGAATGATTTCGTAGACCACAAGTTTCTGGAATTTGTAGTTGGCCAAGGAGTGAAAGGGAATTTTTGCCAGAACAAACTAGGTGGACATTGTCTTCTTCAAAGGTAATCCTGGGGAAAGTGAGACCTCCCTGGCCTCCAACCACTAGTCATGGCATTCCCCTAGTCATGACAATCAGAATGCCTCCGAGGGGGCAAAATCACTTTTCGTTGGAACCACTGTGCTAACTGACCTAAGTGGATCAGACAAGAACATGAAAGACTGTATGCTCTGAATCTTAGGTGTTGCAAGGTGTGGAATAAATGAAGTTTTGCATTTTAGAAACTGATTCCTTGAACACTGTCCTTGGGACAGATTTTCCTGGTTATGTAGAACCCATTCCAAATCCGTACAATTTGATACAACTGTTAGAGGAGCAGTCTGTCGATATCAAGCAAAAAATGAGAAATACAGCAATTTTACATCTACTCATACCTTAGAGATACTCAAACATCTGCACAAGGGCACATGTTTAAGGACATTTATGGCAGAGTTGTTTTGTAATGTGGAAAACTGGAAATGGCATCATTGACCACCAAATAAGGAAACAACATACATGGTGGGGTAACTGTGAACCAGTAACAATGAATGAAGTGAATTAGTATGGATCAATCTCAAAAAGTGTTGACAGATGGAAAGCAAATTGCAGAATAATATTTCTTTATATCTTCTGTATACATTTTAGAAAACACACAATGCTATACATTGTTTAGCTCAAATTATGACAGTGTCCATTTCTGAGGAGGAAGGGATGAAGATAAATGGGATCAGGGAGAGAAAAATGGAAGATGTCAATTTTATTTACATTGTTTTGTTTATTTTTTTTAAGTCAAGTATATGCTGCAGAATGTTAAATTTTGGTGATACACCCATGCAATTTATAATTAATCATTCTTTGCATTTAAAATTTTTTTTTTCAAATGAAATATAAAAGAAACACTTCAATATTTGATGGGCTTAAATTGATATTCTCAAGTTCATTGTGGGATATATTAAATTGTACCTTTTCCCACAATACCTTTTAGATTTAATGTTCAGCAATGTGTTTGAAGAAGGTGATTGTTCTGTGTGCTATTTCCTTGTCACATTTCCATGCACTAAGCCATGGTTTCATGATTCATTCTTGCACAAACACATGTAGATCTGGATTCTCACACGTTGAAATAAACGCAGCTGTGTTTATTTCAGTGAGATTACATTCAAATAAACACACATGTGATCCCTTATGAGCGTGAACCCGTAAAACACTTGTTGATTTGGTTCTGAAATTGTATGTTCAAATAAACACACTTGTTTTAAGGGAAGTTTCGTTTTACTCAAGTGTTCATGCCTTGAACATGTGTTTTATAGTAGGCAGATGCAGACGATGAGTGTCTTAAAAGGATAAATAGTTCTTTAGAGTCTGTCATTGCTTTAGACAAATGCAGGGTTTATTTAATGGGATGTTTTGGTTTTTTTTTTAACATGTTGGTAGTTGTCCTATATAAGTAATTAATTAAAAATAGTCTTTGAATAGCATGGTTTATATAATCCATTTATTCTTGACAGGTTAACTGAGTGGAATAGATTTTGAACAAATTAAATAATACATAAAATCTATTTATGAGTATAGTTTTAAGAAGTATTAATGATAAATTGAAAAGTGAAGGAGCTTTTTAAATTTTGGAAACTGCTTCTTCATTAACCAGACCTGTAAATCTGTGTTTTTATATTTCAAATTTTAGAATAAAAATAGAGATAAGTTCCAAACCTGGAAGAATACTATTCACATTTATATTAATGCTGAAATGACTGTAGGTAACCCGAAAAGAAATGAGTTAACGTGCTTCAGCCTTCTACAAAATATTTTAATCAAATAGAATACAATGTAAAAAATACCGATATGATCTTTCTTTTTTTTTTTTTTTTTTTTTTTTTTTTTTACCATATGAACCACAAGACTATAAGCAGTCAGAAGTCTTTTTTTTCCCCTTACAAAATATGGGGTAAATTTTTCTGTGGTATTGGGCAGATATTTAGGAAGTAGACAAACCGATATCTGTTTTTAACCTGGAATCCTGAAAGGTACTTTGCTGCTATGTAAGGTTCTTTAGTTTAGAAGTCCTGTCAGTCTCATAGCCTTGGGCTCTCTGATGGATGGAAGGAGCTCCGGGGGAGGGGATGAATGGGAGAGTAGGAGTGGCAGGTTTTTAATGGAGGGACATCTTCAGACAGTCTCCTTTGCCCACTTAGGGCTTGAGTATGGCATCTGGGCTCTTCCCAGCCTTTTCCTCAAGACCTGTCTAGCTTGCTCACCATCTCTGTGAAGCTCAGTGTAGCTTTTAGTTCGATGTCTCTGGAGCAGATATGAGGCACAGCCTTCTGCTTGCTGCCATGTACCTTGCCACAAAGTCTGCATTCCTTTTATTAAACTCTCTTCTCTGGTCACTCATTGCTTTGCTGGATTTGGCCTTTTAGGAACTTTTATTCAGGCGTTTCAGAAGGTTAAATATTGTTATGTGCATAAATTCCCTAAATGTAAACTATTATACAGAAAATAAACTTACAAAGTTTAAAAACTTAATGTTTCTGTTTCACAGGTAATGCATGAATACATCTTTATTCATTTATTTATTTTACTGCTTATATATTTTTGAGAGACAGCGCGCGAGCAGGGGAGGGGCAGAGAGAGAGGGAGACACAGAATCTGAAGCAGGCTCCAGGCTCTGAGCTGTCCGCACAGAGCCCGATGCCCGATGCGGGGCTTGAACTCACAAACTGTGAGATCATGACCTGAGCCGAAGTCGGCACTCAATCGACTGAGCCACCCAAGGCCACCCCCCCCTGCCTTTTTTTTTTTGGTCAGAGACCAATACATTCCATAATAAATTGTTGTTTTGTTTTTTTTTTTTTAGTATTTACTCATTTCTGAAATTAATATGAAAAGTTTTTTAATTATTTGTTGGCTTACATGTATAGAGCCTATCTTCCTTCTCCCTGTAGAAAAGAAGCTTCATGAAAACAGGGCCTATGACTGTTTTGTTTGCTGTATATATATAGTACTTAGATTAGGGTCTGGCACATACCAAACACACAATAAAGGTTTG
The DNA here is from genome assembly GCF_046562875.1 of Panthera onca. Taxonomy (NCBI): domain Eukaryota; kingdom Metazoa; phylum Chordata; class Mammalia; order Carnivora; family Felidae; genus Panthera; species Panthera onca. The sequence goes on from NC_138347.1 coordinate 54,460,807, forward strand.
TGAATTAATGCTGTATGAAGAACAGATACAAACTTCCTTTTGACTTTTATTCCCAGTGTCTTGCCACTTACTCCACCAGTCCCTCAGCTTGAGCTTTGATCAGTTAGGTGTGTAGTCTTCAGAACCCTTCAGTGCATTCACTTATATGTAAATTTTCATAGAAGAAAGCAGAGCATGGTCCCTATTTTCCTATACCTTTACAAAACTTGGTATTATTAAACTTCTAAGATTTTTCAAGTCTAATATGTGAAAATGTTATCTTGTTTTACTTTGAATTTTCCATGAAATCAAGCATACTTTCATCTGTTTATTCATTTTTTCTTTCCTGAAATTACCTGCTTATATATCCTTTGCCCATTTTGTTATTGGGTTTTCCTTTTTTTTTTTTTTTTTTTTTTTTTATTTTTGGTATTGCTTTTGGATGGACTTTATATATGTAACTTATATATTAATGTATTGTTTCTTTCTCTAATATATGTTAATACATATGACAAATATTTCTCACAGTTTGTTTTTTTTTTTTAACTTTGTTTATAGTGTCATTTCTCCTGGGGATATTGACATTTTTTACGTAGTCAACTTTATCAATCTTTTCCTTCTTGTCTTTTTGTGCTTTGTTCAAGAAGGCCTCTCCTACCCCAGTGTCAGTAGCACTCCCTTGTATATTCTCTTATACATTTATCTCTTTCATTCTCATGTTTAAACCTTTTTTTATTCCTTTTTTTTTTTTCAGTTTATTTATTTACAGAGAGGAACAGAGAGATAGGGAGAGAGAGAATCCCAAGCAGGCTGTGCACTGACAGTGCAGAGCCCCACGTGGGGCTTGATCTCACAAAATGTGAGATCATGACCTGAGCTGAAATCAAGGGCCAGATGCTTAGTGGACTGAGCCACCCTGGCGCCCCATGTTTAAAACTTTTAAAAAATCTACTCACAAGGTAGAGGAGAATCTTTTTACCCCTCCCATCCCTCACCCCCTACACAAAGGGGCAGCCAGATGTTCCAGCTCTGTCTGTAGAATAAGTGTGTGCTTTCAAATACTTTTATGATGTACCAATGTTTTGGGGTTGATTTTTGAACTTACATACTGTGTTCTCTTGATGTATTTTCCTATTTCTTTGGAAATAGAAGATGGAATTGTAAAGCTTCATAATGTCCGTCTTACTAGTTTTACTAGTTTGTCAGTTGATTCTCTTACAGAAAATCAAGTCATGTGTATTTTCTTACAGAAAATCAAGTCGTAGGTAACTAATGATAGTTTGTCACTTTGTTCAGTCTTTTATCTTTTCTATTTTTCTTTATTTCTGTTTCTACTTTTGGTTAATGCATTGACTAATACCTGTGGTATAATGTTGATTATAACTCCCTTTTTTGTGTATATTTTTCACGTACTTTAATGTAGCCAATATTTATTTCACTACTCCTAGATCCTGTTTATCATAGGTTAAGGAAATCCTCTCCTATTCTAGGCTAAGAAGTTTTATTTTGAATGTGTAGTAAAATAGTTTGTTGACTGAATTGTGTCATTTTCTTCTTTTACACTATTAGTGTAGTGAATTGAATTGACACTTTCTGATGATCATCCTTGTATCTGTGAGATTAATGCTACTTGATGTCACTCTTTTTATACATTGTTTTATTATATTTTTTAAAATTTTACATAAGAATTCTACATCCATGTTAAAGTGTGATTAGACTTTTTTTTTTTTTTTTTTGCTATTTTTACCTGGTTCTAACATGAGGTTAAATGAACCTAAGCTTACATACTTTTTTATACCTTTATATGCTAGGAAACAGTTTGCTTCAGGTGAAAATTATTTATTCTGAATGTTTATTAGAATTCATACAAAACTGCCTCAGGCTAGTTCCTTTTTTGAGGATGTAGATCTTTGGAAACCTTTTAAGAGGTTTTTCCTCTTTTCTTTTCTTTCTTTCTTTCTTTTTTTTTTTTTTTTTTTTTTTTTTTTGACTTTGGTTGTTGTGTTGTTGGTTTTCTGCTTGTTCTTTGGGAAGTTTTGATAACTTGTATTATGTTAGCCAGCTATTCATTTCATGTAGGCTTTAAAGTTTGTGGTATAAAGTTGTTCTTAGTCTTCTTTTTAAAATTTTTTTAAAGTGTTTATTTTTCAGAGAGAGAGAGACAGAGACAGAGCATAAGTGGAGGAAGGGGAGAGAAAGAGGGAGACACAGAATCTGAAGCAGGCTGCAGGCTCCTAGCTGTCAGCACAGAGCCCTATGCGGGGCTCGAACCCACAAACCATGGGGTCATGACCTGAGTCTGAAGTTGGATGCTTAAGCAACTGAGCCACCCAGGCACCCCTATTCTTAGTCTTCTAAAGCTTAATCTTTTCTCTGTCTTTAGTTTTTCTCAAGTATTTATGAATTTGTTTATCCTAATTAAATTTCTCTTTTTATCCTTTTTTTTCTTGTTCTTTTTTTCTAGTGCTTTTGAAACATTTCATCTGTTTTTGAACTTTTATTCTGACATGTCACTTGTTGCACTGTTTCCTAGGAGTACCGTTTTGATGACCTCTCACAAGTTTTCTTATAGTGTGTCATTGCCAGTTTGAAATATTTAAAAACTGCACTTTGATTTATTCTTTTATCATTATATCACTTAGAAATGAGGCTTAAAATTTGCAGTTAAATATTTGGGGGGGCCTGTCATTTTCTCATTGATTTCCTATTCTCATTTGTTAGTGGATGGCTTATAGGACAGCAATATTTAGGAATTTGTTAATATGATCATTCTCTGAATATTTCAAATGTCTTTGAAAAGAATGTGATTTCTTCACATGTGGAGTTCACAGTGCTACATATTTATGTCTGTTAGGTTAATATTATCTTTTAGGTTAATTTGAGTGTGTTATTTGTATCCTTCATGGCATTACCTATTCTGCTTTGAATTTACCTGTTATTTTCTGAGAGGTATTTTAAACTCTCCCAGTGTGCCGGTGATTTGTCATCTTCTGTTATCTGAATTGTTTTTTCGGTATATATTTTCCAGCTGTGTTGTTAAATGTGTAAGAATCAATGACTGTTACTCACTCTTGGAATATTATTCTTTTAACAAATAAATATTTCTTTATCCCTTTTAATGATTTTCTCCTGGATTTCTTCTTTGTCTGTTGTTACTATTGTTATATGTACTTTCTCTTTCCATTTGCCTGCTTAGTTTCACATCCCTGAATTTTAAAACCTCTGTGTGTCATTTTGTTTTAGGTGTGTCTCTTATGGATACGAACATAACTAGATTTTACTTTTTATTTTAATTTAGCCTGAACATATCTCTGATTTTTTTTATTACTCTCTCTTTATTTCTATTTTCTAGACATTTTTTGGAATGATCAGTTTTCTCTATTCTTTCTTTGCTCTGCTGGTTTGAATAGTATACATTTATTTCCTATTTTGTGGTTACTGCTATTTATTTTTTCTTTGAGTTTTAATGAGATACCATTGACACACAACACTGTATAAAGTTTAAGTTGTACAGCATAATGACTTGACTTACATGTATTGTGAAATGTCCATTACCTCATAGAGATACAAATATATATATATATATATTTTTTTTTTTAACTTGTGATGAGAACTTTTATGATTTACTCTCTTAGCAGCTTTCAAATACCACAGCAATATAATATAGTCATTGTGTTATACATGACATCCTCCCCACTTATGTATCTTACACTGGAAGTTTGTGCCTTTTGACTACATTTATCCAGTTTTCTTGCCCCCTAATATATTTTTAACATGCATATTTAAGCATGTTTTTCTAACATTGGTAGCTTCTCTCTAAACAACAGAATTTGGATGTGCTCTTACTCTCCTTCGATTCTGTCTCTTGAACCCCGTAGATTGATAAAGAGATTTCCCCTGGGTTTATTGTTAAAAGTTTGGTATCTCTTTTGTGGATTATCCTTTCTCTAGTTTTCTGATAATTTTGATTATTTTTGGTGTATTTTCATTACTCAAAATTTCTCTTTGATACGTTTTAAGCGTTTTGTTTTTAATTTATCCCTGTTGGCACTCAGTGGCTCCTTTCATTGTGGGGCTCTGTGCCCTGGGAATCATGTTCTTCAGTTATGTCAAATTCTCAAATACATTATTTTCATATATGCCTCTCCTCTACTCTCTGTTCTCACCTCTTGGAATTGCTGCAAAATAGATCTGTCCTCTCTAACTTGCATCTCATAACTTTTTATTTCTTTTCCCCTTTCTGTTGTGTTCTGGAGAAGTCTTTGGCTCAGGTTCAAGCTCAAGAACTCATTCTTCAGGGGCATCCTTTTAATGATGCCCTACTATTCAGTCTTTTAGTTCAGTAAATACATTTTTTTCATTTTCAAGCTTTCCATAGTTTTGATTCTAGGATTCAAGATTCTTTTTATATACAACCAGAAGATTTTTAAGTATATATAAAGTATAAGGCTGATGGGAGCATATAGATTCCAGCAATAACACAGACCCCTTAACTGTGTTATGCTGGTTACTTGATGCCTTTGTTTAAGCTTCAGTTTTTTAGCAAAATTGTGATTAGAAATGCCACTCTGCTGTGTGGTTATAAGGATGAAATTCTGTACCTATAATATTAGCTAATTTAAGTCACTGTGTGCTAAGAACTGTACTAGGAACTTTACCTCCTTTAATTCAGCAATTCCTTTACAACAAGCCCCAGAAAATATCCATGGTAGTTTCTTGATACCTTATTCCCCTGAAAGCAACCAGTCCTGTCCCCCTGGTTGTTAAAATGTACTACAGAAGCACACCTCTCTCCATTAGTTCTCCTACTTACCGGCTTCTCAAACTTCCTCAGTTACACAGTATTTTCAAGAGAGGTGTGTTTGGCCTGTCCTTGACAGTGTTTCTTATTTAGTGTTTCTTACTTAGAGTAATTTCTTTCTATCCTTGTTTTTCTGCTCAGTGTTTGGTCCTTGTGTGTACACGTGTGCACTTATGCATCATTTAATCCACTTACTGAGATTCACTCGTTGAGTTAGGTACCACTGGCGTGTGTTCTCTCCTGCTTGCCATTGTCTCTGTAGGGGATTTGCCCTTTTTGAAAGGATAATATACTTATTTTGTGAAGAAATCATTTAGCAACTTAATATGAAAAAGTAAATAAAGGTTATGGGAAATTAGTATCATTCTAGACTGAGACCGAAAATGTTTCCTAGAAAGTACACTACTTTTTTTTTTTTAAAGGTACTTGGGGATGGTATAGTTATTCCTAACATAATCACTCTGTGCCTGGTGACCAGATCTGAAACTCTGTGTCTCCTAAACTTTTCGGAAATGCTATAGTCAAATGATTTTTTCTTGTCAGAAATTAGTAGTGAAAAGATTTGTAACAGTCATTTATGTTTTTAAATAAGAGCAAAAAGTTAAAACTCAGTACATTCTCTTGAGACAATTGGTGTCTATCAAAGGGCTATTTTATCAGTTTTGTTACTTTTTAGAGAAGCCCAAAATGTCTGAAATGGATTGGGGATTGTCATGTGTTGAAAGTAGTTGCATGTTAGTTTGTCTTTGTATCTAAATGGTTTATAATTATAAGTAAACTCTCAACATATTACTTCCATTCTTCATAGCCTCATTATTATTAGTTTGTTTACAAATTCTTTTTAAAAGTTGAAATTACCATCAATATAGTATAATCATTTTAGTATTTATTGTTACAGATGTGGAAACAAGGTGATTTTATTTTATTTTTAAAATTTATTTATTTATTCTGAGAGAGAGAGAGTGGGGAGGAGCAGAGGGAGAGAGAATCCCAAGCAGGCTCTGCACTATCAGTGCAGAGGGGCTCCAACCCACAAACCGTGAGATCATGACCTGACCTGAAATCGAAAATTGGACGCTTAACTGACTGAGCCACCCAGACGGCCCAACAAGGTGATTTTAAAAAGTAGCATTTACACTATCAGTCATTTAAGCAAAAGATTATCTATTGTGGGGCGCCTGGGTAGCTCAGTCGGTTAAGCATCCGACTTCAGCTCAGGTCACGATCTCGCCGTCTGTGCGTTCGAGCCCTGCGTCGGGCTCTGGGCTGATGGCTCAGAGCCTGGAGCCTGCTTCCGGTTCTGTGTCTCCCTCTCTCTCTGCCCCTCCCCCGTTCATGCTCTGCCTCTCTCTGTCTCAAAAATAAATAAACGTTAAAAAAAATTAAAAAAAAAACGATTATCTATTGAAGTATGACTAACAAAGTTAAGGTTTTTTTTGGAAATATACTGATTTACCTTTGTTATATTAAGAGGTCCATTAAATGATGTTATATGAGCCACCCCGTTTGTGATTTTTGTCTTCAAAAAAAGTTAACACCTTTAATTTACTACCAGGGTACCAATGCATTTTCTGGCTTTTTATAATTTTAAATTTGTAATTTATATATTAATTTTTAATGTCACCCTAATTTAGTAATAAACAGGTTAACAAAGTAAAAACCATGAAAAGATCTTAACACTCATTACTGGAATAAGGTCATATTCATAATAACTAAACTACATTAGTGAAACTTTTTCAGTGTTTTACAATTATGATTCTTTAATATGTACATAGATTAAAGAACAACAAAAAGTATCAAGTAAGTTATGTTTAATGGAGATTAAAAGTATTCTTGAAGATACACTAAAATCATCTGGTATCTTTGTATAAACCCAAAGTTTCTAGAGGTACAAATAATAAAATGTTTATGAAAATATGTAGGCTTTAAAAATGAAACTAAATTAGACATGGTTCTTGCTTTGTTGACTATTTTCAATAGATTTTAGGGGAAAAACACAGTTTTGGTTTTTCAGGACTGTTCTTACATAAAATCTCTCTTGTTTTTGTAAGTACACTAACATTTTTCATACCAGGCATCTCCAGTTTTGGTTGTAATGTATATATTGGCAATAAAAATAATTTCATAACTATCATTTATTGAACTCTTACTATGATAAGGCAATATAGTGTCAAGGATTATATCACTTCTTCTTCCCCAAAACTGATGGTAAGAATTATAAACGTCCCCATTTTATAAATGAGAAAATTGAGATCTAGGAAAGTTAGGTAACTTATCCATGATCACACAGCTAACAGAGGACTCCACATTCAAACCCAAGATAACATTGTGTTAAATTATATATGGGTACAGGTTGTTTTACTCTTCTTTGCAATATAACAGCTTTAGATCTTTCAATAAATATAATTTCAAGTACATATTTTTTATTATCTATTAAAGATTAGGCTACTCTTTGGAAATTATGAAGGATAAAGGATCATATCATATATATTTTGGTACTCTATAACACTTAGCATAGTGTCATGCATGATAATAAGCACTTAATTATTTGTTAAAATGAAGTTCCTCATTAGGAGATTAATGAATGAAATGGGTAAAAAAGTGTGTAACAATATTTAAGAATCCAGCTTCGAAGTCACCATTATTAATTTGATTTAGAGATGAAGCCAGATGCCAAAAAGAATATCTCTTGACTCTTTGTTTGGTGTTGTCCTTCCACATTACGGAAATACAGATTTATTTTTCAGAGGGATGCCTCAAGGCTGTAGAGGGCAGTGTAAACCAACTCAAGTAGACTTTCTGGGCTAGTGAGGTGCTATCATAGTTGCTGTTGTCCAAATGTCCAGTTAGATTTTAATACCCCAGTGATCTGATCACTGACTATTAGAATTGTTCTCAGATTTAAAAACAGAGAAGGATAAATAAAAGGTGTAATAGAACCACAGAGTTACACAAACCCACAAATGAAGTTAGCAATTAAACATACGCTGTTTCTACCCATACAAAGTCTAGTGACAAAGCCAATACCATTTCTTAGATAATCTAGGCCTAACAGCATTTTTGTCTTCATGAACTTGAGGATAAAGTTTCTTGTAAAGAATTTTCTCTTCTCTTTAGTTGTCAAATTGTAAACTTAATTAAAAATAGTAAAACCCTCAGTTGTCTTTCCGTTTTCTCTTCCCTCCCTCATCACTTTATGAAGGCATAGACTATTTAGTTGTGTATCAAATTATAAGCCATACTAAATTTAGAAAGCATTTAATACTGTCAATTCAAGTTTACTTGACATTCTCTCATTCTGTTGTCCGTATTCATAGACAGTTTGATTATCAAGGATTTGCATGATTATGTCACTTTTCTGGTGAATACGATGCTTTTGGACTATATTTCACAGTCAGTGATATACGTTTTCATGTAGGGGAAAAAACCCTCAAAACTTACCAGCTCACAAATATTTCAGTTCTGGCAAAATTGCCACCTGTGTTGTTCACACTGGTCATCTGATGGAAATGGATATCTGTGGTCTAAAGAAGTAGTGGAAGTAATGGAGAGGATTGTGTTAGTTATAATATTAATTTTTATTATGTACCACATTATCCATTCATTTCTGTTAGGTTTTTGGTTTTGGCTTAAGATAAATATAATTTCCATCACTGAAAATTTCGTAAGTAAAAATCACATCTTTGGTAATTGCTGATATAGTACTGGTCATTGGCCTGATTTCAGTGGGCGATCATTTCTACTTGAAATAATCTTAAATAGGCATGTCCCTGAGTAATAATAAACTTTTAATAAATGTGTTTTATTAAAGTCCTTAAGTAAAAACAAAGTTTTTTTTCTTTTTAAAGTTTATTTATTTATTTTGAGAGAGACAGAGACAACGAGAGTTAGAGAGGGAGCAGAGAGAAAGGGAGACGGAGAATCTCAAGCAGGCTCTGTGCTGCGAGCACAGAACCCGAACCCACGAAATCGTGAGATCATGACCTGAGCCAAAACCAAGAGTCGGATGCTTAACCGACTGAGCCACCCAGGTGCCCCCCTACAACAAAGTTTTAATAAAAATGAAAAAAAAGGTTTTTTAAATGTAGATAAGTGAAGTACGTATGCCAGAAATTGTAGGAGTGCTGACTTCAAGTTTAACTTTTTAAAATGTGATAAGAACCAATGAATATATAGTTCAGAAGAACTGACTTTATATTTTTATATCCTGTCCATATTCTCATTTGATTTTCAGTACAACCTATTGGTACAGTCAGGGCCGCCTTTATTATCTTTGCAGATGTGGAAAAACTGGGGCTCAGGCAACATGAGGGATACACCGACATTGAGGTGGCTGGGAAATCACAGCACTCCAACTGGAATCCAGTCATTCCTACGGTGTTTGCTTAGAATGAAATGGCTATTTTATGATTTTGTTGGCACAAACACTACCTATATTTTGTACCAGAGAATGTTATCTGGTAATTCTTGATAACAATGTATAACTTCAGTTTATTGACCTCACCAACTCACTAACTGTAGGTCAATTTTCAGTTTTTGGTTTTGCTTAGAGGTCTTCTTTTGTTTGATCTAAAGTATAGTTTGAAGCTTGTTTGTGTATTTCATGCATTCTAAGGCCAGAATTTAAGAGGATTCATAGAACTATGAGCAAGGATGTGTTAACAGGACAACATTATAAGCTGAATAAATTTGTGATGCAGATTTACTTTCTGACATTCAGTATTCCTTAGGTACAAGTTTACATTCTGAGGATTGATCTCTCTGGTTAGTTAATTTTTACCTTGTGAATTTTGTAGTAGCATTAGGGTCTTGTGTCTTTGGCTACAAGAGACTGACCAAAACTTTTCTTACGACTTTTTGTTTTTCCCCCAAAGCTCTTTATAAACATTAAATCACAAGAAATTTATTTTTTACTGCATCTCTAAAAAGACACATAAAATTTGTTTCCATAAATCCTATTAATTAAAATCCTAAAAAGGATCCCTAAAACACCTGTTCCTCTCTAAAGGGAGGGAGGGGGTGGACCAGTGTGTGGTACGGTTGGTGAGTGTGAAGCAGAATGTGATTCACCTAGCAAGGAAGTAGATGCACATTTGCGGTTTTAAATTTATCAAAACAGCGTTTCCAAAGAGAAAAATTAGTAGGAATAGAAGGAACGATTAGAAGATAAAGATATTCTGCTTCTGTCTTCGGAGGAGGAGAGTTTGAGGCTTGCTTTAAGTGTATATGACTGTGTAAGTTAATTAAACTCCAAGTCTCAGTTTCCTCATCTGTAAAGCAGGATAATAAGTACCTGTCTCACTGACTATTGAAAGGAACAGTGAGCTAAAATATACAAATGCCTTCTCTACCTCTTAGCACATGGTACTCCCTAAGTAACTGATAGTAATAGCAGTAGCTCTTGTTGTTGCAGTAATCTTCAGTAAAGATTGGTACCTGAAGTTCAGTGGAAGCAAAAGGAGTGGACAGGAAAGGTGAAGTGAGTAGAATAAATAACTAGACTCCATAAGGGCTTAGCAACTGGTGTGATGTAGGAGTGGAAGTAAAGGGGTACCAAGGTGACTATGGTGGTTCAGGCATGGGGGCTGTTAAAGAGATGGTGTCCTCCCTGACCCAAAGAAAGTAGGGCTTTCAAAGAAATATCAGTGAGGTAAAGCAGTAGCTTAAAAAACTCAAGATAAGTTTTGTTTTTATTTGACACACTTGTAGTAAATTTGTGTTTAACATTCACCATTCTTAAATGCTTTTAATTAAAATGCCTTTTGCAGGGATGGGGGGAATAAGAGGGTGGTGTTCTCCTGCCTAAGTTTTCGGGACTAATTTGTTTGGCTAGTGAATGTTCTGCCTAAGCAGTCAAATGGCAAAATTTCTATTTAAAATAATCAGCTCTTCTTTAAGACAAATAGTATCTAGAAGTGTGGCCAGGTACATTCGTTGCACTGAAAGAGGGAGATCGTGGGGGGTTGGGGGGAGTAGTCAGGAAGCATGTAGGTGGGAAGGGTTTCCTGTTTCCAGGCAACAGCGAGGAGCTCCAGAGAGAAAGCAACTTGAATATAAATTCATTCAGGAGAGGACATTTTACCACTCTGCCTTCTAGCCGGTGGGGACACAGACTTGATTCTGGAAGATAGGGTGGAGTTTAAACTTCATTTGTCAATGGGTAAAGTTATTGGAAGCCTATTTCTCATCAGGTTTTGTGTGTACAAAAAATACCACACACCAGTGGCCCGGTTAGAATTTTACAGTATTTTGAAAACAGTAGCACCTGCGTGTTCAACTCCTTTCTCCTTTTCCAGAAGCACGGGGCTTTCTGTGGCCTCATTTTCCCCTGTCTGCTTAGAGAGCAGAGGGGCTGTTGGCCTTAGAGCTGGCTCTTTCCCCGCCTGCCTCCATCTGCAGGAAGGAGGGAGAAACACAGCACACACAGCGCGCTGGGAGCTGCTTCCTCCTCCGGAGAGGCCAGCCCCACAGTTTCACGGTGAGCAGATGGGAGAAGAATCCCTTCCGCCCCCTGGGCCATGGAGAGTGTGGGCCGGTCACCTCCCAGGGACATCGTCCCTGTCCTATGAAATTCAGGAGAGTGGTGGATTTGGAAGAGTGGAAGAAGACATTTGCAGGAGGTAGCTACCTGATCGGGGTGGGTAAATCTTGAGGCTTTTGAGATAACAGGAAAGGCAGTTGTTTAAATATTGGTCCCTCAAAGATTTTATAACTGATACAGTGACTCTGTGAGCCCTAAAGGATCCTCTCATTTTATATTCCAGCCCTCGAGGACGTGGGTAGTCATAAGCAGTTGGACACCGGGGAAGGATTACACAGGCTGGGAAGAGTTGCCTGTGTAGAGTGCATGGGTTCTCTTTTCTCACTTACACGTTGTGTTCCCTCTAGAGTTGTTGAAGTGAGCTACTTTGCTTTTAAAATCGGCTTTTCTTTGTTTCACTATACAGCTTATGTTTAAGAGTTTTTTTCAAAATCTAAATCCAGTGATAGGTCTTGTAAAAAGGGGTGAGTAAGTACCCTGGCAGATCTTGCACTGGATTTGTCCTCTGCTTCAACCAGAGGAGAAAAGCAGGTGCTCTTGTTTGAGGAAGAGTTGTTGGTTTTATGGCTCAGTCTGGAGCCTCCTTTAGTAACTTACCCTGGGACTGTAGGTGGCTTTTGCACACTGGTTAGTTACAGGGCTCCACCATGAGCTGCCCAGACGCTTAAGCAAACATGCAGAATCCAAGCTTTATATTGGATCCCCCTCTCGCCATGTGTCGGAAGATGAATCATCCCTTGAAGGGTCTAATCTGTCTCCTTATTGTCCTTTCTGGAAGGGTCACATTATTTAAGTGTAACTCCTGAAAGCCTGGCAGGTCTTTTCAAACAAATGTTGATGGATACTCTGCAGTCCCTCCCATCTCAACAGACTTCTTTATGCTTCTTTCTACATAGACACTTAACCTATGTTGAGGGTGCCTCTTTTATGACCAGAGAGAAGAAATTAAAGGAGGTTAATCCTCATGGTTTATACAGTTTGTTCTTCCTCAGTTTTGCAGCCGGCTTTTAGTCAGATGTTGAGACATATCCCTCTTTTTACCTCTGTCTTCATTCTGAGAACATTAAGAAAGAACCTATATGGGTTGAATATCTTTTTTTACTATCATTTTCTATAGAGTTAAGTTTTAAATCTAGTTTTAAGGCAAGAGTTGGCAAGTTCTAGGGTATTTTTGTTAGTTGCATAATATAATTATATATTTATGGCAGTGGGTTTTCCCAAGTAACTTTGCATTGTATTTGAGAAGGTCATTTTCAATCAGTGCAGCAGATTTTAAAAAGCCAATGATCTTTTATGTAAAACTTGAGTTACTTGTGGCATTATTGTAGGTAATTAATTGCATCTAGTTCATTTTAACTGTTTGACATCATCTATAGAGTTCTAGTTCAGATATAGGAAATTATGAAAGATTAATGTAATAGACTATCCATCATTCTTGTTTAAAAATGAAAAAATAAAACATTTAGTTTACCACAAGTTTATGTTGACTGTTTATCTGATTTTCAAAGACAGTGCTTCTGTTGTGTTAGTATTTTGGCAGAAGATGTCTCAAATCCAAAGGTTTTTTTGTTGTTAATTTTTCCCCTTATTATTCTTGTCACTGTTCTTCAGTGTTGTCACCCTTGCTATTTCTTTGATGTCCAGTATTGTTATGTTATGCTGGCACATTCATGTAATTAACACATATTAACAATTTGTTTTATTTACTGAAGAGTCAAAAGTAAAATATCCACATGGGATTTGGTTTAGGAAAAGAACATTACCTTTTGATGTCAGTTACACTAAACTTTAGTTGAATTCTTAATAGTTAAGTATTTACCAAAAATATGACTGATACAGGTATGCTATCAGGAAAAAAAATCCCATGTTTTAAAAATATTAAACAGTCAATATTTTTAAAGGGAAATACTGAATTTCATGATTTAGTCTTCTGTAATTATGCAAATAAAATGTTTAAAATATAGAAGACCTAGGGGTGCCTGGGTGGCTCAGTCGGTTAAGCGTCTGGCTCTTTACTTCGGCTCAGGTCACGATCTCATGGTTCGGGGGTTTGAGCCTCACATCGGGCTCTGCGCTGGCAGTGCGGAGCCTGCTTGGGATTCTCTCTCTGTCCCCTTCTCTCTGCCCCTCACATGCTCTCTCTGTCAAAATAAATAAATAAACTTTAAAAAAAATATGGAAGACCTAAATGCTTCCTGATCTGAGGCTGACCTTTTTAATTGTTACTCATAAGTAAATTCCTGAATGAATTTTGCTTAAAGATTCATCTATATTTAGGAGCAAATGTAAACCAACCTTTTAATTTCTCCTGGAAGCTGCTAGTTTTGCCTTAAAATATCTTTAATCAGACTTTTACTTAGTTTTTATTGAGTAATCACACTTAAGTTCTGAAGTGTGGAATGAATAAAAGAGACATCTAAGACATTTCCCCTGCACCCTGGGAAAGGAGTAGTAGCCTTTTCTCTATTTCTGCTGAATCTCTTTTGGTGATATAGGCCGGTCTCTTTCAGGATTCCAAAATTTGGGGATTTCCCTTCTGTGATCCTCTATTAGCCAAGTATGAAGTGAAGGGGGACCTTTTTCCCTTTATTCTTCTGTCTTGCAGGGCCTAGCAGTGCTTTTGTACATACTACACAGATAATAATTGTGGAATTAAGCAGAGATTTTAAAAAAGCAGCTTTGAGAATGGAATTATATGCCAAATTATAATTAGTTTGCTAATTGGACCCCTCTGCTATGGGCATGAGCTGATATTTTTCCATTTTTATACATTGCATACATCCTTGGTACTTAATATCCTTGAGTTGGCTATTTGCAAACAGAAATTTAAGATAATAAAACTTACTTAAGTTATACATAAAGAATGCACTTTATCAGCAAAAGGGAAGAATTTGTAGAGTTTATTAAATCGAATACTTATGTACTATTCTCTCGAAGAGTAGTTGTCTGATGTTTTTTAAAAAAAGAATCCTACATCATTATTACTACTGTTAAACATTTTAGAGTTTAGATTCTATCAATTTATATACAGTATTAATCTATAGTGGCACTTAGTTATTTTAGTACACTATGTTTATATATGAGCCAAAGTATTTCTTTTTTTTAAAGAAAAAAGAATCTCTAACTTAAAAAAAATTCTTTCAAAGATTTAGGCAGAAGCAATAATTTCTTCTTAGCTTGTTAGGGCATCAGATATTTGGGCAAACTTTGTGTTTAATAAAATATTCACATTAACCTGGCAAAAGTATTTTTAAAGTACTTTCTGTAGCTAGCAATTGTTTTGCAAAATTGTATGCTTTTGGAAACATTGGGCAAAAATTTGTGCAGTTTTAACTTAAAGAATTTTCATCTCTTCTGTTTCTAAGTCACATTGTATTTAGTTTTATACAGGTGTTCAGACAATGTTTATAAAACTAACATTTTTTTTAAAGTATTGATTTTGTTTACAAAAATATTGAAGGTTATGTCTTTGTGATTGAAAAGTTATTTTCGTCTGTCAGTTAAGTAGCCATCTTAAAGATGGCTTAAAACCCACAGCCACCCAAATGCCAAACTAATTTTAATACTGATTTCAGGACAGCTTCCAGATATGAATTTCAACAAAGGAGAGGACTTTTCTCTCTGTTTTTTCATTGTTTTCTTGTTTCCAATCTTCAATGAATAGTTCTTTGCTTACTAGTGTCTTACTAGTATTAGTATCACTATTACTGCCTTACTAGCATTGTCCTACTTTAAAGCCACTGGCATAGAAATAAGGTAGTACCTCCTGTGCTAATGTTTTGTCACTGGGACTATAAGGCCAGTTAAAGTATAATGCTTGCGAGTTTAAGTTCTAGAGTCTTTTGTTTCTTAATAGTTTTTAACTCTTAGAAGTTTAAATTTAAATGTTAAACTTTCAATGATGATGTATTTTCCTGCCTTACTAAATAGAGTTTAATAAACATAATTTTACTTTGATAATTCATAATCACTGTTATTACTGTTAGGATTAATGGAATGAGTTATGGAGATCTGTTGTGCACTTTGCCTCACTATACATGCTCTATGTTGCTGTTCTTTAGAGAATGATCTGTGCTTTAATCTTTTCTCCTATTGCCTTTTTCTTATCCTGTTTCCTTTTTGACTCTTCTCAGTACTGTTAGCATTCTAGTTCTATGATTTGCTACTAAGATAATGAACTATGTATCGCAACAGTTATCAAAATAAAAATGAACATGTTGTGAAGCTTAAAGGCCTGTCTTTAAATATGGGACTTGTTGGGTATTAATAAAATAAATGAGGACTTTCTCTGCTTTTTTAGGCTTATAATTATTTGTATTTTGAATAGTCAATTGTCTCAGAAGCAGAGTTTTTGATTAACTTGGGTGTTACTGTGTTAAGTTTCTGGTGTAACTCTTAAACTTTCCAAAGACTCGGAAAGAACCTCACTGATCAGGTACTCAACTGCTTATTTTATGAATAAGGAAACAGAATGAATGAATGATTTGCAGCAGCAATATAGGATACTAGATGTTTGGAGTAATTAATGCTTTATCATTTTAAGAGCAAACTGAGTCATTGAGAGTAGTTTGAAAATGTTGATTCATGTTTTAAAAATATTAATTCTAATGTTTATGCTTTCCTTCATTATAGCCTGATTTCTGCTAAGCCTGAGTAGACTAATGATTCTGCAAAATAGTCTTCAGTTTTGATTTCTGGAACTATTTTTTCATAAAGCTGTTTTGTTTTACAAATGTGCTAGTCATTTCAATTTTCAGGATAAATTGTACTTTTAACTTACATATAGTATCTCTAATATTATTAGTTCTGAACTTCAGCTAATTTTGCAGCTGGTTTGTTTTTAACATCTGAATCCAATTACTGAAGCTATACTATTTTTTTTCTTTAGTTGTACACACCTTTTAGAGTCAAAGTTAATGGTTATTAATTTAACTGGGGCGCCTGGGTGACTCAGTCTGTTGAGCATCCGACTTTTGATTTTGGCTCAGGTCACGATCCCAGGGTCATGGGATCGAGCCCCATGTTGGGCTCTGTAGTGAGCATGGAGCCTGCTTCAGATTCTCTCTCACTCTCCTTCTGCCCCTCTCCCCCATCCCCTGCTCCCACACACTCTCTCTCTGTCTTAAAAAAAAAAAAGTTACCAATTTAGTGATCAGTTACCAAAACACACTTTTCCCTTTCGCTCTGCCTTCCTTTCTCTGTTTCTTCATTTCTTCCTTCAAAAGTTCATTTATAGACTACTATGTGGTGAACACCAGCGAGCACAAGCCCCTTAACCTTACATTCTACTGGAGACCGTTGATGTCAAATAATTACTTACGCATTACACTAAAACCTTGGTTTGGGAGCATAATTCATTTCGGAAACATGCTTGTAATCCAAAGTTCTTATATATTATAGCACATTTCAAGAACCAGATGTGATCGTGTGACTTTCAGCATCAAGTATTGCAAGACATGCTCGTTTTTCAAGTTAAAATTTATTAGAAATGTTTGCTCACCTTGCAGAACACTCGCAGAAGTTACTCGCAATCCAAGGTTTTTAATTCAGATTGTCATAAATGCTTAAAAGCATAAAAGTGGGGTGGGTAGTAAGAGAATTAGTGTAAGTGAGGAGCTGACCAGGTTGTTAGGAGCAGGGCATGCTTCTTTGAGGAAATGGTGTTTCAGTTGAAATCTTAATTTAGTAGGCTTTTGAGAGACAAAAATGCAGGGGAGAGTATAGGAACAAGGTTGAGCAGAGGGCACATGGGGTGGCATGAGCCAGTATAGAAGCTGAGAGCAGGCCAGGAGGCAGGAGAGAAACCAAGAGAATGTCTAGTCAGTAACCCAAGAGGGGGCAACAAAAAAGTGTGCATGTAAACCCACCAATTCATTTAGCAATCTGTAGGCCACTGGTGGTCTTACAGAAAGTCATTTTTGAAAAATGGAGGGGGTGAGAGCCACCATAGAGCAGCGGATTGAGGGGCAAGTAAAAAGGGAGAAAAAGGTGATAGTTGCTGTTGACAATTTTTTTGAAAAGTTTCACTTGGAAAAGAAGAAGAGGGAGAGCATAGAACCTGGAGATGGAATTTGGAGCTGATTATTTATGCTGAGGTAAAAAGGAAATCTCTATATTTCAAAGTGGAAAAAAATAGCTTTTCAAAAGGCCCATACTGTACATGTAAAAGCAAATACAGTTAAAAGCTCTTGAAATTATTATGTTTTTAGTAATGTGGATGTTTATAAGAAACCTTTTTTTTTTTTTTTTTCCAATTATGGGGCTAAAAAGTTAACTCAGTACTGCAGAAATATGATTCTGCTTCTTTTTCTGTGGTTCTTTATTTTCAGTGGAACATGTTTTATCAAAATTTATCATTTTTAGTGATGCTAAGTTGGCATGAGCACTTGAAATAATAAGAGAAATATTTCCACAGTAGGAAGCCTATGTAGATACATGAGACTCTTTGGAAAACTAAAAATTGAACTTATTTTACTTATGTTATTAAAACACAGTAGGGGATGCAAGAAAACAAGATATTTGGTTATATTTATTTCACAAAGGAGGTCAATAACTCATAAGCTAACAGGTTCCAGAATCTTCAGATTTCAGTCTATGATTACTTTTATTGGTTATGTTTACACTTTATTTACAGTTTTTGGACATTTCTGTGAAAGAACAATAAAATATCAAGTCTCGGATATATTTTCTGAGCTTGTCCTTATAACTTTAATGTTAAACAAAGGTTTCATTTTCAGAAAACTTAATGTAAAATCAGAAGTGTTAATAATAAGTAAAGGATAAATAAATAGAGGATATTTCCTTGGCCAAAATAACTCATCCACATGGTTCTCTTAAATATCAGTAATCTATTTAAAGAGTTTACTTATATATTATTAACTATTCTTCTATCAGAGAATGCTAGCTGTTAGGCAGAGAAATTTAAAATTTTAAAGTTTTAAGAATCACTACTATTTGAATATTAATCAGGAATGAACTTTGATTAAAATAGTCAGTCTGGGGGCACCTGGGTAGCTCAATGGGTTAAGCTTTCAACTCTTGATTTAGGCTCAGGTCATGATGTCACGGCTCTTGAGATCCAGTCCTGCTTAGGGCTCTCCACTGATAGTGTGGAGCCTGCTTGGGATTCTCTCTCTGCCCTTCCCCTGCTCACCGTCTCTCTCTCTCAAAAAATAAGTAAATATTTAGAAAAATAGTCTGTTATGTATATATCTCCCACAAATATACATGAATTCATTTCTTAAGCGATACCTTTCATTATGTGTGTGGTTTTTTTTTTATGTTTGTTTATTTTTGAGAGCATGAGCGGAGAGGAGCAGAGAGAGAGAGGGAGACGCAGAATCAGAAGCAGGCTCTAGGCTCTGAGCTGTGAGCACAGAGCCAAGTGCAGGGCTCTAATTCACCAGCCCTGAGTTTATGACCTGAGCTGAAGTCTGAGCTTAACCCACTGAGCCACCCAGGAGGCCTTTCATTGTGTTTTTTTAGATCTGGTTTCTTAAACTTGAGTCAGGCAATAGACATATCCTCAGGTGTTAGCCAATTCTTTTATTTTTTTTTCTGTTTATTTATTTTTAATGTTTGTTTATTTTTGAGAGAGAGAGAGACAGAGAGACTGAATGTGAGCGGGGGAGGAGCAGAGAGAGGGAGACAGAGAATCTGAAGCGGGCTCCAGGCTCTGCTCTGAGCTGTCAGCACAGAGCCCCATGTGGAGCTTGAACTCCGGAACTGTGATATCATGATCTGAGCCAAAATTCAACTCTTAACTGACTGAGCCACTCAGGTGCCCCCCACTTTTTTCTAATGTTTACTTTTGAGAGAGAGCACGTGTGCAAGAATGTGCTTGGGGGAAGGGCAGAGAAAGGGGGACAGAAGATCTGAAGCTGACAGCAGAGAGCCTGATGTGGGGCTTGAACTTAAGAACCATGAGATCACAACTTGAGCCAAAGTCAGAAGCTTAACTGACTGAGCCAGGTGTTAGCTAGTTCTTAATGAGAATTAAAAAAATTTTTAATGTTTTATTTAGATGATAAATACAAAATAAATAATGTGTTTTCTAGGTGGTTTGATTACTTACCTTATAACCGAAATTACTATTGGATTTTTGTCACAAAGTTTGCATTTGTGTTTATGATACTGTTGACAATTAAATGTGTACCCAAAGTGAATTTTTTTAACTATTAAGACCATATTCCTTAGACTGGGGTCCACAGTGTTGTTTGTGGATTTATGTTTGTTGTCAAGGCTAAGTAAGTTTGAGAAATGGTGTCCTTAATTATGGCCTGTGATTTCGGTGTCCAGTGATACAGGCAGGTGATTTCACACTGTTGAGGGCTTTGCCACTTTATCTTGCTTTATTTAAAAATATATTCCACCACTTTTTCTGAATGTTTTGAAATTTTTCACATTTTTACAGATAAATGAAATTGTTGTATGCTATTGAGATTTTAGTCCCATTAACTGGAATGATTTGGATCTCCTTGCAATTTTATGTAATCTAGACTAGAAATTGCTATTATCAGAATTGCTAAAAAAGTAGTGAAGAATATGTTACAAAGCTTTTCAAGTTGCTATCTACTGTTATTAAATGTTCGGACCCTGTCCTAAAGGAGAACTTATATTGAGGCAGATGCTTGCAGGAGGCGGGTGGAGAGGGTGACTGGGACCTGGGTATGACTAAGCTGATAGGAGATGGGGGGATCATGCCTTAACTGGAGGTGCCTGCTCTAAAATCACTCAGGTTCATTTTCATCCTCCCTGGTCATACCAGACCAACACAGATTTGTGGGCTATAGGCTATTGATCCTCAACCTAGTTGGGGGAACAACTTGGTTGGGGAAAGCAAAACTTAGAGATAAAATAGTTATTTTACAGTTTGAGTGGAATATTAGTTCATTCATTCATTCATTCTTCTGCCCATTTATCATTTCATCCATCCTCTTCATTTATTCATGTATTAATTTACTGATCACTGAAGTACCTATTATATGCTGGGCTTTAGACATAAAACAGAATCCTTGCCTTTTGTAATTAATAGTTTTACAACAAGTTGGCAGGAAGCCAACCAGAAATAGTACAAGAAATCACCTTGTTTTAATAATACATATCACTGCCAAATTATTATTATCTTTTTCTTTATCTTCTCTTCTTCCTAGGAGATTACAAGCCTTATCTATTTTGTTCTTTTTATCCCAGTGCTCAGAACAGTGCCTGGTATATAGTAGATATTAAGTAATTATTGAATGAATAGAATGAATGAATGAATGTTTCGATTATTTAGTAAGACCTTATGGGAGGGGAGGGGACATGAGCCAGATTACTAAAAGATAAGTGTTGAATAGGTGGAAAAAGAAGTAAGTAACCCACAGACAGAGCCATGTGAACAATAGGTCACAAATTAAGAAGAGGGGCCTGGAGCCATGGGGGGAGGGGATGGAAGGGGAGAGAGTAGGATTAGTAAGGAAGCCAGCCTGCATTGAGCAGCCATTTCACCTTGGAGAGAAGCCAGGAGCTAATGTGGTTGAATGAGATGTATGGGGAAGGAGTGTGCACTCAGAGAAGTAATTTGGTTACTACTATGGAATCACACATTTCAGGTTCAGATCCTAGTTTGCCACCTGCAAACTGGGTAACTTTGTTCAAGATGCTTTATTTCTCTGTGTCTGAGTTTCTCAATTCCAGTAAAAAAATTAATTGGGCTATTAAGATTATGTCCATCAATATTTTTAATAACATCAGGAAATGCTTATGTTATTTTTCCTAAAAGTAACATAAGTGAATAAAAAAAGATGGAGTAAGAATTGAACATACAGCATGTTCTAAAGGCAAAGTAACTACGTGCCAGGCTTTGCGGTTACCAAAAAAAAAAAAAAAAAAAAAAAAGACTGGAAGTCAAAAATGTCAAAGGTAGTATAATTATAGTTAGCATTTATTTTAACTTAAAAATCACATATATAGGCTACTTGGGAGCATTCATGAATGTGAGAAGTTAAATCTTCCAGATTAGGTAGGAAATAACATAAATGATGTTTAAAAACATGTGTATTGTCTGAGTTAGTGATGATGTATTATACCCATTTATCCTGCCCCACGAAACTTCCATTTGGCCTTTTTGAAATATCCACTTAGAACCATTAGACACCATGTTATCCTCTTTCTCCGATCTTTAAAAAAAATTTTTTTAATGTTTATTTATTTTTGAGACAGAGAGAGACAGAGTATGAATGGAGGAGGGTCCAAGAGAGAGGGAGACACAGAATCTGAAACAGGCTCCAGGCTCTGAGCTGTCAGCACAGAGCCCGACGCAGGGCTCGAACTCACGGACAGCAAGATCATGACCTGAGCCGAAGTCGGATGCTTAACTGACTGAGCCACCCAGGCGCCCCAATTTCTCCAATTTTTAATGCAAACTTGATTTTGTGGGGAAAACATGAGGAACCACTTCATTTTATTATTTAAGTTTATTAATTATACTCGAGTAAATATCTTTGAACACGTACCATTTGACAAATTATCTTGTATGTGTTCTTAGAAGATAAAGAAATGCACTTGGTGTTTTACCCTCCAAAAACTTATAAAAAGAACTGCTAAAACAAAACTATTAGATAGAAGAAATAATTAGAGAACATTTGAAGTCAAAGCTGTTTAATCCTAATTCAGAGCTGTTCTCCAGGTTTTCTGGTCCCTAATCCGGTGGTCTTTCCCTTGTTTCCAGAGAGCCTTCTTGATCAAGCTCCTTGGTTCTCTAGATAATTATTTGAAAACAAAAATACAACAGAGAACACTAATTCATGTACTCCAGCTGCTTCCCCCTCATCAGCACTGGTTGAAGCGATCAAATGGTTCTTGGCACTGTTTCAAGAAGTTGCACTGGAGGAAGTAGGGAAGCCCAAGTGGTGACTTAGTTTTTGTGAAGTGCCACATAGTAGTTCTACTTTTTCAGAGTTTTAGAAGTGGAATTCTGCTCTTCATTTTCTGTGGGAAGATATCTCAGAAGGCAGTTGAACCTGACCATCGCTCCAGTACAAAAATATTTTGGTATTTCTATATGCCTTTTTGAGACACTTGGCCTTCTTAATCATGGAAAAGGCACACAGATGTATTTAGAGAAAGGGCAGGATCTAGCAAAATTTGTTTTAAAAGAATGATTTCCACAGTTTGGCTAGAGATTTTGCATCACACTCCATGAATTTTGATTAGTTCTTTCATGTCTTTGTTTTAGTGCTTTCCATCATTTTTCATTTTTCCCCCCAGGACTGTATAGCTTCATGTATAGTACAGAGTTTATAGACATAATATATAGAGTATAATCTAGAGTTTTACAGTTTCAAATATACAGTATTTAAAGTAAACCTTTGTAAACACTTTCGGAAAGATTTTCATCAATAACCATTCTGTGGGACCGGTGTGTTGTACCAGCTCTAAGCATGAAGAGTTTATAAATCAAATAATTAGTTACATGCTTTATAATATGATTAAGCAGAAAATTATTTACATAATGTTTATGTATATGCATCTATTTACTTCAGTTTTCTAAATGTTCACCCTTTTTATTTTACCAGTTGCTCTTTTATTTAAGTGACTTTAAACTTTAAGCTCCGTCCAGAGCACCCCCTACTTACATAGGTGACTCCCTCTGCTTGTTTCTCCCTTTCACTTCTGAGATCTTGTTTACTCACTATTTACTCCATCATCAAAAGCCACACCAATGGGCCTGTGACCAGCATTCGATTTGGAAGAGAGTAGGAGGTCAGGGGCTTCACTTCTTAATAACAGCACAGCTTGTGTGTGGTCCCAGCAGAAGTCAGGGCTTTGCCTGCCCCACTATTACCGGAAACTTTGTTACTGACCCTTCATGACCTTGCCTCCTTAACACAACCCGTAATACCTCCAGCTTCCAGGCATTATCTACTCTTGGGAATTGGCCAATTTCCTAAAGGTTAATGCCTTTATGGAGAGATTTTTTTTTTTATTTTCCCATAGTCTTAAGGACAGAATCAGAGATTAAGTATAGAATCCTATCATTAGCTTTCAAGGTATATATATTCCTTCTTCTTTGGTGCTTCTAAAAGAAGACTTTTTTTTTTTTAACTATAACACCCATCTAAAAAAAAAAAAAAAAGCGAACTTAAATAATTTTCCAGTGATCTTCTTAACATTCTTTATTTTTCATAGGACAGTGAGGAAAGTCATAAAAATAGTGAAAGAGTAAAAGGGATCAAAACAATGGTTAGAGAAGTCAGGGAGCTCTGCAAGTCCAATAAAAGGCTTGAAAAGATTTGGTTTAAGATGCAGAAACAATCAGGGGCTCAAAGTGGGTAGGAGGGGAAGGAGGCATTTTGGAAGCAGGTAGACTTCCCCCTCCCTCACAAATTTTACACTGCATTGGTGAATGAATATATTTCTACACTTCCCAGTATATGCCAAAAGCTCCTGATTTCAAATAAGAAAACCTAGTTCAAGTCTTAGTTTTACATCTCATTAACTAGGTGAGATGCTTGATTTCTCTTGATCTAAGGGTATTACTCCATGAAATGGAAATAATATTTATCTCAGTAGTTTTCTCTCAATTGAAAATGTATTGTAAAATATGTTTGCTAAATTTTCATCAGTAAAATGTTAGTGTATTATAGACCCATCTTAGATGTCTGTGTAACTAGAAGGGGCTTGCTTAAGCATTGACAAATGATGACTTTCAAATAGGACACATCTTAGAGCTAAGGAGATGTTGTTAGAGTACAGGAGAAATAAACCTTTGAGGGGAAAAGTTGTCAGATTAAAAAGAAAACCCAAATAATCTGATTTGAGGGAATATATTTCACCAAATATGATTTATTTATTTGTAAGGGACTATAAAAATCAACAAATGTTAACAATTTTAAGTAATAATACATAGTTAAAAGGAGTACTGGAATCTTATGCTTGATAATATTATATTTATTTTAAAGGGTCTTAATACTAATGTTTCCTTGAGACAGAATACTTTAGGTAATTGAAATGTCTTTCACGTATGTGGTGAGGAGAAATTGTAACTTGCTAGTTAAATTACATTGTTTTAACCTTGCTAATCATTGTGGTACCTCGAATTTGTTTTGCATTGTATATATAACTTGTAAGGTAGCTATGACTGTGGCTTTACATTGAAAAGATTAACCCCATCAAGAAATTATTAAGCTAATAATCCCCCAGTTTAGTATGACTTTGAGATTTGGGGAAATGTGTAAGCCTGTCGGCCTGCAAAGTGTAATCTATTTACAATTCCTTGTTTGTTTGTTTGTTTAATTTTTTTAATGTTTATTTTTGAGAGAGAGAGAGACAGAGACTGAGCATGAGTGGAGGAGGGGCAGAGACAGAGGGAGACACAGGATCTGAGCAGGCTCCAGGCTCCCAACCATCAGCAGAGTCTGATGTGGGCCTTGAACCCACGAACTGTAAGATCATGACCTGAGCTGCAGTTGGACACTTAACCTACTGAGCCACCTAGGCGCCCCATACAATTCCTTGTGTTTTTTTAAAGATGTTTTGGGTTTAAAAAACGTGTATTAAGATCACCAGGTGTTCTTTATGAGATTGTTGATTTTTAAAAACATCTTAAATTGATTTTTAGTATAATAACAGCCTTAGCATTGAACAGAATGCTCAATCTTTAGTCTCTAGGAGTCTAATAATGCAAAGAGATCTCAGGGAAATTTGAAACATTTAAAAATAGATCTCTGGAACAACCTGAAGTTTTCAAGTTGATGTGTTTGTTTATTTTGCTGTGTGTGCCAGGGCACAAACAGGTTTTGTTAATAAAAGGGGCATGTGCAATTTTGGGGAGACTTCAGGTAACTTCTTTAAATAAGTATGTTTAGATTTATCAAAATAGTAATTGGGTTTGGTGAATTTAAGAAATACTGGATGATTATAGATCCTAAATTTCTCTCCCCCATTCACATACCTTAAGGACCAACAGTTTCTGTTAGATTGTGCCATTTAGTTTATGGGAGAGTGTTTTGTTTGGTTTTTAGGTTAAGCTAAAAGGTTCTCTTAACCTTACATTTTTGAAAGACCTTCATATGGAAAAAAGTAGAAGTATGATATTCGGGGGATTTTTTTGATGTCTGACTACATTTAATTACAATTTTACTTTTCTATACAGTGAATTTTTGATCTTGAGACTAACTGATGTTTTGTGAAATCTTTTAACATACTTGTTGTACTTCAAGGATGGTCTTTGGCCTGTGGCGGGTCTAATAGCAGCAGTCAATTAATCAAGCAATATAAAAGTGTTTATCTGACACTGACCTTGTGCCGGATATTATGGGATTAACAAAGCCCCTTGAGCTGGTCAATAAATTTTAAGTGATTATGACCCTGAGGCCTCTCTTTTGTCTGAAAACTGAATGCTGGGCATAGGTTCAGCAAAATGGATATTGAGACATCAACCCAAGGGTGCTCCCTTCTAATTTCCCCAACCAATTGCCAGAAAAGTCATCACTAATCCACTAAATCCTAATCAGTTTTGGTGATTTAAGATTATCACTATCTAAAGAGATAGACTCCTAGAGTAGTTCAGTGGCAAAAGAAACTTTGGAGTCAGAAAACAGGCTTGAAAGTTTTCAACTAATGTTTTAACATTTATTGGTGCAACATAGTGTAGTAGGTGCTGGGGTTCTAAAGATGAACAAAAACAAGATTCTTTTCTGTGGGATCTTACAGGATAATGGGGAAACCAGGTCTGTATTCAAAATGAGAGCCATCAGGACTCTACCAGTGGCACACACAGAGCTTTGGGGAACACATAGGATGCAGTCTAACTGTGCATGAAGGAAATGGACAAACTGATTTTTTTAGTCCCTTTAAATGAAGAAAAGAAACAGAACAAAACAAAGAGCCTTTAGATTTAGACAGTAGCTATAGAGGAGAATAATATGGACTCAAAGACCAAAACCCAGTTATCCAAAGAAACTCAGAAGTAACATTGCATGAGCTTATGATTTTAAGATTTGCCAAAGGAATAGAATTGCAATTTAGTAGTTGAAAGGGACATTTTGCTGGGCTCTGATACTTTTTGATGTAAATACTTTTCATTATACCTCTATCAGGTCGTCAATGAGAGTTGATTAAAATCATCACATTTCCCCTCCGGGTCAGATAACAATTATTAAGTAGATAGGGAGTAGACCCCAAATTCTATTACAGGCCAGGTTTTTGACATTTTTCTTCTTAGTGTTTCTTTAGGCACCTGATAAAATTTTATAAATTTGTGTTTCTTTTTTTTTTTTTTTTTTTAAGTTTATTTATTTTGAGAGAGAGAGTGTGAGGGAGGGAAAGGGCAGAGAGGGCGGAGGGAGAGAATCCCAAGCAGTCTCTGCGCTATCTGTAGGATTGCATTCTAGTTTTGGCTTTCTTGCCTGTTTTTGTTACCTTGAGCAAGTCACTTAAATATTTTTGTGGCTCAGATTCAGGGTCAGTTGAGACTATAATAATAGTAGTAACCAAATAATAATTCATAGAATTAGGTGCCTAGCCTACCATATGGACATTTAAAATAGAACAGGTAGTATTAGTTAATTTTTAGAAAACCTTCTCTTTGATGTTGTTTGAATTGTTTGCTACTTTTGAAAGTGAAAAGTGTATTTTGTGCTTCTGGAAATGAAGCTAAGATTCTTGGGCACTAGATGGACTAGTAGCTTGGAAACTGAAGCTTTGGAGTACCAAATACCTAATAAACAAAAACATTTAGTGAATAGTTAGTAAAAGCAACATGCACCTGTGTGTTGGTGATTGGGAGTAAGATGGGTTTGACACCAAAATGAATGAGGGTAACAACTTAAGAATGTTAAGCCTTACTCTTCAGTGAAACTGCTGTTATATCAGAGCAGACTGAGTTTTTGGAACATATATAGAGTTAAATCTGTGTATACATTATTAAGCCATCCAGCCGTGTTAGTGATCCAGAAACTATATGATCTCTCAAAGTCACAAACTTCATGTGTTTAATAAAAGATCTCCATTGTTGACTTAAGCAGTTTTCATCAGAATTAAACAGATCTAGTTAGCTTTTTGCTGATTTCCACACTTTATAGCAAAGAGTAGAAAGGGGAGCTTCATGCAGACACTCAGTGGTGAGAAGTGATAGGCAGAGCCTGACTAAAAGGGAAAAACATCCCTTTAAGTAAAGTGTATTCACTTCTGTGAACTCATCTCAGTTTTGTGAGGTAGTTTAGGAAGGTGAAATTAACTTCTTTTTATAGGGAAACAAGTTGGAGCTCAGAGAGTTTCAGTACTTCAGCTCATGGGCTGGCAGGTTATGATTGGTGGGCCAAGAATTGAACCCACATCCCCCAATTTGCTGGCAGGAATCCAGAAAGGCATCCAGGAGGAGCATCCATAGGTCTCAGGGGCATTATATGAACAGTCAACAGGATTAGAGTTAGTGAAAACTGTGTGGGAAACATTACTAAAAGGTTAAATCATGTTGGTGTGGTCTAAGAAGATGAGAATGAGTTCCCCATTTTGAGAAGAACTTCGTTTATAGTGGTTTAAAATTAGGAGACAAAACTGTTGCGGTATTAAAAGAAGAACCATGGGTAACTGGGAAGCTTAGTTGCTTGTTTCCTGAGGTTCATTCTTCTCTTCACTTCTTTTTTTTTTTTTTTTTTTTTTAATACTCTGTAGTGACCCTTGAAAGGTGCTTTGGAATGAAAGAAGGGTGACCCAGCATAGTGGTCTTCAAACATTTTCACTCCAGTAAAAGAATTTTGAAAACTGTGGATTCCCTCATGTATTTCTTCATTGACACTTGAAATTTTTGTCATAAGTTTAAATCATTTGCTAAAGGTAAAATTGTTGAGTGTAATTATTGAATTTCTTAATAAAATTGTTCTATCCTTCTTAAACATATTTATTTGAACCAAAAGCCAAAACTATGTAAAACTACCACTATCCATTTACAACTACTCTTCAGCAGTCTGAAATTTTAGACTGTTAATTCTTCTCCTTGAGGTCTTTGTTATTACACTTTTCTCACTAAATTTTTATCCTTATGTATTATTATGTTTAAAAATCGATCTTTGATCACCTTATCATACTTATGGTAATGAAATTTAATTTACTGTTACCATAAGACTAATATTTTTTTAAGTTATTGCAATGATTTTTAGTACACAGTTGATCAGGATAACATGGTGAATTAGAAATTTTGATAAGTAATAATAGAAGGACATTTGTATCTGCTTTATTGGTGCATTCCTTTTAATTCATGTATCAGTCAATGAGATTATTCATTGCAGAAAGAGTTTAGTATGTTTTTCAGTCTTTCTAATATATATATTATGAAAATTCGTTTACATAAATAAGTTGAAGAAGATGTAAGAGTATTAATATAGCAGTGTCACATAATTCTTTGAACTTATGGGTTCTTACTCAAAATCTCAGAGATCTGTCATTTAAAGTTATGGTTAATGATTTCTCCGCTGACAACCAAATTAGGTCTTGCTACAAGTTTATTCCAAGCAAAGAATTGGCAAAGCCACCTGAGTTGTCAAAGGACCCCGATTAGGGCCGTATACTTTTTCACCACCAGTATTTCTAATTGTCCCCTTGCGTCCTGCCCAGAGGTTTTTCCTACCCCAGCATGAGATTTGTGATGGGTGAGCTGTGTGCCTTGATTTTGTAAAGGGGGATTAGGGGGATTGGAAAAAGGAAAGTGGAAAGGGGCGGGGGAACCTACTCTCTAGGGCATTCTCAGCACATCAGTTCTAGGAAAGCGTACTTAGAAACATTGGTCTGGAAATTGTTTTATCATCTTTGTGCCTGAGTATTCTTCATACCCTTTGGCAGCTCTCATGGATGTACTTCCAGGAGTTTGCCCACCCTAATTTGAATACTGTGGTGCTAGTAACCAGTGTATTGTGTGTTCATAATTAAAATTTTTTTTTTCTCTGTGGTGTGTGTGTGTGTGTGTGTGTGCGTGGGGGGGGGGGGTCTCCTTTAAACTTAGAACATTGCTGACTCAGGTAAATAGTTTATGTTGTTTAGGTAATGTCCTAGTATTAACTGCTTCCATACATCAGCTTATAAGTTGTCCTGTCCTTAGCGTGAATCTTCGAGATCCTAATGCTCTATAATTCTCCAGATCAGGATTAACACTTGAACTGCCTGTAACTTTTTTCCCTATAAATCTTTTGCTAGTCCTATTCACATTTACTAGTACCTGGGGAAAGCATATCTTAAATAGCTTAACAGAAGGAGTTGCTTGCAATTTTTAGTAAACAGCAAATAGTTGACCACATTAGATTGCTTTTTTGCTCTCGGCTTATTTCTTTTGGGTATCAGTTCATAAAATTACAGCAGTACAAGAGACCTCAGATATAATTTATATTAACTCTTTCCTTTTACAGAAAATGAAACCAGAGAGATGAAGCCAATCGTCCAAGGTCACAGAGGTGGTATTAGAATAGCAAAACCTGTCTCCTAACTCCCATTATTAAACCCTTAGCTACATCACACCTTCTGCTGCCTTTGGCTAAATTGCATTTCTCACCTCAGTCCTATTTAATATTATTTCTCCTGGGGACTGACTAGCTTTTTGTCGACTCAGCATTATTTTCTAAATAGACATTTGCTTTTTCATGGAAGACTTTTCTGAAAACAAAAATACTCCTTATCCTCTGGCAAATACTTTCTGGCGCACGGTAGGACATAGCTAGGCAAGCCTGGGGCCCCGCAGCCCCCTGGCAGTGGCACCGGGGGAGGGAGGGGATGTTAACAGGTCAGAGTAGAGGTGGATTGGCAGAGCTGGGGCTGGTGGGAGGTGGGAAGCTTACATCATTTCCCTGCAACTGGGCTCTGGCGAGGCTGTAAGGCCTCACTTTCCCCTGTGCAATAGTTTACCAGATTGACAGAGATTTGTAAAAGAAAGAAAAGGTACGGTGGGACGGACGCTCCCCCTGTTCATAAATCTGTGCTCTAAGATGAAACTGTCAATAAGTAACTCGAAGCAGCCAGAACTGTCTGTGCTTTGCTCTCCCCCAGCTCAGTTCCTTTCTGCTCCGCCCCATCCCTGCTCTCTCTGCTGCTCAGATCAGCTTCCTGCTTCTCATGAAAGCTGTTCTCCTATAAAGCTGGTCTGCTTTCACTGAAAGCATTATATTCATAAGTCTGAGTCAGGTTTTGTGGAAGTATTGTTGGTTTGGTTTTCTTTAGGGAGACGGAAAGGGAGGGAAGAATGTAAAAAAGGGGGGGGGGGCAGACTGAAAAAGCAAAATCATCATGAATTTTGTTGTTACATCGTGCCGGTGTTATAACCAGCTCTGTAGACTGCCGCACTGAAAACATTTCTGTGAGAGGTATGTGCTTGAAAAATGGAAAGGTGACTGTTGGCCGTGGTGCAAACTGTCCACCCAGCAGCTGCTCAGATGTCTGTGAGGCTGTTATTTTCTAGTGTTTTGATACAGAAAGAGCAGTCGTTACGTGAGACAAGGTACAGTTAGCAGCTATTGATAAGATGTTAAATCTTTGCTGCGTCCTCACATCAGGACTCC
Organism: Panthera onca; assembly: GCF_046562875.1. Taxonomy (NCBI): domain Eukaryota; kingdom Metazoa; phylum Chordata; class Mammalia; order Carnivora; family Felidae; genus Panthera; species Panthera onca. Next base: position 54,491,654 of record NC_138347.1, read on the forward strand.
TGAAATGCTTCTTCGGGCTGCTTACGTCCAGTCAGATCCACAGTGTTCTTCCAGGCTCCTTTTGGTGGTGATTGTCTGTAAACAAGATGATGATCTTTAATACCTCTCTCATTATTTATGAGCCACATGACAAAGATTAACGAGTGAGACTTCCTGGAGCCTAGAAGAAGCTTCGGATTCATTAGGAGCTTTTTTTTTTTGCATTGGCAGATAACAAAAGTAAAAGGAAATGGTTGATGATTTACCGTAACTCAAAGTGAAAGTTTTTTTTAAAGTTTAGAGGGTGTGTTATGTTTAAGTGGAAAAATCTGGAGGGGTCACTGTGAAATTTAGAAGCATAACCCCACCCACTACAGTGGGTGCCTGACCTATATTAAGGCCAGAAGGTTTGGGAACACATATGGATGTATCTTTTCAAAGGAGATTAGGAAATGTGTATGAACATTTCTATTCAGTGGTCAGAAGAATAGGATTAAGAATTAAGAATGTAACTAACACTGAAGGAAATCTATATTTGTTATGAAAAATCCAGGCTTTTCTGTTAGGAAAAGTTTTAGGTAATATTTAAAGTAGAAAAAATAAAACATTTTATCATGTACATTGGCTCAGCTACTAGTGACAGAGATCATTCAAACACCAAAGGACTTTCTGCCTGATTTTAAGAATTCCTTTATCACGGGAAAAACTTGAAGTCTTGAATGTCAGCATGCTTTAAATTTATTTTACAACACTTTGGAGTTAAATTGTTTAAGTTTATCGACATATGAATGTGCCAGGACTGTTGTCCTTTTCCCCACTACTTTAAGTAGTGCTTAAATTGTAGAAAGCTCTTATTCATGAATAGAATAGGCTAGCTATTATAACTCAACCTGAATTCTTCCTGTTAAGAGACTGTGCCATTTAAACTTCACTTCTTTTCAGATATTTGCAACAAGCGCTAATCTTCATGATCACAGAGGATGTTGTTAACAAGTTAAAAGTATAAAAGGTTCTAGAACAGAAACGATTTGGGAAATAAAAGGCTTCTGAGAAGGAATCCCCTCTATACCACACACAGACAGGTAGCCACCCTGATTGTATTTACCTTGGTCATTGTCAAGTGTAGCTGCACATTAGAAACCCCTGGAGAGCTTTTAATATCTACCATTGCCCAGGCCCTTCCCCAGAGATTCTAATTTAATTGCTTGGGGGTGGGGCCTGGGCTTTGATAGATTTAAAACATCCCCAGGTGTTTCTAAGCTGTAGTCAGAGTTGACAATAGTTGCATTACCTGAACATCCCGAGTGCTGAAGCATCCCATTCAGTTTGGGGTTCTGTATGTATTGACCCCAGATCTGCTTTGGTTTGTGTCCTTTTACGTCTGAACTTTGTCACTAGCTGCTCATTAGATATTGAATATCATCTCTCCCCTAAGACTTAGCTTTCCCAGGCTAAACAGTCATTTCTCCAGTCTTCAGGACTAGTTTTCTAGTCCAGAAAGGACCCTTTCCCTTTCTGGTCACTGCCTGTCCTGGAATCACTCTTGTTTATCAGTATCACCCTTAAATAGGGTACCCTTGGGACAGAACCCATAACTCTAGATGCGAGGTGCCCAGCACAGGGTGCAGAGAGTACAGGAAAGCTGTAACACTCTCGGTCTGGACACTGCACTTCTGTTATCGGTGGCGAAGATTACGTTAGCTTTTTTGGCAGTCATGTCACACTGTTGACTCATGTTGAGCTCGAAGTCAGCTCAAGCTTTTAGTTCTTTTTCGCATGAACTGTACTTAAGTCAGGCCTTTCCTACTCCATGCTTGCAGGGTTTTTTTCCCCCCACTGTATTGCCAGGGTTTACATTTATATAAGTGAAACATAAGAGGAAAACCCACTGAATCAGTTGTTCCACACAGGGAGAGTGATGTATTCAGACTGAATGCCAGAAGTTTATGATGTGCATATAGCAGCAATTTTAAAAAGTGATCTAGACCATTCATTCGGATCCACCATTAAATTTAATCTTAATTCAACCCATCTTTGTAGCATTCCTTCTGATTTATTACTCAGTGCTTGCTGTTCAAAGTTAAGAACCCATTTGAATATGCAGCCTGTTTTAATGTTTGCATTCAATAGTTAGTCAAATGCCTTTACAAAATCAAAATATATGCATGGCACTCCTATGAACTGTTTGTGTAATGTCTTTATTTTAAAAGGAAATGTGTTGAATTTGTCATGGTATTCTTGTTTAATGACAGAAATAGAAGAAAATATTTTGCAGATGATCAGGTGACTTGTCTAAGATCATACATTTTGCTCCTGTCAAGACTAGATGCTGATGCCCACTCCAGACCACAAATGCTGATGCCATCTGTCATTTAGGATAAGACTTCAAAGGAAACCGAAAGGAATTCAAGCCTCTGTGAATGCTTCACTGTTTCTTTTGGGGTATTTAATATTTAATCCCTTAACATATAACTCAGTCAACTCCTGATTTGTTATTCATTTAGTGTCCTGCCCAAAGCAATAAAAAGAGGAGTAAAATGACTAGCCGCCATTCCTCAGTTAACTGAGGAATAGTATTCTTAGGAGTTTGCACATCCTACGTCCCCTTGGAAAGTTATTTCTCCTAACCTCCCTCGCCCAACACACACACACACACACACACACACACACACACACACACACACAGTTGTTGGTAGAGTAATATCCGTTTGCTCATAATGAATCACAGCATGGGAAGCTTTTGTATATTATGGAGAGGTATATATGGACATTCTTTGAATTTTGCAGATAAGGAAACTGAGGCACAAAGCAGAAAAGGCTTCTGTAGCCTTGGTGCTTAGCAGCATATATACGCATTTATGCATACGTAGTACATAAGGCACACTTATTAAGTACCTGGATACTGCACAGCACTCTTCAGTATTGGTTTCTTCTCCACATAGGAATTGGATTTTACCTTTCTTTTCCCCCAGCTGTGCCCTTAGGCACTCATTTCCTTAAAAGTGTTGAAATGGAACAGATTTTTCAAGAATATCTATTACTTTAGAAAAGCTCCAGTGATATAGTAAAAGCTCAGATAACCAGGTTTATTTTTCCTGCCTTTGACACACAGGAAAATAAGCTTCTTTCCTCCCCTTTAAAAAATTGATTCTAAACAATTTAGTTTAAAAAAAAAAAAGATCTTCAAAGAATGAATAGCCGAGGGCCAGTCTGTATACGTCTCGCCCAAATGTCCACATTGTCATTAGGATCCAGTGAAACTGATACTTCCAAGACTGACCCTAATGTATGATAAGACCTGCAGTCACCAGTGACTTAATTACATTCACTATACTGTACTTACTAAAGCAAGAAAGTATACTTTAATACATTCTAGGAAGGGTTTCAATAGCAGTAGCTGAAATAAAAAGGCTTTGTAAGTAAATTTAGTCAGTCAGACTAGACTACTGCTTCAGCCTTTTGGTTAATATAGGTTTGATTGTATGTCTTCCTTCACACTTTGAAAATACCTGGCTTTATTAACTTGAGGCTGGCAAAATATGACCAGTAATATTCTCTGAAACCGCACTTTTAGAGCATCCACTCTTCTTTTCCAGAGTAGTCCCAAATGTCTATTTTCTATTTTGGAAGATATTTTGCATTACTTCAGTTAATACTGGTTATATTTTTTACTTGGCTATTCTTCTTATCTCATGTCCTGAAATCCATTCTTAGGAATCCTTCCGTATTTTTATGCTTCATAATGATGCTTTTAACCAGATGGTTTTAACAGTAAATGAAGATTAAATGTACACAGAACCATGAACCATGTACACATGAGCCATACAGAAGCATACATTTGGAAACTAATATGACAAATGGATGAAGGTATGATTATTACTGGAATCCATTAATTCTTGAGTAGTACTTGGTACAAAGTATCCATACTTAATTTGGAATCAAAGATGGGATATCAGAAAAAATGAGATTGGGAAGCACAGATTCATCACAATTACTTTTTGTTGTAGAATTCTAAAATGTAAAGATGTAAAACTCTAATCTCTCTAAATTACTGTTCAGAGAGTGCTTATGTAGACATGTCTTCCAAAGCTTCAGACAAATTACCTAAAATATTTTTTTCTGTTTGTTTTAAATAAGCTTTACACCCAAAATGGGACTTGAACTCGTGACCTGGTGATCAATAGTTGCATGCTCTACTGACTGAGCAACCTAGGCACCCCTGCCTCAGACAAATTCCTTTTTTTTTTTTTTTTTGTTAAATGTTTATTTTGAGAGAGAGAGAGAGAGCACATGGATGCATACGTTCCCATGAACAGGGAAGGGGCAGAGAGAGAATCCCAACCAGCCTCAACACTGTGAGCACAGAGCCCTACCACGGGACTCAATCCCACAAACCATGATCAGATCATAACCTGAGCTGAAATCAAGAGTCGAGCAGTTAACTGCCTGAGCCACCCAGGTGCCCCCAAAATTAGTTTTTATAAGGCACATCCCAACAGTCATTTTCCTATGTGTGTTTTTCTTTTTTATTATTTTTATAACTTTTAAGACTGGGTGAAACTCATCAGACTTTCTTTATAAATAACAACTTATTTCTCTTAGTTCTGGAGGCTGGAAGTCTGAGATCAGGGTGCCATCATGGCCAGGTGAGGTCCCTCAGCTGGACTGGAGACTTCTTGTATCTTCACATGATAGAAGGGCCAGGGGAACTCTCTTTTTCTTTTTTTTTTTTTTTTAATGTTTATTTATTTTTGAGACAGAGAGAGACAAAGCATGAATGGGGGAGGGGCAGAGAGAGAGGGAGACACAGAATCGGAAGCAGGCTCCAGGCTCTGAGCCATCAGCCCAGAGCCTGACGCGGGGCTCGAACTCACGGACCACGAGATCGTGACCTGAGCCGAAGTCGGACGCTCAACCAACTGAGCCACCCAGGCGCCCCCAGGGGAACTCTCTTTTAAAGGACACTGATCCCATTCATGAAGGTGCCACCCTCATAACCTAAGCAACCTCTCAAAGGCCCTACCTTCTGTTTTCAGCATGAATTTTGAGAGGGCACAAACATACAGACCTTAGCATTCCGCCCTTGCCCCCCACCCTCCAATCATGTCCTCAAATGCAAAATGCATTCATACCAAAGCAGTGCTTCCAAAGTCTTATTAGTTCTAGCATCAACTCCAAAGTTTGTCTAAATATAATTTATGTCAGATATGGGTGAGACTCCAGCTATGATTCATCCTGAGGCAAATTCCTCTCTAGCTATGAACATGTGAACTCAAACAGGTTATGTGCTTCCAAAATGCAATGGTGGTAAAGTCATAGACTTAAAACACTCCTGTCCCAAAACAGAGAAATAAGAAAGGAAGGGTTGATAGGTCTCAGGAAACTTAAAACCCAACGGAACAAACAACATCAAATCTTAAGACTCAAGAATAATCTTTACTTTGATGCTGTGCCTGCCTGGCCCGTTGTGGCAGGGGTCCCACCTTCCAGACACGCTAGATAGAGTATTCCCGTCCCCATGGCTTAGTTGGGTGCAGTCTGCACAACATCCCTCCTGGGCTGGAGTGGTATGATGGTATGCCTGTCGCTCTACTGGTTGCAGGTTATGCAGTGCCTGCAGCCTCTCCCCCACCCCCACATCTTGGCTGAGCTTTGCCCTTGTAGGGATCTCTCTGGAAGCCTTGCCCTCACTCTGCTTCTGTCCTAGCTCCTCATGGCTCTATCCTTTGAAATCTAAGGGAGTTAGCTGCTCCCCTAGGGCTCTGCTAGGGATAAGTCCAGCTCCCCTGCTTTGGGTGGGGTCTTCTGGTTTGTTGAAACCCAAGTGGTGCACTCCTCCTTTGGAAACCAAGGAAGAAATCCTGATAAGCTCTGAATTGCCTTTGGAATTCTTTCCTTGTCCAGAAAAATGTTGCACATTTGAAGCGGTGTGGCTCTGTGGTCCCCGCTTATGAATTCTAAGAAGTCTTAAAACCAGCTTTCATTCCTGTTTTCTCCTTTAGTTCCAGTTGCTCTTTTCTCTCTGGGGTGGCTGATAAAATCCCTAGTTCACACCCATACTAATCTCCTTATCAAAAGATCTCTTAGCCACACCCTTAATGGTCTCTTCCAAATATGCTTGCTCACTTTTTGTAATAGGGATGAGCGGAGACTTTTCCAAATTTTAAACTTATGCTTCCATTTTAAAAATTCTGTCGTTTCTTTCTTTTTGCATTTTACTATAACCATTCAAGAGAATTGAAGCTGCAGCTTCAACACTTTGCTTAGAAAAAGTTCAGCCCAGTGTCCAATTTCATTGCTCACAAGTTCTATCTTCCATAAAATACTAGGACATGAGCATAATTCAGCCACATCCTTTGCTACTTTATAGCAAAGATGGCCTTTCCTCCAGTTTCCAATAACATGTTCCCCATTTCCAATGAAGCCCTCATCAGAATGGCCTTCTTGTCCATATTTCCACAAATTTTCTGTTCAAGACCACTTAGGTTATTCTCTAGGAAAATTGAGGCTTTCTCTATTATCTCTTCCTCTTCTGAGCCGTCACGGGAGTTGTTTTTAATGCTCTGTTCAAGGTATTGTAGACTTTCCCTGGCATGCACTTCAGAGCTCTTCCAGCCTCTGCCCATTACTCAGTTCCAAAGCTACCTTACATTTGTAGGTATTTGTTGTAGCGGAACCACAAGTTTGGTACCAGTTTTCTGTCTCAGTCAGTTAAGGCTGCTATGACAAAAATCACAGACCAGATGGCTTACCAGTAACAAATACTCATTTCTCACAGTTCTGGAGACTGCAAATTCAAGATCACAGTCCTAGTTTGTGAATCACAAAACGTCTTACTAGGATAATTATTATTATTGTACTTCGTATTTAGAAAGCTCCGAAGAAAAAAAGAAAAAGACAAAGAAAATGGATGTCAAATGTCTTATCAAGTAGGCCCAAATTAACCTAACTCACCAAAACAAGTATGTATGACTTCTGTATTGAAATACATTGATTTATACTTTTCGATATTACCTTTGTATGAATCTTAGAATTATTTGATTATTTTTATTAAAACACTTTAATTAGATGTCTTTGAAGTTGTATAGGTGTCCCTTTCTTTATTTAACAAGGACTTTCCCTCATCTGGGAGCTCAGAAAAACCCATCTTGGAGAAGATGATGGATTAGGTAAGAGCTGATCAGTAGATCTGAGGAAGATTGGACTGGGAGTAGTGGGAGGAAATGCAGAGGCTGTGAGGTGAGGAAGGGCAGGATACCTAGGAGAACTGGAAGAATCTAATATGGCTTGAGTTGACAAACAAAAAGGGCAGGAGCATGCAGGTGGAAACCAGAATATGTGGGAATTTGCTTTGATTAAATTATGACAAGCATGGTGGTAACATTGGAAAATTTACAGCTGGGGAGTGAGGTATTTGGATTCACATTTTGTGAAGATCAGTCTGGTTGCCTCAGGAGGTGATGCTTTTAAGGAAGGCACAAAAGGGGATGCAGAAATCATTCAAGACATTATAATAGTGGTAGCTAAATAGGTGGTGGCAGTGGAATGGGAAGAACATATATTTAGGGAGTTGAATTAGTGGTGTTTTACGACTGACCAGTTGTGTACGTGAGATGGGAAACCACTCCATGTTAGCATCTGGATGCCTTAGACAATACAGTGACAACTGCCAAAATGGGGAAAGCCCCAAGAGAAGCAGATCTGGGGGCTGTAGGGAAAGATGATGTGTTTAAGTGTACACCTGTTGAGATTGAAGTGCCTGTACCTAGATTGAATAGTCATTTATCAGTAAAATATGTTTGGACTTCAGAAGAGAGGAAGTGGTTTGAGATTCCAATTTGGCAATCATTGGCATATGGTGATTGAAGCCTCCAGAATGAATGAGGTCAGCCAAGGAGGAGTATGGAATGAGAATATAACCTGATTTGATAACCCTAACCCAAGGCCCTGCAGACGAGACAAGGAGTGAGAACGGGAAAGGAAAGCATACATTACTCACCTGCTTTTTATTTTGAGATAGTCGTGAATCTATTTGCAGTTATCAGAAGTAATACAAACACTTTATCCATGTTCCCCCAGTGATAACTTCTTGAAAACTATGGTGAACTGTCCACAAGAGTATTTACCTATATACAGTCATCTGCAGAACATTTCCTTCACCTCAGGTGTCCCTCGTGTTGCCATTTTTATAATCCTATTCACTTTCCTCTTGTTCCACCCCTTTATAATTCTCTGTAACCACAAATCTCTATCCATTTCTATAGTTTTGTCTTTTTAAGAATGTGACAGAAATAAAGTCATATAGTATGTAGTCTTTTGAGATTGGCTTTCTCAGCAAAATTCTCCAGAGGTGCATGCAAGTTGTATCATTAGCTCTTTTTACTGCCAAATAGTATTCTGTGGTGTAGAGATACAACAGTTTATTTAACCACTCACTTGTTGAAAGACATCTGCGTTTCCAGTTTGGGGCTATTGTGAATAAAGCTGCTGTGAACATTCATGTACCTGTTTTCGTATGAATAATTTTTTGTTTCAACTGGATAAATGCCGAGGAATGCAGTTGCTAGGCTGTATGATAGTTGTGTGTTTAGTTTTTAAAAGAAACTGACAAATGTGTTCTCAGAAAGTCATTATTTTACATTCCTGTCAGCAATGTAGAATAGTCTAGTTTCTCTGTATCATCACCAGCGTTTGGTGTTGTCACTTTTTTAAAAAGCTGTTTCAATAAATGTATAGGATTGGAATTTGCATTTCTTTGGTGACTAATAATAATTGAATATCTTTTCATGCATTTACTTGCCATTTATAGTCTTTGGCAAAATATCTTTTTGTGTACTTTGCCCATTTTCTAATTGGATTGTTTTATTATGGTTTTGTGGTGAAGTCCTTTTTTCTTTGTCTGTGGATGTCTTGCACTCATTGAGTTGCTTTTGTGCCTTGGCCAAAAATAAGATGGCATATTTATACAGGTTTATTTCTGGATTTGCTGTTCTCTTTCATTGATCTATGTGTGTGCTTCTACACCAATATCCTACATTCTTGATTAACTGTAGCTATATTAAACCTTGAAATCAGGTAGACTGTTTCCTCACACTTCATTCTTTTTCAGAATTGCTTTAACTCTTCTAGTTCCTTTGCCTTTTCATATAAAATCTAGAATGAACTTGTTTACAACTATTGTATCTACAAAAATTTTGGTGGAAATTTTTAGCAGTTGTGTTAAATCTGTACATTTTGAGGAGAATTGACATCTTTATTATGTTTAGATTTATTTATTTATTTAATTTGAGAAACAGAGCAAGTACATGAGCAGGGGAGGGACAGAGAAAGAAGGAGAGGGAGAATCCCAAACAGGCTCTACACTACCAGTGCAGAGCTGAACACGGGGCTCTAACCCACGAACCATGACATCATGACCTGAGCCAAAATCAAGAGTCGGACGTTAACCGACTGAGCCACTTAGGCACCCCTAGTCTTCCAGTTCTTGGACACAGTAAGTTCCCTCATTTATTTAGATCTTCTTTGCATCTTTTCATTAACATTTTGTCAGCATACAAGCATTGGACATGTTTTATTAGATTTATAAGCTAACTATTTCATTTAAAAAATATTGTAAGTGATATTGTATTCTTAATTTTGGTGTCTACACATTCATTGCTAGTGTATTAAAATTTTGATGTCCACGTGTTCATTGCTCATATATAAAAATATAATTGATTTTTGTGTGTTTCACTTATATCTTTTGACCTTATAAACTCACTCATTTTAGGACTTGTTTTGTAGATTCCTTTGAATTTTCTACATAGACAATCATGACATCAGCAAATAGACATAGTTTTATTTCTTCCTTTCAGATCTATTTGCCTTTTATTGCCCTTGATAGAACTTCCAGCACTAGAACTTTCAGTTCTAGTCCAGAACTATTGCAGTGCTAATAAGAGTCATGATAGTGGACATCTCTGTCTTGTTCCTAATGTTAGGGAAGAGGCATTCAATACTTTACTGGTACAATTTAAGCTGTAAGTTATTTTTAGATACTCTTTATCAAGTTGAAGAAATTCCCTTCAGTCCCTCTTACTGAAATGGATGTTGAACTTTGTTACTTTATCTGAATCAATGGATATGATCATATGATTTTTCTTCTGTTACTTGTTAATATGGTAGATTGTAGTAGTTGATTTTTGAATATTGGACCATCCTTGCATTCCTGAAATAAATCCCTGGTTATGTTGTATGGTTCTTTACATTGTTGAATTCTTTCACCAATATTTTATTAGAGATTCTTGCATCTATTCTAATGAGAGATACTGGTGTGTAGCTTTTTTTTTTTTTTTTCCATGCTATTTTGTTGGGTTTTGGTGTCAGAGTAAATACCAAAATCATTTTCTGTTTTCAGTTTTATTGATTTCACTATTATTTCTTTAATTTCTGCTTATTTGAGTTTATTTTGACCTTTTTTCCAGCTTTTCAAATTGAGTTTTAATTATTGATTTGTAAGATTGCCTTTTTCAAAAACAAAGCATTTAGTGCTACACATTTCCCTCTAAGTACTGCTTTTGCTGTGTCCCCAAAATTTTGATAGGCTGTATTTTCATTTTTATTCAGTTCAATGTAAAAAGAAAAATAAAATTCCCTTGAGACTTTTGATCTGTGGATTAATTATAAGTATACTGTTTAGTTTCTAAGTGTTTGAGAGTTTTCCTGTTGTCTTTCTGTGTATGATTTTAAATTTGACTCCATTGTGATTAGAGAACTCATTCTGTATGATTTCAATTAAAAAAAAATTGTTGATGAACTTGTTTTATAGCCTAGCATATAGGCTTTCTTGGTTTGTATTCCATGAACACTTGAAAAAGAATGTTTATTCTTCTGTTGTTGGGTTAAGTGTTCTATAAATATATAGATCCTGTTGGTAATATTGTTGAGTTCTTGTATATCCTTTCTGATTTTTTTCCTCTAATCATCCCATCAGTTGCTGAGAGGATTGTTGATGTCTTTCACTTTAATTGTGGATTTACCTATGTCTCATAAGTTTTTACTTCTATATTTTGTAGATCTGTTATTAGTTAATACACATTTAGTGTTTCTATATCTTCTTGGTGGCATGGCCCCTTTATCATGATGTAATGTCTCTCCCTGTGTCTGGTAATACTCTTAGCTCTGATGTCTACTTTTTCTGATAAATACAGCTCTCTTTCTTTATTTTGATTACTATTTCTGTGATATTCCATTTTCATTTTTTTTACTTTCAACCTACCTTATTTTTGAAGTGGGTTTCTTATATACAGCATATAGCTATATCATGTTTTTTAATCCACTGCTAATTTGTCCTTTTAATTAGTGCATTATTTTCCTTTTCTTTATATTCCTTTACTTCCTCCATCTACAATACAATTGTCTAAAATACTTCACATACATTTAAAACCACATCAGACACTTATATTTGTTTAAACCATCAGACATAATTTAGAAAACTCGAGAAGAAGGAAAGCCTATTGTATTTATCATATCTTTGTTTATCGTGTTTTTTTCTTTCTGATATTCCAAGGTTCTTTTTTTTTTCTTTTTGTTTATTGAACTTCTTTAGCTATTTCTTTATTTAGATCTGCTATTGAAAATTTTCTCAGTTTTTCTTTATGTGATAATATATTCTATTTTCTTGTCCTTCCTGGAAGATTTTCACTGGGTGTAGGATTCTAGGTTGACAGTTCTTTTCTTTTACAACTTGAAAAATGTGTCACTGTCTTCTGCTCTCATGGTTTCTGATGAGAAATCTGCTGTGATTTGAATTGTTTTTCCTCATGTAGGTGAAGGTCTCTTTTTTCTCTTGCTGTGTTTAAGATTTAAGATGGAGGTGGGGGTAAGATAATTGCTTTTCAGAAGTTTGACTATGATGTGTCTTTCTTGGTATATGTCTCTTGCCAAATTTGGAAGTTTTTAGCCACGCTTTCTTTGAGTAGTTTTTCAGCCCTACCTACCCACCCACCCCCCCCCCCCTTTTTTTTTTTTTGGATTGTAAAGAGAGCAAGCCCAAGTGGGGGAAGGGCAGAGAGAAAAGGAGAGAGGAATTAAAAAACATTTTTTTTAAAATTTTTTTTAATGTTTATTTATTTTTGAGACAGGGAGAGACAGCATGGACGGGGGAGGGTCAGAGAGAGAGGGAGACACAGAATCTGAAACAGGCTCCAGGCTCTGAGCTGTCAGCACAGAGCCTGACGCGGGGCTCGAACTCACGGACCGCAAGATCATGACCTGAGCCAAAGTCAGGCGCTTAACTGACTGAGTCACCCAGGCGCCCCTTTTTTTTTTTTTTAACATTTATTTCTGAGAGACAAAAAGAGACAGAGCATGAGTGGGATAGGGGCAGAGAAAGAGGGAGACAGAATCCGATGCAGGCTCCAGGCTCAGAGCTGTCACAATAGAGCCTGATACGGACCTCAAACCCATGAATCACGGGATCACAACCTGAGCCAAAGTTGACGTTTAACTGACTGAGCCACCCAGGAGCCTCAAGGGAAACAGGAATCTTAAGCAGCCTCCATGTTCTGCATAGAGTCTGATGTGGGGCTCCATCTCATGACTGAGATCATGACCTAAGCCAGAATCAAGAGTGGACAGATTGAGCCACCCAGGCATGTCTGCAATGACATATTTAGATCTTTGGTTATTATTCCATAGATCCCTGAGCTCTGTTTAATTTTTTCAGAATGGTTTTTTTTGTTGTTCAAATTGGATGATTTCTATTCAGTTTTCTCTTTTAGTTCATTTATTCTTTCCTTTTCCCCCTCTGTTCTGCTGTTGAGCTCATTCATTAAGTTTTTTCATTTGGTTATTGCATTTTCAGCTCCAAAATCCATTTGGTTATCTTTTGTATCTTCTATTTTTTGTGGAGACATTTTGTTTTCATTTGTTTCAGGCATGTTTGCAGCTGTTCATTGAAGCGTTTTTATGAGGGCTGCTTTAAAAATCTTTGTCAGATAATTCTAACATCTCATCTTTTATTTATCATCTATTGATTGTCTTGTTTCATTCAAGTTGAGATATTCCTGGCTTTGATAGGAGAAGTGACTTTCGATTGGAACCTGGATATTTTGGGCATTATGTTGGAAACTGTGGATCTAATTAACCTGTTGTAGCTGACTTCCTCTGACAGTGCTGTAGCAGGGGGCAGGGATGTGGGACCATTTTATTGCTGGCAGATGGGAAGAGAAGTCTAGGTTCCCTGCTTGGCCTCCATTAACACCCAAGGGAGAAGGTGTTTCCTGGGTATTTCAGGCAGAGGTGGGAGTTGGGTAGTGTGTCTCCCTGCCCCCCCCTCCCCCCATCCCAGGTCTATGCCAGTATCACATTAGCTTGAAGAGACAGGAGTGTCTCATTACTGTTTTATACATGGCATCCACTGATGCAAAGGGCTAGAGTGGTGAAGTGGTCTTATTACAGTGGTCAAATCTTGATACTCCACTAGCCCTCCTCTCATACCACCCAAGTGGGGGAAGGAGGCAGACATTTTTACTGCTACATGGAGGATGGAAATTCTATGTCTGCACATGATGTCCACTGACTCTCCCTATTAGTCCACCTTATTGTGGAGGTTGTGGCTCCTCTTTACATCCTGGTGAGGGTGGAAGTTTAGGAGATTTACTCAGCATTAGCTGGCATTGGTGGGTGCAAGGCCACTTTTTTCCATCATGTTTGGCAGGTGGAGGGCAGTTATTGTCTAAAAGTTTTCTGTCTTCCTAGACTGACCTTTTCCTGATGCTTTGTCTAGAGAGAGCTGGCTTTTTGTTGGGACTTTTGTGTCTGTGTCTTATTGGCATTTCTGGGCTGCTGGCTTCTTTAGTTAAGTCTAAGATGTGGGGCAAAAAGAAAGTCTAGGGAATTCACCAGAGTTGTTCCTTGGGTCACAGAGTCCCTACCTAGTCTGCGTTTTCTCTATTTTTCAGAGTTTTCTTATGATTGTTTTATATATATATATATATAATATATATATATTATATATATATATTACATATATATTTTACATATATATATATTACATATATATTTTACATATATATATATTACATATATATTTTACATATATATATATATATATATATATATATATATGTAAAATGTTCTGTGCTTTTAGTAGTACTTAGTGAGAGCATTACGGGCAAGTATGTATGTACCATCTGGAAGTGGTATTCCTTCACCTGCTTTTCATTGTGGCAAAAAATAAAAATAAAAACACTCCGTAAATGGTATTATGGAGAACATACCCTAGAATTTCAGGGAGAATTATTAACATTGGATTAGGTCTTCCAAAGACAGAGATTCTTATCTCAGGTAATTCAGATATCATTCAATTTGAAGACCTGAGTTGCTGCCTGGTGACTGACAGTGACACAATGTTCTTTGATTTTCTTTCCATGTGCTATTTTAGTCTTGGTTTTGTATATGCAGTACAGCAGGAAGCATATTGGGTAGGATTACACCGTTGTAAGTCATTTTCAGTTCTGATGTGATTTAGGTTGATTCCACTGGCCTTTGGTACAATGGGCCAAATGCCCTTTCAAATCAAATTGATAAAACTTATCTCTTGTAAATACTTTTAATTGTAAATACTCCAGCAATTTATTTTTCTCTCTCTTTTTTAAGCTTTGGGCTTAAACTTTTTTTTTTTTTTTTTTACTTTTTAGATTAATTAGCAAAAAAACTGGCTTTTTTGCACAGTCCTGTGAACTTTAACACATGATAGATTTTGTATACAGTTCAGTGTTAAAAATTTAGAAAGTTGTATCACCTCAAAAAATTTCCTTATACTGTTTATTTGTAGTCCTATCCTCCTCCCAATCCTAACCACTATTCTTTCACTCATGACTATACTTTTGTCCTTTGGTGCATTTAGTATAAAAGGGATCATATGGTGTGTTACCTTTTGGAGGCTGGCTGTTCTTGCTTCCTATAATTCCTGATATTCATCCAAATAGCATCAGTAGTCCATTCTTTTTTTTTCCTCTTTCTGCTGAATGGTATCCTACTATATATATGTGTCTGTATTGTAGTTGATTTATTTGTCCATTGGGTTGTTTTCAATTTATAGCAGTTACAAATAAAGTTGCTTTAAACATTAGTATCCAGATCTTTGTGTGCGTATAAGTTTTGATTGGAGTGAGATAGCATGGTTATATTCTAAGTCCATGTTTATGTAAGATACGTCCAAACTGTTTCTAGAACAGTTGTATCATTTTATGTCCCACCTCCAAATCCTACCTTTTCATCCTTTTCAAAAGTGTTTGCCTTTACTTGTTGGAGCATTTTTATAAATCATCTTTAAAATTTTTGTCTGGTAATTCTATTTATTTTTTATTTTTTAAAATGTTTATTTATTTTGAGAGAGAGAGAGTGCAAGCAGGGGAGGGACAGAAAGAGTTCAGGACAGAAGATCTGAGGTCGACTCTGTGCTGACAGCAGAGAGCCTGATGCGGGGCTTGAACTCCTCAACCATGAGATCATGACCTGAGCCAAAGTCAGACATTTAACACACTGAGGAACCCAGGCACCCCTGTCTGGTAATTCTAACATTTTCATCATTTCAGAGTTGGTGTCTATTGTCTTTTTCTATGCCAGTTGAGATTTTTCCTATTTCTTTATATGCTGACTAATTTTGGATTTTA
The DNA here is from genome assembly GCF_046562875.1 of Panthera onca. Taxonomy (NCBI): domain Eukaryota; kingdom Metazoa; phylum Chordata; class Mammalia; order Carnivora; family Felidae; genus Panthera; species Panthera onca. The sequence goes on from NC_138347.1 coordinate 54,507,292, forward strand.
TCCTGGACAGTTTGGTTATTATGAAACATGAAATCTTTTAAAAATTCTATGGAAAATATTGATATTTTGATTGTAATAGGCAATTGATTCAGCTAGCTTCAGGACTAAAGTTCCAGCTAGACCTCTGTGAATTGTGGTCCTATGTCCGTGTAGTTTCAAAGCCTTTACAGGGTTACTTGGATTTGTCCCACTTATTTGCCACCCAGTGGCTAATCTGGGAAATTATCAGAGCTCTATCCAGTAGTTCAGTTCTAAGTGTCCATGTATACTGTTTAGCGTCAGATTTATGCATGTGTAGGTTGGGGTGAAACCAAGAGTTCTTTTAAAGAACTCCTGTCTCAGGGTGCCTTGGTGGCTCAATTGGATAGGCGACCTGCTTCAGCTCAGGTCATGATCTCAAGGTTTGTGAGTTCAAGGCCTGCTTCCGGCCCTCTTCTGTTAGCACAGAGTCTGCTTTGGATCCTCTGTGTCCCCACATTCTCACGCTCTCTTTCTCTCAAAAATAAATAAACATTAAATAAAGTAATAAAGAACTTCTCTCTCTGCTTCTCCCACTTTTGTTTTGGTTCTCTGGCTGGGCAGCTGGGGCTTTAGTTTACTCTGCTCTGCTGTGCAGTTCCCATGATTGTGCCCATTCACTGGGGATAAGTGATTGGAGGATAAAATGAGAATAAAAGTTACAGTGGTTTGCTCCACACTCTAGGGACCAGTATTCCTCCAATCAGAAATTAAGATTCCCTGTTGCTCAGAGTTTTTGCTCCTGTGGGCTTCTGTTTTTACTGCCTCCTTCTATCCTAGAAATGCTTGGGGGCTAGCAACATGAGAGAATGGAGAAAATGGTACTCATAATTTATTGTTCTTCCTCTATTTCCCTGCTGCTTAAGAAACTGCAACATACATCCTGTCCAGGTTTTGTAGCTACATTTAGTGAGACTGACAAAATGGAGTATATTTACTCCCTCTTACCGAGACTGGAATCCATTGGGCTTGCTTATCTATTGGGTTTGAAATAATTAATGGGAAGAGAAAAGGTACATCTAGGTTTTGTGGAGTCTTAAGGTCATATAGTGGGGAAGTCCTCTTTAAGAAAAGGAATACAAGTTATGAATTCAAAATTAGACACAGTGTTTTGGATGGGGCTATGAAAGCAGAGGACCCTAGAGCTTAAGCTTCGTTGGCTTTAATAAAAACTTGACTCTGGGGAACAGATAAAACATAAATGAATATTGATTATCGGTTGGGCATTTTAAGGACATTTTTTATTCATGTTTTCACTTAATATTCGTTAAAATAAAAACGCAACCTATTTTATCCCCACCTTATGGATGAAAAAAAAAAGATTTAAAAGGTTAAATCATGCAGATATAAGGGGTTTTATAACTCAGATATTCTAATTCCAAAGCATTTGGTATTTCTCCTACCTGTCAAACTTTATTAAATAAACAAATCAGGGATTAGGAGAGACATATAGGCTGTCGGTTAAGAGCATAAGCTCAGAAGCCAGACTGCTGGGGTTTAGTTTGGCTCTGCCATTGATTATGTATGACCTCAGAAAACTTCCCTAACTTTTCCTTAACCTTCCTCTAGATGTCTGTAAAATGGGGAGAATAGAACCTACCTTCATAAGGTTGTTATGAGGATTAAATAAATGATTACTATAAAGCGTTTAGAATAGCTTCTGGCATATAGTGACTGCTTTTTAACCACTGTGTACAATTGTGCATTCAAATAAATCAAATTTTATTTGCTTTGTTAGCAGCCTTCTTGAGCTACAAAGACAAGTAACAAGGAAAGGAGATTTTTTTTCACTTACTGACACATAAGTCATATTATGTATTTGGAATATATACTGAGAAATAGGTTACATATTATGTAATTAGTAATAATTGTACTTTCTGTTAAGAATTATTATTATTTTTTTTTTAAGTTTGGCGATGTTATTCTGTTTAACACACAAAGCTAGAAGAAATTTTGTTCTATATGTTTGGTTGGAAAATCTGGACGATTACAGGTTAAATGTTTTGGGGAAATGGCCAATTAATAGTACAGAGAGGTAGAATAGTTAAACAAAAAGAAAAATATACTTTTTCTTAGAGATAAAGTCTTACACACTCCCAGACTCTTTGTAAAATGGAGACAGTAGTATCAATCTGCATTAGTTATCTTATTGAAGTGTTAACAAACCGTCATGAAATGTAAAACAATAAACATTTATTATCTCACAGTTTCCACGGATCAGGAATTTGGGAGTAGCTTTCCCGTGTGACTCTGGCTACAGTCAAGATGTCGGCTTTGGCTGTGTTCACGCGAAGCCTTGATTGGGGCTGGAGTATCAGTGCAAGGTGGTTCCCTCACATACTTGGCAAGATGGTGGTTCATGGGGTTCCTGTCAGGTCATCCCTATTCAGTGTGGAAGGGGGCTTCTAGGAGGGGCCATCGTGGAGACTGGCAGTCACCGTATGTTCTAAAATTACTTTAACATTTAAATGAGATCGTTCTAGGAAAGCCTTTGGAAACTAGTAGGAGCTACCTGTTTGATTAGTGTGTTTTTTCACCATTGGTCTGTCAGTAGAAATCAGTTTCTGGTTGTTTCCAAAATACAGAGGAAGATGTATGTGTCTCTGTGGAAAAGAGATGAACACTGCTAAGGAAAGTGTGGGTTGTTCTTGTAATTGATCGTTTGTTTAGAAGCTGTGCTGGTTTTTACTTCAGTATCAAGTGATGGTAGCAATTAGAATTTGAGACCAGAATATTGATAAATGCTATAAGCAACAATTCTGACCCACAGTGAACTCATTTAATTACTACCTGGCACATGATCATTGTGGAAGCACAATGTGTTTCAAGTCTGATACATTTTTTGTGTGTGATGGAGTGTCATTTAACTTCTACTTTCTCCAGGGTTAAGCAGGTTAAGCAGAAAAGAATTTTTTTTTCTTTTCTAAGTAGATTGGATCTTAGTATTGCTAATGATAGAAGGATGGCTTGTTTTGACGAGGACACTTATTAAATTATTTAGAAAATGACACATTACAAGCATGTATAATAGTTATTTCCAGTTGTGAAAAAGAAAGCATGGAGAGAACTCTGTTTTTTCTTTAAATGGTAATATATAAATATTTGGCCACTGGAGGGCTCCATATTTTAAAAAATTATATGAAAGATATAAGTGCTCACTATAACAATTTTAAACAGTACTGAAAGATATAAAGGACTCCATATTATTTGGCAGAGATAATAAATCAAGTAGTTGCTGATTATAAATAGTTATGTGCATATACAAAGTGTAGGTGTTTGCTTCCTTTTCTTACATTGGAATGAAAATAAAACACATTACATAATTTCTTCATAAATAAAATATCTGACAACTCTGATGTCAAAATACAAAACTAGTTATTTGAAAGCCCCTCAGTAAACAAAGCAGTTGAGAGATTAAATACTTTTTTTCTCATCTTTTTTCTACAGGTACTATTTTTATGTGAGGAAACTTCTTGTTTTAGGATTCATTGAGGTTATTTCCATTTAGTTTAATAAACTCTATAGTTATTTCAGTGAATACTGTGACATAATTAATAAAATTCACAGAACAACAGGAGACATTTTGAAATTGAGCCCAAAACAAAAGTAGATGTTGCATAAAACAGTTGGCAGTCACTGATTTTTATGCTTAATACTAGCATTTCTTTGGTCCAGATGTGTACTTTACATTGTTTTGCACTGAACTCTGAGCATCAGGGTTTGTTTTCCAGTTTTAAAGTAAAATGGAAACTTAAAAAAATTGAGAAATTAGAAACACTTATAACAGGTACCAGTACCTGAGGGAAGTTCTCCTTTTCTTTCGAAAAATTCTAGATAGGAAACTACTGTGTTCCTCAAAAACAGCAATTTTACTTCCTTGATCTTTCCCACTTGAAAGAAGTGTTTTGATTTCTTTATAATTCTGAAGTGTTTACTTTTTAAATGTTTGATCTGAGCTCAGGGAAGCCTGCAATTTCTAGGATAGTTCAGCATTTTTTTCCCCTGATAAGATGTGGGTCTCTTTGTACTGAGCTTGCCGAGCTGAGGCTGTGTGTTTTGGATGATCTGAGTAGTTAAATTCCCCAGTTAGTCAGCAGCCTTGTCCTTGGCATCTCCTCTTCACAAAGGAAGCAGTATTGCAAATTAATTGCTAATGACGAGGAAACAAACCAAAACCAGAATGAAAAAACAAACAAACATCTTTTATACCTGTTCATTTGAAAACTGTCCAGGGTCTAAGAATATATAAATCCCTACTGATTTCTACATATGAGGCCCAACTATTACTATAGAGACAAAGATGCCAAAAACTCATGAAGGATGCAGTCTCCAGGTTAGTACTAATTATGCACACGATACTAAGTATCATTATGGAATGATTTTTTAAAATAAAATTAATTTATTACTTGTCAAGTGACAAACTGTGAAACTGTCAAATTTGGCAATTTCACCAGGGGTAATAACCTTCTCCTACTACCTACCTCTTCCTATTCTGCCCACCATCCATTCACACTTCTCCTTAGAATGTTAGACAAAAACCAATGTCCTCAACTTTGGGCTGTGAGCTGTTAGCTACATTTTCTCTTTCTTCTTTCTTTCTTTCTTTCTTTCTTTCTTTCTTTCTTTTCTTTTCTTTTCTTTTCTTTTCTTTTCTTTCTCGAGAGGGAGAGAAAGCATGTGTGCGGGGGTAGGGCAAAGGGAGAGGGAGAGAGAGAATCCTAGAACAGGGGCTAGATCTCTACCTTGAGATCATGACCTGAGCTCAAATCAAGAGTTGGACACTTAACCCAGTGAGCCACCCAGGCGCCCCTACATTTTTTGTTTCTACAGACATACTGCTTAGTGTTTAATGTGTTGTATCTATTTAAGTAGTAATCATAGCGCGTATCTGATTGTAGCCTGCTGGCATGTCGAAAAATTCTGCCCTTCTACTCTTGTAGCCACAGAATGCATCTTTGATAATAGTTATGTCGCAAAACATGTTTCTGGCTAAAAGGTATGGGAGAGGACATGGGACAGAGCATGACTGACACACACCACAGTATTTCCTCGTTGCTGCCTCATGAATGTGAAAACAGCTCTCGTTGCTTGTGTTGAGAAACTTGGTTTCAATGCCTTTTTCACACAGATCCATTCATATTATTAATGGAATAAACTGGTGAGATGCCTGTCAGGGTAAAGGTGCAGTCTTGCTATAAAAGATAACAAGCCTAATTGGTCTGATTCGTTATTACCTATGACCATTTTAGCCCTGTGCTGTAACCACCAGAGCTCACAAGCACTGTCAGTTTTTAATGCATAATTTATAGCACTCAGTCCTTAAAAAAATAAAAAATAAAACTGTTTTTTAAAAAAAGAGCACCTGGCTGGCTTAGTTGGTAGAACATGCAACTTTTGATCTCAGGGTTGTGACTTTGAGCCCCACTGATGGGTGTAGATATTATTTAAAAAATTAAAAAATTAGAAAGAATGTATATATGTTACTCAGTCCTTATATATATATGTGTGTATATATATACATATATACATGCACACACACATATATTTTTATATTTATATTTATTTATTTATCCATAGTTCTCATATGTGGCTGCACCTTGGAATCACCTGGGAAGCATTTAGTCTTCTGGATGCCTGATATGGACCCTACACACTATTCTCACTTAAGTGCTTTACGATAGGAAGTGCCTGCGCATCTGCATTTTTAAAAGTCCTGTGTTTTTGCTTTGTTGTCTGGGTTGAGAGTGATTGATTCAAAAGGAAGCTGCATTGTAGAAGCTTTTTGAGGCCCCTACAAGTTCTGATTAAACAAATGCCTCAGAGGAAATACAGCTATTCTTTATATTTGAATGTACTCTCTCCCCACCACCCTACCCCTGAAGAAAAAAAGCCAACCTGGTATAATTTTGGTTGCTGACAGTGCCTAAATTATTTTGAACTGAACCACTTAAATTTCTGGGGTGAGGAACCGGGAAAGTGAAGATCTAACTTCAGATAGGGTTGGCCCATCCTGATGAGTTTGTCATTTCTGTCCCCCCACCAAAGCAGTCAGCACTATCCTTTCACTTTTAAACCAGTTCTAATAGAAAATAGGATAGGGGTGCCTGGCTGGGTCAGTTCTGTAGAGCATGCAACTCTTGATCTCCAGGTTGAGTTCAAACCCCACGTTGGGGATTGAGATTACTTTAAACAATATATATATATATATATATATATATATATATATATATATATATATATATATATATATGTGTGTGTGTGTGTGTGTGTGTGTGTAAACAATTGTTTACATATATATAAGTAATATGGCTAAGGGAACATAATTCAGGAGTGAAATATGCTTCGATGTATAGAGATCTTTTGAAATATTGGGGATTGTAAACGTAAGGAAAAGTCATGGAAGAGGAGTATATGCTACAGGCAGGCCGTAGCGTGTTCCCATAGGGAGTGGGAGCTTCAGGATTAGCACATCCTGACAACAGGTCACACCAACTCCTGAAAATACTCCACAGTGGCAAAAGAAAGGCTTCTTCCCTTCCTCTTCTCTCAGTGCTGAGGCGAAGGAACTGTTGAGAGATCAGACTGTGAGGGTTCCCTGCGACTTCAGTCCTTGAGCTCCTGTTCTCCTCATTCTCAGATGACCTCTTTTGTTTAGACCATGGGTTTTAACCTGTGTGGATTTGGATGATTCACAAATCCTGCTGTCCACTCAGCTGTTTTCTGGTTCATTCCATGGTAACACCACATGTAAAAGAAAAGAGGACAAACTGGATCTCTGCCAACTAGAACAAAGTGTTTAGCTACCTTCTTACTCCTAACCACCTGGACATCCAGGCTTTTCCATGATAGTAGGGTATTACCAACTTGTCACTCTGCTCAGGACTAAGCCCTTGGGCTCAGTTTTGGGCTCATCTCCCCCCTCCCCCCATTTCACTCAGCACAACTGAATGTTGCCTAATCACATCTACCTCACAAAGTGCCCCAGGCCAGCAGTGCTGATAGTAAACCACTTAGATGAAAATAGTGAAGATATTTAGATGGAAAGAAGGAATGAGATAGTCACCACAGAATATCTGTGCAGTGGAAGACTTCAAATAAGTCTCCTGGCTTATGCTATCTAGATTTTAAGCAAGCATTGCATTTGCTACATAGTATTTAAATTTTATTCTCCCATGTTTGGACTAACACCATTCTCCTTGCTTAGAATTAGCTCAAAACAAAACAAAAAACCTAAAAAGAAAAAGCTAGTAATTTAAGGCAAGTTTAGGTGTTCTGTTTTGTTTTTAAATACAATGCCTTTATTAAAAATTAGGGTCTCTTGCGTATAAATATTACCAGTGCATGCATTTCTTTTGATATTTGTGCATTGTCCTGATGACATTTCAATCTCAAGTCAGTTTCCCTTAGCTACTAAAGACCCTTTTACTTCTCTCCAGTTGCCACTTGTCTCACCTGTACCTACAAAATAAAAACTTTACTTTTAACCATCATAAATAGCATTAGTAATTATTTAAAATTTTATGTATTTAAAAACTGTAAAAATTATGTTTGCATAGATCCTATTATTTTAAGAAAAATCATTTATGGGAAGAGATCCTTTGCTCAATTCCAAACTGAATCGAAAATGTTTTTTGGAATACTTAATTAGTTGCCTTCCATTATTACTGGCAGTCAAGAGCCTGTCCCTTTTACAGATCCTAGTAGGAACCCTTCATGAAGTCTTAGAAATACTTGTTTTCACTTATTTATTCGTCCTTTTCACTTTCTCGAAGCATCTAAGTCTACATACCTGTAATTTTTTTGAAGTTCATTTTTATTGAGGAAATATGATTTGAAAAGTTAGGGTTATGGGATTTTGTGTTTTTGCTCTTATGTTAGATATTTGGGATAACCTTCAGATAAGGGTTCACATAATAAAAATGTTCAGTTACGGAAAGAGCTCACCAGGCAGGTATTAAGTAGTTATCTGTACAATGGAATTCTAACTGAAAGGGAATGGCCTCTGGCGGGGAACAATGGCAAAATCCCTCAGGAAGTCAATTATAAGGTATGTTAATCCTACCAAAATATTAACCTCATGATCTTCAATCCCAGAGTGCCTTCTCCACCCTGCAAGTTCAGTTAAAAATATGCTGAAAGGCAAATTTCCTAAGATAATGAAATAAAAATGTGGACCTAAGTCTGTAAGATACAAATTAGAAAATAAGATCCCTAGCCAAACGTGAGTATCGGACAAATCCTTTGCTTTCTTACAATTAGTAGCCTAGTCTTTTGGGATGTTAATAAAGTAATGATTAAAAACGTGCCTAGAGAAGCCTTGTGGTTGAATGATTTACCCATCTGATAATTTTTACTCTGGGAATGTTGTTTTTTTTTTTTTTCTTGTGAAGTTGGTAAGTCTAACCAGCTATTATCTTCTTAATATATAAAATAGGAAAAAAAAACTTGTTATATCAATTACTAGAATAATTTTTTTTTTTTTTTTTTGTGGATTTAAATGTCCATAAGGTGTTTTGGATTCCAAAGAACAGTTCTATGAATATAGATAATACTGTTTTCTTTGAGTTTCTTCTATTAATCAGTTTCAATTCATTGTAACAATATGAACATAAGTTTAGGAGGTGGTAATTGAATTGTATTAATATTAAATCTTTGATTATATGAAAAGATCTATATTGTCTTTTAATTAGAAACTCACATATGATCAATTTCTAGTTGTTTAAACAGTTTGATTGCTACTAGCATTAATTGTGGTTTAAAGTGCAAATAAGTAAACTTTCCTTTGATATGTTATTGTACTAGCACATTCGGTAGTTGGAGCAAGGGGATAGAGCTCTAGTTGCTGGGCACCATGACTGCGGAGCATAATGGATGTCAAGCCTCATGGCTTCCCGCTCTCATCTGCTTTGATTTCAGAAAGCTAGAGAATCTTGGAATGCTTGGATCTTCGACTAATGCATAGACATCAGCCCTCAGTGCCCTGCACAAATCCCCATACAAGAACTCCTACTAAAGTTTCTGCTTGAACATCTCCATAGATGGGACAATATCCAAGAGGAACTCACTTAATTTTTGGATCAATCTGAGTGTTGGAAAGTGTTTCCTCATACTGAACACCCCAAACTGCCTCTTGGAAACATCTTTTAATTGATTACAGTTTTAAACCCTGAAACCACCCCGTAAAATGATGCCTCTTCCTTATGAGACTCCAAAAGGATATGAAAACAGCACTTCTTCTTTTCCAGAGTAACATTTTTATTTCCTTTAGCCATTCTGCCCCCAAACAGGGTTGCTTAGCCTCTGTCCATAATCTGGCAATGATCTGGTCCAGAATCTCTTTGAGTTCTTTCTGTCCTCACCTGAATATAGACAGCACTGGCTAGAGTGGCCTCCCAACCCTTCTTGCTGGATGGTGTAGTTCTTCTTGTTTTTTTCTTTTTCTTTTTCTTTTTTAAATGTTTATGTATTTTGAGAGAGAGAGAGAGAGAATGCATGCGTGCGTGAGCAAGGGAGGGAGAGAGAGAATCCCAAGCAGGCTCCATGCTGTGAGCACCGAGCTTGATCCCATTAATCCTGAGATGATGACCTTGAGCCGAAATCAAGAGTTGGATTTGAGCCACCCAGGTGTCCTGAAGGTGTAGTTCTTCTAAGTCCAGTTTTGTTTTGAGTACTTCACACTGCCATCTTATATTGCAGTTGTCATTTTACATGCTTTTCAGTTCAGGCAGGCATCTTCTGTTCTCTGCTTTCAGACTTTTATTGGTGACAATTGATGCTATAAGTTTAGACTATAGGTTTTATTTTTCAGTGATCTAAACAAAGATGACAATGCTTAGTTACAAATCTATGGGTGTGCTTTCATGTAACTTAGTACTTTTATTACTCCACATTTAGAGATTTTTAAAAAATATATTCTTTTAAATTGTTTTTATTTTTTTGTTTTTTAAAATTTACATCCAAATTAGTTAGCATATAGTGCAACAATGATTTCAGGAGTAGATTCCTTAGTGTCCCTTACCCATTTAGCCCATCCCCCCTCCCACACCCCCTGCAGTAACCCTTTGTTTGTTCGCCATATTTATGAGTCTCTTATGCTTTGTCCCCCTCCCTGTTTTTATATTCTTTTTCTTTCCCTTCTCTTATATTCATCTGTATTGTCTCTTAAAGTCCTCATATGAGTGAAGTGGTGTGATTTTTGTTTTTCTGACTGACTAATTTCACTTAGCATAATACCCTCCAGTTCCATCCACGTAGTTGCAAATGGCAAGGGTTCATTCTTTCTGATTGCCAAGTAATACTCCGTTGTATATATTTACCACATCTTCTTTATCCATTCATCCATCGATGGACATTTGGGCTCTTTTCATACTTTGGCTATTGTTGATAGTGCTGCTATAAACATGGGGGTGCTTGTGTCCCTTCAAAGCAGCACACCTGTATCCCTTGGATAAATGCCTAGAAGTGCAATTGCTGGGTCGTAGAGTAGTTCTATTTTTAGTTTTTTGAGGAACCTCCATACTCTTTTCCAGAGTGGCGGCACCAGCTTGCATTGCCACCAACAATGCAAAAGAGATCCTCTTTCTCTGCATCCTGGCCAATATCTGTTGTTGCCTGAGTTGTTAATGTTAGCCATTCTGACAGGTGTCAGATGGTATCTCATTGTAGTTTTGATTTGTATTTCCCTGATGATGAGTGATGTTGAGGATTTTTTTCATGTGTCAGTTGGCCATCTGGATGTCTTCTTTGGAGAAGTGTCTATTCATGTCTTTTGCCCATTTCTTCACTGGATTCTTTGTTTTTTGGGTGTTGAGTTTGATAAGTTCTTTATAGATTTTGGATACTAACCCTTTATCTGATATGTCATTTGCAAATATCTTCTCCCATTCTGTCAGTTGCCTTTTAGTTTTGCTTATTGTTTCCTTCTCTGTGCAGAAGCCTTTTATTTTGATGAGGTCCCAGTAGTTCATTTTTGCTTTTGTTTCCCTTGCCTCCAGAGACTTGTTGAGTAAGAAGTTGGTGCGGCCAAGATCAAAGAGGTTTTTGCCTGCTTTCTCTTCAAGGATTTTGATGTCTCCTGTCTTACATTTAGGTCTTTCATCCATTTTGAGTTTATTTTTGTGTATGGTGTAAGAAAGTGTTCCAGGTTCATTCTTCTGCATGTCGCTTTCTAGTTTTCCCAGCACTGCTTACTGAAGAGACATTGGATATTCTTTCGTGCTTTGTCAAAGATTAGTTGGCCATACATTTGTGGGTCCATTTCTGGGTTAGAGATTTTTTTTTTTCACTTAAATTTAATATCTATTAGCATTGCAAATTATACTTCTCAGTTTATATTGTAAATACTCTCAGTCATTCACGTAAGAGCAGGTTTTGATGTAGAGGATGGTAGAGTGAAACTTGCTGGTACCTGTGATGAGGTGAAGACTCTTTGGGAGAAAGTAGATTTGTGAAGAAAGTTTGAAGACCCCAAACCTCAGCGTTAATGTTGCTTAGGATCAATTCTATAGTACTTTTCTTCTAATTTCACATTATCGCGTCACACATAAGCAAACAGTTGTATGTTTGTTGAGACTCTTTGCTGGGTAGTTGAGGGTTCATAGGACAGAAACTATGGTGCTTTCTTGGAACCTTACAGTGGAAAATTTACTATGAAATTTAGATGGTTATAGCTGCTTTGTAGTCTTCCTGAAACAAAAGTCATATGGTATGTTGGGTATTGTCAGATTTACATTAGCCTTATGATTTCCATCTCTCTTCCTGCTCTAATTCCCACCATCCTCTTTACTAAGAGTTAGGAGACCCCAGTTCAAGGTGGTGGTGAAGGTAAAGTGGGCAGAGAGTTGAATCTTCAACTCCATTTTGCTCTGGAGAAAGAAACATAGCTCAGAAAATAAGTGCAGTTGTTATTTAAGTTCTCATATTGGAACTTTAAAATTTCCCTTGTAATAGCATCTGTCCTCTCCTCTACCTTTGTGTATCTAATGTACCATTCTCTGTGTAAAATTACCACACATTCAAAATGCTCAGTAAGCATATTAAAATGGTAGCTTTGGAGGGGGGAAGGGCACTGGGAGTGGAGTATGTAATAAAAGGAACCTAATTCGTTAATTAAAATTATCTTGTTGGCAATAGTATTTAACTGTGTTGCAGATTTTACTATAAACAAATAGACTTGGTTTCTAGTCTATTCAAGTCGGTATCCTAGACTATATCTTAAAGTTTTCTCAAAATTCATTATACAAAACTCTTGATGCCTACTAGATTCCTTGAAGACTATGAACTACCTGCCCGAATGAGAATCCACAATGTATTACTAGTCTTCCTGTTACTGTTCGCCCCCAAAGTAGAATAATTGATGTTGAGTTTTAACTGTGTTGTTGACACAGGTTTTGACATTTTCAAAAAATGTAAAAATATTGTTGAAATAGCTGATGTTTAGAAGTATATCCTAGGTCTGAATTTGCATTTAAATTGTATTGCTTTCTTTGTATCTATCTTATCTCCAAAGTAAGAAACAAGTATTTGTGTTGTTGCTTTTAAATTATAGCAAGCACTGTCTGGAATCTGAGTAACTATAGAACTCAGCACTTTGAAGTTGAGACTTTTGGTCGTGTGTGTATGTTCATAGGTAAACACACCACATATATTTTCAACTTTTTTTTTCTTTTTTTTGTTTTTTAAGTTTATTAATTTTGAGAGAGAGAGAGAAAGGGAGGGAGAAAAAGAATGCAAAGCAGGGTCTGCACTGTCAGCATGTAGCCTGAAGTGGGCTCGAACCTAAGAACTGTGAGATCATGACCTGAACAGAAACCAAGAGTCGGATGCTTAACCCACTGAGCCACCCAGTTGCTCCCATTATGTTCAATTTCTATGAAAGAGGCCTGGGTCAAATAAGCTGATATGAGAGATTTTGTGAAGGAAATAATATGATACCCAAATCTTTGGATCTTTATTGACTATGACTATAAACACAAGTCAAGTTACAAAGAAGATTCCCTTTAAAGCATTATATTCACAACAGTTTTGGTGTCATATTTTAATTCTTCAAAAATTGATTACTTTTTTTTTCCAGAAACATGTATGGTAACTATGACAAAGCAAAACACTGTATTCCCAGCTATTCCAAGTTATGTTTTTACCCCTTCCTCCTAAATCTGAGAAAATATATCTTCAGGCATGGAAAATGAATTATGTGCCACTATCTACTTAAGTATAAAGCACACATAACAAATTTCAAGACACTGGAAATGTCCTTAGAATTGGTTTTAGATGTCAGATTAACATTAGCCACTTTTTCAGTGTTTTTGTTGAAACCTGAAGCTTGTCTTATAGGAAATAGAAATTGAAACAGAAATTGGTGTTGCAGGAGTACAGATTGAAATTTAAATATCTCAAACTATTATATTTGAATGGCATTATGTGCCAAGAAATTGGAATTAATTTGTTGAAATTAGGATTTGAACTAAAGTAAAATAAATCCATGCTCCCTTTCATTTCTTTTCAGGAGGTAAGTATGTGGTCCAATCCTTTTATGTTCTTTTTCTCTTATTGCAACAAAAATGTAAACCATTCTACTTTCTTTTCTCCTTTCACTTCAGGTGCTAGTAATAATAGAGTGTAACACATCTGTTATTTTGTGTGTTGTGCCCTGATGCAGGTTTCATACCCAGTTTTCACCCAACCATACTGTCCAAGAAGATAGAATAAGCTGATTAGTGAGCCTGGGTAGTATTTCTGTTCTGAAGCTTAGGTGGAATTAGATCAGTCCCACACAGTGTACGTGGTCCGTGAGTAAGGAGGAGTATTTTCCTAAAATCAGAGTGCTTTTATCAGATAATGGGAGATACATGTATACTGGTCAGGCTACTTAAGAAAAGCCAGTATAGAAAAATGCACTTTTGTGGCTGATTATTTTCTTATTTAAAAAATGCTCTACAGGGGGCACGAGGGTGGCTCAGTCAGTTAAGCATCTGACTTCGGCTCAGGTCATGATCTCGTTTGTGAGTTCAAGCCCTGCTTTGGGCTCTGTGCTGACAGCTCAGAGCCTGGAGACTGCTTTGGATTCTGTGTCTTCCTCTCTCTCTGCCCCTCCCTGCTCACGCTTGCTCTCTCAAAAATAAATAAACATTAAAAAATGCTCTACAGTGCATTTCCTTTGTAGCTTGAAAGGTTACACAATCTGATTTTTGTTAATTATAAAAAAGTTAAAATTTCAAAATATTTACTAGCAGTTTTGTAAAGTATAGCTATTACAGATGTCTCTTGGGCTGCTTCAGGATAGCCTTTTACTATTCACTTGGTATTCCCTGTAATTGGTGGCCCCTGGGGTTGTAGAACACTGAGCTCTGAAGGGTTGCTATACTAGAATTAGTAACAAAAGGTGGCTTTGTGTCTACCAGTGGGAATATTTGGAGACTATTTTCTTTGTGTTTTTTTTAATTGGCTTAATTTGAACCAAATATTATATATTACTATTTCATTTTATTTAAGATTTTATTTTCGAGTAATCTCTACACCCAACATGGGGCTTGAACTCACAACCCCCAAGATCAAGAGTCGCATGCTCCTCTGACTGAGCCAGCCAGGCACTCCTATATTTCTTTAAATATTGACTGCCGTAGGAGCAGTAGCAACTAATGCAGAGGCATTTAAGGATTAGTGACCAGTGGAGTATTTGTACTATATAGCGGCTGTTGTAGGGCATGTGCTTAGTTTTAATGGAGGACATAGTTGGTACTGTGTGTCTCTAGTAGGAGTGAGCATATTTAAAGGAGAATTGCTCTTTATATATTCTCAACTGTCATTATCTTGGCATTTTTAGTCCATATTTAATTTTAATATTGTTAGAACGAAATACACTGACATTCGCTTTTTTTTTAAGTTTAATAAACTATTTTTTTAGGGCAGGTTTAGGTTCACAGCAAAGCTGAGTGGAAAGTACGGAGTTCCTCTAGACTCCCTTCCTCCATGCGTGTAAACCAACTTTAATGCTTTACTCCAACGTATTTTTATAAAAATATTTAAAAAGACAAATATTTTAAATGCTCATTTCTACAACTAAAACAATGTCGTTCTCTGTCTTCAAACTGGGAGGGGGAAAGTGTTCTAGAGCCAAGAAGCAGTCTCTGACCCTCTAACCTTGCGAGTGAGAAGTTAGGCCATGTTTTATGATCCTTTTCCAGTTGAATGTTGCTTCTCTGAAGACTACAGGGAGAATAAGGATCTAATGTAACTTGATCTGGATCATCCTGTTGTTCTGTGAATGGCAAACTGGAGTCCTGGGTTCTGGCCTAGCTCTGACTCTAGCTTGTTGTGGTCAGAGGGGTTGAATGCAGGAGACTCCAGCTCTCATCTGCCTCCAGCATTTTGTGATTCCATGATTTATTGGAATCTCTAGTGGGGAGGACATCAAATCCTGCAGGTTAGCAGCATGGAATCATGGGAAAAGCACTGTGGTGACCTGAGGTATTTATTGGTCATAAACCAGCTGAATGCCTTTTGTCCCATCACTTTACCTTTTTGGGTCTGCCCTAGTTTCAGCTGTGGAAATGTGATTGGACTTCTCTGTGTCCCTCTAAGAAAAGTTTCTTGGATCTTTCTGATAACACAGTAATCACTGTGTGGTATTGTTTGTCCCAGGAACAACTGTTCGGTGAATAAATAACTTCAAAATGGAGTGTATTGACACTGACTGTGGATCACTTTTGAGCAGATTCTTTCTGTCTTCATATGAGGAATATTCTTGCAATTAACATATTTGAAGCAAGAGTCTCTCTTCAGCTAAGCTTTTACTAGATATACATTAGGCACTTGAAAAGGAAAGGGATTATTTCCTGAATAGTAGTTTCTCTTAAACAAAAAAAAAACCACAATGTAAAATATCAATAGAAATGTACTTTTTCATAACATCACATGATTTTAAATTGTTTTTATGATTTCTTTAAATTGTGCTATTTAATTAATTAGTTAATTAAGGGAAAAAAGGGAAAGGCTAGTGCCCTTTACTTCTCAGAACAGAATATTTTCCATTTAAAATTTATGTAAATTGCAAATGACTGACTTCCTAAAACTGAATGACTTTGGACTAAATTGTTTAAGTAAATGTGACTTTCTGTATATTGCGAATTACTGCTGAAGTGAAAGCAGGTTTAAAGGAAACCTTTCTTACCTCAAAGGACAAGGTGGTTCTAAGGCTTCTCCAGTGGGTTTTTTTCACAGAACGCCTCCCTAAAGGTTCAGGCTAATTCCTGAAGTGTGTAGGGCAGGGTTTATTTGGTCTAACCTACCTAAAGTATGGCAGGTTATCCCACAGGGCTGGGATTATCCTAACCTTATATTTTCCAGCTCGGTGCTCAGTGGCTTGATAGAGCTAATGAATCTTCCCAAAGTACCTGGGGTTTCCCTGTTGGTATTCCTGATGTAGCTGCTAGCAAGCGTGTTTTTATACTCTTCCTGGAAGTGAAACTCCTTCTGCCTTAAATGTGCAATTTCCCCTGCCTGAGAAGGTCAAAGGCACATTTATGTAGTTCACAAGAGTATAAAAGAGGCATTCACTGCTTCCCTGCCAAGCCATCTGACGGGACTAATGCCTACTCATTTTCCACCTCTACTTATGGAAACTGCAGAAATTCATGGTTCCACCATGGTCTTTGAAACAACATTCTTATGGCAAATGAGTATTATAATGAAATACCCATATTATCAAATCAGCAAATGTACCTCAAAATTGGTAGGAGTAAAAAGTGGCTTCTCAGACTGTCAGAGTTAAAAGTATGTTAAAACCACCTAAATTAAAACAGAATCTACAGTGAAATCCCACTGGAAAAACTGGCAATTTACTTAGCATCCAAATGCTGAGAATATTCAAGGCAAATTTCAGTGTGTTCACAATGTAACTTTATTAAATGCTTTTCTGTCATTTAGTTTTAACTCTAGTGAGATTACAGATATTTATTGAGCATTTACTGTATGCCAAGCCCTGAGTATCTGTATCTTCTAATAATTCAAGGCAACCTTTAGAAGTGGAGGGATTGTTATCTTCATTTTGAAGGTGAGGAATGGAGGCTCAGAGAGTCCCAGGAATCGACCCACAATTGCAGGGTGGTAAATGGTAGATGCAGGGTTTGGCCCTAACTAAGGTCAGTGTGCTTTGCAGAACACCATGCTGCTAACTGTACTCTATTCTTTGAAACGATGGAGAGGGAAAAAAAAAAAAGCAAATTGCATTACTTTCTCATTTGCCCACGTTTCATGTTCCACTTTCTGATATGAGCCCTGCACTTCAGCTAGATCTGCTTCCTGTCCCTTCCAGCATGCTTCTTCCCAGTACTGAACTTTGGCTCGTCCCGTGCCTGTAACACTCCCCTCATCTGCTGTCTCCCCATATCCCAAATTGCCACACTTCAGCTTCAGGTGCCAGCTTTAGTCACTTTCCGCGTAGATTCCCTTGTGCATCCTAACTGGTTTGAATTCTTTGTTTACCATTTTGGCATGCATTTTTCTCTACTATTATTTAACGTTGTGTGTATGTGTGTGTGTGCACGCGTGTGCGTGAGAGAGAGAGAGAGAGAGAGAGATTACCCGACTAGATCATCAGTTTCTAAAAACCAGCAACTAACACACTCCTATTTGCAGTGTTAATACGTGGTAAGTCATTAATAATTTCTGAAACTATAAAAGGTTATATCATTTGTATCTGTGTGCTGTTGGCATATAGATAGATGGTAGGTAGTTTTTAAAGCATAATTTTATAATTGGTCAGTATTGAGTCCTGAAAAGGAGAGGATTTCCAAACCTTTCATCTTTTTTTTTAAAGTTTATTTATTTATTTTGAGAGAGAGACAGAGCACAAGTAGGGGAGGGGCAGAAAGAGAGGGAGAGAGAGAATCCCAAGCAGGCCCTGTACTGTCAGTGTCGAGCCCAACATCGGGTTCTATCTCACAAACTGTGAGATCATGACCTGAACTGAAATCAGGAATGGGAAGCTTAACTGACTGAACCGGCCACCCAGGTGTCCTCCAAATATTTCATCTTGCTATCATAAGAGGTCCGTGTCAAACAACGATTGCTAGAATTTTTTGTCTCTGTCTGCTAGTGTTTTCTAACAGCTTACTGGGAATTCCAAACAGATGGACAAATCTGTAATGACTTAGATATCTAGAGAACTCTTGTTTTGCCTGTATTACTATATGTAAAGTTCCTTACCCTAAAGGCCCTGGGTCATGAGGAAATGCAAGGGCCTACGTGGGAAGATGACAGAGAGGTACTTCAAATTTGCATTTTCTCTTAAGAGATTTCCATTTTCAGTATAGCTGACAGTTGTAATTTCTGTTAAAGATTGGTGCCTGGCCAAAAATGCCTGTGAAATAGCTGTGGTTTAAGCTTCAAGTATAAAGATTTTAACGAAAGTGTTGGCAATATATTGTATGAATAAAGACAGCACTTGTTAAAAAGCATATATATGTGTGTATGTGTAGATTTGTATGTATGTATGTGTGTGTGTAAGTATATATCTGCAGTTATCTTTGTCTATATGAAGATATTTTATTTCAGGAAGTGATTTAACTGGAGGTCAGACTATCAGCTTATTATTTCTAGGAAAAGCATCCTTTGGCCTATGGGTGAACCACAGTGATCTAAAGCATGGAATTCATTGCCTAAAATTGCTAAACAGCTGATGTGCATTTTCAGTACTGTACTATTGAATAATGTGTGTGACACCACTATTGAGGAGATTGGGTGAAGACCTTAGGCACACACAGGACAGGGAAGGCTTTTGTTAAATCAGTGAGAATCTTTTATTTATTTATTTTTAAATTTTTTTTATATGTTTATTCCTTTAGAGAGAGAGAGAGAGAGAGAGAGAGAGATCATGAGTGGGGAAGGGGCAGAGAGAGAGGGAGACACAGAATCTGAAGCAGGCTCCAGGCTCTGAGCTGTGAGCACAGAGCCTGATGTGGGGCTCAAACCCACAAACTTCGAGGTCATGACCTGAGCAGAAGTCAGATGCTTAACCAACTGAGCCACCCAGGCACCCCAGTGAGAATCTTTTAGACTACAAATAATGATATATTACACAGAAGTAATAGCTTGGAGTTTGTATTTAAGTTTTATTTGTAAGCATGTAGTATATAAAAGAGTGAATTGAGGAAAATATAAGAATTGTACTCATGTAAAGAAGTAGTTTTAAGACAGAAAAAAATCTTTTAAGAAAACCTACATCATAACCTATGGGGAGTGGAATACATGTTGCTGGGGAAATGGAGGAAAGCAGTGAAAGATTTAGCAAAAGAGTGAGTATTAAGACTATTATTTGTGACTTGGACTTGTTTTGGCTTTCAGAGGTCATGCTGACTCTCTCAGATTAGAAATACAGTCTCAAAGCATAAACATTGGAAATAATAATTTTCAAATGTGCTTTCTTGGGTTCTCCATTTTGTTTTCTTCAGGTGTAAAACCAAGAGTATTCTATTTTTCAGGAGAATGAGGAAAAATCTATTTCCTTTTCAATTAGTTTGGCTATTTTTGTTGTTGTTGTTTATGGTACCATAAATGGAGAGACATCTGTACCATGCATTGTATCATGACTAACAAATTTTTTTTCATTTGAATGTAATTGTTCTTTAGCAAATAATTGCAGTCCAGAATGACTTTTATTGAGCTTGATTGAATTAAGGTTATGTATGAAAATGAGTTAGTTAAAGCTTAATCTATTATCCAGAGAATTGATGAAAACATCAGAAAAGCAGTCATTCGTGGGGATTAAATATTCTTCCATATAAGTGGGCAACATGGTTACCTTGGAGTCTCTTCTGAACTGACGGGGTAGTAATGACATCAGGGTGCAAAACACCCAGTGTTGGCATAGAAGGGGATTTTACCATGATGTGCCTTTGAATGTTATACTGTACATTAACACTAATTGGGAGTCTGTCTCATTGTAAGCAGTGGCACCTCACCTTATTTTAGTATAATAAGCTTTTCAAAACATAGCACCCCAAGGGGCAGTGTGTAAGCCGTGCCAGAAAGCCAGTTGCTTTGGGATCTTTCAGTGGTTGCTGAGGCCCATTCTTTAAGATAGGTTTTTCAAATGCCAAGTCAGATGCCCAATTTGCAGTAAGAGGTAAATAATAGATATTTAATAGATAGTTCTCCCACCTGCCATGAAGTTTCTCAGAGGGAATCCTGAGCTGTGCCTGATCAGTCCTGCTAGGTATGCATCCCCTGGGTGTGGCGGGGTCACTGGTAGGAAACAGGTCTTGAAAAGGAGAAGAGAACAGATTCTTAACGAGGCAGTGTGAGCTAAGGATGAGAGTGAAGGTTGAGAAGAAGCCAAAGTGGAACTCAGAAAACACAGGCATGAGCTGGCTGAGGTGAAAATCTGCCCTGGCTGTGGAAGAAGGGCACCTTCAAGCCCCCAATCTGTAGGGTTGTGTTCGCACCTTGGGCATTTCCCCCTGCTTGCCCCGCTCTGTCCTCTGACACCTCACACAGCCACCCATTTCCATCACATGATAACACTTTGTGAAGTATTTGTAACTTTAAATGCAGAGCAGCTTATGCTGAAACTGCTTTTTCTGAAGCTACTCATGTGGGCATTTGTAAGAACCAGATAAAATCTGGAGTCTCTAAGGTTGGCTATCAGAGAACTCAAAGGGAGTCTGTCTCAGTCAGAATCTTCAGCCTTGAAATTGACCTCTACTTCATGGCTGATTCCCTGGCTTCTCTCTCCCAGTCAGTTAAGTCCAACAAGATTTCTCTGTTACCCTAAGAGTTTTAAAACCCCTACTGGCCACAGCATAGTCTGCCTCCTTACTGTCCCTCCCCACTTATCCACAGATAGTTGCATCACAGTGGATAAATTATTGAATAATCATCAAAATAAGGTGTAACTAGAGTCCATTTTTTGATATGTATATGTGTATTTGATTATATAAACAAACACATCGACAAGGGTACCCAAAGATTAGGGAAAGTTTATTTTTCGGCTCCTAAAAGAAGTTATGTGTATAGGATATATTAACATATTTTATTTCTCACATAGCATGTGCCCACTTCTTAAACCAAAAAGAACACAAATCTTTAAACCAAAATAAGAATTAAATCCACACTGTTAATTAATGTTGGACCCTCCTTTCCCATTTTTGACAGTATAATTTTTTTTCATTTATACCAATTTATTTACCTAACAGTTTTTTATAATTATTTATTAACGATTTTTACCTATTTTTTACAGTGTTTTTCTTTTCTTTCTTTTTTTTTTTTAACAGTGTTTATTTTAATGTTTCTTTTCTATATTGACTTTTGGATTTATATGAAAAAAATTAGGTGATTAAATATATGAGATAATGAATTTTTTTTAAATAGTATTTTTAATAATGTCAGTTGTCTATTTTATGATAGCTAAGAAGAGACTTCTACATCACTACTTGGTTTTTGGAATTGTACACTTAGTAAAAACACAGTCATTTTATTTGAAAGTATTCATATGGGTCCTTTGTAGTTTGCTTCAAAGATCTGGATTTATCATTTCATCCATACTCTTGTTTTAAAAAATATGGGTGTATGAGTAGTAACTTGTATGAAGCCACATGAGACCATTTAATATTTTGTTCGTTGTTTGCAGCTGTTTTCTTCAATAGCACTGGGTGGTAACTGAATTGTCTTAAGTCTAGATAGGATTACTCAGATGAATCATTACATATTTTTGATATTTAATGTAAGTGCTTCCATGTCATAGTGGCTGATTCAGTAAAAGGCTTGAGTTATGTCACAAAATGACTAATAATATTGATAGAGCTGTAAGCCAGTACATGATATCCAGTTTCTAGAGTACGGAGTAGCCTGCTGATTGTAAAGAAATACAACCGGCAAAGGGGTGGGAAATTCTGTCTTAGTTGAATGTGAATTTAGTATTACCATTAGAGCATCCTAGCAACTAAATAAATGTATCTCACCTAGAAACTGAAATAACTGAATTCTTAAAAGTGATACAACTTAGTTATATGTCTATATTTGCAGTATTATTAATGTCAAATGTTCCATTTAGTTTTTGTGGACAACCTTTCGCTGATTTTGATCCTCTTTCCTATGTTTACTTCATCACTTTTAGCTAGAAAGTAATTTTTTTGGTAACATTTTTTTCTCTGTGGATGTCTCCCCTTACTCCTCACCTTAAAAAAAAAAAAAAAACAAAAAACAAGATAAAACAAAACTGTGTTGCTTCACTCATCTTTAAAACATTTTTTTTAAATTTTTTTTTTTTTTAACATTTATTTATTTTTGAGACAGAGAGAGACAGAGCATGAACGGGGGAGGGTCAGAGAGAGAGGGAGACACAGAATCTGAAACGGGCTCCAGGCTCTGAGCAGTCAGCACAGAGCCTGACGCGGGGCTCGAACTCACTGACCGCGAGATCGTGACCTGAGCCGAAGTCGGACGCTCAACCGACTGAGCCACCCAGGCGCCCCTCATCTTTAAAACATTTGAAAGAAAAATGATAAGATTAATACCTGAACCACAGTTTATCTGGTTTGATTGGACCAGTCATTTAAAATAACTTGAATCTAGTTAGAATGTCCGTTTAATGTCTTGTTTTTCCAGTGGATTTGTGTGTAATTCTACACTTGATTTTAGCCAAAAGCCTGACAAGTTATTGCCTATCTATAACTTCAATCTCAGAATTTCCGTTGAATAATTTTAGTGACTGTCTTTTTTGTTAAATTAAAATTGACCATAAACATTTTAGGCCACTTTCTCTAAATCGTGTTAGCAAAGGAATTTTTATTAATATGCCTGTTTTGGTTGTTTGGCCATTACTCATTTTGGGGGTATAATTTTGCTAAAGGACAAGAAGTGTCAGCTTTTTTTAAAGTCCTTCACGGCTCACCATTTGCTTTTGGTCTTTCACAGAATCCTGCTGCATCACAGAAGCTGGAAATTCTGATGTTCCATTCAAATCACAATGGAAAGTCTTGACTTGACCGGTAAGAGCAGCATCACAGGTGCATCATACTTAGCTGGAAGCAGTGAAGCCGGCAAGAACTATGTGCTGTCCAAGCTGGTCTCCGCTTTTTCCTATCTGATATGTTCACCTTCCATAGTGATCAGGGAAGGGTGATACCTTTGTGTGGTTTTTGTCTTTTTTAGTGAATCACTTTTTCTTAAAGTGACATTTTAATCTCCATCATCAAGTAAGTTAAATTTTCCTTTAAAATCATGAATTTAAAAAAATTATGTCAAAATCTCTGATTAGTTTCCCCACGGTAATGACCTGTTGGTGGAACGTCCAATTTATTCAAGTCCTGAATATGTAGAGGTTATGTACCTAAATAAGTATTAAATGGGTCTAGTCTCCATAAGTTATTTTTGTTTGCACTGCCTTTGGCTTTAACTGAAAAATGAATTTGTATCAGAGCATTATGGAGTATTTTTTTAATCTGCTAAAAATAATAGAGGCAGGTGTAGCAGCATTATGAAACTGTTTGAATATGAAAACCACACAGTGAAGAAAAACTTGAGATTGTAAAATATATATGTGACAAATTATATCAAACTCTAAAACTCACAGATACTATAACTCTGTCCTCTTGTATATAAGTTACTTTCAGAGGAGAAGAGTTTTTTTTTTAAATAGTTTTAAGATATGGCAATAGTATTTTAAGATTAATCTTAATGGCTACTTAAATGCATAGAGTTGTCTCTTTCTGCGACTCGAAGGTGTGATTGCTGATGTCTGAACACTTTGTGGTGAACTGATGCTTTAAAGACAGGAATTTGATGTAAATTAAGATGAACAAATCTAGTAGATATTGTTTAGTTGTAGTTTTTAGGGTTTATTTTATGAACTTATTCGTTAATTTTCTGATTAATAGAAAATTAATCTTAAATCTTTTCCTGTTTTTAATTATTTTGATTTGTTAGCTTTTCAAATCTGTCTAGAATATCTGTGGCTACCTTCATGTTTTAGTAAGTATATGATTGAATATTGCTTTTATGACGTGGGTATAAATGTAAGGCTTCTGAGCCCTTCTGCTGAATGTCATTGTCTAAGATTGTACATACAGTAACCCATGTACACCTTAGCTTGAATGTCTATTTACTTGGATATTTAAACGCCAGCAAAATCTTAAATGCCACTGAGAAGTTGGGACTTGGTTATCATTTTTCCTCCTTTTTGTGCTATCCTTGGAGGCACAATTAAGTTTCAAATACAGATTCTGGATTTAAGACTGCCAGTTTAGTGCACAGTTGATTTTGGTTTTACTGGGTCAGCAGAATAGACTATAGATATTTGAATATTGATACTGAAATTTTAAATTTGTTCTTCTCCATTGTTAATCCTGAAGGGAGTTGAATATAGTGAGGCCTAAAGAAAATTAAATTTGTGGCAATATTCTGAATTTGCTAAATATGAATACATATCTAGAAAGTAAAGCTGGAAACTTTATCTGATCTGTTCAGGAAACTAAGTTGTTCATCAGCATTAGTATGGTGGTCTTGACTTAAGTAGCCCTCTGATCTGTGATTTCTGAATGTTAATCAGATAATTTCAATAAAATGTTTTTTATTGACTATAAGAAACTGACATAAATTCAAATTGCTGATAAAATTTAAGAAGCCTAATTGAAGATGACTAACACTATATACTTCTAGCTTACATTTATGATCATCTTAAATACAGTATTAACTAAGAAACAGAAAAGATGCCGTGTGAAACCAAGAGTAATTTAGGAAGCAGATCCTGGAAGATGTTACATGGCAAAAAGATGCTAGAGTCCAATAAATGTAGGAAACATGATGTATCATTCAGTTTAGGCAAAGTTATGTTTCATTATCCAAAGAATTCCCAAATCTGAGTGGTTTATAGCAGTAAAAATTTATTTCTCACTCTTGTTCATGTTCTTGATGAATCAGCTGCCACTGTGCTCAATGTCCTCTTTGTCCCTGGACCAAACCTAAAGAAGCAACCTTTCTGGGATACAGAACTTTCTTTCTTTTCTTTCCTTTTCTTTTCCTTCTCCTTCATTTATTTATTTATTTTGAGAGAGAGAGCACGAGCAGGGAAGGGGCAGAGAGAGAGAGAGAGAGAAAATCCCAAGCAGTCTCTGTGCTGTCAGCCTGGAGCCCAAGGTGGGGCTCAAACTCATGAACCGTGAGATCATGACTTGAGCCGAAATCAAGAGTCAGACACTTAACCGACAGAGCCACCCAGGTGCCCCTGGGATGCATAACTCTTAAAGTGGAAGAAAAAAAAGGAATGATAGTGGAAACGTGAAAAACTGTTGGTTGTAAGTGGTACATGTCACTACCTCTCATTTCATTACCAGAACATGTCTCATGGTCAAGGAAAGGCTGATTGGGATGCACAGTGCATATTTTACCTGTAATATCTGAACCTATGGCTCTTTTGGAGAGACAGAGTGCATGCAGTATTTTAAGCTTCCAAATGTCCATTCGTTCTTTATAATGAATCTCTTTAACATGTAAAATTATTTGACCACGAATCCCTTCATTTTTATTAATCCAAAAAGAATA
This sequence comes from Panthera onca, assembly GCF_046562875.1. Taxonomy (NCBI): domain Eukaryota; kingdom Metazoa; phylum Chordata; class Mammalia; order Carnivora; family Felidae; genus Panthera; species Panthera onca. The sequence continues at coordinate 54,532,846 of NC_138347.1, forward strand.
CAGTGAACTATGGTACCCTCTCTGTGACAAGTTCTAAGGAGTTTATTGATGTTTCAAGCGTTGGAACTTGTCCCATCATAGAGTAAGGGGTTCTAGTATATTTAATAGACTTACTTGTATTGATCTCTACCTTGTAGGACTGTGAGAGTTAAAAGAAGTATGTCAAGTGCCTGATGTAGCACCTGGCACATAGGAAGCACTCAAGAAATGGTAGTTAAAAAAAGAAAATTGTGGTCAGAGTTTAAGAATCTTGAATGCACTGTAAAATACCTTTCACAGACATCTGACAGTGTATGTATATGTAAAATGTGTGTATATTTATATATAAACACAGAAGCATACCTCCAACGTGTTTTAATATATTGTCCTTAATGTGTAAGAACCTATATATTCTCCTACAGTTCTACTGAAAGTACAGGGTGGTTTTGGCTTTATTACTATTATTTTTTGAAGTTCATTTATTTTGAGAGAGAGAGAGCAAGTGTGTGAGGCGGGGAGGGGCAGAGAGAGGAAGAAAGAGAACATCCTAAGCAGGCTCTGTGCTATCAGTGTGGAGCCTGACCTGGGGCTTGATATCAGGACCATGAGATCACGACCTGAACTGATGTCAGGAGTCAGACACTTAACCTACTGAGCCATCCATGTGTCCCAGAGTGGCTTTATTCTTAACAGCAAGAGAAAGAGTAAATCCTGCAGAAATATTAGCCCACCCTATGATCTAATAATTCACTTCTTACACTGAAAATACAGGAGTTTTAAGGACAGTGTGACTGCCAAATGTAGATATGTGCCCTTCGCTCTGAATAGTAATAAGGTCTGGATTAAATCACATTTGATGAAATCTTGATGCAAGGTACAAGAACAGGAGAGAGTTCCAATGAAATTTTCTTTACCATGTAGAGTAAATGCCATTTGGTTTCAAAAGAATCAACATTTCTATTAAGATTTTATGTAACAGTTTTCCTCTTTTTGTTTCAGTGGAAAAATGTATTTTTATTAAAACATGGGGACAGCACCCAAGGGCAGAGAGAGCTTCCTGTTACTATTTTCTAATGAGGGTTAAATTATTTAGACTCCTTCAAGACCTTCTCTATTGATATTATCCCCTCCTACTCTCAGAATCAGGTACACCATAGTTGATACCTCTTATGGGTCAAAGCTGCATGCTGTCTCTAAAATGACAGTTTCATTTGTTTAATTTAGGAAAACATGTAAAATAATTTGAGGGAGTAAATTGCTCTTCAAATTGTTCCAAATTCTTCACTTTATAAATGGGTTGTCTTTTTTTTTTTTTTTTTTTGTCGTTTTAATTTAGAGGGAGAGTGTGTGCATGCAGGTGGGGAGAGGGGTAGAAGGAGAGAGAGATAGAATACTAAGTAGGCTCCCCACTTGGCACAGTGCCTAACATGGGGCTCCATCCCACGACTCTAGGATCATGACCTGAGCTGAAATCAAGAGTGGACACTCAGTTGACTGAACCACCCACGTGCCTGTATAAATGGATCATCATTGTAACTGTCAGTTATTTGACTGGATTATCAGTAAAAACTACCTAAAAACTGTAAGCTCTTTAGTTTTAGAGATGATCTAGTCTTCTTGTGCTGCCATAATAAAATACCACAGACTGGGTGGTCAAACAACAGGGATTTATTTTCTCACAGTTCTGTGGTCTAAAGTCCATCATGAACAGGATACAGGCAAATTCTGTTTTTGCTGAGGTCTCCCTTCCTGGCTTGTAGACGGCCACCTTCTTGCTGTGTACTCACATGGACTTTTCTCTGTGTGTATGGAGTAGCAAGCTCTGGGGTCTCTTCCTCTTCTTAACAGGACACTAGTTCTGTTGGATAGTGGTCCTACTCTATGATCTTACTTGACCTTTACCTACTTTTCAGGCCTATCTCCAAGTACAGTCACATTAGGATGTGGGGCTTTACCCTCTGAATTTGAGGGCTATTAAGTCAATTCATAGCAGAAGTAATCACGTTTTTGTACCGAAAAGTGAAGTGAACGTTAAAAAAAATACTTTCTATGAATCTATAAACAAGAAAACCTCACTTATTACAGTTTAAAATTCTAAAAATATCATTGTATCTTTGAGGTGGGAGACATTTGGAATCACTGAATTCATATTTCTTCCACTTTGAAGTCACCATGCATGAAAATGAGTTTCTTACAAGTGAAAGAATCAAGTGTAAGAACTGAAAATCAGAGTGATTTGTGTAATGGAGGAATTACATCATTGAAAAGTTGATTTCCATGTGTATTCATTGGTTATAGGAATAGAATATATTTGAAAATTAGTATGAAGAGTAACTCAATTACTCTTTTGGGTTATACCTATTTCTGTTTACTATAATCAAGCCAATTCACATTTTTCTAGGCAGTGTTCTTTTACTTTGAGTTGTTTGTGAACTCAAACAGGGAAATGGCATGTAGAGTTGTCCTTTGAATAACGCCATTATTAGGAGCGCCAACCAATTGCAGGTTGAAAATCTGCGTGTAACTTTTGACTCCACAAAAACTTGCCTACTAACAGCCCACTGTTGACCAGAAACTTAACCTGTAACATAAAGTCAATTAACACACATTTTGTGTGTTTTATGTATTATATGCCATAATAAATTTTAATTTATTAAAATTTAATAATAAGTATATTAATAAATTATTATATGCCATAATAAAGCAAGCTAGTGAAAAGAAAATGTTATTAGGAAAATCATAAGGGAGAGAAAATATATTTCCAGTACTGCACTGTATTTATCAAAACAATTTTGTGTATATGTGGACGCACATATTGATCAGGAGTTAGCTATACTTAAGATTTTGGCAAATGGAAAGAAAAGATTGTGTATTTAAAGTAATGCCAACAGAAGTCAAGAAGTCCTAAATCTGTTATGTCTACCTGTTATATCTACCTGTTTACCTCCCTCACTCCCTTTTTTATCCCTTTTTTTCCTTCTTCTTCTCTCCTTTCCTCTGATATCAGCTCATAAGTCAGGTAATGATTGCTAGGATTTCTCAAATAATAGCCTAAATATAATTCATTGACCATCTGTGTAGTACTTCTTTCTTTCTATATGTAGTGTATCTTTTCTATTAGATAAATCAATTGGTGGATGTTTGAGATTCGTTATGGGTTAATAGTACATTTACTTGTTGGATATTGATATAGACTCCATCTAAGTCTCTTAGTTTTATCTTTGAATTATTGTAAGTGTACCTATTGTATCTCTTGAATAATTTCAGTTTCTGATGATTTGATGCCTATCTAAAACAAAATTTAATCAAAAGAAACAAAATTCGGAGACTTAAACATCTTCGTGTAAAAATAATTTTAAATTGATTTATAAAATTTATCATCTCACCTTGTGTATTTATAGATTAAAGGATAAGCCATTGAGCAGTGGTCTAATTTTGTGGATGTTAGTTTAATTGGTTGAAAGGTATTTTAACTCTTATTTACTTTTTATTAAGGTTGTTTTTTTTTTAATGTTTGTTTTTGAGAGAGACAGAGCGTGAGCAGGGGAGGGGTGGAGACACACACACACACACACACACACACACACACACACACAGAATCAGAAACAGGTTCCAGGCTTCAAGCTGTCAGCACAGAGCCTGACGCGGGGCTCAAACTCATGAACCGTGAGATCATGACTTGAGTCGAAGTTGGACATTCAACTGACTGAGCCATCCAGGTGCCCCATTTTTTTAAAGTTTTTAAAAAATGTTTGTTTATGAGAAGACTACATGGCACATGTGCAAGTAAGCAGGGGAGAGGCAGAAAGAGGGAGAGAAAGAATCACAAGTAGGCTCCGTACTGTCAGCACAGAGCCCAACTTGGGGCTTGATCTCATGAATATGAGATCATGACATGAGCAGAAATCAAGGTTTAGATGCTTAACTGACTGACCTTCCAGGTGCCCCTTGATTCTTATCTACTTTTGATTTCAATTTCACTCTAAAACTATTTACAAGAATGACTCAAACTCAAAAGCTTTGTATACAGTACATTTTAGTAGAATATTTCTTCTGAACAATAAAATTAGTCTACTGATTATGGTATTTACTAGTTAAGGACAGTATAAATTCAGGCATGACTTCATTCCATGCATTAATACTTCCCTGAAATGTCAGGAATAAATTAAATTTTTATTTTTTTAATTTAATTTTTGTTTGTTTTAGAGAGAGAAGGTGGGGAAAAGAGGGGCAGAGGGAGGGGGAGAGAGAGAGAGAGAGAGAGAGAGAGAGAGAGAGAGAGAGAGAGAAAATCCCAAGCAGGCTCCATGCCTTGTGGGGATGAATCCCCATGATCCTAGGATCATGACCTGAGCCAAAATCAAGAGGCTGATGCTCAACCAACTAAGCCACCCAGACACCCCTAAATTAAGTATTTTTATCCTGACATTGGTATTCCCTTTGATCTCTATTATAGAGAAGTGTGTTTTCCCAGGAAAATAAATGGATCTAATGGTGCCAAATTTCTCATAACATACTTGTCAAAATTTCCGTGTATTTTAGTGTAAAATATATACTGCATTTACTGGATATTCTGTACGTACACATTTAAGTGTAAGTAGTAAGTATGTATGAGTGTATGCATATAGTTTCTTCATATAACCTCTTCAAGAAACTAAGGAACTTAGTTTTACATTGGAGTCTTTTTGTTCATGGCTGCATCCCCCAAATCTGGAAACAGTGTTTGGCATATGGAAGTTGTTTTGTTTAGTAAACATTTGATAAAGTAGTATTACCAGAATTCATGTTTTGTTGACCCTATATTCATTGAACTTGGTGTTAATATGCATCCCCTGGTCTACCTGCAGATAATTATTTTTCCCAGTCTGGATTGAGGGAGAATTAAGCCATTCTTCAAAAGTAAAAGTCTCTCTGTGCTTTTCAGTTGGCAGTTAGTCCTATAATCAATAAATGTTAAAAGGGCTGAAGAACTTAAAATGAGCAGCAGAAAGTTTCTGGGTGCCTATTGACTCCTTTATAGCATGCATTGAGTCAACAAGGGTTTATTAAGACCTTTACCAAGTACTTCCCTAACAGTCAATCAGCAGCCCTGCGAGTGGAATGCATGTGAATGTCTGAGATTTAGAGGAGGGAAGTTGGTTCAACGGGGCTTGAAGAGATGCTGTGTGTATGGTACCTGGATTCAGTTAATACATACCAAAAATGTAAGCTGAAGTCCACAGTTAGGTGTTTTATTCTTGCAGGGTGGGGGGAGGGCAGTGGTGGTGTTTATCTTTAGGGCATTTCTGTATTTGAATTAATCTGTGAAGATGATGGATAAGAATGTTGTGTCTTGGTTTTATATAGACTTGTACAATTTGCTTAGTTTAGTTTGCAGTTGTTCTGCCTCTGCCATTACTATTCTTAAAAAGCAGCTAAATCATGTAACTATTTCAGTGTTCCTTAACATTTACTGTAAGACCATTTATTATCAAGTGTCTCTTCATGGCCGAAGTGGTCCACTTCAGGTGATGTTTTAAGGCACTAAACATTGCCATTAGGCACTTACAGTGCACAGATTTCTTGAGAGAGCCAGCTGCACGGGGAGGAAGTGGCTCTAAAGAAGGCTTAAATAATAAAAGGCTACCGTTTATCTGATGAACACTGTCCTAAAACATTCTCAGTTCTGCCACACTAATTCCAATGAAGAATTGCCAGATTAGAGAGACACTGAAACCTACAAAATGTGAGGTGCATGCATGCACAGAGTCGTGTATGTCCTTCTGTCCATCCAGGCACCACCTGGATGGACACATACATGAAACTCTGAACCATGCCCTCAAAATAGTTTTGAATACCTACTGTGTTTTCAGCATTATTAGAGTTCCCAAGTCTTCACATTAGGTACATGATAATGTAAAAGAGACAATGGTAAAGTTTGAAATCAGTAGCCGCAGACCATCTCCTTGTGAAATAACAAAGCTCTTGCTGTAGCAGTGGTTTTGTCTCGCTGTTTGAGGAAGCATATGACTCATCGTTCAATTCATTTGGTGATGTGAACCCTTTTTAAAGGAATGATAGCTTTCAGGTTTGAAACGTTAGTTGTTTCTCTTAAAATGGTAGGTGTTGCCTTTAGTAGTCACTGAAGAGTTTCGCTTTTTAGAGAACATAAAATAAATCTCTCTAATAAGGCTTTTATAATCTATCTTGTTGATGGTAAAGGTGTACCAGTTTTGTCTCTTTTTATGAGTTTTAATCATCACAATCCTAGAATTTTTTATGGATTATTTCTATTGTAATAAAATATTTCATACATTAGAATTTATAATGTGCCTAAGAAAAAAATACTCTAGAAGTTTTACTTCATATTGCTTATACACATTCTTATTCTTGCCTCTAGATTGTCAACTGCATAAATACTCACTATTGCTTCCTGGAGATTAATATGGATAGGCAAAAACTTAAAGGTTTTCTTTTTTCAACGTTTTTTTTTTTTTTTTTTTTTTTTTTAATTTATTTTTGGGACAGAGAGAGACATAGCATGAATGGGGGAGGGGCAGAGAGAGAGGGAGACACAGAATCGGAAACAGGCTCCAGGCTCCGAGCCATCAGCCCAGAGCCTGACGCGGGGCTCGAACTCACGGACCGCGAGATCGTGACCTGGCTGAAGTCGGACGCTTAACCGACTGCGCCACCCAGGCGCCCCTTAAAGGTTTTCTTATGGAAGACAGATTTAAATGTGTCACTTTTGTTTGTTTGAGCTGTAGCTTGATCCTTAGAAACGAGGGCTGTGGATTCAGATGGACTCAAGACTAACCTGACTCTGCTTTTACTGTGATTGGGTTGTGGGAAAGTTACCTAGGTTCATCTGTGAAATGGAGTGAATACTGATCTATAAGGTTGTTGTGAGGATTAAAAATGCCAGAAGATGCAATGCCAATCCAGAACTTGACAGGCACTGTTGAGAAAATGTGTTTGTTCTCAAAATGGACAGTAAGTAAAAAGTGGAATTTGACTTTTTTGGCTTCTTAACCATTCCTTGAAATTGAATTTCAGGCATTTTATTGTCTCCATTCACAATAAAAGAAATGTCCAGCTTCATCGTGTACGCATCTTTATTCCATTGGAAGTCTTTATTGAATACAGGATGGACTTGATTTGAATCATTAGGAAAGAATAATGTTTGTGCTTTATATGGTTAGATACTTTAAAATATTTTCTACACAGTCATATGTGATAGAGGTTTGATTTTTAGATTTCCCCCAGTTTTTTTTGCAATTTATTAAAACCTAATCAAAACTCAAGCATATGAAAATATTGATGTCATCTATCATTAAGTGGATTGTAGTTACTTTAGGATTATTATTACTTTATATTCTTGGTATTAACAATTATTACCTGAAATAAATTATTTAAGTATTACAGTAAAGTTTTATAAACTTTTTTTTTTCAAATACTATTTTAGCAAGACAACGAAATGTATTATGAATTCTTAATGGCTTTTATTTTTTTTTTTTTTTTTAAATTTTTTTTTCAACGTTTTTTATTTATTTTGGGACAGAGAGAGACAGAGCATGAACGGGGAAGGGTCAGAGAGAGAGGGAGACACAGAATCGGAAACAGGCTCCAGGCTCCGAGCCATCAGCCCAGAGCCTGATGCGGGGCTCGAACTCACAGACCGCGAGATCGTGACCTGGCTGAAGTCGGACGCTTAACCGACTGCGCCACCCAGGCGCCCCTCTTAATGGCTTTTAAAGTATGACAGCCATTTCATAAATTGATTCTCTGAACCTGATAACTATAAAACATTTTAAAAATTTAAATACCTAATTCAGTCATGAGTTAACTCTGCTAGTTAATTCATAAATTAGAGAAGCAAAATTTCCCTTCATTTTTAGGTCACTGGTTTAACATTTCACAATTAATTGATCCAAGAGAAGCAAGTATTTTTCTACATTTGCAGAAAGTGCTAACTCTGTGAAAGTACTTACTTCATAATAATTTTCATGCACATGAGCATGAACTAATACAACTTGGTCTTTGTCACTAATATCAGTAGGTATACTAATTAATTTTGAATATAATTGACATATTTATTAATTTTGAATATTTCTGTAATTGATATATCTAAGCTTGTTTTGAAGATAATTTAGTATCTGTGAAAATACCTGATTCCTTCTAAAAGCTGTTCTGTAAGCTAACATGAATGTGTTAGGTGTTTGTGGTCTTTTTATAGCAATTTTGCCTTTTCCTAGTTGATTATGTGTACATTCTAACCATAAAAACCATGAATTTTATAGACTTATTATATACTTTTCCAATTATTAGTGTATATTAAAATTCTAAACCTTTCTAGCCCATCTATGAGCATGTTTGCATTCTTCAGCTCTGTCTTATTTCTTTAATTTTTTTAAAAGTATATTTATTTTTGAGAGAGAGAAAGAGAGAGAGAGAAGCAGGGGGAGAGGGGAAAGAGAGAGAATCCCAAGCAGGCTCCACACTGTCCACGCAGAGCCCAATACAGGACTCAAACTCATGAACTGTGAGATCATGACCTGAGCCGAAACCCAAGAGTCAGACGCTTAACCAACTGAGCCACGCAGATGCCCTGTTTTGTTTCTTTTTAGAGCCTGAACGGTCTTCAGTAATTTTACTGGAAAAAATGTTTTGTGTAAAAGATAAAGTAATATATTTTCTGTTCCTCTGTTTGTTTAATAAATATTTAGTGCTACGTGGAACTATTTAGTATTTAGGAACTACTACGTGCAAGTTATTGTTTTAGACAATGTCAGAGTTACAATATGATAATAGGGGAAATCTAAGCAGGAAAGAGAGACAGACCTCATTAAGAATTGAGGAAGGTCTTAAATCTCAGGTAGAAAAACTAAGTAAGACTACCTACAGGGGAAAATACTAAAGTCTGGACAAAGCTAATAGACCCCTTTTGCCATTTGGGATGGGCTGTGTATAAAGGTAAAATGGAAAACCTAGAAAAGCCAAATGTAAGAGAACCTTGAATGTCAGGGTAAGTTTACTGTTTTTTCTCCTTAAAAGCAAATGGGCCACTGGAAAATTTTGAGCAGGTGATATTTAAAAGGGATGGATTGGAAGGGAAAAGAGGTAGGCATTGGAAAGATTGGTTTAAGGGACTTAGCAAATCCTAGGTAAGAAGAAGTTGTTCTTCTGATAGGGTTTGCATGTTGTAAATGGAACCACTGTGAGAGACATGAAGGTTATACCCTGTCTGGATGTAGTTCAAAATGTTAAATTGAGATATTCAACTCACAAAATCAAATAAGTCTTTTTTCCAATTTGCAGGGCAAATATTAATAGATACTCAGTTTTAAGGATTCCTTCAATGAAGATTTTCTCAAACGCTTGGTACCAACTATTCAGCTTGTGTATGTGTGTCTGTGTGTATTTCATGCTTATAAATTCAGCTTTCACTGTGTTTCTCAAAGAATACACATCCTGTCTTGTCGCTTCAACCAAATTACTAATCCGTAGGATTTGGCAACAGACAGTACCTGTGCTGAGGCTGCAGAGGGTATCATAAAAGGGAAGGAAGCAGTGGGGGTGTTGAGATAGGTTTTTAATTTAAGCGTGGGTGTTCAGACAGTACTGCTACCAGGAGAGAGATGGTGGTAGAAACTGATTTGGGGAAGGGGGTGGGTACAGTGTAGAATGGATTGGATTTGAAATGCAGAGAGGATATCCATGGGATTATGTATAGGATGTAGTTATAAATTGGTAAGAGTTTGGGAGAGAGTCAAGCTAAAGATAAATGTAGCTTAGGAGAGGTAGAGCTTGAAACTTTGAGTATTGGTGAAAGTAGGAAATATGGCTGGTTAAGACAGAACGTTGGAAAACACCCACCTATTCTCTGTTAAGAGAAGTCTAAAGGAAAGAAAAGGAATCAGATCTGTGGTGGGAAAAGCAAGAGAGTATAGTACCAAAGAAGATGGGGAAGAGTTTTCAACAAAAATGTTGAAAAATGTAGAACACTAACTGCCCCAGTGTTTGGTTTAGGGTGATTCAGGAGCCCTTTGGGGAAAGCAGTTTTTGTAGATTGGTCAAGGCAGCAGAAGCCACTTGTATAGTGTTTCCAGTATTCCCTGTTTTACATGTTCTTGATTGTCTTTTTAGCTGAAACTGTATGTTGAGCCACTGTTTTCATGGAGTAATCTATAATGACTTACAGTTCTGTTCCCTGGGAGTATGGAACTCCTCTTCTGTAAATGTAGTTTTAATATTCTTTCCTTTAAATATGTTGCCTTAGACTATTTCAAACCAAAACTTATCCAGGTGCTAATATCATTTCCTCAAATGCACTGAAGTGACTTTCTTTAAAATATCAGCAAACTACTTTATAAATGCCTCTCCTGTAGGACTTATATTATAATTGACATTACAGAGGGATGAATAATGAATTCCCTGTCATTGCCAGCTCTTCTTTTACACTAAGTACAGTGATGCTTTAAATAAGGCCCACCGGTTTAATAAAGATCCTCTCGAAAGCTCTTCAGAGTAGTAGGCCACCTGCATATGAAATTTCTAGGTTAGAATCTGATACGTAACCACTTTTGTTTCCATCTGCAGAAAATAGACTCACCCTAATTGCCAGTAATGATTCAATGATGAAAACTCCACTTGTCATCATTTGCATTTTTCCTTCTGTTGTGTGTGTGTGTGTGAGAGAGAGAATATAGTTTTTCTAGTCTTCACAGTGACTCTAGACATGTGTAGTTATCATTATTCCTATTTTCTGTAGGAGGGAACTGAGGCTTAGAATCTTGAAATTGTCTGAGCTTTTTGGCTAATTAAAAACAGAGCCAAGATTCAAATCAGCATTTTCTGACTTTCAAGACCATGTTCTCTACGTGGCCCATGCAGTGTTGTGAATTACTTGAAAGTTGAGCTATATGTAACACCCTTGATGGCAACAATTCATTCTGGTGTGGGGGCTCAACTTCTCATTATTTTCTTAGCCTTTTCCTCCAAGTAGGGAAGAAGAGATCACTTTCATTTGCTTGAACATATTGCCATTTGCCATTATTGGTTATCAGGTACTTTTCTGTGTATTTAATGCCATTATGTATATATGTTAATTTTCACATCAGCTCTATGAGAGGTGGATTTATTTCCTCCAACATTTTATTATGAACTTTTCAAACATCATTATACACTCATATACTCACCATTTAGATTTGACTGTTAACATTTTAATTATACTTATTTTATTACATATCTGTAACCTATCCATCATCAGTTCATTTTTGACTTAGTTGCAAGTAAACTAAAGATATCACTACACCTCCGTAAATACTTCAGCATACCTATTATTGAATACAGTTCAACATTTACAACTTGTTAATACAAAATTTACATTTAGTGAAGTGCACAAATCTTAAATGTACATTCTCTGAGTTTTGATAAATGCATACACCTGTGTAACCCAAGTACCTATCAAGATATAAAATATTGCTATTGGTAGGTGTCTCTTCTATTCACATTTTGTAGATAAGGAAACTGAAACACAGAGAGGTTAGTGATCTGCCTGAGGTCACACTGCTAATAAGTTGCACAGTGGGAATTCAAACTCTGGCAGTCTGGCTGCAGGGTTTGTGTCTTAAGCACACCACCATACTGTCTGGGGATTATTCTCACATACTCAGGTATCCTTTTACATTTATGTGTACAGATGTAATATTTATTTTTTACATAGGTGTGTAAAAGTAGTATGTTTGGGATTAGAATAGAAATGCAGTTCTAGAAATGCATCATTTCTTTGCAAGCAGTTTATGGCAAGAGAATCTAAGAGGGAAAAATACCTACTTTCATTGAAATATTTGGGTGAATTGAGAATACAGAGTCTGTATAACTCTGTCTTACCTGGATCCTTGATTAATGTTTCCATGTAAAGTGATAGTCAGTTTCCTAATGACAACACTGAAATTCAGGAAAATCCTAAAGTGCCACTTGAACAATGAAGGGTAAATGATGTTCAGTATAGTTTTTTCTTCAGCATATTTTTGCCCTATTATAATTAGTAGAAAATTGTTCATCTATGTGTGGTGTATGTAGTACTACTCACGTTGATATCTCAGTCTCCCAAATAATGAAATTAACCAATTTGGGATTTATAGTTATGAAATTTGTGAAGTTTCTGACAGGAGTATAATTTTCTGACTTTTCTAAATAAATTGCATAAAAATCTGAATAAGGACTGGAGTAGATTATATTAATGTATGTGTGGTTTTTGCTTTTGTGTTTTTTTGGTTGGCAATGCTTAGGTGTATCGTCCCTATGAAAATAAATCGTATCTCTTTCCTACATTGTGTTCAAAGCACAAGCTGTATCTGAAACGTTGACTAGTACTCTTTATTCACTGTCCATGTTATGAAAAAGCAGCCGTTATATGTATTAAAAAATTCTAAGTATTGCTTAGAAAGCAAATTAAAAAATAAATAAAAGCATGTAGTCAGCAAAACCTAGCCAGTCACTAGAGGGCAGAGCAGCACTATATTTTAGGCCTCATTTGAAAATTTCTGGTTTGAAAATTGCTGAACATAGAAAAATATATTGATGCACAATTAAATAGAAATTTCTTTGTATTCTTATTATCTTGTCTTGCTGTGAAATCCAATAACATGCATACCCTTGTATCAGAGGAGCTTTCTGGCAATTACATTGCTTTCAGAAGCAATGACTATTTAGAAGAGTATAAGTATCCCTCAAGAGAAAATACTAAAGCAATAGTAATGGAAAGAATAATGCATTAAGTGATTTCTTTTTTTAATTAGAAAAACATTTTTAATGTTTATTTATTTTTGAGAGAGAGAGAGAGAGCGTGAGTAGAGGAGGGGCAGAAAGAGAGAAAGACACAGAGTCCAAAGCAGGATCCAGGCCCTTGAGCTGTCAGCACAGAGCCTGACACAGGGCTCGAATTCACAAACCATGAGATCATGACCTGAGCCGAAGTTGGACACTTAACCAACTGAGCCACCCAGATGCCCCTAAATCATTTCTACTGTAGTACACTGAAATCGAATTGCATGCAGTATAGACTTCAGTTGAGACATGAGAGAATAAGTTTGAGGCAAGCTTACTAGTATTTAAATCTAAGAATTCATTGAAACGTGGAGCATTTTTTGATCTTTCAGCTGAAATGTGTTGAATCATTAAGACTTTGAAATTACCAAGTTATAAAAGAAATGAACTAACTCTAGCTCCTTTTTTAAATGTTAAAATTTTATCAAGTGGCCATTCACTTAATTCACTTAATTTGTTTGAAATTTTCTATCATTCTGATATAGTTTCATCTTGACTTACTTTTTCTGATAGATTTTTAAAATAAATGAAGCACTGAGGTGTAGTGTCCTAGTGAGTAAACTGAGTAGTTCAGTGTCTCAAAAGAAAATTTTATTTTGAATGTGTAGTTTGGATTTATATGATTTATACAGGATTTATTTTTTTTTTTGAAGTTTATTTATTTATTTCGAGAGAGGTAGAGATATTGTAAGCGGGAGAGGGGCAGAGAGAAGAGAGGGCGAGAGAACATCCCAAGCAAGCTCCATGCTGTCAGCACAGAGCCTGAAATGGGGCTTGAACTCATGAAACTGCGAGATCATGACCTGAGCTGAAAGCAAAAGTCAGATGCCTAACTGACTGAGCCACCCAGGCACCCCTATACAGGATTCATTTCTAATAGAGAACGTGGGATATCAGAAAAAGCATTGGATTTTGGAATCAGAAGAATTGGGGCTCCAATTGTCATCTTGCTTATGACCTTAAACAAGTCACTTTAGCCCTCTGGAGTAAACATTTTCTAAGTTGGAGAATTGGAAAAAGTAAATATATATATTATTTACAGCTGGGTCATTTTGAGGATTAGGTGTTTGTGTCTGTGTATGTGTGTCTCCAAAGATGAGACTGTAAAGACAAATTTTAATAGATAATGATGTAAGCTCAGAAAAACCTTAGAAATAACTTTGAAATGATTATCTTATAAATGTAGTAACATGAGGGCACCTATTACACACTGTAGAGTACCAAAAATGTAGTTTCCAATCCAAAGTGAGATTGCTGACTTCCTCCGTGTCTCTCGAGTGTCTCTGGCTGCTTAGCTTCTCTGTAACTCTTGACTCTTTCACTCCTCTTACACCGTGCTCTGTTTGTTTCCGTGTTTCCTCTCTCTGTGTTTCTCCTGACTGTCTTTGGTCTCTCTCTGTGTTTTTCTTGTCCCAGGCACCCTCAGGAAGACCCCAAGCCTCTAGCAGTACCTGGTATCATCTCCAGCATGTTTATAGATGTGGAGGATTCACTGGGATATTGAGAAATACCAGAGGCGAGTTGTTCTACCGTAGTAAGTCAATCAGCATTTACTAAGTGACTACTGTTTACAGAGCACAGTTGGTGATATGTTGGGCAAAGAAGAATGAGTTAGGGCATAGCTGAGAAAAAATAGATCTGTAATCTCTTCTAAGTGGTCCTTGCAGGCTAGACACACATGCAAATGAAAACAACAAAATAAAAAGCTGACAAATAATTGCATAGCTGAGTGGTGTGGTATGTGTGCTGCACAGGCCCAGATTTGATGGAGTAGAGAAAACCAGGTGGTACTATTCAGGTTTCCTGCATGAGTTTAAAGTAGGATTGGAAGAAAGATACAGGAAGAGAGGGTGGAAGTGAGTAATTTCTGTGAGGCTTGGCCAGCCTGTTGGCTTGCCTGTGAGTGAATCCCTGATGGGAGGGTAGTAAAATAAAGAGTGCTAAGCTATAGCCTACCAACAGCTGACTTGCCTTCAACTTCTTAGAGAAATTCAAGTTATGAAAAGAAGTACAGCCTAGTTGAGACTTTCCATAAACATAAGTGGTATCTGTTGCCAGTTTTAGAATTTATAGAGTTTAAGGGTAAATTGTGACTATGAAATAATAAAGAGGTACCCTATGACATAAAATGAGTACATGCCATTAGAATGTAATCTAGGGATGCATTTAATTTTTTATTTTTATTTTTATTTATTTTTTATTTTGAGAGAGAGAGTGTGAGTAAGGGAGAGGGGCAGAGGGGGAGACAGAGAAAATCTTAAACAGGCTCCACGCTCAGTGTGGAACCTGATGCGGGGCTTAGTCCCACAACCCTGGGATCATGACCTGAGCCGAAATCAAGAATCGGAGCCTTAATCGACTGAGCCACCCTAGGCACTTCTAGGGATGCATTTTAAACATGAAGATGAAATAAAACAGTAAACCCTTATAACAAGTTGCTTTTGTATTAAAATTTAATTTTTGCCCATACATTTTAGACAGTCTTACCTACAGACACACCATGATTTTCAGAATTGGATATGGTTTGAATACCACCCCTGCTAGCTGTGTAATGTTGGGCAGTTTTCATAACTCTGAATACCAGTTTCCTCATATGTAAGCTAAGGATGAAAATATTTATCTCAGAGCTATTGTGTGAATTAAGTAATTTTATAAATTCTTGAATGCATTTTAGGTTCTTGTTACTTACAGACACTTAAAAAGCATCTTTAAAATAGTTTCTTTTTTTTAAAATTTTTTTTAATGTTTATGTTTGTTTTTGAGACAGAGAAAGACAGAGCATGAACGGGGGAGGGGCAGAGAGAGAGGGAGACACAGAATCGGAAGTGGGCTCCAGGCTGTGAGCCATCAGCCCAGAGCCTGACGCGGGGCTCGAACTCACGGACCGCGAGATCGTGACCTGAGCCGAAGTCGGACGCTCAACCGACTGAGCCACCCAGGCGCCCCTAAAATAGTTTCTTAAATATAGTGTTATTTCTGAGAACTTTTTAAAAATAGAAGCAACCCCATAGTATTCAGAAATGCTATATATACAGGGAATATTTATAACATTGGGAGAAGATACAGACAATAACATTAACATGAATAGCTGAGTACTACCTACTACCAACTTAGGAGACAGAGCTGCTCCTGGCCTGGATGGATTCCATTACTTCTCTTTAAGATCACGCCCCTCCCCCTGCCCTCCCAGTCCTGAATGTTGACTTTATTACTTCCTTGTTTTTCCTTACAGTTATTTCACATATTTACGTATCCCCTACATTGTTTTCCTTGTTTTTGAATTTTATATCAGTAATACAATATCCTGTTTTCTGATGGAACATCTATTTTTGCCGCCCAGCATCATGTTTGAGTCCTCCTTGCTTATACTTGTAATTCATTTATGATCACAGTTGTATTTCATTGTCAGAAAATAATACAATTTATTTATCCACTTTCTTTTGATGGTCATTTTATTTTTTATTTTTTTGTTTATTTATTTATTTTGAGAGGGTAAGAGAGAGAGTGCATGTGAGTAGGGGAGGGACAGAGGGAGAGGGAGAGAGAGAATCCCAAGCAGGCTCTGTGCTGTCTGCATGGAGCCAACATGGGACTCAAATCTCACAAACTGTGAGATGATGACCTGAGCCACAATCAAGAGTCGTATGCTCAACTGACTGAGCCACCCAGGCACCAGCCTCCCTTCTTAATTAGTTTTATCCTTCGCGGCAGCTGCTTTTATTTGTCACAGTTTTCCACTTGTACCTTCTCTCAAACCCACTTGAATCAGACACCCTGAAATAGCTGGGTGTGTTTGCTAGCTAAGTAATTCTCCCAAGAAAACCACATCATAACAGTGTTGTGTTCTCTTACGTTAAATGAAAATTGTTAGCTGTTCTTGACTTCTGAAGACAGTTGGGGCAGAGAAATAAACATACACATCTTTTACTGATTTCTTTTTTCCTTAATCGAGTTGAGATAAAGAGTGACCCACAGAGACTGTATGCAAGCTGCAGTGACTTAACCTGTTTGGTTCTGCATTGCAAAAGTCCCCAAAGCTCAGGGACTTGGCTCTACTTGTATTGGCCACTCTTTCCCCTTTTCTGTCCCTCATCCACTTCTGTTTTTCTCAGCCAGTGGTTCTTTTGGTATCTGATTATACTTCTCCACTCCATTCCTGTTTTCATATTATAGTTCTTCCAACCTTATACTTTGCACTTAGTGGTCTGTAATTTTAGTTGGTTGAGTTCCATATTTTGCCTGTTGTCAGACTGGTTGCTCTATCAGCCACATTCATTTTCTGAGGTTTTCCAGGAGTGTACCAGGATCTAGCCAAGTGCCTAGTGTTTATTATTCATTAAATATTTCTTGAATGAAGAAAGGAATGGTGTAAATGCCTGAAAAGCACTGAAATGCCTTTTCCTTGCTTAGCAATAATAATTTCCCCAAAAGCAGTGGGCAAAAATCATGCATACTGAAAACAGTTCTGCCCTTGGGTAGCTTTCTAGACCATAAGTAGTTGTTTTTCCTTGAGTTTCACTCTGGTTTTTTGGAAAAATGAGAATGGTAGACCAGTGATCTGTAAGATTCCTTTTGACTCCAGCATTTCGTATTCTCTCTTCAATTGAAATGGAAATTAGTTTCTCTCTGGATGTCTAGGCACTACTACCAAAGCCTGAATCCATCTACCTTACTGGGCTTTAGGCCCATGACTGTGTCACAGCAACCTGGCAGTTATTGTCTCCCATAACCACAGCAGGTGGGGCATATGTCGAACTTTCCTTTCCTCTCTTTGTTATTTAGGGTTGATTTGTTCTAAAGAAAGACTACATTTATCATTCTTTGTAAAAGTATATTGAATGCCTTTGACTTCCCAGGTTCATTCACCAGGCTGCCCAGGCATTGTTCAGTGTACAACCTAGACTCCTGCACACTCTTGATCTTCCTCCCCTTCCTTCAACCCCCAAACTGTGTCCAGGGCAGTTTGTCCTACCCTTTGTTATTTGCTGTACAACTTAACCCCATGTCTTTTCTCATATAGTTCAGTTACCATTTTTGAGTCAGTGTTGATTTTTACTCTTGGGCCTTTCCTTGGAGGCAGTGAGTGTGTATTCATCTGGTGCTAGCAGAATCGTTTACCATTCCTTTCTCCTGTGGCTTCTCTGCTAGGGATGTCCCAACTTCCCATAGATGGCAAGTGAGGGCCTGAACTCATCCCCTCACTGCTTTCACTCGGACTTCCCATAGCTCTTGCAGGGACTCTAAATGTATTACTTGTCCAGATTTCATTTTGTGACTGCCTCTGAACTCCATGGATCAAAGGCCAGGGGCACCAGAGAGCAGACTACATGGAGAAGGGCACAAATTCTGTCTTTGCTTTCTATAAATTGTAAGTAAACATTGCCCAGTCCCTCCTGAGGGTTCTGGTCTTGGACCTGTGTGTTTGACTATGAACTAAAATTAAGCAGGTTCCTTCTGACTTTTATTCAGGAACACAAAATAATGTAATATTTCCACAATGTCATGAATCTGCTTTGTGAAAAATCCCACATAATTCTGGCAAATTTTAAGAAGAGAATAGGCCAGAGAAGAATTGTCTATCTAACCAAAAAAAAAAAAAAAAAAAAAAAAAAGAAAGGAAAAAGGAGGAAAACTTCTTTAATGAAGGATTTACTTTTAACAGCATTAACATAATTAGAAATCAGATTTGGAATTTAGAAAATCTTTGTAGGGTGTTGTTGTTGTTTTTTTTTTAATGTTAAATTACTTATTACTGAGAGCCCAGTGGTTAACCACCTGCCTCCAGCCTCCATACACATGAAAGATTCGAGATTTACTGGGCTCTCCAGCCATGAAAAACAAGAAGCCAGACTATCTGTGATAATTCACCCCTCCTAACTGCTTGACAAAACTCTTACAAAAACATATTATGCCAGATGTCCTATTCTCAAAAGAAGCAGTTAATACCATCCTATCTCTAGAGGAACAGATTATGTTTTGTTCCTCAGGAATGCAAGGAAACATCCTTTTATGCTTATAAGGGAAAAATGGGAGAAATTACCTGACGTGAAGACTTTACTGATAGAATACTCATTCTAAACTAGTCTTAAATTGTGTCTTTGATTAATGTAAAAGGTTTGACCTATTAAGTATTCACATTAATATTTTAAACGATCAGTTATAAAAGTCTCTTTTGTAATACTAATTCACTTAGTATTTTATTAATTTAGACAGGCTTGAAAGTGCTTCAGGAAACCTACAGTACTCATTCAGTATTCTTGTTTTACTTTAATATCACTTGAAAGAGAACTGTGTATTCTCTAATAATTAAGTTCCAGCAAATACTAATAATACACTATTGTGTTAATAATGGATTGTCCTTTAGTACAGTAAAAAGTGTATAAATACATATAAACATCTGATATAAAATTTCCCTTCAGAAGCTAGGAAGTACATTTATTACAGATTTTGCATTGAATGGGCTTAACTTGAAAGAGGCATTTTTAGATGCTGCATTAAGAATAAACTTTAAACTAAATATTTAAGTTTTACTGTTGTGTTTTATCTGTTATACAGCAAAGTTAGTAATTCATGTAAAAGTAAGCTCAAAGTTGGGCTTTGTGTAATTAAACATGTAATTATACAAAATATCAACTTTAAAAATAGTTTTGAATAACTTCACTCAAATGTAGGTGTTGCTGGAATAACAATATTCATTTTGCCTGGTAGTTTATATCTGGCTAAGAAAACCGTGAAATGTTCAGATGGGTCTGTAATTTTGAGGAAGCAGAGGTGGTCTGTTTTCCCAAAGTTAATTTCCCAGTATATTACCATTCGTTATCTTAGTTGCAGAATTCACATTTCTAAAGGGCTTTTACTAGGTTTTATTAAACCCGAAAAATAAATCACCAAGTTTTTTTTGTAAAAATAGTGGAGAAGGAAGTGGAGCACCTGCACTTTTTTTGTTTCTTCTTGCCTTGAGGAATCAGGACTCCTCTGGGAAGCTCACCTGACATCATAGTGTTGTTAAAGATCACTAAATGTGGTTTTCTTTTGTGTGTATTTGTCCCACCAAATCTTACTCAAAATCTGTATGTTTCTTTTGTGCTTAGCCAGTAGACACTTCACTCCCTTTCCCTGTGCTAGCCAAGCACCTTGTCTCATTTGAATGATGGCATCATTGCCCTTAGGTTAAGGTTTGTTTTGAGCTTAGAGGAATCTTGGCTGCTGTTTTCATCCATTTATAGTTATTTGCTGTTACTTAACCCTTAACACTGGTCAGATGGCAGTGTTAGTTTCTGTGAGTCTCAAGCTGCCCTGTATTGTGTGTTCATCAATTAACAACCTGCCAATTACTAAGAACCACTAGGGACCTAGGGAAGGTGGTGCTTGGGACCTCTTGAGTCAGAGAGGTAGATCTCCACACCCAGGAGGAGTGGGTCTGATTTTCGTTAAATGGAGTCTCCCTCCCAGTCAGCTGTTCTCTCCGGATTAAAGCTCATGAAGACAGCCTTTCTTCTGCTCTTACTGGAGCTTACTCAAGGATCGATTTGAGTATGTTTCTTTTTGCTTCAAACTTCTAAAACTGTGCCAGAGATTTTGTTGATTTGTTGGTAATTATTTGCATTTAAATGATCTCAAAGACCCTTTTCATTAAAGGGTTCTGGCTCTTTTCTCTTAGTTGTTAGTAAGGATGGTGAAATTGTGATGGATTGTTTTCTCCTATTTATTCCTGTACATTTCTCTGGAACTTCAAAGACCAATAAGGGATACCCACCCTTTCTCACCTCCTCATTTTCAGTGAGAGTTTATAGTTACAGCGAGGATGAACTGTGGACCAGTTATAGGATTTAAATCTGATTTTCAGTAGACTTTATATTGAAGACTAATTGTCTATAATTAACAGGTTACTGATGATTGATGATGATGTGGAAGTGTCTGGAGTGGAGGTTAAAACAGTAAGAGCTCAAGAGTCATGGATTTACTACAGTCATTTGAGACACTAATAGAAGAGGGTCACAAGAAAGTTATGGTTCATGCTGTAGGAAATTAAGAAATTTGGAGGAAGTAGATATTATTCTGCCCAGGATCATGGAGAGGGAGAGAGAAGGAGCATTTTAAATAAGGTGCTCTGGGCAAGCAATGAGATGCAAAGAAGTACCCAAATGCCAGTAGCTGGGCCCTGAATGCATCTTACAGGACATAGAGAAGGCAAAGGAAGTTTGGAGCCAGATTTTGCATGTGTCTCTGTGTGTATGTGTGTCTTTGTGTGTGTCTGTGCTGAAGAGAGAGAGTGAGGAGAGGCAGGGAGGGGGCAAAAAAGATGTCAGTGTCAACCTAAACAATTACATTCTGAGAGTAGACTATGAAGTGCCATTGAAGAGTCTGGATCCAGAGAGTGAGAGGCTCAAAGCATGATTATGAATAAATCTTCTGATAGAGATTAGTTTGGAAATGGGGATTATCATTTAGAAGCTACTGTAATCATCTCTTGGGGGTGAGGTGGTACCAAAGGACTTAAAGAAGGAAGAAAATACATTCATTTATGTTTTTTTAAAAAAATATTTACTAAGCATATGTAAAATATATTTTATTTACAGCATATGTGAGGCACTCTGAAGGGGTTTCCCGTATTATCTGTGTCTATTCTTCCATCCTAGGAAGTAGGTACTAGCCTCCTTTTATAGATGAATGGACAGACGCCCTTGAATTAGACAGCAAGTAGTGGTAAAAATCCATGGCCAGGCCTATCTGGCCACTAATACTCTTTGCTCTGGCTCACGAAGCATGGAAATAGAGAACAGATGAATGTTTTATCCCTGATTTGATTTTTATCCTTTATTTGGAATTATTAGATGGATCCAAATTAGGACTCTATTCATGCATATTCTTACATATACATAATTGTATGTCAATACACCGGAGTTTGAGTTTGATACAGATATTATTATATATTTGGCTCAGTTATGTCTCTCTCACAGCCTGTAGGAAAATTCTCTTTTCTGATAATTTATTTCACTTTATTTTATTTTGTTTTATTTTTATTTTTTTTAATGTTTGTTTATTTTTGAGAGAGAGAGAGAGAGAGACAGTGTGAGCAGGGGAGGGGCAGAGAAAGAGGGAGATACAGAATCCAAAGCAGGCTCCAGGCTCCAAGCCATCAGCCCAAGAGCCCCACATGGGGCTCGAACTCACAGACTGTGAGATCATGACCTGAGCCGAAGTCTGACGCTTAACCGACTGAGCCACCCAGGCGCCCTGATTTTTTTTAATTTTTATTAAAATAATTTTTTAATGTTTATTTTGAGAGAGAGAGTGAAAGAGACAGAGTGTAAGTGGGAGAGGGGCAGAGAGAGACACACACACAGAATCTGAAGCAGGCTCCAGCCTCTGAGCTGTCAGCACAGAGCCCAGCGTGGGGCTTGAACTCACGAGCTGTGAGATCATGACCTGAGCTGAAGTCGGACGCTTAACCGACTGAGCCACCCAGGCACCCCTCTTCTCTGATAATTTAGAGAAAAATGTCAGTTGACAAAACTTGGGTCCATATTATGTTTTATACCAATGAAGAACAAATAGTAAGAGATTATATTTCCTACCAAATAGTAATTTTAGTCTACAAGAAATGTAATCAATGTCCCACTTTCCTAGACTAAAAATTATAGGATAAACTGGAATATTTAGAAAAAGAATTGTGGTTAATTTGTTTTCAATGAAAGTTAACTAGAAAATTTTTAATATCTGTAGATCATTGCAGAAATGTTAGTACACAACTGAATTTCTTGTTAATAGTAGACTGAAGTTTATTTTTTCTTTAAAGTTTATTTATTTTGAGAGAGAGAGAGAGAGCACAGGAGGGGCAGAGAGAGGGGGAGAGAGAGAATCCAAAGCAGTCTCCGTGCTGTCAGTGCAGAGTCCAGTGCGGGGCTTGAACTCAGTAACTGAGATCATGATCTGAGCCAAAACGAAGGCTCAGACGCTTTTAACTGGCTGAGCCACCAAGGTGCCCTGAGTGGAAGTTTATTTTTTAATGAGAGGATGATCTTGGAGTCATCACTCTAGTGATTAATAACTATTTTATGGTTTAAGATATACTATGTGGATGAGGTTGGAGATTTGAAGAATTGTAGGTACTGACAGCCAATGAATTGCCCACTGTCAACACCAACAATCTCTTTGCCTCCTGCCTAACATTTTCCGAGAGGTTATTTTATTTTATTAATTTTTTAAAAATTTTTATTTATTTTTTATTTATTTTTTTTTAACTTTTATTTATTTTTGAGACAGAGAGAGACAGAGCATGAACGGGGGAGGGTCAGAGAGAGGGAGACACAGAATCTGAAACAGGCTCCAGGCTCTGAGCTGTCAGCACAGAGCCTGACGCGGGGCTCGAACTCACGGACCGCGAGATCATGACCTGGGCCGAATTCGGCCGCTTAACCGACTGAGCCACCCAGGCGCCCCTTTAAATTTTTATTTTTGAGAAAGAGAGAGACAGAGTGTGAGCAGGGGAGGGTCAGAGGGAGATGGAGACACAGAATCTGAAGCAGGCTCCAGGCTCCGAGCTGTCAGCACATAGCCCGACTCAGGGCTCGTACTCATGAAACGTGAGTTCATGACCTGAGCCGAAGTTGGATGCTCAACCGACTGAGCCACCCAGGTGCCCCATCTGAGAGTTTTTGTTAAATTGATGTTAGGTTGTTTTTATAATTTGTTACTTTATGCTAATTGCCCAAAATGTGGTTGAGGAACATCTATTAGTTTTGTTTTGGCTAAATGAGATTATATACATATTTTAAGTTACTGTTTTATCCTCGAACTGTGCTAAAAATAAAAAGTGAGGGCCCTTATGGGAGGTTTTTTTTGTTTTTTGGGTTTTTTTTTTTTTGTTTGTTTGAATCCTGATTCTTACTTTTTTTCGTATAACCTGCATTTTCTTAAAGCAAAAATAGTTTTAGGTTCACAAATAGGAAGCAGCTGTCTGAAATATGTTCATTGACTCAGCTGAATGTCTGCTGTTGCCCAACAAAAGTTATTTGATTTGGGTAGTGTAAAGAAATAAAAATAAGCATTCAGATTCGATTTTGGCTGCTGTAATAAAAACTTCTGTCTGTAACTTGAAGTCTTAAAATCTACATGTAGTGTAATCTTACATTGCAATTTGGAGAGATTTGAGTCTAAACACTACTGAGACTGCTAATAAGAGTAAATGATAATATACCTACCATTTCTTTTAACTTATTTCCTTGATCCTCAGAGGAAGACGAATCGTCATCTGAAGATTGGCCTGACAAGGGATACATCTCAATATTGTTCACAACATGAAAAAAAAAAGTAATTTTCCGTGTGTGTGGTGTTTGGCGAAAAGCAATGAACTCTTTTAGTTTCCCAAAGAAAATCAGTCCAAAGAATGAAATGGACAAAGCCAGAAGCATATGGAGAATGATGTCCCAAAACACTTTTAGGAACTGTAAAATTGAGTGCAGTGGTATAAAACTATTCACACATTTTATTAGGTCCATATAGGACTGCAAACTGATTGTCTTCTTGAGATACTGTTGCTGTAAATATTTTTTGAGAAAAAGAGTGTTGATAAGTCTCTGGCATTAACTAAATATTCACAGTGGAACAGTGTCTTACAAAAATACATTTTATTGCACTTACAAATCCAGGTTAATTTTATGATTCTGTCTTCTGAGATCCTTTTCTTGAAAATCATGTGTCTGCAAAGTTGCTACTTGTGACTTGTTCATCCTTGATAGGTACAGAAGATTAATATGGTTGGGGAACGTCCTAAACACCAAATTATGACCATTGATAAAACCCATTATTAACTTGGCGAGTTGGAAATGCTACCTCCTGTTTGATGACTCTCAGACGAAATGTTGTCTCTTGTTTGGAATGTTGAATTGAGAATGAGAGCAGATGTCTTGGAGTTATTTGTTTGAGACTGTAAAGATCTCTTCACCTTAGATCTCCAAGTATAAAATAGTGTATTAATTATTTTATATATTCTTATATAACTCTTAACATTGGCTACGTAAGAAAGATTGTTCTTATTCCAAAGTCACAATCTGAAAAGTAAGTACTGGGAGAATTTGACCTGTTGATAGCAAGGTTCTAGTTAGTTTATGTAGACATATGATAAAAAATGGTATTTTGAGTTAAAGGAGAGCTAAGATAATAGGACTGCAGTTCTCAAGCGTAATTGAATATTTTGTAGACCAGGTAGAAACTTCTTGGATAGTTTACAGTGTTTTTGTATCTGTGTTGTGCTGTGTTGTCACCTATTTCTCAAGCTAGCATCCTCTAAGTGTAAGGTGTGAATTGTTTAGAGGTTGAAATTGGGGATGGTATGAAAGGACAGCTGGGAAAGAGGAAGAATGTAGCTTATGGTATTTTTAGTAAGCACTGTAGTCTGTTGGAATATAGGGTGACCAGTTAATTAAACCTTTCCAGGAAAATACTATGATCTTGTGACAAATTCTCTCATATGTCTGAATGCCTTCTTAGTTCTCATATATTGTTTGGCCTTTTTTTTCAAGGTACCTGTCAAGGCAGTGGGTGCTCAGTATATTTATTTTGAATGGTGAATGACTGTTGGTCATTTTAATGAAATGAATTTAATGACATGAATTTTAATGAAATGAAATTTTTATATTTTGTCAAGGGTGTCAGTGATTTGCTCTGTGTTTTAAAAATGTTAAATGAATAAACTTCAGTTGCCTTCAGAAATGTTACCTTTTAGACTTTCTCAGTGATGAATGAAAATGAAAAATTAATACAGGGACACCTTTGTACTGGTGTCAGCTCTTTAATCTTTTTTTTTTTTTTTTATGTTTGAGAGTGTTTTATTTTATTTATGTATTTATTTTATGTATGTTTTATTTATTTATGTTTTATTTATTTTGAGAGAGAGAGAGTGCAGGGGAGGTACAGAGAGAGAGAGAGACAGAGACAGAGACAGAGACAGAGAGAATACCAAGCATGCTCCTTGCTTTTGGTGCAGAGCCTGAGGCCTGGCTTGATCTCAGAAACCAAGAAGAGATCATGACCTGAGCCAAAACCAAGAGTTGGAAGCTTAATGGACTCAGCCACCCAGGCACCCCTCAGCTCTTTTATCTTGAACAAGTTCTGCGACCTTGAGCCAGTTTCCTAATTTGGACTTCCAATTTCCTCTTCTTTGAATGAGAGAGTTAAATTAGATAATCTTTATAGTTTGTTCTAACTCTATAAATCTGTGATTTTAAATAAAGAACAAAGTAGGAGTGCAAAATGAGTACGAGTATTCCTAAATCAAGTTAGAAGTGTTTAATAAGAGAAGCAGGCACATTCAAAAAGTTTTTAGCAGAATTTTGATGAGGCAGAAAAATGAACAAGTTGGTAGAGAAAACCTTCCTTATAGGAGAAATGGTGCAAGGATTTGCATAGTAGCAAAAGCTTGTGGGAGATGTCAAGACAATGAGACTTGTTTGCTTAGAGCGAAGAGTTTTTCTTGGGGTAAGATGTGAGTTTTCATATTCTCTGTCTAAAAGGTCCATTTCTGATAAAACGGCCATTTAAAATCTGTTTTTAATAAAGTTTTATTCAACATTTTTTTAAAAGTCAGGATTTTTGCTACAGTACCCACCTACCATCCCACCCGCTGCCTCTCCAAACCACAGGAATCCTATTATTCATTTCCTCTTTAACTTAGTTGTATAGTTTCCTCACAAAATTCAAAGCATAGCCAAAAGTTAAAAATTCATTAGGCTGTTGGAGAATGAAAATAATTCTGATAAAGGTCAAAATGTGTCTCCTTTATATTTTCCTTTTTACAAATTGCTCTTGATAAGAATAGATTATTTTAACCATTTGACCCATGTCAAATTTTGTTTTCCTTACAAATATCTCTTATTCAGGATAATGTGTGTCTAATCTAAACTTTCAGACATTAGCATAGCATATTGCATGCAGAATTCCTTAAATTCAAGGAGCCTATTTGTTAGAAACACATTTCTTCTAAACATGTAACTTTTCTTTTTATTGGTGGTTTCTTCTCATCTGAAAGACTCATAGAACATTTTGTGTAAAAAAGCAACTATCTTCAGTGAGTCCTCAAGTATTTAATTTATGTTGGAGTAACAAAATGAATTCAGAGTGGTCAGACCACAAAATGTAAAGTTCATCATTCTTTTCTTTTGGGGAAAAAATGCATTCAAATTTATAGATGATGTAATTTGACCAAAACCATTAATAATACTTATAATGATATATTTTTGAAGGGAAAGTGGCCTGCAAGTAAATCTATCTATAATGCCTTAAAAAATTGGAAATAATGGGGCGCCTGGGTGGCTCAGTCGGTTAAGCGGCCGACTTTGGCTCAGGTCATGATCTCTCGGTTCGAGAGTTCGAGCCCCGCATCGGGCTCTGTGCTGACAGCTCCGAGCCTGGAGCCTGTTTCAGATTCTGTGTCTCCCTCTCTCTGACCCTCCCCTGTTCATGTTCTGTCTCTCCCTGTCTCAAAAATAAATAAAACGTTAAAAAAATTTTTTTTTTTAAAAATTGGAAATGTTAGAGGAGCCTGAAAATAAGCATTTTTATGTAAATATCTTTGAAAATTTTCAGACTGTAAGTAGTATTAAAAACTATGCCTGTTGATTTTACTTGATTCTTTTCTTTTAATAATTCCCAGTAGTGCCTTTGATCCAAGAAGGTGTCATCTGAATGTTCTTTCAAATACACATATTGTGTAATTCCTAAGTCATTATCTCACTACCCTTTTTCATTTTTCTCAAATTATTCCAAGCTTATAATAATAAGATAAAAAGATCTCCTTTGTAACAATTTTAAAGCTAAATCATTGTGGAAGTTTCATACTGGAAACCTTTGCACTAGTAATGACTTCGGGACTCTTGACATTTAGCTGGATGACTGATCCTAGTGTATAGCTGCCAAGTAGAGGGAAGACATTGAGGCATGCGATGCGCAGAATTGCTTTGACTCACTCCCGTCCCCTGGCAGCGGTTGCAGCCTGGAGGCAGCAATACCAAATCTGTACACTTGCATGTCTGAAAGCTGCTTTTCTTAGGCTCCCACAGCAGTTTGTATAGACGAGGAGCCAAAGTAAGATGTCTACAGAGACTTTCTCAAAAGCAATTCACTTAAAACCTACAAAGAACTCCTTTGAGATTTGGTCCTATCACTACGCCCCTCAGACTTGTATTAAAGCCTTTGCTGGAGAAGTAGTGTTAGGAACAGGCCTGCTAAGTTCTGTTGTGTTGAAATCTGTTGTAGAATGTTTCAAGAAATATAGCTTAGAATAATTTAGAGCTGGAAGGCCCTCTTCAGGCACAGATGGAGGGAACCAGAGATTCAGAGGTTAGATGATTTAGTCAAGGCATGCTTCTGCCTTGACTCGATATTTGAGTCCAAGTTTTCAGACTTTCTCTTATGGGTGTTTTTACCATTTCGGAAATACGTTCTGATGAGTAGGAAGAAGTAAATACCAAAACAACAACAAAAAGGACACTTTTAACCATAGCTTAAAAATTAAGGAGAAGTGCTTTGCCTCAAATTTGACAGGAGGACACAGATAAAAGTTTCAGACCCTGGAAATGGGAACTGATTCAGAGCTAAATATGTGGTGCATCTGTACTTACTCTGTGAGATGAGAAGTAAAAGATGGCAGTTATGAGGGAAATCAGAACTTTTCCTCTCTATTAAATACTAAAGATTGACCTGTGAACTTCTATGTATGGGTCGTCACTTTTTCGGCACTTGTTGAGGAAATGGTGTCTCCTCAGCTAATGCAAGCTGAAGGACAATACTGGTGGGAAGCAGAAATGGCTCCTTTTACCCTGTCCATGAACAGTAACGGTTTCCACTTTAGTAACTACTAGGTCTGTTCCCTTCTCAAAATCACTGATGTAAATTGCTCCACAGAAGCTGCATTGTCCCCATTCTACTAGATTTTCTTTGATGATCTAGAAGAAACTCAAAGCTTTAATAACACCTCTGTTTGTCTTTCATGCATATGTGGGCAGTAGTTACCCACATAGACCTTTAAAATTTCAAAATAAAAATGCAACTGTAGTATCTAAGAATAATTTAATGGAAGCATTCCATTTCTACTTAGAGAAGAATAAAAAAGTAGTATCAGATAGTGGAAAGGGTTCTAATTTTGTGGTCAAGAAACCTGGATCTTACCTCTGCCACTAACTTGTTTGGTGAACTTGAGCTAACCTTTGATCCCTATGGGTCTTGGTTTCCTCACCTGTAAATTGGAGGACACAGTGACCTGCAAAGACTAGATTTCCAATTCCTATCAATTCTACAAAATGGAGCATTTCATTTTAGGGGAGTAGCTCCTTAAACAGATATTATCCTATAAATTAAATACGACACCCAGGAACAGCAGTAAAACATGCATAGTTTCCTAAGAAAGTCCATTATGTTGGGTTTCAAGCAACTCTTTTCAAAGTCAGAACTTTTCATTCGTCAGTGGGTAGGACGCTCTCCAAATAAATTGATCATTTCTTCTTACAACGTGGGAATCTGAAAATATCTAGATAATTAGAAGCTTTTAAAAATATTTATAGACTCTGCTTCTGAAGGCAAAATATTGAGTCTGTATCTAGGAAGATTTAGGTAGATGTAGATTTCATCTGAGTATGTCTGGGCCTACACTTTTATCTGAATTATCACAGACTGAAACTATAAATATCTGGTTGGATAACTCAGCCTTCTGCTTTGCCTTATGTATTTATTCATTAATTTCATTTTAACTGGTCATAACTTGTGTTATTGCCACCCCTAATGGTAAAAAAAAGTCCTTCGCAGCTTGGACCTACAGGAACATGGTGCTACTTTGAAGGTTTTGCTAGAAACTCTACTGATTTTCAGATATCAGATGTAGCTTATTTAGGCCAGTGAATTTGTTTTCATATAGGATCGACCAGTGGTAATAATAATTACTGTCCTAATATAATGATGTTTACCTTTGATTATCAAATGAAGTGAAGGATAAAAGCACATTTGTGAAATTGGATTTTCTTTCTAACTCGGGTAGGCTGTCCTTGTAGGTCCTGGACCACTTAAGAGGTAATTGGGCTCTTCCTCATTCTCTGTGGTGGTGGCAGAGGTTCAACTTGA
The DNA here is from genome assembly GCF_046562875.1 of Panthera onca. Classification (NCBI taxonomy): domain Eukaryota; kingdom Metazoa; phylum Chordata; class Mammalia; order Carnivora; family Felidae; genus Panthera; species Panthera onca. Next base: position 54,562,747 of record NC_138347.1, read on the forward strand.
GAATCAAAATCAGTGTTATCAGTCAGAGGTGTATTTTTTTTGGAAAGCTTAAAATGAAGTGTAATTGACATAAAATAATAGTTTCAGTTGTGCAAACATTTATATACATTATGAAATGCTTACCATGATAGTTTCCATCTGTCACTATAGAAAGTTATTACAGTATCATTGGCTGTATTTCCTGTGTTGCACTATTTTATCTCCATGACTTATAACTGGAAGTTTGTACCTCTTTTTAAAAAATGTTTGTTTATTTTGAGAGAGAGAGAGAGAGAGAGAGAGAACGAACAAGCAAGCAGGAACAGAGGAGGGGAAGAGGGAGAGAATCCCAAACAGGCTCCCTGCTGTCAGCACAGAGCCTGACATGCTCTACCCCACAAATTGTGAGATCGTGACCTGAGCCGAAATCAAGAGTTGGGACATTTAACCAACTGAGACACCCAGATCCCCCTGGAAGTTTGTACCTCTTAATCCCCGTCACCTATTTTACTCCCCTCCCCTCAGATACCCACCAGTTTGTTCTCATATTAATGAGACTGTTTCTGTTTTGTTTGTTCACTTTGTTTTTTAGATTCCACATATAGGTAAAGTCATATAGTATTTGTGTTTCTTTGTCTGACTTTATTACTTAGCATAAAACCCTCTAGGTCTATCCAGGCTGTCAGAGATGGCAAAATTTCCTTTTTAATGGCTGAGTGATCTTCGCGCGCGCGTGTGTGTGTACCATAACTTTTTTATCTATTTATCTGTCACTGGACATTTGTGTTGCTTCCATATCTTTCTTATTATAAATCATACTGCAAAAAACATGGGGTGCATATGCGTATCTTTTCAAATGAGTGTTTTTGTTTTCTTCAGGCAAATACCCAGAAGTGGAGTTACTGGATTATATGGTAGTTCTATTTTTAACTTTTTGAGGAAACTCCAAACTGTTTGCTACAGTGGCTGTTCCAATTTACATTCCCACCAATAGTGCACAGGGGTTCCCTTTTTTCTACATCTTCACCGCAATTATTATTTCTTGTCTTTTTTTTTAAGTTTATTTATTTTGAGAGAGAGAGAAAAAGCACAAGCGGGGGGGGGGGGAGAGAGAGAGAGAGAGAGAGAGAGAGAGAGAGAGAGAGAATGAATCCCAAGCAGGCTCTGTGCTGTTAGCACAGAGCTCGACATGGGGCTCCATCTCACAAACCACATGATCAAGATCTGAGCCGAGATCAAGAGTCAGATGCCTAACCCACTGAGCTAGCAGGTGCCCCTCTTGTCTTTTTGATACTAGCCATTCTGACTGGTATGAGGTGATATCTCACTGTGGTTTTGACTTGCATTTCCCTGAGGATTAGTGACATCGAGCATCTTTTCATGTGTCTGTTGGCCGTCTGTGTGTCTTTTTTGGAAAAATGCCTATTTTTTAATTGGATTGATGTGCTTTTTTTTTCTGTGTTTAGTTGGATGAGTTCTTTATGTATTTTGAATACTAAGCACTTATCAGATATATTTTGGCAGATTTTTTTTTTATTTTGATGCAGTCCCAATTGTTTGTTTTTGCTTCTGTTTTCCTTGCATGAGAGTACAGCCATAAAACTCTTTCTGGAGTTTTATGGTTTTGAGTCTTAGATTTAGGTCTTTAATCCATTTTGAGTTTATTTTCATGTACAGTGTAAGCAAGTAGCCTGGTTTCATTCTTTAACATGTAGCTGTCCAGTTTTCCCAACACCAAACGGGTGTGGTCTTTTAAAAATGAACTGATGTCCAACAGCTCAGATCAGAAATGGTAAGGAAATGCTGTAAAGGATAGCTATTTCCTCATACAGATTTGCTGTCTATTTATCTACTTAATTTTATTCACATGTGATTGACTAATTACATTGGTTTCAGGATGTGATATTTGTAAATACTGGGAAATTTAGTATAGTTACCTTCCATCACCACACAGAAGTTTTTTGTGTGTGTGATGAGACTCTTAAGATCTACTCTTAGTAACTTTTTACAGATATACAATACATTAGTATTAACTATAGCCACCAGTCTGTGTATTACATTCCAGGACTTTATTTTTTAACTGGAAGTTTGTGCCTTTTATCCACCTAGAGTAGTTTTTCTAACGACTATTCCATAACATTGAAGTGTAAGCAGAGAAACCTTATGAAAACATCCACTAGATGGCACTTTATAATTATGTTTAGAATCAGCCCTCCAGCATTCTTGGCTAGAGAGTATAATTGAAAAGGAGTAGATCTTTCTCTGAAAGAAAGATGGTTGTTGGTGACTATCTTGGACTCATATAAATCTTAAAATCTTCAAGTGAAAAGTTTTTAATCTGGCATTTTGTTGTATCTCTCATTTATTGTACAGAACATATCTACAGCATCCCTGACATGTTCCCAAACACAACATACCTTGTAACCTATATCAGCATCACTGAGAAGCCTGCTTTCCTAATCATATAAAATTAATATGGCAAGTGTAGAAAGAAAGTGGTCTTCGTTAGCCATCAATTAGAAAATAGCACATGTTTTCTGCTAGGTGTCACACATTGATAGAGATTATATATTTTGTATGGTTCTAAAGTTCCTTTTAAGGTTCTAAGCATCACTGACTTCATCCTGTGGAGCATTTTTAGCATTCGAGTTTATTTTCCAAATAGTTAATTATTAACATGTTAATAATCTTATTCTTCATGGGGCACCTGGGTGGCTCAGTTGGTTAAGCGTCCAACTTTAGCTCAGGTCATGATCTCACAGTCCTTGAGTTCGAGCCCCACGTCAGGCTCTGTGCTGACAGCTCAGAGCCTGGAGCCTGCTTCGGATTCTGTGTCTCCCTCTCTCTCTGCCCCTCTCCTGCTTACGCTCTGTCTCTCTCTCTCTGTCAAAAATAAATAAATAAAAAAAAAACATTTAAAAAATTAAAAAAAATCTTATTCTTCATAGTGCATATAAGCATGTGAATGATTTGGTTAATCTGTGTTTAGCCAATTAACATTTTGAAAAGCTTTTTGTTGCGGTGCCTGGGTGACTCAATTGGTTAAGCATCTGATTCTTGATCTCAGCTCAGGTCATGATCTCATGGTTTGTGGGATCAAGCCCCATGTCAGGCTCTGCTCTGACAGTGTGGAACCTGCTTGAGATTCTTTCTCTCTTTCTCTTTCTCTCTTTGCCCTCTCCCCCTGCTCTCTCTAAAAAATAAAATAAAAAGCTTATTGTTTATGAAAGCCTACAGCATACCCCAATGTTTTCTTATTTTTTTGGTTTTTGAATATTTTGTATTTTAAGTTAGAATTACAATATAAAATTTCCAAAAACAAGAATAACTCATCCATAATCTTGTCATATAGAATTAATGTTGTGAATAATTTAACGTTCATTCTTCCAGGTTTTTTATTTTATGGCTGTGCATATATTAGCACATATTTATACTGTCTTTTCATAAAAAAAGAAATTCTTTTTTTATGTCCCATTTAACCTGTCCCCCATTTTTTTTTTTTTAACCTAAACATCTTTTCAATGCCAATAAAAGTATTTACACAGAATTCTTAGTCACTTAAATTGTGTCTTTTAAACTGTTCTCTCACTGTTTATATTTAGGCTTTTCCCCATTCATTCTACCAATAGAAATTTGGAATGCAGAGATACTCCTTTACTTGTAATATTTATTAACGAGAGCACTGGATTAAAGTGGCATAGATGAGGGGCACCTGGGCGGCTCAGTCAGTTAAGCATCTGACTTCAGCTCAGGTAATGATTTCACAGTTCGTGGGTTCAAGCCTGGGGTTGGGCTCTGTGCTGACAGCCTGGAGCCTGCTTCCGATTCTGTGTCTCCCTCCCTCTCTCTCTGCCCTTCCCCCACTACTGCTCTGTCTCTCAAAAATAAATAAATGTTAAAAAATTTTTTTTAAGTGGCATAAATGAACTTTATATTCTGTGATTAATCATTGCGATAATAACAGCAAACCTTCAAGGTGCATATACAGTTTTTATATGCAAGGCAGTACTCTAAGCAGTTTCTGTATATATAATCCTCACCATGTCGTAGACACTGCTACTATTCCTTTCTAATAGATGAGATGCCAAGGCACAGAAAAGTTAGGTTACTTTTTTGCCCCAGGGCAAACAGTTAATAATCTGTTGATCCAGGTTTATTAATCCAGGAAAAAAAAGAGAGTCCACACTGTTAACCTTTATACCAAACCACACAAAGCACTAGATACAGACAAAGTAGAGTTTAGCAGGGTAGTACGGGATTTCTTTCAAAGCTGAATTTATTTTTAAGGTAAAAAAAAAAAATAATGACTATAGATTTATATGGTTCCTGTAAAATCAGTATTACCAGAATTTCTTACTGAATGTACTCCTGCAAGTTTTTTAAAGTTTATATAGATTATAGTCTTGCTACACAGCAGATGTCTTATTTTGTAAGGATGACTCAAGAGATACATAGTTTTTTAATTTGTATGGAACTTACAGACCATGGTAATAATTTGATCTTACTTGGAATTTAGGCTCCAGGAGTTTTCTGGAGTTTGATTCAGAGCAGGCTTCTCTGAAAGTGGAAGGTCCATGGCTCCCTCGCTCCGGATGGATTTATTTCATGAACATTTATTAAGTACCTAATATGTGGCAGGCACAGTAATGCCACTGGGCATATGCAGATGAATACAGTGTAGCCTCTTTAAGAAGTACCTAATATGTGGGGCCTGGGTGGCTCAGTTAGTTAAGAGTCAGACTCCTGATCTCAGCTCAGGTCATGATCTCATGGTTCTTGAAATTGAGCCCCCCATTGGGCTCTGTGCTGACAGCACAGAGGCTGCTTAAGATTCTCTCTCTCCTTTCTCTCTGCAACTTCCCCACTCATGCACTCACTTTATCTCAAAATAAATTATTAAAAAAAAAAAAAAGAAGTACCTGATGTGTGGCCAGCAGCATTGAAAAGATCCCAGGAGCAACAGACTTCTTGATTACTTGCTTTTGGATTGTGTCTTTATGAAATGGAAAAACTAAACCAAACAGATTAATAAATGAACAAACAAAAACAAGATGTCAGTACAGTCCATGCTTTCTCTTTCCTCTGAACTTGTCATGAGGGGAATCTATAAAAGCCCTTATCTTGATGTCACATGCTTAAAATTCCTCCATGAAGAATCAGCCATTAAAAACTACTCTTTCCTGGGGCACCTCGATGGCTCAGTCAGTTGAGGGTCTGACTTTGGCTCAGGTCATGATGTCATAGTTGGTGAGTTTCAGCCCCACTTCAGGCTCTGTGCTGACAGCTCAGAGCCTAGAGCCTGCTCCGGATTCTGTGTCTCCCTCTCTCTCTGCCCCTCCCCAGCTCACGCTCTGTCTCTCAAAAATAAATAAAAATTAAATTTAAAAAAAAAATTACTCTTTCCCAAAACCATTTTTTAAAGAATGAGTGTTAATTTATTGTGACTTGATCCCATTGTCTCATGGAACAGCCCAGTCTATGACAGCCTGTCGGAGCTGGAATGAGCATTTTATTTTTTTATTTTTTATTATTTTGTTATGTTTAGTTTTGAGAGAGAGAGAGAGAGCAGGGGAGGGGCAGAGAGAGAGGGAGACACAGAATCTGAAACAGGCTCCTGGCTCTGAGCTGTCAGCACAGAGCCCAACGCGAGGCTAGAACCCACAAACTATGACATCCTGACCTGAGTTGAAGTCGGATGCTCAACCGACTGAGCCACCTAAGTGTGGAATGGGCATTTTAAAGGAGAAAGTCTGGTAGCAATGAAAAGTTCCAGTGAGAAAGTCAAGCCCAAATCCCAGGGGTCAAGGAGGGCTGGAAGGAACAAGTGTGTACCAGAACATAGTTCAGGATTCCAGGTGCGTCTGGCTGAGCCCATAAGCATGGCTGTGGCCAGAAGGCAGTCAGACATTGACAAGTGAGTCCCAATTTTTGATGATGGAGGACGTAAGAGGCCAAACCTTGCTCACTGGCCACGTGGGCAGTTTGGATTGTAGAAAGGTCTGGAAAAGTTGTTTACAGTGCACAGTTGAAGGGTGGCATAAATGAGCACATCTGACTTCCCTGTTTAACTAGATCTATCTCTGAATGGACTTATTTACCATCTCAAAGAGTATCTCTTCCCAAATTTTTCAGAAGCCTAGGCTTTCTAAAAAGAAGATGAGGAGTACAAGAGGCAGGAGACACACAAAAAGCAAGGGTGAAGTGGTTTCCAGTTAAAATGAGAACGTTGATTGGCTTGACTGGTGACAGAGCCAAATGATGACAGCTTTAGGACATGTTGCACCTGCCAGGAGGAGGCTGGGTTTTCTTTCAGAAACCACTAAAACGATGATTTGTGTAATATTTACAGGAGACATTTGTGATTCTATTGAATTCCTAGAACTTGCTATTCCAGTTTTTTAAAGGCCCCTTCAGGTGTCGGTGGGTCCTACAGAACATGCTGCACAGGTAAATAAGGGACGCACTCATGGCTCAGCTTCCTCGCTAAGTGATTATTCAGCTCTTATATCTAATTTAAAAAAGTACAGATTTACAGTTCCAGATAATCTTTCATTAATTGAACAAGTTGGATCTTTGTTGCTTTTCTGGAAGTTTTAGATTTGCACCTCATGTTTTATAGGTGCCTGTCAGCTCTGCTTTGCTTGGCTGACCAGAAGGCCCTAAACTTGCAAAACTATTTCATACTTAGTTTTGGAGTGTGTATCTATACATGATTCCTCCCTTATTGTAGTACTTTTTTAAAGTAACTAAGTAGTGGAAGCATGATGGTATTACAAATAAATAAGGTTTTAGAAACATATTTTTTTTAAGTATTTTGAGAGAGAGAATGTGTGCAGGCATGAGTGGGGGAGGGGCAGAGAGCGTGGGGGAGAGAGAATCCCAAGCAGGCTCTGTGCTGTCAGTGTCAGTGCAGAGCCCAACACAGGGCTCAGTGTCACCAACCATGAGATCACGACCTGAGCCAAAATCAAGAGTTGGATGCTTGACCAGCTGAGCCACCCAGGTGCCCCTAGAAACCAGTTTTAATAAGGCAAACTGATTTAGATAGCTCATAGGTAATCAACGCAAACAAGACATCGAATATTAACAGGAATAGAAGTTTTATGACATTAGGGTTATAAATGACCAGAGGTCACAGAAAGTATTCAGTTGGGGGCACCTGGGTGGCTCAGTCGGTTGAGCGTCTGACTCTTGATTTCAGCTCAGGTCTTGTGGGATCGAGCTCCACATTGGACTCTGCACTGAATATGGAACCTGCTTAAGATTCTCTCTCTCTCTCCCTCTCTCTCTCTCTCTCTCTCTCTCCTTCTGTCCCTCCCTCATGCTCTCTCTCAAATAAAAAAAAGAGAAAAAATATTCAGGCTAGTCAAGAATACCTTATGAATACAGTGTAGGCAAGCCTTTCACATTCCTGGGAATGGGAGGTTTGCGTTGGGGTGATGGTGGTGTTGGTTAATGTAGTCATTGAGGGATAAACCCTATGGAGCTGGTTTTTCTGGGAGTTTAAATTACCTTTAAATGTGATTTTTAAAAATTCATTCATTCATTCATTCATTTTGAGAGAGGGAGAGAGAGAGAGAGATGGTAGGGAGGGGCAGAGAGAGAGAGAGACAGAGAATCCCAAGCAGGCTGTGCGCAGTCACACACACACGTGATCTGTGACCTGAGCTGAAATCAAGAGTTGGATGCTTCACCAGCTGAGCCACCCAGGTGCCCCTATGTGATTTTTTTTAAATATATTGGGCTTATTTAGAGAACTGATTCTTAACTAGGGAGTCATACCACCTCCCAGGGAGTATATGGAATTTGTGAGACATCATTTATCTCAGATTGGGGGATGCTACCCCCTGGGATTGAGGGTTGGGTGACAGGAAGGGGTAGGAACTTGAGATGTATGTTGACTCAGCAATGAGTGAAACAGTCTTGCCTAGTAAAGAATGGTCTCACCTGGAGTCTCAAAAACTTCCTCACTAAGAAATGCTGATTTAGAGTATAGGATATTCCTGCAAGCTAAACAGAACAAGATTAGTAACTGGAAGTCTCTGCTCTTTGGGCTCTGAGGATGCATGCCCCATGCATAAAGAATAAGAAAGGTGGTACTGCATTTCTGTAGAAATTCTGGAGATCTCTGCACTCACTGTTTTGTTAAGGCAAATCGTCTTATGGGTAGTTTTACTCAGTTGCTTAAGTGAGGGTAAATTTTATTTCCTTAGTCACAGTGTAAAACTAGCAACAGGGGGGCTATAGATATAAATTTCCAGAGTCTAACACCTGGTGGCCATAAACGGCAGTCTAGATCATAGAAGAAGCTACACCTAAAGCATGTTCTCAGCAGCTACTGGTAATGTAATAAAAAGACAAAATAAAATGATAGACTTCATCATTCTTTGCAACAGTACAGTGTCATGAAATCCAAAAGATAATTAGTAGTTAGGGAGGAAAAATGAGGTTTTAGATAGATAATAGGTACACACACACACACACACACACACACACACATTTGGTTTATTTTTATTTTGTTTTATAAAATATATGTTTAGATTTAGCCAGCTGGACTCAGTTTAGATGATCCCAATTTTGTTGGCAACATCCAAAGCATCATAGTTGGGAGCCAGTTGAACATATGCTTTCTTTTCTCCATTGAGCCTGATGAGAGTGTTGACCTTGGCCATGTCAATATCTTAGAGCTTCTTCACAGCCTGTTTGATCTAGTGCTTGTTGGCTTTGACATCCACAATGAACACAAGTGTGTTGTTGTCTTGTATTTTCTTCATGGCTGACTTGGTAGTCAGGGGGAGCTTGATGATGGCATATTGGTCAAGCTTGTTTCTCCTGGGGATGCTCTTTTGAGGATATTTGGACTGCCTTCAGAGACACAGTGTTTGGGGCCGTCGGAATGTGGGTGACGTGCAGATCTTTTTTTTTTTTTTATGATTGTGGACGCCTTTCAGCACTACTTTCTTGGCCTTCAAAGCCTTTGCTTTGGCTTCGGCTTTGGGAGGGGCAGGGGCTTTCTTCTTTGCCTTTGGTGCCATCTTCGTGAAAGGGCTATGAGTTTTTCTTTCTTTCTTTCTTTCTTTCTTTCTTTCTTTCTTTCTTTCTTTTAGTTTTTTCTTGAGAGACAGACAGAGACATAGCACAAGTAAGAGAGGGCAAGAGGGAGAGGGAGACACAGAATCCAAAAGCAGGCTCCAGGCCCCGAGCTGTCAGCACAGAGCCTGATGCAGGGCTCCAAATCACACACTGCGAGACCATGACCTGAGCCGAAGTCAGACGCTCAACCGAATGGGCCACCCAGGCATCCTGAGGGTTTTTTTTTTTAAGGCAGATGTTGAATAAATTCATGAAGATGTTAGGAACATGGGTGGATTGGAATAGAGTTGAAGGAAGGAAATGATTTCAGGTGTTAGCAGTCTTTCTTAAGGAAGGAACACTTACTGGTTTTCTTTCAGTGTTTTGCATTCTTGATAGATTACAGATTATTCCCTGTGATTTCTCAGATATTTGTCTCCAAGGTTAGTTATTTCTAGAACAGTTCATTCATGTATTTATCACTTATTGAATGCATTCTTAGTAGTAAACATGTGAATCAAGTGTGAAAGACAAACCTGCAAACATAAAAATTTAAATCCAAGGTGAAAATGTCATAGTAGCTATATGAATAAAATACTATGGGGGCCAAGGAATGCACGCTAGCAAATCAACTTTTAGCCTTTCATCACAATATGGAAATCACGTAAGTTACCTGCAAATGAGACAGAGCAATGTTTCTACTGTCTCACTAGACCCAGAACATTGACTAATGAGTAAGGATAACTGGTATAAACAGGGAATGGAATTTGTAGATTCACTTTTAATTTGGATATGATATGTGGAGAGTCTGCTTTGTTTCTGTGTATGTAGTCAAGTATATGCTTCACTTCTTAATACTCAAACTATAAAACCTTCTACAGTAATTGAATTACAGACCAAAAAGGCCCATTTGCTATAGTTGCAGTTATTATGTAGTGAAGCAGTTAATTTTGAGCAAGTGTGAAAAAATGTCACATGGTCACAGACAGGATGAGAAAGAGAAAATGGCTTTCCACTGCAGTGTATTGATTGGGTACCTCAGAAGCCTGCTACTTTGTTCTCTATTAAATTACACTTAACATATTTGATTTTAAAATAACTCATACTGGCTTTCTTTTTTGTTTATAAAATTAACATGTCAAAAACACTGAAAAACACAATGTCAAAATAAAAATCCCCCTCAATGCATATACAGCTTCATATCCATTGTGAACATTTTGCTCCTTATTCTTCCAATATTTTTTCTAGGCATGGATACAGTTTCCCAGTTTTGTTTTCTTCTAAATTAGAATTGTGGAGTATAAATCTTACTCTGGGTGTATTTAAGGAAAATGTTTTTTCACTCATTGATTTTATGATCTTAATTCCCTATGTCCTTTCTTGTTCGTGTTTCCTTCCTATTAAAAAAAATTTTTTTAATGTTTATTTTTGAGAGAGAGCGAGAATGAGTCAGGAGGGCAGAGACAGAAAATTCAAAGCAGGCTCTGTGCTGTCAGTGCAAAGCCCGACGTGGGGTTTGAATCCCCATGAACAGTGAGATCATGACCTGAGCTGAAGTCAGACGGTCAACCTGTCGAGCTTCCCAGGCACCCAGTTTCCTTCATATTGTAGTGTTTCATATGTATTTCACAAAAAAGGCGTGATTCAGGGTTTGGTATCCTGTGGAGTTGTACATTTTATGAATGTATACTTCTTTATGTGTTCCCTATATGTCTGTAAAATCACTGTCATTTGATAAGGTTTCCTCTTTCAGGGAAAAGAAAATAGCTCTTTTGTTAGAGTGGAAAATCTTCAGAGTATTTATAAGGATTTATTTATGCCAACATTTGCCTGATGCTGACAGCGTGACACTTTGGGTTATCATTCTTTCCTTCTGCTTCCTAGGACATCACTGCAGATGCTGTGAGTGTCCACGTGTTCACATGCCCAGGTGGTTCATGCTCCTTTTTGAAGCTAAGCTAGCAGTCGACCAGCCAAGAATATACTAAGTGCTGGCTCTATGGATCAGTTTCAGAAGTTAGATTTGGCTTTTGGGGACATGTTCAAACAAAACCGTATTTTCCGAGAGCATGAAATACTGTACTGTCCAAGTGCAGATCCAGTTTTCTAATACCTATCAGTCTGTCAGCTCTGAACTTTAAGAGAGTCTGGGTATGTGCATGTGTGTGCACACACATACATGTGTTAACTTTAAAAGCATAGTTCTTTTCCATGGAGGATTTTCTTTTCCTTATTGCCCAGGAAAATTCTAATACCGTAAAGGGGGCTTTTCACCTAGGATTACAAATCTTCCTTAGGATTCAGTTAGATGCTACTGTTAGTCTTTACGTATTGAGCTTTAAGGACTGTTCGTTATTGAAGACCAGAGGTTCCCCCATAATTTTGTCATGTCCGTGTTTCTTGTTTTCTTTTTGTATTAAAAGACCCACAAGCAATAGCTGTGGAAATTAAGGAAAATATTTTTTGAATAAACGATATAATGCTTGCTGTTCATCTTCCCTATTTGTTTAAAATGGGATATTTTTACTGTCTTACTGTTTTACTTACTGTTTTACTTACTGTTTTACTGTCTTACTGTTTTACTGTATTTTTTTAGGGATATTTTTACTGTCTTAAAAATAGGCTTGTTTCATTATCAGAGCTACGTATTATTATTAGATTTTTGTTGTAATAGGAAATGGTGAAAGGTCAAGAGTAGATCTCTATTTTAAAATATGAAACTTCAACTCTGTTTAGGTTTAAGGTCCTCAAAAATATCTCTTACAGTTGCAGTATACTTTCAATGAGATAATAGAACAGTTCCTGTTTCAGGAGCTGCTGAATGACTCTCCAGGACTGTGTGACATCACACAGTCGGAATTGAGAGGCTCTGCCAGGGGGTCAGATGGGTGCTGTGGCTGAGAAGTTCTTACCTCGTCATAGCCGGCAGCAGCGGTGGCAGAGCCTAAGCAGCTACTTCTAGGCTGACAAATAAAGCTAATAATTCATGATTGAATTTTAGGGAACATTTTTCCCCATAGTTGGGAGTGGGGTGCCTAACTGAACTATTAATGTCTGCTGTGAACAGTGAGAAAAATGCTTTTCTGAGATCAAAGACAGATACTGTATTTGGAATTTGTTCAAGAAGAGTAACTTTGCAAGTACAAATATACTTTTAACTGCAGAATTTTGTTATCTGTCTTCAAAGGAGAACTGCTTGTTGATAGTTAGGCCACTTCCTGCCTTTCATCTTTTTTTCTGTCTGTGGACAAAGGAAAAAAAAAAAAAGCAGCTCTGTAGTAATGACAATCCTTTTTTATGAGTTGTTTTAAAACACAGGCAACTGAATTAGCTATTTTAGAAAGTACAGTTGGCTCTTGTAGAAATGCAGTCCTAATTCTGTGGTAGGGTCACTACAAATGGCTTTCAGATAACTTCCTGTCAGATCAGTAGAAGAGGTCAGCAGTATAATCTATAGAGAAACTGGAGAGTGGAAAATAAGAATTTATAAGCTTTCGGAGCCAGGACCTTCGGTAGACTGACAGGAGGCTGCCAGAATGGAGAAGCAAGTTTTAAGAAATAAGAAAGCCTTCTAACGGGAGACAATATATGACAGAAAATGGACACTGATTTGTCAGCTTGACAGGTTCTTGTTCTTGGAATCAGCATGAAGCTACCTTGAACCGCGTAACTGGAGGGTATTTAATCTGGTATTTGCTGAAAGGGATGTCGAGGGCCGCAGTTTGCGGCAACATTAGGCTAGTTGCAGCGTCACACGAACAGCCTAAGCAAGATGATTTTTCTGAATAAAATGGAAGCAAGGAAGGAAAGGGGGGAAAACCCATCCAGGGTTGAAACTCATCTGAGTTTGCTGAAAATTACATGTAAAAGACACACCATACCCTCTCTTCCTCAGCCTTCATTTTTCTTCATCAACTCCTGCCAATGCTGCATCTGTAAGAGGATAATACAGGCTACCATGCCTGAGTAATGGACCCTGATTTCCACCCTTCTGATTGCCCACTGTCTGCTCCAAGTAATGCCTTACAGGAATTCTCGGTGTCCTTGAGCACTCTGACTAATGTTGTGTTTGGGCAAAAGTTCCAATAACCACAGAATCCTTCATTCAACTTTTCTGATTTTTATCTTTACTGATTTTCAGTTGAAACTCTCAATGCATGATTTTGCTCTCCTACATTTTGTGGCCATAAGGACTCTTGTTGGTATGTATTTTTTTTTCCCTTGAGATATTTTATTCTTTAAAATAGTAAGGAACCTGGAGAATTGTAAATTGCCCTCAAAATAGATCATTTTTTGCCTTCTCCATTCTTCAGTGACTTCTCTTATTAGGATAATAGAATAAAATTGCCTTTTAGAAGCTTTTCCTATATTAATCTAGTTCATTTCAGAGGCTGAAAGTGGAGGAGAAGAAAGAAACCAAGAGGTCATTCTGTTATCTTATTGTAAATAAATGTGGCAATTTTGAATTTTAAAAAGAGCAGTTTACCCATTTGTCTTAATAATACAACTTCAAAGCAATCAGATGTTTGTAATTTAGTACAAAAAAAAAAAGTAATGAAACAACACCAATAATTATTTGCTCAAAAGGGACCCAAACTTTATACCAACTCAGAGAGTAAGAACATTTTAGTTTTAAACTTAAGCTCTTGTGGACTTAGTTTTGTAGATCTTTAAATTGATGGGGTTGCACTCTGATTTCTAAGTCCCTTTCAGCTATGACATTGTGCAGTTTCATTAGTGAACACAAATTTATATTTCATAGAATTCCAATATCTAGAAATAGCCATAAGAACCCTCTGGTTTGCTTCTCTTTGTTTTAGAGAGTAGAGTAGAGTCCAATTTTAATATACGAATAACTGATGATGCTTTTCCCCCCTTTTTTAATGCATTCTGAAGAATTTCATCTTTTTGGTGTTTGGTACTAGGCCAGTGACTTCTGACTGCAGGATGTTTAGGGAGCATTCCAAACAGGTACTAGAGTTACAGAATCCCCAAAGCTAGCTAGTGGTAGTTGCTCAGATCCTGTTATGTTTATGAAAGAAGTAGTTAAAGCCACTGCATACGCCTCTCCACCCCCAATATACTTTGCTTTATCCCACCCAGTTCAGGGGATTTGAAATAATACAGGAGAAGTTAGAATTTAGGGTTCCATGTAGCTGTTTGATTAAATGAATTATGAAATTTTGGAAACTTAGTATAACATGTACTCCAGTATATTATTTGGGGACTACTAAATAAAGCAAAGCTCGGTTGTAAAATACTTAACCAATCAGCCAAAGAGTGGAGAAAAAAAATCACCCAAAAAATATGTACCTGGTTTCTGTTTGTTAATATTTACTTGTTACATAGAAGTCATTAAATGAACTCAAGGATAATGTAATACTATGACCCTTATAAACTACCAGTGCAATGATTTAATTGTAGTTCAGGCTCATAATGCTAATTAAAATGAAGTTAAACCCTGCTGAGTCACTTTAGCAGTACATGGTGCATGGCACTTGAAAAAGAAAATCACAAGTTAAAGCTGACAAAGGTAATCGTAATGTGTTTTACCTCTGAGCCCCCTGATCTTCAGAAGACTTAACAGGAGACTTTTTCATTTAATCCCATTTTTAAAAAAGTGCTTTTTAAAAAAAGTACTGCAGCAATTGCCAGGTTTACTATTAGCCCACCTGCTTCTGTAGCCACCCACATGTAGCCAAGAAGCATTGAACATTAGTGTACTATGGCAGCTGGCCCACTAGAGTCTGAGCCCTGGTGTCCAGTGTACTAGTTCCTTAGGTGTGTTACCGCAGGCAGTCTCCCCCACAAGCCTCAGTCACCTTACCTATGAAATGTGCGTTATTATGGTTCCTACTCCGCAGAGTTGTTTTGAGGATTAAATGAATTAATGATTATAGTTAGAATAGGACCTTAAGTCAAGAAATCAAAACATAAAAGGCATATTTAGCCTCACTATTCTCTGTGCTTTGTTCTACGTGAAAATTCTATTTTCAGTTTTAAACTACAAGTCTTACAATCAAAATGCACTTCACTAAATTGAAATTAAATTTCTGAAAAAGAAGTGTTTATTATTGTTTCTTTAAATAGCGTTTTTAACTTTGTAAATCCAAAATATGAAGTATAACGTATTATTATGATGACTTCTAATACTATAAATTTGTAATTTTTAAGTAGAAAAGTTTTTTTGAACTGTTCTGGAAGATAGGTGTTGAAAGCATAGTAACAGTAGTTGGCCGGACTTGGAGCAGTGAATAATTGAGCACTTTGATTTGTCAAGGACAGACCCCTTTGTCTGCTCTTCAGGTGTGGGGCGCTTGGAAGTCCCCATTTATCTTTCCATCATGAAGGAGCTCAGCAGTGGTCCAGCTAGTTCCCCTCTTGGCACATGAATGGTTTGGATTGATGTAAAGTGGCCAGGATTTAAAGGCCCACGTTTGGCCACATTTATTACCTGTCTGAGCTGAAGATTGTAGTGTTCAGATTTTTCAGTGTCCTAGGCAGAGTTTTGCTCCAGGTGTGGCTCCTGTGATTCCTAATAAATGCAAAAGTAGGGCAAGGTGGTTTGATCCTGTCAACCTGTTATCAGCCTGTTAGTGATCTGAACCTTTTACTCTCTGAAAATTTAACTCCTTCGTTATAAAAAACACACTGAATTATTTATAAAGTAATTACTAGGGGGCTTCATGGCCTTGATTTGAAGCTATTAGAAACTGACTTTTTCTTTTAAGGAAAAAATACTTATCCCATACACTTTCTAAAAAGATATTGGTAGAGTTTTATTGAAACGTTAGAAAAGTTAATTTTTTCTTATTGTGGGATTCTAAGAAAGCACATAAAAAGTGTTTAAAATATTGGGGCTCCTGGGTGGCTCAGTCGGTTAAGTGTCTGACTTCCACTCAGGTCATGATCTCACCATCCATGAGTTCGGGCCCTGTGTCGGACTCTGTGTGGACAGCTCAGAGCCTGGAGCCTGCTTCAGATTCTGTGTCTTCCTCTCTCTCTGCCCCTACCCCACTCACTCTCTGTCTCTCTCTGTCTCTGAAAAATGAATAAACCTTAAAAAAAAAAAAAAAGTTTTTAAAATATTAATAGTTAAAAAACAACATAGTGAAGATACACAAAATTCGAATTGTATTCAAAGTATAGAATTTATACTATATATCATATAGGTGTATATATATGTTAATGAATGGTGGAAGGGGATTGGCATAAACTGAGAAAAACAACATAGGGGGAAATGCATAAAACAGCCATTGAAACTTTTTTAAGCCCACAGATACTAGTGAGAAATTGTCATCAGTGTAAAGGCTGTGTGAGGGCTGTGAAAGCTGATTTATTGTGTCTTCCTGGTAGGAGGTGAGAAGGGGGAACGGAGGCCCATGTACAGGAGGGAGGTGGTGGGCTCTGTGCTACAGGCTGGCCACAGCTGAAGATATCAAGGTAAAATCAGCAGAGTGGTATAATGGGCCTTCAGGGTCATCTAGAACAACTTTCCAATGCTGAAGGCCTTCCACAGTTTTCCTACTCCGTCAATTGCTAATTTTGTCCTTAAATAGACCTGGTATTAGAAGGTTCTCTTTTTGCAAGGTGAAAGCCAGGGCTCGATGCTGGGTACCTTCAGTCCCAATCAGTTACTGTCATTGGTCTTCTAGTTCCCTGCTTCTCTCCATGTAGAACGAGTATGAGAAGCATGAGAAGCACGGTTTTACACCACACCTCTCTCAGATCATCTTTGACCAGTTCCTTATGAATACCAACACCATTCCAGTTCTCTTCTCCTGTAAGCATCATTTTCCCATAAAGTCCCACCAATTCTTCTTAAGTCAAACCTGAGATTTCAGGAATGGCCGGCCACCTGACTTCCTCCCAGCTGTGTGTCATCCTGTGGTAAGTTGCAGACCCTACCCTGGCCTTAAATCATGGCAAGGATCTGACTAATTTTTTTCAGGAGCTTTTTTCAAAGGGCTATTTTTGTGATGCCCAGAGTAAGAGAAGCCAGGTCAGAGTTGACCAAAAGTGCAGTGACAGGAAGCTCCCCAAACCTGGAGTTCACCCCTGGCTGTGTCCTTGTTGATGGGAATGAGTTCAGCCATTAGTTTAAAGTTAACAGTGGGACAAATTGGGGTCATCAAAGTGAGTTAAGAGAATTGCCTCAATTCTTCAATGGCTTTTGTAATTGCCAAGAATCTGAGTGTTAAGAATGTCTTATTATTATTATATACTGTCTATTCCCTGATGGTTTGGACTGCATTTGTTGCACTCTATTACATGCTGTCTAACTCCCAAATTGTTTCATTATTATATAGACTTTACCTTGCCAATAAGTCCTTTATTGGCCCAACTCATCTTTCATAATCAGTGTCATGTCTCTTAATACTAGTCCATTAATAGGTCCTTAAAAGATTGACTTAGGATCAGGAAGTCTCCTTCTGGCAGCTATATAAGAGCTGTAGGAATCTGCCCATCTCTGAAGTACTGATTTGGTAGTTCTCAAATCCCAACTGATTTGGTAGTTCTTGCTGGGAGAGCTCAGCAAGCAGAATTTTTTCAATGAGCCTTGCCTTCCAGTTTGAGAAATGCTATAATGGGATATAGATAATGTGTCTGACATTTGCTGTTCAATTGTGATTTTTAATATGCACCAGACAGTGACAGGTTTTATTTACCTTTTTCCTAAAATCAGGGTGATAAAGCATATTTTATTTATTCCAGTTGGTTCCTTTTCAAATTCTTGCCCAAACTTCTTTCTCAAAGTATATTATTACATATATTATTACATATTTTTAAAATATATATTATTACATATTTTTAAAAAACCAGTAAATACTTGGGCATATGCATAAGGACTTTTTTTTGTTCTAAATATGTTCTGAATTACTGCTTGTGCTTAAAAATCTGTGTGGCAAACATGGGAAGTTGTGTGCTGCTCTGGGATTATATGGCAGATTTGTAGTGCCCTTCTGTTACATGTGTTGCATATGGAAATGACAAGCTTTCATGATACCCGTGAAACTGTAACCTGACTATTGTATTCAGTGCAGAATGCTGAAGTTAGTTGAGAAATCATGTTGTTTGTTTCACCCTGTCTTTCAGAATAATTTGATGGAGTTGCATGTGCTGTCCATCAATAAAGCATATTTGTTTTGAAAGACACAGCACTCAGGGCTGTCAGTCATAACGACTTCTGAGAGCACGTTAGGAGCTGTAACAACAATATTTACAAAATGCGAAGTGAAGAAAAGTACACTGAGTCACAGATACACATGCTTTCTTGTGCCCTGATTCTCCCCTCCCACAATGTATTTAGTGTGGCTAAATCCATATGAAAGACGATTTGGAAATATGAATGGAAATTTGGGAATTCTCTAGCTAAAGTAAATACTAAGAGACTAATTAAATGCTAAAAAGGTTTGTAAATCAATTACCTTTCCTTCTATATAAATATATTGATTAAAAAATAAAATCAGTGATACAGTTAGATGGAAGAAAATACCTGTATTTTGGGATTAAAGTTGAGAGTTCTTAGGCTTGTCCTTGGTTTACCCCTTAATGGCATTGGGAAGATTATGTAAGTATCTCTGAGGCTCCTCTCACTCAGCTGTAAAATGGGCATAATTATACTCACTTCTTAAGACTGTAGAATGTTAAATAAATGAATGTGTATAGTAAAAGCTTTGCAAATCACAAAGTGATACATAATGAGAGGTAGCAATTAAAGTAGATTAGGAGGTTTTAATAACTACCAATTTTTCTTACTAGAAAATGTTTAGAACTTATTAATGCAATGTACTCAAATTCCATATTGTAAAGCGCTTTATTATAAAAATCAAAACGGAATTTCTTAGATATGTCAGTAAAACAACTGCCATCTGGAAAAAAGAAAAGGTGGGGAGGAAAGCAGTGTGGGCTCATGGGTAGCAGTGTAGCCCCTGGCCGGCTCATAGAGCATGCAACTCTGATCTTGGGGTCATGAGTTCGGCCCCATGTTGGAGGTAGAGTTTACTTAAAAAAAATTTTTTTTTTAATTAAGAAAAAGAACTTAATGAGAAATGGTCTTAGTAGAATTAAGAATCTTGCTCAGGGGGGAAAAGATACTAAATTTGAAAAGTTCTTTGTTTAAACTCAGTACTTTACTTCTCTCTGAATTCAGCAAACACAATCCTTAATGATGTAGAAAAGATTTTTAAGTGACTTGTCAGGTTTATATAGTTTATAATTCTTTATAGAGGAGCTTTTGTTTATACTATAAAGCATTACCTTTGTATTTAAATAGGATGCCAGAAGATAAAAATTTGGCCAGCAGAGGGAGATTTATGTAAATTGGGCTGTAGGAAAAATACTCCAAGATGCCTCAGTAAACATGTATCTTGTGGGTAATAATGCCCACTCTCACACTGTGAATAAGAGAAAAACAGAAGGAAGGAGGATACTAAAACGACTCATACTAAAATTTCTGTTTGTATTCTTTCTTGGGTTAATGATAGAAAAATAGAAAAGGAAAAAAGGCAAATGATACACAAATAGAAACTTCTTTTTTGTGTGTGCTAATTCTGTGATGTGAAGAACTTTTTGAAACAAATGCCATAAAGTTAATACATTTTTTAAAATAAAAACAAGCTTTCAGTACTTGGCACTGAGGTCAGAGCACATTCAGCCCAAACACGTTAAAAGAATACCACCTGAAACGAATGTAAAGGGAATGGCTAATGTTCTGAACAGGGCACTGTTCTGACTCTGAATTAGCAAGCAAGTACTTTTGTATCATGCACATTAAGTCAGAAAATTGGAATGTATTTAAGAAAAAAATTTCACCAGTATTGAAACAAGTATAAAATAGTTTTCTCCTTAACTCCAAACAGAAAATATTAATGTATCAAAGTTCCCTATGCATTCTAATTAATTTCCTTAACAAATGTGCAGTTTGATACAGTATCATTAAATTCACAAATTTTAAGCAATATTTATTAAATACATATTATATTAAAGGCAGTATTCTGAGTATTTGGGAATTTATTATTTTTTAATTTTTTTTTAAGTTTATTTATTTATTTTGAGACAGAGAGCGTGTGTACTAGCGAGTGAGCAGGGGAGGGGCAGAGAGAGAATCCCAAGCAGGCTGTGTGCTGTCAGCACAGAATCCCACATGGGGCTCAGTCTCCTGAATCGCGAGATCATGACCTGAGCCGAAATCAAGAGTCTTCGCTTAACCAACTGAGCCACCCAGGCTCCCCTAAGTATTTGGGAATTTAAGGATCAGCGACATCCTACATCCTTGTAATGTGTAATCTAGTAAATAAGGAGTTACCTCAATTCTAGCATGCCAAAGTGTAATGCAGGTAGGCATTGCAGAAGCTAGGATAAGCTATTTCAATAAATACTATCTATGACTACTAGCATAAGATATATCAATGTTTTTTTTACTTTGGGAAAAATTAAGATTTTTGTTTCATAGCCATTAAAACAAGAGGTTTTGCTTTATTAAGTAAAATAAGTTTAACTGTAACTTAAGTTGTTTGCTGTCTTTTTAGAATAAAGAGCAGTAGCTTAGGAAAAAAGAAATTCCAAATAGAGATATCACAGATTGTTGATTTTTTGCTGAACCACAGTTTCTGTTTTTTTTTTTGGTTTTTGTTATTTTTTATGTTATATTTAGAGAGCAGGATGATGGAAGACATCCAGACTGATTATTAATTTTAAATGAAAAAAAAAAAAAAAACTAAGTCATATAAACCAAAGTGAGTCAATCATTTTAGATGAAGTATAATACATTTAATTTTTTTAAAGTTTACTTATTTTTGAGAGAGAGGGAGAACACAAGCGAGGAAGGGGCAGAGAAAAAGGGGAGACACAGAATCCAAAACGGACTCCAAGCTTCGAGCTGTCAGCACCGAGCCTGATGTGGGGCTTGAACTCATGAACTGTGAGATCATGACCTGAGCCCAAATCAGACGCTTAACCTACTAAGCCACCCAGGCGCCCCTACTACATTTACTTTTTAAGAATACATGTGATCATTCTTAAAATTTAAAGGGCTGTATGTAAACTAGTGCACAGAAGATTAAATAATCAGTGTTCAGCAATGGGTACAAGAGAATAGGGAATGGATAATTATTTCTCTTGTGAGGTCAAATTATTCATTATGAGTCATTTTGACATCTGAATAGAAACTATTTCTGAACAAGTAAAATTGCCAGGTTTTCTGGTTTGGCAGTTTGAGTATGTTAGTTGATTGGGTGCTGGGAATTTTGGAGCTGGAAGATCTCAGCAGGAAAAAAGAGCGCAGGGCATAGTGAGGATGAAGTAGAAAAGAAGTGGTGACAATTAGGAGAGGGGACAGAATGATAGGAATAGACTGCAGGGAATAGTCCTGGAGCTCATTCATTGAATCAGTATTTGCCCACAATGTGCCTGGCTCTGTGTCAGGCCCTGAGATGCCGTGGTGAGCATTATATAGCCTCTGTTCTCTGTTACAGTCATTTGGGATATAAAGAAGATATAAATTTGGGATATAAAGAAGAAAACAGGCCACTTCATTGTGGCTTATTGAGTAGAGTATAAGGTGTTTGAGGACTCACGGGGAGCATCTCTCTCAGACTAGAAAGGGCCAACAGGCCTGAGGTAAGATCCAACCTAAGCCCCGAAGCAGGATTGAGTTCCATTGCAAGGAGACACTTGTGCTCATGAAGAGAGGTCAGAGGCCATGGCAAATTCCAAGTGATGGCATGTGGCTCTGTGTAGGCAGAGCTTTTAAAGTGATAACAGAGCAGAGAAACCTGAGCCGTAAAAGCAAGCAGGGACCAAGACAGGAACAGTCTTGTGTGTTAAATGAAGGAAGAAGGTTGGACTTTTTCCTGAGAACGTTAAAGGACTGTTGAAGAGATTCATGCAGAGCCTGAGCAGACATTTGTGGTGTGGAGAATTGAAGTCAGCACAGCTATAGTCCGGAAGAGCTGACTGCTGAATCAATGTGGTAGGGCTGAATGAGGAGTGGACCACATACATGAGGCAGAAGGGGCAGAACTTGGTGAGAGGATATCAGGGCAAGAAGGCACTCCAAAGATTTGAATTTATGGTGAGGAAAAAGAGAAATGTCTGTGTGTTCTGGAGGTTTATGTCAAGGGGATGGGATGTCCAGTTCTGTGCACCAGGTTCTGGCATTCTTCCCAGGTGTATATGGTGGAGTCGGAAGCCTGCCCCAGACAAGGTATTTTCTCTGAGAGGCTCAAAATCAAAGGTGTGAGTACGAATAATAGTGAGGTAGAGAAGCCAGAGCCTGTCTTGAGTTGAAATGTGTTGGAGAGCTTTCTAGGAAATTAATCCTGGGGTTTAGAACCAAGAAGATTAGGAGCCCAGTCAGAAAATAAGGTGCAAGGTCGAGCCCGTGAACAATGTTAGCACCAGGCAAGCCAGTTCTTGGCTGCTAGCTACATGGCCTGGAGTTAGGCAGTCTTCCTGGCTTGATGGCTGGAGGCCACTTTGTACAAACTAAAGAGGACTAGCCAAAGGGAGGAGGGGGATTCAAAGAGTGTTTTAGCCTTGAGATTGTGTAGGAGAAGGTATTAACTAGAAGGAACTGTTGACAGTTTATCAATAGTTCATCAAAGAAAGAAACTGAAAGACTAGTGGCCCAGGGTAGCAGGATAAGAGATTAAAAAGCACATAATGAGAATGAGAGAAGTTGACCTTGAATCTCTGCCTTTGAGAGAAAATGGAAGAAGAAAGATGCAAGTTTTGGAATTGGTAGACTGGGAGCTTGTGGAGCTTTGGGAGAGCTCACACAAAGAAGACCTTCCTGTGAACCAGAAGGCAAAAGCATTTTCTTAGAATGGCTAGCATTGTGGCGGGAAGGACAATAGGGAAAAGTGATGGAATGCTCTGAGGGCAGAAATCCCAGGTTTGAAACCCGGCCCCTCCTCCACGTGCTGACAGAGTGGCTCAAGCATGTTGCTGAAGCTTTGTCATTCTTAATTGCTTCATATATAGTACCTTTCTCTCAGAGTTGTATTGAGGATTAAAGAAGTTATTTCATGTAAAGTGTTTATTAGCCTGTAGCAAACATTCAATAAATTTGGTTATTAGAAGGCAATGTTGTATAACGGGCAGGAACGAGAGACTCTGAAGCTAGACCTCCTGAGTTCAAATACTGGCTCTACCAGTTATGTGCTAACATTGGGATCTTGGACATCATATAATTTACAAACAATGTATGGCTCATTAGATGATCAGTAAATATGTGTCCAACTGCACTGACAGTAAATGAGACTCCAGGAGTTTGTCCTCTTGTGACTCAACTTCTTGCCAGTGTGATTATGCCCTACCCATGTGACAAATGCATATAATAAAAAATCTCGTTAATTTGTAAACTAAAGAGGCAAATTATATGTTCTATGTGATTCAGTTTTCTCATCTGTAAAGAGGAGATAATGATAGTACCTACCTCTTAGGCTTGTTGTGAGTTAAGAGAATTAATATAAAGCTCTTAGTTTCTGGTCTGTAGGAAGCAACATATACAGAAGCATTATGTATATAGAAGCATTTTATATATGCATATATATCTCATTATTACTGTTATCTTCACTCATCATTAATAGGGGTTGAGGAAAACCTGAGAATTCATAATGGGAACTGTGGGTTGGTTAAGACTGAATAAGACGAGTGAGAAAGGGTTGCCGACGAGCCTGAAGATCAACTTGGGATTGGAAACTGTGTGGTAGTGTCAGACCAGGGGAGCAGCCAGCAACCTAGGGCAGACCTAGGGAAGAGAAATGGAGGGGCTCAGAGTTGGGGTTTATTAGCATCCAGTTCTGAAAGGAAAAGAGAGCTATTGAGCTGAAGGTACTATGATCTGCTGTTTGAGAGAGTAATAAGAGTCATTGACAAATAACCAGAGATGGGAATAAGGCTACTTAGAATGTGTCTTTAGACTAGTATCAACAGCTGTTTGGTAGTGACTTAGATTTCATTATATTTATTACATCTCCTTGTCAATTTGCCTGTTTCTTCTGGTCTCTCCCTTTCCCTTCTGAACAGCCTTTCCTGGGGTTTTACTTTTCCTTCTCTATTTCCTGTTCAAGTCTTACATAACTCTTCTTTTTTTAGTAAAACAGTGTAAAGGCAAGCATAATTAGAAAGCTTAAAAGTATCATTTCTGTGTTTGCTTCTTCATGTATTCTCCGAGCGTCTCCCTGTCTAGTATGGGGATGTTTGCTCTGACAGATCCAGAAAAAAAGCATCTGGCATGTTCATTACCTTCAAGGGTCTTTGTGGGAGTAATTCACATGAAATCATTATGCTGTACAGAAAAAATGATAATTGTTATATAATCAAGTGTCAAAAAGTATGGCACAGCCATTAAATGTGGTGGGTCAAAAAGGTGCTGAGGAAAGAAAGAAATAGGAATTGGGGCAAATAAAGACAGCTTTTTAGAAATGGCAGTTCAGAGAGGCTTGTAGAATAGTGAGTCGGGGGTGTCTGGTGTGCAGGTCTGGGAGAGCAGAGGAATTACAGTTCAGAAGCACCAGGTGGGTGTGGCGAACAGGACAGATACCTACGGGCAGGAGGGCAGTGGGGGGTGGTGAGCTGAATGGGAGGTAAGGCTAAACACTTAACTCCCACAATGCATAGCTCACCAGGTGATCAATAAATAATGTGTTCAGCTGCACTTAGAATACATGAGGAGGACACTCAAGAACTTGTCATCTTGTGCTTTAGATTCTTGTCAGTGTGATAATTATGTCCTAACCTTTGTTAATTTAGAAGGAAGGCAAATGTGTTATGCTAGGCCTGTTGAGCAATAGAAATTTGGTGACTTTCTGATTAAGAATGTAAACAGCATAAAATTATAGGAAAACAAAGTTAGGCTTCTTGAGGTACATGGTGAGGGAGTGTCCTAGCCTGTTGAATTCTGTATGTAAATAGCTTTTTCTCCCTAAGTCACCCCTTTTGATACTTTATCTCTTTTAAGGTAGCTATTGTCTGTCTCTGCAGCCTAGAGCAGTGTGTTAAATTGAGCTCTCCTAAGGCTAAATGTCATGGAGGGGAAGTGTAGTAGGGATCTTAAAATACATACTCCTTCATGAAGTAAGGGCACAGGGACCCGAACTACCAGTACAGCTAAGCCCTTTAAATAGTGGGTGTCTTATTAGTATTCATGAAGAGCATATAGATAACATCTTGACAGAGTTAAAGTTTCAACCTGAAGAGCTACTGCTTTTCAATAAGGAGTGCCTTTAAAGATACTCTTTGCATGAATAGAGTAACTGAATTGCTTCTATAATGAGAGTATTACTTTATTGAGTGAGGTATTTTTCATTTAATCTGTCTACAGTTAAGAAGAATTGTCATTAGAATTATAATAAATAGTAAAGATGAGCACTTGTAAGGCTTTTATCTTCAAAGAACTTGAGTTAATCTAATTTGTCACTTAGAGTCATCAGAGATGTGCACTCACTTTTCTGCTGTGAAGCCTGGAAGTGTTCACTTTCCATCCCCTCGGCTCTCCCTTTTGGTATTTCCATGGCCCATTAGCTACTTTGTCCTATGGAAAGTGCCCCGAGAGTCAACAGATGGAAGGCTTTCCGTTAGATCCGTTTCCTGTGTAAGTGTTTGGGCTCTTGAGTTAGGCTTCCTGGTTCTGATGCCATCTTCTCCGTGGCTAACTGTGGGACCCTAGGCAAGTTACTTAGCCCTCAGCTTCTCCAGCTGGGATTCATAGTAGTACCTGCCTCAGAGGTTTCTTGTGAGGACCAAATGAGATAATGAACATTAAGTACATAGGAACTATAAATAGTAGCTGCATACTAGTATTGTTTTAAAAATTATTGCTAGGAACACATCGTTCTGGGCAGTTGTTATATGTGGTTAAGTGTTAGGTGAGGAAATGATGAGCAGTACTTTTTCAGGGCCTGCTGTGTACCAGGCTCAGTGCCACTCCCTGGGACGGAAAAGGAAGAAACCATGGCACCTCCCCTCTAGAAGTTTGCATCCTGGGTTTTTTGGGGAGTGGGTGGGAGGTTGGCACGGGTAAAACAAACTGTAAAACACTGGTGTGCTTGACCTAATAAGATCAAGTACAATCAAAGAGCAGAGAGTGATGGATTTTTAAGATTTTTTATAGAAAGCCTTAGAGAGGAAGGGATATGTGACCTGGGCCTTGGAGGATGAGAAGAACTTTGACAGAAAATGGGAGAATGTTGGGGTGAGCAAGGGCTTCAGAGTTGGTGTGTTTGCCAGCTTCTCTGTCAGCAGGACCCCATGGAAAGACAGAAGCAAGGTGTGTCTTGAAAGCAGCAGGGCTCCCTGTAAGGAAGATTTTAAGCAGGTCAGTCTAATTTGCGTGGAACTCTGCAGCCACCATTTGTCGCTGTCTCTTTGGGTGGTTTTTCCTCTTCTCTGTAGACATGAGAGAATTGTGAAGGTTTGCCGTCCTAGTTGGACCTAGGGGAGGCCTTATTTGTCGTTAGAATGTGTGGTGTCCAACACTGAGATTTCATGGGCCTCTTTTACCTTCCCCTGTCTCACTGGGTCTGAATTTCCATTAATATGATTTGGATGGGATTTTACTGGGACATTTAGGAAACAGTTGAAACTCTAAAATGCCCCTGTGACAGCATTCAGTTCACACAGTGTTTTAAAGACTGAAGTGTACTGATTGCCGACGTTGTAAGACAAGATGATAGAAAGACTAAGAGGATCTCATTCACAAAATTTATGACTGTGCCAAGGAACTGTTTCTGACTGTATATCACACAGACAAAGGAAAGGAAACTTTCCATCTTTCTTTTTCAGTTTTGGAGTCTGGGGATTCTATCATCTTGGAAGCACGTGGGCTATGGTTAAATGGAAGACATGTGTTCTCTTTGAACAGTATCTTCGGCTGAGTTTAAGCAAGCCGAGGCTGTCAGTTAAAACCCATACTCCCTCTAAAAAGCTTGTGGGAAAAGGGAGGATTTACTAACACAGAGTGAGAGCTTTCTGGGTGCCAGATTCTGTGCTGGGTATTATACATAAAGTGTTCTCACAGTAGAGCTATTATTCAGTTTCAACATATGAGGAAAGGTTAGCAAGATTAATAACTCTATAACAAGTAGTTAGTGGCAGACGCAGGATTCCAAATGAAACCTGCCAGGCTTCAGTGTCCATTGTTTTCTTTTGTGAAGTGTGGTGTTTGGTTTGTACCATTTCTTTTGTGACATTTCTTCTTTAAAATCCTCATGAAGGATTTTGACCTCAGTAAAGTCTTCATGAGTGAGCTTACTTTTGAGTAATACAGTTAAGGGGTGCCGTGGTGGCTCAGTTGGTTAAGTGTCCGACTTGGGCTCAGGTCATGATCCCATGGTTTGGGAATTCGAGACCTGCATCAGGTTCTCTGCTATCAGCACAGAGCCTGCTTCAGATCCTCTGTCCTCCTCCCTCTCTGCCCCTCCACCGCTCATGCTTTCTTTCTGTCAAAAGTAAATAAACATTTAAAAATAAATAAAATGAAAACCTGAATAATAGTTAAATTAACTTTTTAAAAATTTATCACCAAGTTGGCTTGTATTTAGTTAAACAGTGATTATCTAATTAGAGTCACTCATCTTGGCATAGGAAGGCACACACGGATTGGTTTGTTATTACAAGATAAATAATATTCAGGATTTTGGATCAGGACCTTTAGCTTCTGTGATTTGACCATCTCAGCAGCATAATTTGATGGTACTGAGTCTTTCAAGTAGAGTCCACTGATAGTTAAATAATCTGATTTCAGTTATTCTGGAGTTGCAGTGCAGAATGGAAAATGACCCCTTTTAAATAAAGTCTGCCCATTGCTTCGTTTGTTGTGTATAGAGGTTAGCTTAATTTGTTCTTGTTCAAGAACAGGAAGCCAAACTTTATAATACATGGGGTTTTTAGTGGCAAAATAATTACAAGTGTAAGCCTCTGTTACTGTCAGAAATTAACAGTTTTCTCTTTATTGTTGAAATAAGAAGAGTAATGGGCTTAAGTCTCAAAAGTCTGCCTTCTTTGTCTCTTCTACTTTTTCGTCATCCTTTCTTTTCATTGTCCTTTCTTATTTTCTCATTACTTCTGACTGATCATCAGGAGCATCATTTCCCCCCACTCTTTTTCTTCTTTTCAACCGTGTGAAAACTGATCTGTAAGAAATTAAAAAGTAATCAGATAACTATCAATTATTAAAGTATCCAGTTTATAGTTTGAGGTATTTCATAGTCATTACATCAGTTACACATTTCCTGACTATTTTGTCCAAAGTATATCATGTCCAGTTCATTTGTTCACGTTTTCATCTGTAATGAATGGTAAAAATATTTCTGTCCCTCTTCCTTTGTTCTTCTTCCACAGCTCAGGTGGCTGATGGTTCTTACACACCACATGCCACCGCAGCTTGCATGTCACAGTTACACGTAGTTTTCAGTCACCCTTTTTTTCCCAATCAAGAGAAAATATCTGAATTCAGGGGAATGAGAGATACAGGGGTTAATTTTTAAGCCATTTGGATGTATGAAAACAATGAATTATCACCATTTAGTGCAGGGATTCACATGGTTGCCTGTAACAACTCTCACAACTGACTGAGCCAGGATGCTTCTGAGCACATAAAGGTAAATAGTCTTGGATCATTAATAAAAGACCTAGTGAGGGAGGTAGGATGTATCCATATAATTGTAATTCAAGGGAAAATGTGGTGTCGTTAGCAGTGCAAAGTCTAGTGGATTTCTGGGGAAGGAGAGATTAACTTGGGGATTATCAGAAAAGACATACAGTATCTATAGTGGCATGTCCACTACATGGGAAAGAAATCACATGTGAATGTGATTATTCTGAACCTCAAAGCCACATGTACCATCCATTAATTTAATTCTTGGTATATACTATTTTGTCTTTGAATATTAAAATTATGCGCGCGCGCACACACACACACACACACACACACACACAGGCACATGTACTTAAACACAGTCACACATAATTAAATAGCATAATTAATTAGTCTCCCATTGATTTATTTTATTATTTATTTAAAAAGTGTGTTACAAGGGCGCCTGGGTGGCTCAGTCGGTTGAGCATCCAACTTCGGCTCAGGTCATGATCTCACAGTCTGTGAGTTCGAGCCCCGCATCGGGCTCTGTGCCGATGGCTCAGAGCCTGGAGCTTGCTTCCGATTCTGTGTCTCCCTCTCTCTCTGCCCCTTCCCTGCTCATGCCCTGTCTCTCTCTGTCTCAAAAATAAATAAAAACATTAAGAAAAAAAAATTTTTTAAATAAAAATAAATAAATAAATAAATAAATAAATAAAAAGTGTGTTACATAAACAAAGATAGGATTAAGATGCAGAGTAGGATGATTCTGAGCTGACCTCCTCCCACAGACCACGTACTCAGACTACAACTATATATGGAACAACTCTCTCTGAAGACTAGCAGAACAGGTCTTCCACAACTAAAGATAAAAAGAAAAAGCCACACCGAGAAGGGTAGGAGGGGCAGAGACACAGTAGGGATATCACCAACACAGAGGTTCTCTCTGAGGAGCAAGGAGGTCCAGCCCCACATTGGGCAGTCCCCTACTCCAGGAAGATGAGTCCCCATAATGTCTGGCTTTGAAAGTCAGCAGGGCTTAACAACAGGTGAGCAGAGGGCTATGGGAAACTAGGACTCTGATGTTAAAGGACTCACGCACAATCTCCCTTGCTCTAAGACCCAGCAGAGAGCAGTTTGAAAAACACCTGGACCATATATGAAGAATGTTTTTTGACTAATTTTAGGGTATATGCCAGAGCAGCAGGGATCTGTAGGAAATTTCTCTGGGAATGGAAGCATTCACTGGAAGGCACCATTTTTCTTTCCTTTGACCTAGCTAGCCTTGTCGCTTGTGGGAGCCATTTCTGATACTCTCCATCTACCTTGTTAGCACTGCTCATTCCTCCCCCTGCATTCCTCTGCTGACTCACCCCAGAAGACATCCCTCCAAAGGGGCTCCTGCCCTGGTGGGCAGCCTTCGCTGAGACTGCAACCAAGCAAAGTGGCTCCCACTCTCCTGCTGCTCCCCACCACCAGGCAGCCTCTGTCCCAGCAAGTTACTTTGGCCAGGACTAGCACCCCCAGCCTTCCCCAGAGTGGGTCTATCTCACTACACTCAGCAAGAGCCCTTGGCTGAAACCTCTGTGTGTCCCCCCTGCCCCCAAAAGATCCTGCCCCACTGCACCCAGCATATAGCCTCAGTCTGGATTAGAGTCCCCACAAAGCAGCTGGCATTCAGGGAGGGAGGCAGTCCCATTCACTAGCATGACCACAACAGTCATAACCAAGCTTCGCAGCCAGCTACACAAGGGGCCAGCCCTGCCCAGCAATACCACAGTAGCCAGGCCTCTCAGCCAGCTACACTGGAGTCCAGGCCCACCCATTAGTGCTACCATAGCATGGCCAGACACTGCAGCCAACCAGGCTGGGGCCAGCCCTTTGACTAGAGCACCTGCACCTATTCCAATCTAGCCACTACGGGAGGTTGTACACCACCCACTCGGGAGACACCCCTGGAACACTTGGTCCTGGTGACCAGGGGGCATTGCACTTCTAGGCCCCACAGGAAACTTCCTATGTAAGGCCACTCCTTCAAGACCAGGAGACTTAGCTGGCCTACTAATACATACAAACAAACACAGAAAGTCAGGCAAAATTATATGTTCCGAATGAAAGACAAAACCTCAGAAAAGGAACTAAATGAAACAAAGTGTGCCTGATAAATAATAGTTCAAAATAATGGTCATAAAGATGCTCATCAAACTTGGGAGAAGAATGAATGAGCCCAGTGAGAACTTCAACAAAGAGAAGGAAAATATAAAAAAGAACCAGTCAGAGCTGAATACGATAACCAAAATGAAAAATATACTGAAGGGAATCAACAGCAAAGTAGATGATGCAGAACAGAACAGACATCTAAAAGGCAGGGTAGTGGAAATCGCCCCAGATGAACAGCAAAAAGAAAACAATTAAAAAAAATAAGGATGCACTAAGGAGAGCACTTGTTGGGATGAGCACTGGGTGTTACATGTAAGTGATGAGTCACTACTCCTGAAATCATTTTGTAAAAAATAAGGTTTAAGGAACCTTTGGGACAGTAACAGGATGCTAACATTCACATTATAGGGGTGCCAGGAGGAGAAGAGAGAGGGAAAAACTTCTTGAAGAAGTAATAGCTGAAAACTTCACTAACATGGAGAAGAAAACAGACACACAGAGAGCACCTGACCAGATGCATTCAAAAGAGATCCACACCAAGACACATCATAATTAAAATGTCAAAAATTAAAGAGAATCTTAAAAGCAAGAGAAAAGCAACTAGTTACATACAAGGGTACCCCTATAAGATCCATCAAATATTTAGCAGCAATATTTGTAGGCCAGAAGGGAGGGAGTGGCCTGATACATTCAAAGGATTGAAAGGGGGGCGGGGGGAACCTGCAACTAAGAATAATCTACCTGGCAAGATTATTCTGAATTAAAGGAGAGATAAAGTTTCCCAAACAAACAAAAATTAAATGAGTTCATAACCACTAAATCAGCCTTATAAGAAATGTTAAAGGGATTTTTTTAAGTGGAAAACAAAAGGCCATAAAAATGTTATACCTCCGAAAATATTGGGGCCACCATATGGGTTTACTTGCCACTCAAGCAGCTCATCCTGAAGTGATTAATAAGCCACAAAAATAACGGCTTCCTCTTCTCTCTACATAGCATTGGTATTTTTGGAAATTGGGTTGCCTGTGCCAAATTTTATTTATAGATAGAATGAGAATTGTTAAATGGTCTATGGTCTATCAGTTCACGAGAAACCTTTGTTGCTTTATTAAGAGCATAGCAGATAACTAATTCCATTTAGAGTTTTCAGTAACTTTTTACACTCTCGATGCAGCCACATGAATCATATAATTGCTTCAGAGACTCAGCAGAAGTTTCTTGCTAAAAAGGCCATAGGAGGGGCGCCTGGGTGGCTTGGTCGGTTAAGCGTCCGACTTCAGCTCAGGTCATGATCTCATGGTCCGTGAGTTCGAGCCCCGCGTCAGGCTCTGTGCTGACAGCTCAGAGCCTGGAGCCTGTTTCAGATTCTGTGACTCCCTCTCTCTCTGCCCCTCCCCTGTTCATGCTCTGTCTCTCTCTGTCTCAAAAATAAATAAACGTTTAAAAAAAATAAATAAATAAAAAAAATAAATAAAAAGGCCATAGGAACATGTTTTTCTTTTTCTCTCCCTCCTTCTTTTGACTAAACATAGCTTTTAATAAGTTGAAGATTTTTATAAAGATGGAGATTTAAAAAATTTTATTAAAATAAAGATTTTACTGCAGCATAAGAAATAATCT
The DNA here is from genome assembly GCF_046562875.1 of Panthera onca. NCBI lineage: Eukaryota > Metazoa > Chordata > Mammalia > Carnivora > Felidae > Panthera > Panthera onca. Next base: position 54,595,160 of record NC_138347.1, read on the forward strand.
GATTATCAATACTGGAATGATTGAATAAATTGCAATACATTTTTATTTTGGAATATTCTGTAGTTATTACAAAATGAGGACGGTAAAGGTGTGTTGGCTTAGATGAGCATGATCTGTGCAAGTTAAAATTTCTAAATGGCTGTGTTTACTGCTGTATTTGTATATAAAAGAAGATACAGAATGATGTAGTCCCTAAGGTTTTTAAAATTGGTCAAAGGATAGGCAAACAGGTTAGAGGCAAATGATCATTGACAGAAGAGAATCCAGAAATAGATATGTACACATAAAGTAATTTAGTGTAGGATAAAAGGGCCATTTCAAAGGAATGAGAAAAAGCTGGATTAGTTAACAAATGCTGCTGGGAGAGTTGGCTAGTTATTTGGGAAAAAAAGGATAAGATCCTTATTTCCTTTATCAGAATGAATTACAGATTGGTCCAGTATTAAAATTCTTTTTTATAATGAAATCATGCCAGTGCTAGAGAGAAATATTAATGATTTTTTTGTTGTTGTTGTTTTGAAATGAGGAAGACCTAAGCATGAAACATGAAACAATGACAGACAGGATAAATTTGCCTATGCCATGTTGTTTCAAAGGCTTCAGAACAGAATGAATCTTGAAACTTTATGAAAATCTAGTTTTAGCAACATGGCATTAGAAGTTTATTGATACCACTTTGCAAGCATTTGGACCAATGCACACTTTTACTGACCAAAAAGGCTATACTTTTCTGTGATATCAGCAACTGTGTTTGTGTTTGTAATCATCAGCATGAACCATTTAAGTTGATAGCATTTGGATATTTGAATTTTTGCATGAGTACATATGGACAATAATTTGTATATTGTTACTTAAAATGAATGAATGAGAACTATTGAACTAGGAAAATACTGTGAGAATGCATATAAGAAATTGACATGTGTGATTTACCTCTCGGCCGTGGTGCTGGGTGTGATGGAGAATGCAAACCTCATTTTGTGCTATTTTTAGCACAAATATGAATGTGTGTTGTTTTTATCTTTAAGAAAAAATGTTTTTCAAGTCATCCAAAAGTAACTTAGTTTTTAGGCTTCTGAAAAGATTTTGTCACATCATAGGCTGGTCATTGCTTAGCTATTTCAGCCAATCACCTTTTAGGGTAAGAGCAAGAACAAAAAGCCTAGGGAGCAAAACTTGGTTACTGGATTCGGGTGCATATGTAATGAAGAGATGCAAAATATTTGTGATTATGTGTGTCACAGATGGGGACAGAGGGTGCTCATCTTGCTAAGTGACCTACAGTGACTTCATGCACTGGGTCCTTGGAGGCTGCACACAGCTACTTTTTAAAAATTGTGTGTCATCTTGTGAAATAGTTTTATTTTAATCCAAACATTTGATGCTTACAGAGTATTTTTTCTGCTTACTAACCCTCCAGGCTCAGATTTATCTTATGGTAGAGTGCAAAACGTAAATTATTACAATAAAATGGGAGCCATTGGAGAATGTAGGGAGGGCCACCTCTGTGAGCACCTCTTCTCTCCATCTTTTCACAGTCTTCTGATGCACAGCTTTGAGAAAGACCACCCCGAGTAAGTGTGAACAGGTGACAGTAACTTGTAGGCATCCTACTGCTGTATTTGGGTTTTGAGTTCTGAAGTTATGGAGTGGAAGGAAGTAGACTTCACAAAAGGCAAATTTTATTAGCTCCATTCAGCCAACTAAAATGAATGTTTGATTATGTACTTAGAATTCTTACTGAATCCAGTAAATGCCTGAGCTGGTAGATACTTTAGTCATTAAAACTATAATCCAATTAAAGCTAAGGAAGCTAAATAAACAAATTTTAATCAAATTTACTTTGATTTCTCTCTGTTTCTCTCCTTTTTTTCCTTACCACAGGTCACAGTAATGAAAGGCAGTAATAGAAATAAAGATCACTCAGCAGACGGAGAAGGGGCTGGAAAACGACCAAAACGAAAGTGTCTTCAGTGGCATCCATTGCTAGCAAAGAAACTGCTTGACTTTTCAGAAGAGGAGGAAGAGGAAGACGAAGAGGAGGATATTGATAAGGTAATTCTTCTGTTTAACATAGAAGTTTTGAATATTCATTCCAGAAACTACAGTGATTGGTGAGAAAGATGCATTTCTAAAAGTCTGTATAACTTGAATCCTATTTAACTACTTAATGTATATGTTTATTCCAGATATTGAGGGCTTCTAAAGTATCTGTACTTCCTAATCATTTAGACAGAAACAGATCTTCTTCAGTGGTATTTCTGTCTATTAACTAATGATTTTCAGGTAATATGGTAGCACTCCAATGCAGTGGAGATGGGGGTATTTCTAAAATTTGACGCACTTGCCTGGCACCCACCTCGTTGCCCCTCTGGCCTCTCTCTGCTTCAGCCTAGCCCTGCCTCTGTGGACAGCCTTGTAGCTGCTCCGGCCCTCATCTCCACTGCCTTCATGACATCTGGCTGTTTTCAACCCCACCAGTCCTCTGTGGTCAGTCAGTCCTCTCCGTCCCCTTCTCTGGTCTCATGCTTAAGCAGCCAGCTCTCATTTAGAAGGTCACACAGCCATGCAGGTGACTTTAGAAAGCCACACATTCCTCCAAGTCTACGCGGAACTGGTTCCTCCTCCTCCTCATTCAGCTCTCAGCACAAGGACTACCTCCCCAAGAGATGGGGCTTCATCATCTCAGGTGACCCTCCCACCCAACTCATTCCATGTCCAAGGATTTCCTTCCTGGCGTTTCTTACCATTTAACTTGCGCTTAGCTGTATACCTGTGTATGTCTGTCTTGCCAGACTAGAATGTAAGCGTAGTAAGAGCAGAGGTCTTGCCCCACATATCCTCCTCTTACTCCTTGGAACCTAGAATGGTGCCTGGCGCATAGCAAGTATTGAATAGATGTATGTTCAATGGAAGAATAAATGAGTACATATTTCGTGTCACTACAACTTTTATAAGCCTGTTTTTAGTATCCTGCAGACCTTTGACATCCATTCAGTCTTTTGTTCTAGGCTTGGGTCAGCTTCCATTTTTTTCTGTTTTTCCTGTTTCTCAGACATCTTATCTGGATCCTCTTTATAGTCTCTCTCACTGTTGATCTTTTTCTCCTCTTTTACAGAGAAAATAGAGGCCGCCAGAAACGATTCCTTCAGCTTCCTCTACTCATCTGTATACTTATTTCACTCACCCATCTTTTCCTTCCCCTTCTTTTTTCAGAGAGACCACTGTTACTAATTCTATTTGAGGCCATTGCCAAGTTGATACTGATTTGATCTTTCTGACATATTTGTGCCTGTCGATCACTTGGTCCTGGAGGCTGCCTTCTGTTACTGTTTCTACTCCCAGCCTCACCTTCCTACCTTCATTCTCTTGATGCCCCTCCATTATTCTGCCCTCAAATATTGGTGTTCTCTGGGCTTGTTTTAAGAAAAAATTAATTTTTGTTTCTTTATTTTTTGAGAGAAAGAGAGAGCGAGCAGGGGAGGGGCAGAGAGAGAGAGAGAGAAAGAGAGAGAGAATCCCAAACAGGCTCCTCACTGTCCACACAGAGCCCAATGTAGGACTCAAACTCATGGACCGTGAGATCACGACCTGATCAGATGCTCAGACGCTTAACCCTACTGAGCCACCCACGTGGCCCACTGTGGGCTTCTTAATTTCTTTCTCAATCCTTAAATTCTACACTGATATTTTTGACTGTTTTCTTGACATATCCACTTAGATCTCCAATCAGAACCTCCGTCTGAATGTGTTCAAAATGAAACTTTGAACCCCATCATCCTGTATCTTCCCTTTCTCAGTAAATGGGAGCCCCCAACTTTCCAGTTGGTGACATCAGAAAGCTTATCTGTTTTCTTTTGCTCATGTCTCATATGCATCCATCCATCTATTAGCATATTCTCAAGCCATACCTTCTACATATGTTCTCAGTTTGACTCCTCCTTAGCAAGGTCACCACAGCCTCCTTGGTCCAAGCCACCACCATTTTTAGTGCAGATTAGCATATATTCTGCTGCTCTGCCTGCCTCTGCTCTTGCTTTTCCAGTCTTTGCTCAACAGAGCAGCCAGAGGGATCTGTTCAGAATGAAAGGCTGGCTGTGCTGTTCTTCTGCTTCATGAAGGCAGGGAATTCATATGCTCGTGGATTTACCCGCCCCACCTAGAACAGTGCCTGGTCCCTATCAGTTGCCCAGTACACAGTTACTGAGAGAAAGAATGGAATCATTGAATTCCCTTCTCTTTTCAGTCCACACCTGGTGATCTCATCCACTTTTCTAGTCTTGCCTTCTTTGTATTCTTACCTCAGTTCATAATCCCAGCCAAGACATCTCTGCTGAGAACCACCTGACATTTTGCCTACCCGATACTGATCTTTCTGCTCCCAACCCTATCTAATTTCTCTCATTTGAGAAAAAGCATTCTCTGGTGTGTATGAAGGAATCTTGCCACTAAAGGTAGAAGCACTCTTCCTTTTTTAACCGTTAAATCCAACTGGATACCAACTCTCTTGGCTCTACCTCATAAATAAATACTGTCTGTGTTCTTACTTCTCCATTCTTATCATTACGGCCTTAATTCAACCCTGTCTCCTTTCTCACCTGGACAGCTGAAACGAACTTTGAAATGGTTTCTCTAGTTTGGATTGCTTCTCGTTTTGATATTATAATTCATGCTTTACACTGCTGATAGGAGTTATCCTAAAATACAAATCTGGTGATGTCTCTTCTATGCTGAAAACCACTCATGGCTCTCTATTGCATCCAGCTGTGGTTTCCATATCCTGGTCTGGTACAAGTGTTGATTTGTTACAAAGTATTACTGGGCCCTGGTGAAAGAAAAATTTAAGTCCAGATAGAGAGTTTTTTACTTTTATATAATTTTATCTATTTATTCATTTGTTTATTCGTTTTGGGGGTTAATTTAATGAGATAATTGTAACATTAAATAGTAGTTGCCAACATTTTTTAATATTCATATTTGGCAAAATAAATAATCTGTAGTAAAATATGATAACCTATGTTGTTCCCCCTAAGGTGTTTTTTGTTTTGTTTTGTTTTGTTTGTTTTGTTTTGTTTTCTTTTTTACAGTCTGCAACTACTTATTTATAGGATTAAATGCATGTTATTTTACATGACAGAGCACATTCTTCATGAAGTACGTCCATCCATACCTACTTCTACAACCTCATGTCCTGGGTCCATGTTCTAGTCTTATATCTACTGGTGCTATTGAACTGTACATCAGTCAGTCATCGAGCCTTAATCCTTTTTCGGTTTCCGTGTCTCTCCATTGACTACCTGACACATTCTGATTCATCTTTCAGAATCTAGCTCAGACAACACGGTTTCTAGGGAGACTTTGGTGAGCTTCCACCCTTCCACTAGTGCTTCACTGTAACACTGGCTCCTTGTAATAGTCATCATACTGCTTTTTAATTAATTTGCTTTTCTCTCTTTCTCCTCCCCCTCCACCCTCCACAAACAGTAAGTTCCTTGGTCCAGGATCTTGTCTTATTTATCTTTTTTTCCAGCTCTTGGCTTGAGTTTTATAACTTAGTAACTGAATCAAAAGTTATTCTTTTCTGAAGGGAAAATGTAATTATTTCTTCAACCTATGTAATATACTTTTTATGTCTTGATTTTTCTGTAGCTTCTTACTTTAGAAAGCTAACTAAATATCCCTTATTATTTAGCATTTAGAATGCTAAATAAATATTCCTTAAAAATGCAAATCATTGTTAATGATTGTATACATAATGAGGAAGTGAAATCTATAGCCTTCACTCCCAATAATAATCTCTAATGTATTTCCAAATCAGATAGCTATGACTTCAAGATTGTTCCACCGTATTATTTTGTTTGAAGATAATTGATGGTTAATTAAATGCATTTGCAATATTTAATTTAAACTTACAAGACTTTAAAAATACCAAATTGGATTAAGCTAGTGATTCATACCAGAGTAGCTGTCGCAGTTTCCCAATAAAACGTGATGTAGAAGAACACCGTTGCCTTACAGTAGTGGTTCTCAGAGTGTGATCTTCAGACCAACAGCATCAATATCACCTGTGAACTTTTACAAATATGAATTCTGGAGGCCCACTCCACACCTACAGAATTGGAAACTCTGGGAATGGGACCCAACAATCTGTGTTTCATTTAACAAGACCTCCAGGGATTCCACTGCCCACTCAAATTGAAGAAGTAATGCTCTACTATATGATGCAGATTAACAACTACCTTAGTCCTTCTTGATTTTAACTATGAAACAGGAAATTAAAGACATAGCTTTAGTAAGCCTTCTGGACTTCTGTTTGTGGTTGTACTGTTTTCAAGAAGTCTCATAGAATCATATTTTAGCCTTAGAAGATATTTAACAGTCCTAATATATTCTAAGGTTCTGTGATCAGAGGTATCTGCAGCCATGTGCAAGAAGTACCGAAAGAGATTAGAAGCAGAAAGACTAGGCCTGGGGCACTTGCATGGCTCAGTCTGTTGAGTGTCCAACTTCGGTTCAGGTCACAAACTCATGGTTCATGAGTTTGAGCCCCAAATCAGTCTGGCTGCTGTCAGTGCAGAGCCTGCTTTGGATCCCCTGCCCCCCCCTTCTCTCTTCCCCTACCCAACTTGTTCTCTCTCTCTGTCTGTCTCTCTCTCAAAAATAATAAGCATTTTTAAAAATTAAAAAAAAAAAAAAAAAGGAAGCAGAAAGACTAGGCCATAGGCTCAGGCAGTGGGAATGACAGTTACACAGATGGGATGGGCGGGATCAGAGCTTTGTGGAAGTCCTTGAAGACCGGGAATTGAATGAAATGCTGAGGAAAAGGGGGGATTCAGAATCTATTTTGAAGGTTTAAGCCCAAGTGAATTTACTCCTGTCATCATAGCATTTCACTAAATGATATTTACAGGCTTGAAAATTTACTACATAGTTCCTCCTTCAAATAATGTTAAATGTCTATTTTGATTTTTACAATAGGAGGCTCCACTTGTGATGTGCATACATTACATTTTTATTACCTACTTTTATGTTAAACACTTTCACATTATTAGCTGTAGAAAAGCACTTTCCAAACAGGAGAAACAACTAATATTCATATATTTTTGTGTGTGTGTAAATGTTGTTGTTAATCTTGAGACGCATATATCACAGCATGAGTTTATTTATTTATTGAGTTTATTTATTTATTTATTAGTTAGGTACTGATGTTGTACCAGCCATTGAACTAGATGCCGTGGTTGTACAGGTAAATAACTTTTGTCCTCAAAGAGTTCACTGTTTAGTGAGGGGGAAAATGTTAGCAATTATAACATGATATATTCTGTAATAGAGACATGCACAGGTTGCTATAGAAACTAAGCAGAAGGCATTGTAAGTTGGTTATCAACCACTAATAGTGGTTGATGATTAATTTTTTTCCAATTTGTAAGTTGTTTAAATGAAGGTAAAAAAATACAATTTGAAAGCCAAACTGATTGTTAAAGCAAAATTGTCCAGGATGTGTTAAACATCTGGCTTTTGTTTTGGTTGGTAATAGGTTCAACTTCTTGGGGCCGATGGCCTAGAGCAAGATGTTGGTGAGACTGATGATGAATCACCAGAACAGCGAGCCCGGAGACCAATGAATGCATTTCTCTTATTTTGCAAACGTCATCGCTCCCTTGTACGACAGGAACACCCCCGGCTTGATAACCGAGGTGCTACCAAGATACTGGCTGATTGGTGGGCTGTTCTAGATCCAAAGGAAAAGCAGAAATACACAGACATGGCCAAGGAGGTAGGTTACAATGACAAGGTTTAATGGTGGCTGTGAGCAACCAATCCCATACCCCTGTCAGCAAATGTGGAGTCTCTGCTGAAGGTCTAGCAGCACAAAGGTGAATCCTGAAGCAAGTGTTCAGTGAAAACATAAGAGCTTTTTTCCTATTCCTGAATTCCAAGTCCACCTTGCAAATGCTGGTGGAGGTGCCAAGAACAATTAATTACCAAGTTTTTTCATTGCATATACTTCACGGATTGATGTAGAGGGTTGATTTTTATGAATGGTAATTTATTTATTATGAATGATGGGTTTAAAAATTTTTTTTCTAGGAACCCAGCTTCTGCTCTCAGAATGCCCATGGTAAAGATAATAATCTTAGGTTACTCTAGTTGTGTCATGGGAAAAAGTCTTGATCTAGTCCTAATGCTAAATAACCTTGTGACAGTATCTAAGTCAATTTCTGGGTCTCAGCCCCTTTTTTTTTTTTTAATGTTCTTAGAATGAGGAAATTGGACACCAATTTATATCCTTTCCACCTCCTTTTTTTGTAATAAGCACCATTATTGTGCCTTTGACTTATTTCTGTTCTGTAGGTATTGCAGCATGCATATTTAAAACCAGTAAAGGAATGCACGGCAGTGAAACATGATAAATTGTGGTATGTGCAGGCATGTAAACACTGTATACACAGAAACACTTCCATGCAGGAAGGCTGTTTCGAGAGGTGGGACATTAATCAATTCTGAAACCCTATCAGTGACTAAATTCCTTCAAAAACTGTATACCAGTCTGTTGTTAAATTACTCTGAAATTAATGTGAATTCATCATGCTTTTTAAATGTATTATGTAATGGATTTAGCAAGTGAAGGAAAAGCAAAGCAATATGGTTGTTAGGTTAAACTTGAAAGGAGTAATTCTCACATTGTTCCTTCAACCTTGTAGCTTGCTAACAATCTTGATTCATGAAAACCCCTGCCACCCAAACATTTGGTTAAGTTCTATGAAAAGTTGAACCAGCAGGGGACAAAAATACAGAGTTTCAAGTGACACATTTTATTAGACATCTCAGTATGTGGGAAAATAATTCTTCCAATTGCTGTGGTTTTATTGAGTTGTTTATCAGGCTAACATGTAACATAAATATTTCTTATGCAATGTTAAAGGATATTTGAATCCAGAGTATATGATTAGCATAGTTGTTATGTAATTAATGATGGCACAGACTTTGTCAATTGGCTGTTGTTAAAGACAGGATTTCAACTATGTGGGGCACCTGGAAAATTAAAATCAATTCCAGTAGCCCACATGATTTTAAATGTTTCAGTAGATTTCAGCTAGTATAACAGTAATTAACAGTAGCACTTTCCCAGTAAATGGCCTTAGATTTTTTTATAGTCATGTTTATATGGTAAAATAAACAATTATCTAAAACCTCATAGGGAACCGCATTAGCTTCCTATAATTAAACACTTGAGTTTGTTTTTGGATTGCTGTTTTTTGATAACATGCAGCCTATCCTAAGTATATTGTTTGCCTTTTCTTAAGTACCGCTAATTTACAAACCCAATAGGTGGCCACTTTTTTTTTTTTTTTTTTTTTTTTTTTTTTTTTAATATATGAAATTTACTGTCAAATTGGTTTCCATACAACACCCAGTGCTCATCCCAAAAGGTGCCCTCCTCAATTCCCATCACCCACCCTGCCCTCCCTCCCACCCCCCATCAACCCTCAGTTTGTTCTCAGTTTTTAACAGTCTCTTATGCTTTGGCTCTCTCCCACTCTAACCTCTTTTTTTTTTTTTTTTTTTTTTTTTCCTTCCCCTCCCCCATGGGTTTCTGTTATGTTTCTCAGGATCCACATAAGAGTGAAACCATATGGTATCTGTCTTTCTCTGTATGGCTTATTTCACTTAGCATCACACTCTCCAGTTCCATCCATGTTGCTACAAAAGGCCATATTTCATTTTTTCTCATTGCCACGTAGTATTCCATTGTGTATATAAACCACAATTTCTTTATCCATTCATCAGTTGATGGACATTTAGGCTCTTTCCATAATTTGGCTATTGTTGAGAGTGCCGCTATAAACATTGGGGTACAGGTGCCCCTATGCATCAGTACTCCTGTATCCCTTGGATAAATTCCTAGCAGTGCTATTGCTGGGTCATAGGGTAGGTCTATTTTTAATTTTCTGAGGAACCTCCACACTGCTTTCCAGAGCGGCTGCACCAATTTGCATTCCCATAGGTGGCCACTTTTAAGAGGAGGAAGTATTATTTTCATACAGGAAATCTCTTGCTAATTACTTACTTAGGTTCACAATATTTGTCCTGGTGGCACTGTAATGAAATCTGTTAGGGTGGCCTCCTGCAATCTACTACAGGTGGGGGTGGATCTTCCACCTTGCAATTTGCCTCGTTTCCAGTTGCTCTTACGAACTGCTCTCATTTGTAGTTAAAAGTGTGGAAGGTTCAGCTACTTTCCGAATTATTATATAATTGGTTTCTAGCCATAAGTGATACTGACTTGTTTCAATTTATTTGCTAAATGGTTTTGAAATTACATTAAAGTGCACGTAATTGTGCTGGTGCTTTTTTGTGTGTTAATATTGCAGCCTTAACTGCAATGTCAGCTTAAGCAACAAAAGCTTATCGAGTGACTTGAGTATACCAGGTCTTGTGGTGGTTGCTAGTGACGAATAAGGTCTCCGTTCCTCAAGGCCCTCACTCCCAGGCAGGCATTTTTAAAAGTTTCATATGTGTAACCTCTTCATTTTAAACACCAAATTTTAAGTGTGTTCTCTAAAGGAAGAAGACATATTCTATCAGTATAGTTTTTGTGTGAATGTGAATACTTAAAAAGGGATATATTTTTAAAACAGAAGTGATTAGTAAGTAATACAGCTTTGGAGAGTTTATTTTTTTTATCTGTTAAAACTTTCTCTGACGCTTTTCTTGCTCCTGATTATCTTCTATTTTAGTGCATCTGGTGAGAGGAAATACCCATTGTGGGATTTGTTTTCAGTTTCTTGAATTACTGCCCGGTACTAGTTTGCATTGTTGAAAAAAAAAAGGGCGTGGGGAGGGTTGAATGAGGGTTTCATGTTCTCTGATGAATCTCATTAGAGCAATAACTGGTTATAAGTAATTTTAAAAAATACTATCTTAAGGATATAACCTGGGTTGTTTTCTTCAATTCAGCAGTGTGCATGATGGTACAGTGTTGTGGATGCTCCCAAGCTCTAACTTCTAACTGTGTGACTGACTGCTTGTTAGGGACACAGAAACAGCCTTCCTTTTCCTTTTCACATCTTTATGTACATACTCTTACAAATACAGAACTACAAGTCTGCATTTTTTCCCAAAGAATTGCTGGAACCTTCCACTTGTCACTTAAACTAATGATCATAATTAATTAATTAATTAATTTACATTCATTTTAGAAGATTGCATACTAGACCTTCAGGAAGAGCAGAGTCAGTGCAAAGAAGAGGAGAGGATCTGGAAAGTTAAAAATAGTTTTGAGTGACTTTGTAATACCCCATCCCTTCTTTTTTGTAGGATCAGGGGCATGAGGCAAAATGCATGCATTTATTGATTAATTGGTTCATTCCAAGCTTGATGTTTTACATAAGCACAAACCTGTTAAGTCAGTAATGATTTTCCCCATTCTTCAGAGCAGAGATCTAAGGCTCTTGGGAGTTAATATCTTCATCAGTCATGCACTGTGGTGCTGGGATACTCTTGACTGTTTGACTCCCATACTCTTCATATATCTTGCTCACTTAGATGCCTATGAGATAAGAGGTTTGAGTAATTATGGCAAAAAATGGTAACAATAGAGTGCATGGGCTCAATTGGTTAAGCATCTGACTCTTGGTTTCATCTTAGGTCATGGTCTTGTGGTTTGTGTGTTCGAGCCCTGCTGATAGCACAGAGCCTGCTTGGAATTCTCTCTCTCTCTTTCTCTCTGTCTGCCCCTTCTCCATTCGTACTATCTCTGTCTCTCTCAAAATAAATAAACTTAAAACAATGGGAGTAATAAAATGTCACAGCTGTAATGGGAAAAGTCTGCTTGTGCTGGGGGCAGTAGGGATATTTCAGAAAAGGCTTTATGGAATTGATGGAATCTGTCGTAGGATTTAGTATAGGATTCAGAGAGAAAGGCAGGGATAAAAGCAGATGTGGGATAGTAAGAACAGTTTCAGGAACAAGAAAGGTTGTTTTACCCCTGAGCTTAGAATATGTGTAACTAACAGGAAATGATGATGTAAAGACAAAAAGCATGAGACCAGGCTGACAAGTTTGAAGGTTCAGTTGTATGTCAATAAAACAGTGATGGAATTAAATGCAATAAAATGCAACGTGAAGGTAAACTATAATAGCCTTTTGTAAATGTTGGTATCCGTTGCCATCGGTACTCTAGCAAAGATTCTCGTCACTATAAAACTCCATGGAGTTTTTAGCAATTAGTTCTTGCTTCATATTTAAGATAAAACTAACCTACTTATTCGCTTGCTTGGCTTTATTAGAAATGGATTCTTCTCCAAAGAAGGTAGACTCTGATTTTCTCATACATTATAACTGTGGAGAGAATTTTTGTTTACGATCACATATCATGTACTTCACAGTGTCTGAATTCTTAGAAGCATACTGTGGCACCTTGCATACTACTAAACTAGAGTGGAACCTCATTTTTCCAGCATCCTTGAGAAACTGGTGTTACACATAAGTGATTTCCAGGGGGATGAAACTTTGCTGTTCCCTTAAACACTTTATCTTATATATTTATCCTGGGAACTTTATTTAAAATTTTGTTTATATGTGTCCTTACTTAAAGCATTCAGAATGCCTTTTGAATTTTTTTGAAAATTCAACACATTTATCCCAAACAACAATTACTTTATAATTTGTAATTTGGTGAGACCTATGTGAACAGTTAAGTTACAGTCACATTTTTCTCCATACGTTAAATGATTCTTTTTTTTAAAGTTTATTTATTTATATTGAGAGAGAGAGAGAGAGCGTGTGGCGAGAGGGAGAGGGAGAGAGAGAATCCCAAGCAGGCTCCTCGCTGTCAGCATGGAGCCCACCTTAGGGCTCAATCTCAGGAACTGTGAGATCATGACCTGAGCTGAGATCAAGAGTCCAGCCACTTAACTGACTAAGCCTCCCCGGTGCCCGTGTGTATTAAATAATTCTTAACTCTTCTTTTGAATTTCCTCTTTGCTTTTCCATGAGAAAGCTTTTGGGTCCACCCTCAGCGGCCAATTGACATTTCTGTCCTCTGTGCCAGTCATTTTTGGCTATGTCTAATGAAATGACTTATTTTGTAGGGGATTTTCTGAGTAATTAGGGTCCCCACTACTTTTGGGGGATGTGGGTAATTAAACCAAAGACATGGGACTCCATGCTTCACAATAGGCCTTGTTTCTGAGACCTTTGTCATTCCTATATTCCAGATATCAGGACTTTCTCACTGCATTAGAAAAAAATATTTAAATGTTTATTTTTGAGATGATAATAATCAACTTTTGAATATTGCTTTATTCTTCCCAGAGTTCTTTTATAAATATTTAACTTAGAATAATCCCAGAAGGTAGGTGTTTTTTGGGTTTTTTTTTGTTTTTTTGCGGGGGTGGGGGAGGGGGGGTTGTTTGCAGAAGCTAAAGATGACACTGAGATCCAGAACAGTTATGTGATTTATCCAAGGATGCAAGTTAGTAGTAATAGAGCTTGAGCTCTCATACTTGGCTTTCTCCCTTCTCAGACCTTTCTGAGTTTCCAGCTCTGTAAAAGGTCAATAAATATGCCTGCCCTCATAGAGTTGAGTAAAATGCAAATAAAGCGTGTACATACAAGCATTCTGTTGTAGAGCTTAAAATGCTATAAATGGTAGTTTTTTGTTTTAAGTTTATTTATTTTGAGAGAGAGAGAGAGAAAATGCACAACTGAGGGAGGAGCAGAGAGAGAGAGAGAGAGAGAGAGAGAGAGAGAGAGAGAGAATCCCAAGCAGGCTCCACACTGTCAGCATAGAGCCCAATGTGGGGGTTCACCCACAAACTGTGAGATTGTGACCTGAGCCAAAACCAAGAGTCAGATGCTTAACCCACTGAGCCATCCGGGCACCTCTAAAATGGTAGTATAGTTTTTATTCCTGATAAGAAAACTTAAGTTTGTCTGTATTTGATACTTCTTTACAAAGTAATTATTTACTATTTTTATCAGGGCATGTTAACACAATGAAAGCCTACTAAAACACAAAGCTGAAACACAAGAACCAACAAAACTAATTACATCATTTGCTCAACTTGCAGATACTATTCAGTGTGATTGATAGCCTCTAACCAGATAGATGTGTAAAGTGAGGTAACTACTTGATTTTGGAAATATCAGTCCTTTTAGTTAGTAAACACTAACAGTTAAATATTCAAATCAAATAAAATTATAAGGACTTTATAAGGAACCCATGACTAGTGACAAAAAATAGATCCCACAGCAAGTGATATATTGAGAATTTAAACTGAGTCTCTTAGAACTCATTTTGGTATTGGTTTCAGATATTAATTTTTAGATTGATGGAGGGACCTAATACTCCAATATCCTGTAAGATGTTACTATAGTAACTCTTGATTACTTTGAAATTGATGATCATTCAAGGGATGTGGATAAAAATTAATTTTTGTACTGTTTGAAAAATTACAAATTCATGCTGCAAATTATTTTGTAAAGAGAAAATCTAAATTAGTATGCCTTAGTGAGCACATATTTTAGAAGAAAACACACATTTTACAATTCAAATTAGTTAATGTATGAATTTAGTAATACATTTTCAGAAATCAAATAATGTTTTATTTACCCAGATCCCTATCTACTTTTTAAAAATTAACAAAATTACTTTAATTAATTCATTTATTTTATTTAATTCACTTATTTTAAAAGTTTATTTATTTATTTCCAGAGGTGGGGAGGAACATAAGCAGGGGAAGGGCAGAGACTGAGAGGGAGAGAGAGAGAATCCCAAGCAGGCCTGACGCAGGGCTCAATCTCACGAACCAGGAGATCATGACCTGAGCCAAGGTCAAGAGTCAGACACTTAACCTACTGAGCCACCCAGCTGTCCCTAAAAAAATTATATTTTAAAAGAAATTCTGAAATTTGTGCTAGTTAAATTTACTTTTCCCCTGATTTACCTACATTGGAGTAAAGTAGTCCTTTTAAAAATTTATATATGAAAATGAACTAATCTTGCCATGATAATCTTTACAGCCAATTTAGGTAACCATATCCACAGCCAACTCAATTTTTCCTTTATAACCCTATAGTAGAACCAAACAATTCCCTGGTCACTTATTCAAGTCACTTTTTGACGTATATAATTTTTATTGGAGTGGCTTTATCATGAAAGTCTTACAGGTTAATGTATGACTTAAAATATTTTTATTCTGTCAAAACCATAAACTTAATTCAGTGTTCTGTCACATAATATAGTCTAGTTTTCTCCCTATTAAAAATACCTAGTAAAAATAATTCAGGTCACATAGTGCTGTTGAGTTTTATTATCTAAGTGAACAATTTTGTAAATTTTTTTTTTAACGTTTATTTATTTTTGAGACAGAGAGAGACAGAGCATGAACGGGGGAGGGTCAGAGAGAGGGAGACACAGAATCTGAAACAGGCTCCAGGCTCTGAGCTGTCAGCACAGAGCCCGACGCCGGGCTCAAACTCACGGACCGTGAGATCATGACCTGAGCCGAAATTGGCCGCTTAACCGACTGAGCCACCCAGGCGCCCCTAAGTGAACAATTTTAGAGTTAGAACTCCTGGAACTAAGACTGTACAGATTGGTGCCACTTCTCAAGTATCTCCCTTCCCTCTTCCACCCTTGGGTAATGTGATTTCTGCTGCCCCCTTGAAGAGATACAACTGTTTCAAAATTTATTATGCTGGGGGTCACTTAGACCCCTGCAGTGTTATAAAATAAAAAATATGTTCTATCTCTTTTTTAAAAAATCAGATAATTTTTATCTCCACAGTTCTGGTAGGTTTGTTTTTGTTTGTTGTTTTTGTTTGTTTGTTTTTTGTTTTGTTTGTTTTTTTATCATAGTAGTATTTCTCATATTTGCACCAGAATCAGCTGTCTTTGTTATTTGTTTGTTTGTTTATTTGGGGGGGGGGGGCAGGTAGAGAAGCAGAGAGAGAGAGAGAGAATATCCCAAGTAGGTTCCGCACTGTCAGCCCTGAGCCTCAAGTGGGGCTCAATCCCATGAACTGTGAGATCATGACCTGAGCCGAAATCAAGAGTCAGACCCTCAAACCACTGAGCCACCCAGGTGCCTCTCAGCTGTCTTTATTTGTATAGACATTTACAGGATTCTTTATTCCTGGACCTCACCAAGGTTGCCATTCTCTTTTCACTGTGCTGAAGAAAATCTAGACTGCAATAATAGCTAGAAATATTACTGGATTTTAGATGGCACCTCCCCCAACCACCATTAAAAACAAATAATTGGAGAACAGTTAGTACAGTTTTCATTAACATTAAGGTGCTTTTTAGGGTCAAATTTCCTTTCTTATAAATGATCCAGAAAAATACTTAATGTTGTGACCCAATTTTTAAAATATTAACATAGAGTATTGTTTTTTGGTATATGGTAATGTCATTGTCATATATGAAGTTGGCAAAATACCATGACAAAGGGTATGTATTTAATACCACTCTGAATAACAGTGATTTGTTATTACTGCTAATACAGTGTTGTGGTGGTTGGGGTCAGAGAGAAGAGAGCCCGCATTTGCTGAGCATCATGTATAAATAATAAACTGTCTGTAAAGTAGATGCACTTAGGTTATCTAATCAACTGGAAATTTAAAGAAAAAAATTGGAAGCCATGATGTGAATTTTTATTTTAATGGGAAATTTTTGAAAATCGGTATTTTAGCAAGAGGTTAGTTATCTGCGAGATTAGACCAATAGCCTGTGTGATTGATGTTCTTGGATGAAAACAGGTTTCCCTCTCATGCCCAGCATGAAGAACTCTGTCCCAAAGATCCAGATGGATGGGGCGTATCTCTTTGACCCTTTAAATCCTGTAATGATGGATTTTTGTCACGGAGTTGACCAGAAGGCAAAGTTTCACTCAGCTGTTTGCTTCATACTGTATACAGTCTTCCTTCATTTTGCCATTACTCAACCTTGTCTGTAATCCCTTTCTTGATAACCTCACCACAACAAATGATTAAGCCTTTCTGTTGTTTCTTATAGTTGAATCAGAGCAAGTGATTGATGAGGTGCCCAGTTCCAAGGACAGACATCCTCATACCCCAAGGCTCTTTCTGCCTCTGCCTTTATTTGGTGTTCAAGTGTGTCTTTACATGAATTTATGGCATCTCCATGTAAGCTTTAAATTCCTAAAGACAAGGAATGTGTGTTCTTTTCTCTGTCTCCCACATTCTTAATGCTTTTGCTCAATATATTTCTGATTGAGCTAATGAATGTTGTCTTGTTACTGCTCATTTACATCAAGTATCTGCAAGCTTAATATGGTGTTACCAGAGTATTGACCCTCCTAGTGAATTCTCAGTTACCATTTTCCATAAAACCCCACATGCTCCATGCCTTTCTCTTGCCTTCTGTTCTTCAACCCATAGGCACTTCCCCTTTTACAGATCCTTTGAAGAATCATTTTTCATGCTTGAACCAGGGGAATGCTTACAAACCACATGTAAAAAGAAATAGTATGTTTGTGTGACTAATTGTGGATTGTAAACAGTTTGAAGGCAGAGACTTTAATTCATGCTTTTAACCAGTGTCTGTCATCTAGTCCAGCATTTGTCACAACTGGGACTTTCTTCTTTAAAAACTACATTTTTTTTTCCCTCATGGCAAATGTGTTAATTTGTTTGAAAGTCTTTTGTCATTTTATAGAGTGGTGACCTTTGTCCAGATGACTGTTCATCTGACAAACCCAGCCCATGTGCCTTTTACTTGGACACAGTAATGATGCATGTGTCTGCTACTTCCATTTGCACCTCACCCTACCATTTGTCACTTTCCACCTTCAGATGGGAGGCAAGGCTATTTGTCTGCCTCAGCCTAAAATGTGAATCCCCCATGCAGGTGAGTGCAGTAGAGTAGGGTGTCTCTCAGATCACATTTGATTCCTCCAAATCTATTCTGCTGTTGGTGGTAAATTCTAGTTTCTTTCGCCTTGCATCCTATTTTAATTATTTTTGTTAGAAACGTGGAACTGTATTTTTCCATTATTTTGTGTCTGCCTTCCTTCTGCATGTACGCATGTATCAGTGTGCAAATGTACAGCTTTTAAGTTTAAAAAAAGAAAGTTTATTCAGAAAACTTGACTTAAGGTAATTTGGGGATAATTCTAAACCACTGATTATTAACATACGAACACTTACATTGTATTACCTACAGTACAGTTTTTGTTCATATGATTTAAAGTGAAAAGATAGAAAAAGGTTATTTGGATTATATACGCTTTCTTATACCAAGGATAAAAGAACCGTTTTTCCTGTTGGGTTAAATAAAAAGCTGTTGGGAGTGCATACTAAATTAGTTTACTTTACATATGGTGTGACCATTTCAAAAGGCAAGCTTATGGGATTGTAGCAGTTGTATTGATTTAGTAAAGTTTCCAGCAGTTAGTCACATATAATTGAATACATGTTAAATACATTTTTATTAGTTGATATGACTTTTAGCACTATATAATGAATAGCAATGAATGTATTTCATTTAGTTCTATGGTCACACAAGGGGAAAGAAGCATCAGAGTTGGGAGAGTTATAGGAGGCAGTCACAGAAAAGTAAAGGGGAAGGGAGGAAGGGAGGATATTGTCAGTAAAGGTTGAAACCTCCAAGACATAGAGTCTGATGGATTAACTGCAACACCACACATCGCAGCTCTTAGCCTGCTCACACTTGCAGTTGAAATCCTACTATGCTGATACTTCACACATATTTCATTTTTTACCAAATGACGTTTTATGGCATTGCTCTTTACAGCAAGACTGTCGGCACCTTTTTTTCCAACAGCATTTGCTCACTTCATGTCTCTGCCACCTTTTGGTAATTCTTGCAATATTTCAAACTTCTTCATTATTATGTTTGTTGTGGTGATCTGTGATCAGTGATTGATTACAGCTTGCTGAAAGCTCAGATGATGGTTAGCATTTCTTAGCAACAAAGTACTTTTAATTAAGATACTTCATTGTTGAGGAGCCTGGGTAGCTCTGTCGGTTGAGCTTCTGACTCCTGATTTCAGCTCAGGTCATGATCCCAGCGTCGTGGGATCAAGTCCCACATTGGGCTCCATGCTGAGCATTGAGCCTCCATAACACACACTCACTCTCTCGCTCTCTGTCTCTGTCTCTCTGTCTCTCTCCCTCTCTCCCTCTGCCCCTCTCCCCTGCTTGCTCTTTCTCTATCTATTAAAAGAAAGGAGGGGGGGCACCTGGGCAGCTCAGTTGGTTAAGCGTCCAGCTTGGACTCAGGTCATGGTCTCACAGTTTGTGAATTCAAGCCCACCTCAGGCTCTCTCCTGTCAGCTCAGAGCCCACTTCAGATCCTCTGTCTCCCTCTCTCTCTGCCCCTCCCCTGCTCTCTCTCTCTCAAAAATAATAAACGTGAAAAAATATATATTATTTTTTAAAATAATGCTACTGTACACCTAATAGACTGTAGTATAGTGTAAACATAACCTTTATACACATTGGGAAACCAAAAAATCCATTCAACTGGCTCTATTGGGACACTCCCTTTATTGTGGTAGTCTGGAAGCAAACCCACAGTATCTTTGAGGTATGCTTGTGCTCTTTCCTCTACATGGCCCAGCGTCTTCAAATAACTAAAAAGTTATACATCAGTTTTCCCTACCTTGTTCCCCTTCTCCCACTCTTGATCTCAGCTTGTTTATCCCCAAACTGGTCACTTTGCTCTGTTAAGTGTGCCTGTATTTACCTTACCCGTATGTCAAAGCACAGATTTAATTTTTGCCATACTTACCAAATTAAGCAGTGAATAGAATCTGGTTTCTGGCTCTGGTATTGACTTACAGTTTGTAATGTGTACCTGATACCCACTTTGAAGTTGCCCACCCTTGTTTACAATAACCCTACATATTGGTGATATTGTTCTCAATTTATGGAAACTTAAGGGTGAGACCCAGAGAGGTATGTTCTGCTTCTTTGGTCACATAGTGCTAGGGTTTGAACTCTGATGTTTCAGTCTTTACCTTACAAATAACTCCCTCTTAATCATGGTAAGACAGCTTTTTGGATGCTTAAAAAAAAATGTGGGTCGAAAGAAACAAATGTGCTGCCTCTGTACCCTTCTTCCACAAATGAACTTTCTAGTAGTTAAATGCATGCTGAGATTGCCATTCAATAAGTAAAACCACAGAAGTTATTGAAAGTAATTTTTCCTTCATTTTGTAATGGGGGAGGGGGGATGAGATATGAAGTCTGTTAAAACTTTCAATCTATATATTAATTAAAATCTTATCTGTTCTTTATTTATAGTATAAAGATGCATTTATGAAAGCGAATCCTGGCTATAAATGGTGTCCTACCACAAACAAGCCTGTGAAATCCCCAACACCCACTGTTAATCCACGAAAGAAACTGTGGGCCTTCCCATCTGAGTCTTCAAGAGATTTGCCAAGCCCCAAGAAAGCAAAGACCGAAGAAATGCCTCAGCTAAACTTTGGAATGGCTGGTGAGTTTAGACATTATTTCTATCTTCTACCTGTTCTTTTTTTTTTTTTTTTTTTCCTTTCTTTCTTTTTTAGGGAGAGAGCTCAAGCAAGGGAGAAGGGCAGAGGGAGAGAGAGAGAGAATCCCAGCAGTCTCTGTGCTGTCAGCACAGAGCCCACCATAGGGCCCAATTCCACAAACTGTGGGATCGTGACCTCAGCTGTAATCAAGAGTCAGACACCCAACTGATGGAGCCACCCAGGTGCTCCTCTACCTGTTTTTTGTTTTTGTTTTTTTTTTTAAGGATAAGGCAATACATTTAGGTAGTACTTTTAATAAATAATCTACAGAGAGAAAGAGAGAGAAGGAAGTAAAATTTATAACCAGTGTGCAGCATTGCAAATATAGCATATCTGAAAGTTTTGGAACATGATATACATAGAATGTGTATGTATAACTAAAGGAAGTGTGAACCAAGTAGTAGAGTCATACATATATGTGAATTTCTGGCATTGACATTATGGAAAGGCAGACCACAAGGTGGAGATTAAGAGGTCAGGGCATTTTATAATGTAACAAAGTAGCTTAAACATACATATACACTATTAGCTATCCTAGTAAGTATCTTAGTTATCATGGGTTCTTATAAAGCCATAATTAATGTTGATCATTTGAGGATCTGAAACCTCAAGGGCAAGAATATGAACAGTTCCATCACAAGTCTGAGATGAATCTGACAGCTGTTTCTTAGAGGGAATTCCCATTCTACCCGCCATCCCCCTTCTGTCCCCATTCCTGTATGACCCAGGCAAATGAAAACTTCCAGATGGCCCCATTTGTTATGGGGCCTTTAATACTCTTTGGGTGGTAAGGAATGCTAGAGCATTTATTACCATGAAATAAAGTACTTACATTCATTCTGCACATGGCTCTGTCTTCCCTGGCTGTTGCAGTGCAGTAATCAAGAGAGAAATTTTCCAGGATGAAGTTGGGAGATTGAGCAGGGTGGAAACTATGAAGTTGGTATAGAGCTATATGGTTCCTATTTCATTATTCATTATAAACAAATTTTCTTCAAAATGAGAGCATGAACCATTTACAGTATGGGGAACCTGGGAAAGCAGGATGAGCAATATTGGGATTAACACCTTTTTGATCCAGTTTTTTAATCCAGTTTTATTGACCAATAATTGACCTACATTAATGTATAAGTTTAAGACCTACAGACTGATGGTTTGATTTACATATATTGTGAAATGATTACAGTAGGTTCAGCTAACATCTATCTCCTCCTATAGATAGGATAAAAAAAGAAAAGGGAAAAGAGGGAAAAAATTTCTCCTTGTGATTAGAACTCTTAGAATTAACTCTCTTAACAACTTTCCTGTATGTCATATAGCAGTGTCAGCTGTACGTATAATGTTGTACATTATATCCATAGTACTTTCTTATCTTGTAATTGGAAACCTGTGACCACCTTTCCTCCAGTTCTTCCTTCCTCCACGCTGTTTCTCTGCCAATCACAAGTCTGATTTCTTTGTGATTTTCTTTTTTTTAAGATTCCACATATAACTAGGATCATACAGCATTTATCTTTCTTTGACTTATGTCACTTAGCATAATGCCTTCAGTGTGCATCCATTTCTTCACAAATGGTAGGATTCCCTCATTTTTTATGGCGGAATAATATATCATTGTGTATATACGTGTATATTAAATCGCATCTTCTTTATTCATTCGTCCATCAGTGGACATGTAGGTTGTTTCTATGTAAACATGGAACATTTTCTACAATAGACCATGTGTTGCCACAGAACAAGTCAGCGAATTCAAGAAAATTAAAACCATACCAAATGTCTTCTGACCACAATGGCATGAAACTAGAAATCAAAAGCAAGAGGAAAGCTGGAAAATTGAAAAACTCATGAAAATTAAACAACAGTCTATAGAACAATCGATGGATCAAAGAAGAAATTAAAGGAGAAATAAAAAAGTTTCTTGAGACGAACGAAAAATGGAGACCTAACACTGCAGAATTTGCAGTTCTAAGTGAGAAGTTTATAGCAACAAATGCCCACATTAAGAAGCAAGAAAGATCCCCAGAACAACCTAACTCTGTGCCTTAAGAAACTAGAGAAAGAAAAACAGAGCTCAGGCTAGTGGAAAAAGGGAAATAAGACAGATTTGATCATAAATAAATGAAATAGAGAACAGAAAAACAAGAGAAAAAGTTAATGAGACTAAGAGTTCGTTCTTTGAAAAAATAAACCTATAGCCAGACTAACCACAGAAAAAATATAAAAGACTCAAATTTAAAAAATTATAAATGAAAAAGACATTGCAACTGATACCACAGAAATACAAAGGATCAGTAGAGGCTACTATGAACAACTATATGCCAACAAACTGGACAACCTAGGAGAAATGGAGAAATGTTTAGAAACCTACAACGTACCAGCACTGAATTAGGAAAAAATAGAAAATCTTAATAGACCAATTATGAGTAAGGAGATTGAGTTAGTAATAAAAAATTTCCCAATGAAGGAAAGCCCAGGATCAGATGGCTTACCTGGTAAATTTTACCAAACATTTAAAGAATTAACACTAGTTCTTCTCAAACTCTCCCAAAAATATCAAAGAGGAGGGACAATTCCCAAACTCATTTTATGATAGCCAGCATTATTCTGATACCAAAATCAGAAAGGGACACTACTAGGAAAGAAAACTACAAACCAATATTCCTGACAAATAATAGATTCAAAAATTCTCAAAATACTAGCAAACTGAATCCAGCAGCACATTAAAAAGATCATTCACTATGATCAAGTGGGATTTATCCTGGGGATGCAGGGATAGTTCAACACCTATGTGACCAGAAAAAGCACTTGACGAAATCCAACATCCATTCATAATAAACACTCTTAACAAATTAGTCACAGAAGAAAGGTATCTTAACATGATAAAGGCCATATAGAGAAAGCCCACAGGTGCCTCATAATAGTGAAAGGCTGGAAGCTTTTCCTTTAAGGTCAGGAATAAGACAACTGTGTCTACTCATCACTCTTATTCATCATCATACTAGAAGTGCTAGCTAGAGCAGTAGGCAAGAAGAAGAAATAAAGAAAAAAAAAGTTTTGAAAAAAAAAGTAAAATTTTCTGTTTGCAGATGACATGACTTAATATTTGGAAAATCCTAAAGACTTAACCAAGAAACTATTGGATCTAATCAACGAATTCAGTAAAGTTGCAGGATACGAGGTTAACATATAAAAATAAGTAGTGTTTCTATACACTAACAACAGATATTCTGAAAAAGGACTAAATCAATCCTATTTACAATAGCGTTAAAACAATAAAATAATAATAAATTTAAGTAGGTAAAAGATCTTCAAAAACTACAAGAAACTGATGAAAGAAATTGAAGAAGACACAAATAAATGGAAAGGTTTTCTGTGTTTATGGATTGAAAGAATTAATATTGTTAAAACAATACAGCCGAAAGCCATCTATAAAGAAATCCCTACCAAGATTCCAGTGGCAGTTTTTACAGAAATAGAAAGGACACCCCTACAATTTATATGGAGCCACAAAAGACCCTGAATAGCCAAAGAAATCCTGAGAAATGAGAACAAAGGAGGGGGCCTCATACTTTTTGATTTCAAGCTATAAACCCATAGTCATTAAGACATAAAAACAGACATATAGACCAATGGAAGGGAATCAGGGTCCCATAAGTAAACCCAAACTTACACAGTCAACCAATATCTGACAAGGGAACCAAGAATACTAAATGGAAAAAAGATCGTCTTTTCAATAAATGGTGCTGGAGTAATTGGATATTCACATGGAAAAATAAATGAAACTGGACCCATATCTTAAACCATAAAAAATTAACTTGAAATGGATTAAAGACTTAAATATGAAATTTGAGACTATGGAAATCCTAGAAGAAAACATAGGAATAAAGCTCCTTGACATAGGTCTTGGTAATGGTCTCTTTTGGATGTGACACCTAAAGCACAAGCAACAAAATAAAAAATCCAAATATCCAAAAATCTGTAAGTAATTCCTACAAGTCAGTAGTAAAAAACAGAAACAAAACCCAAGTAAAAAGTGGGTAGAGGACCTGAATAGACATTGATCCAAAGAAGATGTACAAATGACCAACTAGGTACTTCAAAAGACACTCAACATCACTAATCAATAGGAAAATGCAAATTAAAAAGCCACAATGAGATACCACCTCAGCTTCTTAGAATGAACATCATCAGAAAGACCAGCAAGAACAAGTGCTGATGAACAGGTAGAGAAAAGGGAACCCTTGTGCACTGTTGTAAATTGGTGCACCCACTAAGGGAAAAGTGTATGCAGGATCCTTAAAAAATAAAAGAAAAACTTAGTGATTCAGTGTGTGATTCATAGTGTAACAAAGCATGTGGTGTTGTCATATATGAACACTAAAAAATGCAGTCTGACGGGCACCTGGGTGGCTCAGTTGGTTAAGCATCCAACTTTGGCTCAGGTCATGATCTCACGGTTCGTGGGTTCGAGCCCTGTGTCGGGCTCTGTGCTGACAGCTCAGAGCCTGGAGCCTGCTTCAGATTCTGTGTCTCCCTCTCTCTCTGCCCCTCCCGTGGTCATGCTCTGTCTCTCGCTCTCAAAAATAAATAAACATTTAAAAAAAAGGGGGGGGGGGAGAAATGCAGTCTGACATAATAGCATCCTGAGGAAACAAAATCTTCAGGTAGTTGTCATGTAGGTGTCTATGGTATAATTCTAGGTAAACCACCAAAATGATCCTCCTATGTATCCCAGAAGAATCAAAATGCAGGGCTCTTACTTTTAGCTGTCATTGTACAACTGTAGTTTCGTTCTCCTTCCAGCAGTCTTGGTGAGCCCTGTGGACTTTCCAGATTATATCAGTTGCAGTGTTTCATAATAAAACATTTTATCATCAGGATCATAAAAGACTATATGGATGATTGGCTGGCAACGGAATTCCTTTAATTATCGTTTGTCTTCCACAGCTTTTGCTCCCAGTTCTAAATCAACAACAGTAGGTGTTTTTCATACAATGGCTCTTCACAAACCAATAATAATTGTAGATAAAGCTATGAAACCTCCGAAAACTATGAAAGATGTCTGTTTTTTATACCATTTTTGACAGTTTATTTATCTGCCTTTCATACCTACAAATCGAACTGTCCGAGACCTAGACATCAACCAAGATTTTTATAGGTCAGCTTTACAAAAACAATGTTCTTTTAAAGTAAAATAAGGAAAGAAAACACCTTCTTGAGTTTGTGTCATTCTGTGAGGGTCTGTGACATATGTTGGTAACCCATGGTCATGGCCTTGTTGAGATGGTGTATGTATAGTGGATAACACTGTTGTGATATTTCCAGTGGTATCTCTCACGACACAATGAAAGCAAATAGGTTTGCCTTTAATTAAAACATGGTGCCTAGGGCTGCCTGGGTGGCTCAGTCGGTTAAGTGTCCGACTTCGGCTCAGGTCATGATCTCAATGGTTTGTGGGTTCAGGCCCCCATCAGGCTCTGTGCTGACAGCTCAGAGCCTGGACCCTGCTTTGAATCCTGTCTCTCTCTCTCTCTCTCTCTCTCTCTCTCTCTCTCTCTTTCTCTCTCTCTCTCAAAAATAAATAAACATTGAATTTTTTTTTTTTTAAACATGGTGCCTAGCTGTTTGAATCTGAGGGATCCTTACAGGGTCTTTAAAGGACAATTTAAGCTTTTCCTCAACATGGAGCCTCTTCTGTTTTTCCATTAGTCCTTGTCACATGAGATTTTGCTATTTTCAATAATCCCAAAGCAGCTAGATGTATGATTTCCAAGAAGGGAAAGTGCTATAGAATTTAATTGGGTACAGGCCTTGTTGGTAAAGGGAAAGCATGCTATCTGTATATTTTTGATGTTCTAGATAACATTATGTAAGTGTAAATTAATGTAAAGGATGATGGCAGTTTTTTGGTCTGTGTTTTATTATCTGTACAGCAAAGTTACATTGGTACATAACTGAAATAAATCGTCAGGTGAGCATGTTCCTATTTTACTTTATATTTGAACTAAAACATTTTTATTTCTATTAGAAAGCAATCATCCAGTCCTCCTGATCCCTAGAATGACAGCTGTAAAAGTATTTAGCTGCCCTAAAGAACCAAATTAAAATTTTACTTTCTTTTAAATTTATTTCCCCCTCTTTATTTTAATTTTAAACAGATTTAAGTGTCTATTTTAACAAAGCACAGTAGTTCTTAAACTCAACATTTAATTAAAAGTGGAATCTTAAAACAACAGCAAAGTGCCTTGTTTCATCATAAAAGCTAGAGTTCCTGTGTTTTCTGTATGTGTATCTTCCTGTGTGGCTACTTTCCAACACTGAGCTATTTCTAGACCACCTGATCATTTGGTGGCCTGTTTTCCCCTGTGATAACCTTTTTCTTTTTCTTTTTTTTTAATAACCTCAGATTATTTTTTCAATTTTTAAAAAAATTTGTATACAAGATGTGGTCAGAGTTGCTTCATGAGTAAGACAGATTGTATACAAGAATATACTTAAGGTCATATCTTTAAACAGAAAAGAAAAACACCTCACTGTCTTCACACAAGAGTATGCCTGATTCTCTTTAAAAAAAAAAAAAAATGTTTATTTTTTAGGGGGAGGGGCAAAGAGAAATAATCTCAAGGAGGCTCCATGCTTAGCATGAAGCCCAGTGTGGGACTTGATCTCACAACTCTTGAGTTCATGACCTGAGCCGAAATCAAGAGTTGGAGGCTTAACCAACTGAGCCACCCAGGTGCTTCTGATTCTCATTTTTAATTTAGGAGAGATTACTAAAAATAAAACCGTATTTATTTAGGACCTATATGCACTAGGACAGGCACTGAGTTAGGCACTGTCATATATGTTATTTCATTGCAGATCTAAAACTTAATTCATTTAAGATAATCTTAAAGGATATAGGTCTGTTACTGTTTTTAATCCTTTACTTGTTTAGGGGCGCCTGGGTGGCTCTGTCCGTTCGTTGGGCATCTGATTCTTGATTGTAGCTCAGGTCTTGATGTCATGAGTTTAAGCCCCACGTTGGGCTTTGCATGGGGCATGAGGTCTACTTAAAAAAAAAAAAAAAAACTTGTTTAATTATACCTCTGGATTGTAGATCTACCACATTGCTGTTTTTATTTTGTCCTTTTGTTTCCGTTGGTTATTGAAGGAAGAGAATAAAGACCTTCACTAATATAAAAAGGATTCATTTAAAATCTTAAAAGTATTTCAAAGAAGGGCCTGACTATACTCCTAAGATTTAAAATATCAAAAATACATAATTATCTAGTGTAAATTTGTTTTTGAAAGTTTTAGAGAAAGATTATTTCAACGAAGCCCACTAGTAGATTTTGGAAGGCCCATTTATAAAATTTGTCTCTGTTCTGTAGTTTCTCATATAGTCTGGTTTTTGTATCAGCCCTAATTTTACATGGTAGAAATAACAGTTTGAGAATGACAATATCAAACTTCGTAGACATTAAGTATAAGTACTCTTTTGGTTTGTTTTTTTTAATCCATCTAAATTCCCCATTCAATAAGGCACAAAACCTCACATGAGAAGATAATTCATATTCTAAACAGCTATGGAACTGAAGAACAGGTTATGTTGGAATGGTGGGACAATAGTTGAATTTAAAAGGCTCACAAAAGTATGAGTACATACTTAAGCACATATATGCTAGGTTATTGCTATATAAAGAGTTTTGAAAGTTTTCTATAAAAAGTTATATATGGTTCTGTTGGATTGAGTCTTTGTTAGTATTCCCTTTCGACTCTGTGGATTGTATGTACCTCATGCTTGTGGATTGATGATTTATTTCTTGTTGACTTTTTTAGATCCTACTCAGATGGGAGGCCTGAGCATGCTACTTTTAGCTGGAGAACATGCTCTTGGAACATCAGAGGTAAGGTGGTCCTCATCCCTGACCGCTCTGCTCACGCTGGGGCTTGAAAACACAGACATCTGTATTCTGTTCACAATGTTTTTTAGTTTCACTGTTTATAGCTCATAAGCAAACTTTACTTCTCTTTTTCTTTTCTTTTTGTCAAGATCTATTTGTGCTTTGTATTGCGCCTTGAGTATAACAGTAGTGGTATAAATAAGTCCAAGAGGACACAAACAAGTCAGGTGCAGATTTTTGAGGTTCTGTGAACCTGAGAGAAAGAAACGGAATATACCGAATGTTAGCATCTGCCATGATTGTGTCATGGTCTGTAGGGCAGGTCCTAGGACTCATTCCATCTACTCATAACATACCCTGTTTTTTGTGATGTTCTCATGTAGACTTGCTAGTGAAAAAATGAGAGTTTAATTGTCAATCTCTCTGGTACCTGAATAAATCCAGACTCCTGTGTATGAAACATGGCACTCCAAGATTGCTTTATTCTTTAAAATGGAAAACAAAAAGGACCCAGGCCCTCATGACCTTGGTTTTATGATCTCTTATTTTCTTGCAGTTTCTGGACTGCTTTTACAAAACATTTTTAGGTATGGTTTTGATGGGCAGGTAGTAGCAGTTAAGCATGCATAGTTTGCATTTGTGAAATTTCTTGCTTTTCCAGGGCCATTTAACAGAGGCCAGACAAATTAACCTGCAGGTCATATTGTTTTACCGACGTCAGCTACTTGAGATGGAGATTTTTCAAGCCCGACCAGAATCGCTATTTACAGCAACATAGCAGGCATCTCATTCTACTGCAGATACATGTATTTTCTACTTTTTTAAAAAGTTACCAGTATGCCATACAGTGGACTCATTCAGATAGTGGTTTTAGAAGATACCATGTAAGATACTTATATCACAAAGGCCATTATTATGTGTTGTTTACATTTGTGATCCATAGTTGGTGACCGTATATTCAGTTTAACATAATTATTTTGATTCCATTCAATTCAGTGTAGCAAAAGAATATGTAAACTGGTATTCTGGTAGTTACTTACGTGGTACTAATCTCTAGCTGAAAAAAATTGACATGTCACTTTGTGCCTTTACATACTTGTTATTCAGCATGTTTTTACTTCCTGACACACTAGAATTCTCAGGAAGTCATTTCCCTTTCTGACACATGGCTGCTACCTAATAGGAACCAGACTGACTCTCACTTAGGTGTAGAGTATCCCAAGCATGAATCCCAAGCTGAATTTTGGAATACTAATGCACACTTGACCTTTCAAGACAGTATGACTCATGATTCCCAAGAATGTGCTGTATTGTTAAAGTTGGCATCACCTTTTCTAACAGACTATACTATAATGATGTTTTCTTCCCAACTTCTGTTACCATTCTTTCTAACTCTCAGGAACACGTTTAAATAAATAAACATCCATCCATAGAACTTACAGATAGATAAAAATAGTAAAGACTGCTTCCTCCCTTCCCCCCCCCCCCCACTTTTGATTAAAGTTTACCTCTTGGGCTCTTCTCAGTGAGAAGTTCTCCTCCCTTTTAAGAAGAGCAGACTTTTGACACAAGTAATTTAAACAGTGCATTGGTCAACCTTTTATTTCTGAGGAATGGGAGCTATTTTGAGAATTCTCAAGCTAAACAAATTTAAAAAGGTAAATTACTTGAAGAAGTGAACCATGTAGGAGAAGGGAATCCGTGCTCCTTGGGAGGAAGTTGCCAGCAGTTAGGTCTTTAAGAACCACTTCTAAGAATACAGCTCCTTCTTCATTTTTCCTACTTCTCATCTCAGAGATATATTTAGGTCATTATTGAAACTAGTCTTGAGATACTGAAACAATTAAGCAGTGAGTATTGTACAAAATTAACCTATGTCTAAATATGATTCATTCTGAGAGTTCCTATCCGATATATCAGTGTACTCCATTTAGCACCTCTTTTCTGTGCAAAGACTAGTCTTATTCCAGATATACAAATGTGGTTGTACAACTTTAGGGGCTCTATGTATATACAACTCTATGTACATAGATGATGACCGTAAGACAAATATAGTAAATATGTACTTACATTTTCCTAAGAAAATTATCAGGATAATGAGATAAGGAGAGAGTTCCAGAAATTTCATACTGCTGACATTTGGAACAATTACTGTGATGTCTGTTTACACTATGAGGTAAGACCAGTCAAATAAAGTGACATTTTATAAAAATTCTGCCACAGGAAAAGTCTAATCATATTGGCTTTTTAAAATGGCATGACAGAATTCTTATTCTGAAATATTATTCTTAGAGGGAGGAGAGTTTCCTTTGTTCATTATCCTGAAGCCTAACTACATAGAAAAAATCCTCAAAAGTCTATATTTTTAAATGTGGAAATTTTAATATACTAATAGTCGTTTTTAAAAAAATAAGTTTAGAAGGTATCGAGGCTTCTTGTAAATAATAATTTTTCAGATGTAAATGATATATCTGAATATCTTCCAATATCTGAAGTAATAAAATTCCAGATTAAAAGCTTCTTTGGCCTATAATATTTTCTACATCTATCTGAAGTAGTCTTAGAGTTTTAGAGAGAAATTATAGGTTCTTGAGATGTCAGTGGGGAAATAATGACAAAGAAAATGTTTGAATTTTCTCTTTTTCCTGAATCTCCTGATTAACTCTGAATTTGCCAGAATAAGTTTGTTGCATTCTGAGGTATACATTTTTACATGCTGCTGTGATTGAGGCAGGCTTTCTTCTGCAGTTTCAATTGTGGTAACTTTTCTGACAAGTAAAAGGGATGAAATTTGTATTTACAGTTATTTTTCACATAAATGATTAGCTCTCTACTTCCTTTATATCCAGAGCACATTGAAATGCATTATGTAACTTTTTTAAGTGTTTGTCATTAATTTATGGATGAGGAAAGAAAATAGATATATTAACAGGAAAGACACTAAGGAGTGACCCGTGGCTCAGAATGCCGGACTATGCTTGTCTGCGTTGAGATCCAGTGAAATGTAAGCACAGAAGTCTCATTAGGAAATAATCCTGTAAGAGGGAAGGAAACGGAAAAGGATGGTACCAGTGAATATGAGATTTAAGCAAACATATTTAAATCAGAAACCAAACCCAAGTTGTTTTAGCAATAAAACACAATATAATGATCAGCTGAAAATAGGCCTACAAAGGGCTGCAGAGGAGCCCATCTGTTCAACATCAAAGTAACATTCACATTAGGAGCACCTGGGTGGCTCAGTCAGTTAAGCATCTGACTTCCACTCAGGTCATGATCTCGGGTTCTTGTGTTGGAACCTCACATCAGGCTCTGGAGCCTTCTTCGGATACTGTGTCTTCTTCTCTCTCTCTCAAAATAAAATTAACATTTTAAAAAAAGTAACATTCACATCAGACTCTGGGAAGAGCTAAAGAGAAGGCAGTTACATAAAGAGAGTTAAACCCTTACATTTTATATCAGGGAGTTATTATCTAAAGATGAAAATGCAATAAATAAAGTTTATAATGATTATTTGATCTAGAGTTTGTAGAAGTGATCTCCAGGACTAAAAATCTTCTATACTTTTTTATATTTGTTACTTTAATAAAAATGCAAAGCTGAATTAAATTACAAAATAAAGGCAGAGAGTGCTGCATTTCAGAGAGTGTGAAAGGGACTGTTAGTCAACACATTATATATAGAACAGCTTGGATTAGTATTGGAAAAGACAACACTCAGTATTGGACCTAAGTCAGCGCCAAAAAGTCAGAAAGTCATCTTAACTAGAACAGAAGGGATAGTTTGGGGAGTAATGGAAAATTTTAAAAGTGAGGCACGATAATCATAACTGATAAAAAGGTTTGAAGGCATCATTATCTTTTTAGTTGTAACTGAAGGCAGACTTTTTTTTTTTTAACATTTATTCATTTTTGAGAGACAGAGCGTGAGTGGGGGAGGGGCAGAGAGAGAAGGAGACAGAATCTGAAGCAGGCTCCAGGCTCTGAGCTGTCAGCACAGAGCCGGACTGGGGCTCCAACATACAATTGGTAAGATCATGACCTGAGCCGAAGTCAGACACTTAACCCCAGGCAGACTTTCAAATGTGTGGGAAATGTATTAGATTTTAGGCCTGTGATTTTATTTTATTTAAAAAAAATGTTTATTTATTTTGAGAGAGAGCGGGTGCGTGAACTGGGAAGGGGCAGAGAGAGAGAGGGAGAGAGAGAATCCCAAGCAGGCTCCAGGCTGCCAGCACAGAGATCTATGCGGGGCTCAGTCCTAAGAACCGTGAAATCATGACCTGAAATCAAGAGTCGGAGCCTCAACCGACTGAGCCACCCAGGCGCCCCTAGCTCTGTGATTTTAGAAAGCCTAGTTCTTTTGTTAGAAGTGTAAAGTTCTGATCAAGCCACTTTTTTCTTTGCCTTCCATCCTGTAAAATGGAACTAATAATAATACCCACTTACCTCTAACCCTCAAGACATCTATGAAGATTAATGAAATAAAACCTGTAAGGTAGTTTTAACTCTGAAAACGCCTGAAGAGCATTACTGCAGGCCCCTAATATTATCACCCTATGTTATTCTAGGCCTTTCATACTTAACTTGTTCAAGTTATGTCGTGCATCGCTCCTACAGGATGTTGTGTGCGTTACCAACAGCGCATGCATATACGCATGCACACATGCAGGTGTGTGCGCACACATGCAGTTCTTTGTCCATTGAAAACTTGTAGGAAAGTGCAGTTGTAATTTACTCTCTATCACTAGGTGCTCAAGAAGGAGACAACTTTTTAATACCTGGGAAGAAACACTGTGTAGGAAGTATGACTTCAGCAGAGTAGCTGAGTTAGCATGGAAGTTAGTGGAGGAGATGCTAGCAAATGATGGTACACCCCCATTATGAAGGGACTGTACAGGTCACACGTAAGAATTGAACAGTGTAGGAACTGTGTGCCATCTTTGCACACATTCAGTCCTATGACAGTTATTTGCCTATGCTTACTTTGTGCCAGTCACGTCAGGAAACAAACCCAGACACAAGTCTCTGCCCTCATGGAACTAATGATATAAAAAGATACAGGGGCTTATTCTTCACATGGTATTTCTGGCTTCAGAGGAAATCTGAGTGATTTTTTTGATCACCATCTGCCTGTTCAAAAGTAAAACAGTTTATCCAAATTTCTATATGATTGAACTTTGAAAATATTCAATAGATTTTGCTTCATGTTTGTAATATCAATCTCTCACTTCCTCCAAGGAGCCCTTCCTGATTTGTTGAGCCAGATTTGATTCCTCTCGTTCCTGATAATTGCTCTGCCAGTGTTAATGCATTATAGCTCTTGATTATATTTAGTTATATTCTTTATTATAAACTCTATAATAAAATTCTTAAAAAAATTTTTTTTTCTCATTGTATTCTATGTTTAAGTCTTGATTCATCAGAAGACTTCAAACAACTGAGATAGGAGCAAAGATAGGATAGGAGCAAAGATAGGATTTAAACTGCAGGACTCCTTGCTTGCAGAGTAGTTACAAAACTATCACTTACTGAGCACTTCCTTCATTCCCGGTACTGTTCTTAAATGCATTACTTAAGAGTAACTCTTGATCTTCACAATAATCCTGTGAGTTAAGTCTTGCTTCACAAGTAAATATTAAACCATTAAATGAGGAAGTGGAAGCAGAAGGGCTAAATAACCTGCTCAGAGTTGTGCAACTTGAAGTGCAGAACTGAGATCTGAACCCAGGAGGACTGGCTTCATGCAGGATACGGGGCCTTAAGCCCCCCACCCACCTGACCTTCACTCAGGCCACTTCTGCTGTGGTGTCCTGTGCTGGACCTTTACAGGGGTATTTCAGGAATGCTTTCTGGCCCAGGCACTATGCTAAGCACTTAGGCTGATTATCTCATTTCACTCCCAAGAACCCCTTTGAGGTTGGTGTATTATTCTTATTCCCATTTCATAAATGAGGAAACTAGGCTAGAGAGGTTAAATAGCCTCTCCAAGATCGTAGAGCCAGGAAGTCACAGTGCTAGGATTTACATTATGTGTAAGGTTTCTGGTCAACAGTAGGCTATTAGTAATTAAGGTTTTGTGGAGTCAGAAGTTACACATGGATTTTTGACTCCTGTTGGCCCCCCTAACCCTCGTGTTATTCAAGGATCAAGTGTATTTGTAAAGTGAATGAAAGATTATGTCCATGTTTTAAACACTGTGAGTTTTAAGTTTTTAAAACCTATAGATTTCGATAAAATTGAAAGTTCTCACCTGTCTTTATTATAATTTCTGACATCAGTGAAGTAGGCGAAATTATTTTCATACCTGTTGGTACATTTGAGCTCGTTTGATATGTGCCTTCCTTAGGCTGCTAATTAGACTATTCCACTATACTTAGATGCATTGAATTCCACAACCCCCCCAACTCTTACCCCTTCCCATCAAAGCTTTTATTCCCTTCTCACAGTTTCATAGCTTCTAAACCTATCTGATGAGGAAATACACTATATTTAAATTTTACATTAAATAGCAAATGGGCTTTTTGAGCTTGCTTTCTCTTCTTTCTTTCTTTCTTTCTTTCTTTCTTTCTTAAGTCACTGTTCACTGCCCATTTTGGCTGGAACTGTTGTCCGGTCTCTCTTTCTTTCCTTCCTTCTTTCTCTTTCTTTCTTTCTCTCTCTCTTTCTTTCTTTATTTCTTTCCTTCTTTCTTTCTGTGTTTCTTTCTCTCTTTCTGTCTTTCCTCCCTTCCTTCCTCCCTTCCTTTCTTCCTTCCTTCCTTCCTTCCTTCCTTCCTTCCTTCCTTCCTTCTTTCCTGGTTAAGTCACTGTTCACTGCCCATTTTGCCCAGCCTCTTCCATATGTCAGCAGTTTGGGCTTGAGGCCCAAAGAAGCATCTACCCTTGCTGAGTTCCCAGGCCACACTGCTCAAGACAGTGATGAAACTGCATGGGCTCTTTAGTCTTCCAGAGGTGGTAGGAAGGGGTGGTGGGGAAGGTGGGCCACAAGTGAGCTGGGATAGAAAGAGGAGGATGCAGAACACGAGGATAAAAGGGAAGGGCGGTTGTGGGCACTGTGCTGTTGACAGCATGTTTTTATACACTGCTGCATTCTGGTTTCACATTGTCCATGGAAGAAGGCAGAGTAGTACTGTTAACTACATTATCATGTGAAGAAATTGAGGCAGGAGAGATGCTGCTATCTCAGTTGCTATGGCAGTGATTTGTAGAAGTGGCCCGGAGTCTGTTCCGGACTCCATAGTAGTGCTCTGTCACATGGCTTATAATGATAGGAGAACTTCACTCAATGGTGCTGGATGAATACTCTGGTAGCCCTGGTGCCCTGAGTGAAACCACAGACTTATTCTTCCTTTCAGCCACATGACGTGTACTCTCAATTTTGGGAGCGTGCAGGTCTATGCGTTGTTATCTGGTTATGCTCCCCAGGGTAACCCAGTGTTCTTCTCAGCTGTGGCTCATTCCTGAGATCAGCTCGCCAGGTGCAGTGCTTCACTACTCAGGTTCTCTTTAACCTAATTTAGGTTTAATTAAGAGTGGCTTTATTTTAATCCTCAAAAACGTTTTGAAGGGACTAACTTGGATGTAATATGCTTACATTTAATTCACCTGTGTTTAAGCTCAAGTCCATTTCAGAGCTTCATTTAACATCTCATATTAAATGCAAATTAAATGATCACTCGGGTACTCTGTTATAGAATACTTGGCCAAAGAAAGCCTCCAATTGTAGGAAAGACTGGGTCATGCTGAATGAGGGCGAGAATCAGA
The DNA here is from genome assembly GCF_046562875.1 of Panthera onca. Lineage (NCBI taxonomy): Eukaryota > Metazoa > Chordata > Mammalia > Carnivora > Felidae > Panthera > Panthera onca. The sequence continues at coordinate 54,631,363 of NC_138347.1, forward strand.
TCACTGGCCCTTGGCATCACAAGGGATCTTTATACTTAAACTCTGAAATGGAATCCTCTACTCACAAACCCTCTCCCGTAGAAGACAACCCCCTACACCCCACCCCCAAACCTTTCTTCTTCAAATTCCCTCTTTCAGTGAAAGGCTTTGTCCGACCCTTTCCCTCAGCCCTGACATCTTTCCAGGCAATTACTGGGGCCTGGCAAATACCATCTCTGATTTAATTGGAACCCCACATCTCAGCTAGTTTATTTTTTTAACCTTCTAATTGGTCTTCTGCCTCCAGTCACTTCCCAGCCAAGGTCATCCTGCACTCCACTGACAGAATTATCTAACTATGTATCTCTCATCATGCTGCTCCACTGAGTGAAAACTTTGGCTGGTTCCCCAATGCCTTCAGCCTAATTTTCAAACTTTGTAACATGGAATTCAAATTTCTCTCAGTTCGATTCATCTCCCACTACACTCCCAGGCTTCTACTCTTCATCCATACTGAGAAAGTCATTGTTTCGCAAACACACAGGGCACCTGCCTCCATACTTTTCCTTCTGCTGTTGTCACATCATTTCCGCAATTCTGGTGCTTCTTCTTGGGATATCTCAGACATTACTATCTTGACTTCTCCCTGTCCCAGAAGGAGTGAAGGCTGCTTCTCTGTGGCAGTTCACCAGTGTGCACGTACCTCTTAACTGTGTAGCTGCCCCCTGTACTTGGATCACAAGCCACATTCCCTTAGTTACCATTTTATTCCCTATCATGTAATGTGTACTAGTGGAATGTAAGCTTCTTAAAAGCAGTCAGCAGTCTTTGTGGCTGGCACATCGTAGGTTTTTATTGTGTATTTGTTGAAGGAGTGACTATCAACAAATGTTTGGATTAGCAAGGAAAAAAATGTATGGTTCAGATAGAACCGGTGCACTTACCCCTTTTGTTGACCATATGTGTGCATCAGAATCCCACTGTGTGTAGCTGTGGTCTTGTGCCTTGTGAAGTGGGAACAGGCTCTTGCTAATATCTAGCTTTCCAAAGCACTTACAATGCATCTAACTGGTGTGATCTTGTTTTATATCGGGAGGCTGGATCACATTTCTGTATCTACTGGTTTCACAATATGAAGTATACTTATGGAAGAAGATACTACTTTGTTGTAATTCTTCATTTGCTAATAATTCCCCTTTCTTAGTTATTAAGAATTATAGCTAAATCATAGAGAAGATTGAATTTAAGAGAAGTTAACAAAATTTTGCTTTTAAAAATCCCATTAGCTGTTTCTTTCTTGGGCAGATAGCTACACCTAGTGGCTTTGTGGATTATTTCAGAGACTCTAGGAACAACTTTTTGGGCATTTTTTTCTCCCTTTATTTAACCTCTGCTTATTTGGTATCTTTTATTTCCTTTTAATTGGTGAAAAGATATTTTTAACTCTCTTTTATTCTGTTATTTTTAGAAGGTAAGTTGATTCTAGCATAGGAATGGAGATAGAGGAATTGATGTTTGTCCATAAAAAGCATGTCCCATGTCATAAGTAGAGTACTGTAAATACGAATAGCAAGGCAATTAGGCCCAGGACCCTCTGATACTTAAATAGGAGCCTTTTGTGCAAAGTATTCTCTTTCTGTTATGTGGATATTTCCCAGATTTCTTTGCCAGATGTGTATATTAATCAGTATATGCACAAATATACACACTTGCATTGGATGCTGTATTTATCAAGCACACAAGAATAAATTCTACCCACATACATTTTCCGTGTCATTGTACCATATTTATATTTTGAGATTTTTGATGGAAATATGCCTAGCATGTATCACACACATTTCTGCCTTTTAATCAAGGCTATGTTTTATAATTATCCTTATCTTGACAACTTAGAACCATAGTTAATAAATATTAATTGCTGCAGTGAACTGAAGCCTTCAGGAGACACTTAGAGACTCTTTGCTCTAATTTCTTTTAGATAGACTACAGTGCTTTACAAAACATTTGTGTCTATTCTTTACAGTTTTTCTGTCTTCTCCTTGTGTCTCTTTGCTAGTGGTATTGTTTCTTTTGCAACTCTCCTTCTTTTGCAATTCTATTTCTATTTCTCCTACTCCTGTCCCCTTCTGAATTGTGTCTTCTAATTCTGCTGTGGACTAGAGAGGCAACTAACCACATAGCTTAGTAGTAACTCAATTCTCCTGGCTCCTACTTTTGTGCCCTTACACTAGCCTGAAAATATATACTAAATCCACAGTGCTTTAAAGTCAAGAGTAACTAATGCCTTAAACTCATGAATAAAATGAAGAGTAACTAGATTTTGAGATATTGTCCACTAGAGTAAGTTGCATAGCCTTAGAGATTCTGTTACTACTATTTTAGCCATTGGTCAGTCTTTGTTGTGTGATTCCTGGCCAGGTCACTGAGTTCTTTGTATCCATACACACACAGAATTAAGTCAGAGTATTCGTTGTACATTTAGTATGCATCAGGTACATGGTGGGCACAAACTTGCATCTGTAGACTTCTTTGATAGCATAGCACAATTGATACAACATTCAGGATTACAGTGCCTTGATAATTATTTACATTTGAATTCTCTATTCAAATTTGTTTAAGAGTGTCCATAATAATGATTTGCAGAGGTTCTCACTTAACTTTAAAACTTTGTGACTTATGTAATTATGGCCAGATAATTTATAAACAGAACTTGAAGAGAAAGTTGACTCTTCTTTTTACAGCTCGTATGATCTCTAAGCCACAGGGTATCTAATCTCCTCACGAATGGTACCTGCATGCAGTGTAGCTACCCTAAATCTATTAGATTCCAAATATCTTTCGAAAATTCTGTCACCTGTGTAACCTATATTATTAAATTTTAAGACTCTTTATAATGTTAATTTAGTCCTAGGGTTGATTTTAAATAAAATTTTGATTATTTACCAAGATATCTAGGAGCTAGACTTAAAGGATTTCTTTATAAACCAAGACAGTATTGATTTTTTTTCATCATTCCTAAATAAAACTATTTTTTGTCCAAGTATTCTTTTCAATGAAGAAATTCTTTGTGGCCAGTAATTTCGGGATTCATTGGCTTTCTTTTTGATGCATTTTTTGTCTCCTTGACTTCAAATTCTTGGGGAGTAGGACTGGGCCATTTGGCATTCAATTTGTCAAATAGTCAAGTGGCAGTGAGAGAGCCAGGCTTTGGCATCCAGACCAGAGGTGGAAAATTAACAAAAGGTTCTGCACTCTTCTCTGGAGTTTAATATCATTAGAAGAAGGTGACCATTACTCTTTCAAATCCAAAGGTGACAAATAAAATTTCAAATGCTGGTTCCTGCCTGGTGACCTGTGACACTATTTGAGAAACACATCTTCAGTATCTAATGAAGAGCTTCATTGAGAGACTCCATTTTTAGAAACGTAATCTGGGTGACTGTCAGGTGTTTCCACAGGATTCAACCACCTAACATAATCACATGCCGCTATTAAAATACATTGGAAAAGGTTTGATAACACAGGAAAAATAATGTATTGTTTAAAGAAGAGCATTCTTTAACTGTATTACAGTACCTCATTTTAGTTGAAAAATTATCTTATACAATTAGAAGAATATATATGAGTATTAACAGTGCTTATCTTTTGTAGATAGCATTGCAGATGATTTTTTTCTGTATTTTTTTTCAGATTTGCAACAATGAACTTGGATTATTTTATTGTCCGCAACACATTATTAAAAACTATTTTTAACTTGTTTTGCCTCTATAGTGAAAGAAACTTTTCCCCTAAGGTTTCCTAACATTGTCATTTAGAAAAGGGGGAGAGGGTACACTGATTTAGAATTTAGAAGATGTGTCAACTTTAATTTATTCAAAAAATACTTGTTGACATTGTGAGCAGGCAGTGTTGAGGATTCTTTATTAAACTAGGGCCCCAGGAGAAGATGGACAATAAACAAATATTTATGTCTTGTGATAAGTGCTAAAGATAGAGAATAAAGGGACTACTGAATGTTGCGGAGGGGAGGTGTCTTTTATTTTTCTGGTCCTAAGTTTCTTAATCTGTAAAAAGGGTCAGATCAGAAGAATAACAATATCCTTCTCTCAACATTCCGTGACTTTCCTGACTTTTGAATTACACTTGGCTTCCTAAGCAATTATATCACCCAAATACAGAAATAGGTCCTTTTTAGCAATGCGATAAAAGAGGAAGTGTGTGTCTGGACAAGAGTACTGAATAAATAGCAAAAAAAATTTTTTTAATCCAGTGGTATTTCTATAACTTATTAATAATAAAGATGGCAAGTGAAGATTGCAGAACATTAAATGTGTGTGTAGTGAGTAGTGCAAAAGAAAACATGTTTTGAAAGAAATTACTCGTAGGTAAGTAGTAACTTCTCTGTGATTAACATTTGTGTAGAGACACACGAACACCTAGAAAACAATTTGACTTTAGTTTTGCTTTCCCAGAAGGTTTATGTCATCAAATCTCATTTGCATTTTCATGCAGTTAGGTGATATAAAATATTGGGGAAACAAACAACATGAAAGAAGTAGAGTTTTTTTGGAGTTGGTGGCAGAAAGCCAAAAGATAAAATGGACATCATTGGAGAAATTCTCTTTGATGAATATGAACTTTTCTAAAATGCATTGTCTTGTCCATCTCCTGTTTTACTGCATTTAGCTGTTGGATGGCACCTTGTATAAAACTTTGCAGACTAGAACTACTTTTTTGTCATAGTTCGCCTCAAATTAGGGGAATGAAAACTTCTTTCCTCAAATAGGAATGATATAGGTGGCACTTGTCATCTCTTGTCTTCCAGAAACTATTCCTGTGATGCCTCACACCATCTTTTCTTTGTTTCAGATATCCTCTGGCAGTTGTAGGCAGGATGTTTCAGAATCCCCTGAATTGCGTCAGAAATCACCATTATTTCAGTTTGCTGAGGTAATATGTTACAATTTATACTTAATGAGATTATATTGTGAGCTTAAATTTAGGTTGATGGCAGTAACTTAAAGCAATGAAGAATTCTCCTTAGCTCAATTAACCATAGATAGGAAAATAGAATCAAATTTTGGAACTCCACAGTCTGTCAATTAAGGAATAACTTTATGTTTATAGAAGCTTCTCATTAAGTCGTAGTAAATATTACATTTAAACCGCATCACTAATTTTTATTCATGGATAATAAAGTTAAGAATACAATTAAACTATTGTTAGAACTTAGTCATTTATTAGCTGTTAATTTATCAGTTGTTAAATCAGAAGATGGAATCAACTCATGGTTATTGGCTATGCATTCCTTTCTTTTAAGAAAAAGAAAGTGCACTTTGCTCTTAATTGAAACTTTAGCATGCTGTTGGCATTTTTCAAGGTCTTATGTCTTGTGTCAAACTTGTTTGATTCCCTATGTTTCCAATGTTGCTTCAGAGATGATGTAGAAAAGCACATTGTCCTTACGATCAAATGTATAAAGTTAAGACAACTTCCCCAAATATCTTCATTTGCCCTAGAACTCAGTACGGAGCCATCATTGATTAATTTTTTCTAAACCTTAAAGTGGTTTTCCCTTGATCGTTTGAATTGTCTTTTACTAGACCTTCTCTTGCACTGTCATCCTTCCTAACATATGCCATTGTGTTAGGTGTTGTCCAAAGAGAACATATTTTTAGTTTCAGATTCTTTTCTTCTCTAGCGCCTTTTCCTGGTGGATCTCAACATTTCCTTGGCAAAACTACAATTCACAAAGGCAGAGGCCATTCCTTTTGAGACATTGTTTATAATATACATAAATGCCTTGCTAATACACCAGAATGTTATTGTACATATTTGCTCACATGATATTCCTTACCTATCACTTTCTTTTCTATATGTTTGAGATACGCTGTGTGAATTCCAATTGTTTTATATATTATTTCCTCAAGAATTTAAGGTTACAGAGGATTCACTCTGCACTCAACTTTTAAACAGTAGTTATAGACATGTTAAATAATGTTGGTCCCAATTTTGAAAGCATAGATGCATGGCCAGTGATCCCTGAATCTAAAGATCTAATGAAGGGGCGCCTGGGTGGCTCAGTCGGTTAAGCGGCCGACTTCGGCTCAGGTCACGATCTCACAGTCCGTGAGTTCGAGCCCCGCATCAGGCTCTGTGCTGACCGCTCAGAGCCTGGAGCCTGTTTCAGATTCTGTGTCTCCCTCTCTCTCTCTGACCCTCCCCTGTTCATGCTCTGTCTCTCTCTGTCTCAAAAATAAAAATAAACGTTAAAAAAAATAAATAAATAAAAAAATAAAGATCTAATGAAAACCCTAATATTTCACATGAAATTTTGTATTGACATATGCTCATTTTTGTGGGCTCTATAGCATACCTAAGAGATCCCTGACTCTGTTGATTTATAGAAAGGGTCCCTATTCCTAATCTGATATTTCTTCAGGAACTCCCTATTCATGTCATTGACTGAGTGTCTCTATCCCAATAATAATTTATAAAGAAATTCCCTTGTTTAGAAACTTGTGAAATGCCTTTCAAAAATCTAAGGGGTTGATGTCAGTGGTTTCTCCATTTCCTTCATTGTCTTATTTAATTTTCAAAGAAATATAGGCTAGGCAATTTCCCTTACATAAACTGACTATTTTCTTTAACTTTTATAGAGGGTTGATAGGAATGAAAAGTGCTCTCTGAAGTTAGACCTACTCAATTCATAATTCCCAGGACTTCAGGAAAGTCCTTGTGGACTCATACATGCAGTCTGTCACACTTGAACATGTTTTTCGTTTGAAATGATACATTTCATGATTTGACCAAGAAGCATACAATTTTTCCTTCAAATGTCTTTAAAACACTTGGTTAAATTTTATTCACTCACAATGATGGTTTTATATCTACTTTATTAAATAGGATCTGGATCTTTTTTTCTTTTTACTGATGTTTATTCTAAAGATGCTTCTATGTCTGATTATAGTGGCATTAAAATTTTCTTAATGGCCTCAGCAGTGAATAAAGTCAATAATTCCATCAGTCTCTTTACTAATTCTTTCTCATCCCTAAACATTACTTTGATACTGTATCACCAACTGCCTCCATGGTTTTTCTAACCAGCTTAATTTAATTAAGATGAAAAAAATTGACTTCTCTGGTTGAAGGATTATAATTAAGGTGCATTTTATTGCTTAGTAAGTACCCTTTGATGGAGTTCATGAGCACAGTTAATTGAAGAACAATACTTTTATGGGACTGGGGATGGGCTGAATTCATAATGCCTAAGCTTTTTGCTCTTGTGACTCACTTTCACCCTATTTTGTAGCTGGATGGAAGTATTGTTCACTTTGGAACCAAAATTAGTAACTGACATTGTTCTCAAAAGATCTTTGAGAAGTACTTCCAAGGGCCATCAGAGCAAACTTAATAAGGCTACCATATACCAAGTGGAAAAGAAAGGTCTCCCAGTTGAATCAAGTATAGTATGGCAGAGTCCTCCATCCACTGTCCGATGCCTGTAGAGTGAGAGGAAGAGGGAGAAAGAGAGTTGTGTGTGTGTGTGTGTGTGTGTGTGTGTGTGAGAGAGAGTGCGCACACGCACGCATGCACATGCATGGTGTTAAAAAAGAAATGCTGTTCCTCTTCAGTGAATAATTTATTGGGTGCTGGTACTATGCCAGGCAGTGTATTCTGTAGCTTGTTTTCTTTTCACTGTAATCCTGTAAAATGGGGATTATTCTCTTCATCATCATTGTCAGTTTACAGTTGGGAAAAATAAGTCTTAGAAGGATTAGCTGAATTGCCCAAGGTCATGCAGCTAGCGAGCAGCAAGCTAAGATTCAGTCCCAGATACCCTGAGCCACATCCATATGCTTCTCAAACACTGTTTCCCAGCTGCCTCTAAGCAGAGAACAGCTTGGGGGGAGTGGTGTAGGAAAGAGAGTGACTGACTTTCCTGCAGCTTCCAGCTTTTAATAATATTTTAAAAAATATAGGGGCGCCTGGGTGGCGCAGTCGGTTAAGCGTCCGACTTCAGCCAGGTCACGATCTCGCGGTCCGTGAGTTCGAGCCCCGCGTCAGGCTCTGGGCTGATGGCTCGGAGCCTGGAGCCTGTTTCCGATTCTGTGTCTCCCTCTCTCTCTGCCCCTCCCCCGTTCATGCTCTGTCTCTCTCTGTCCCAAAAATAAATAAAAAACGTTGAAAAAAAAATTAAAAAAAAAAAAATATTGAAATAAAGTAGTTCATCTCAACGCTCCTCAACTGCTGTTTGCAACATACCTGGTACCCTACAAGAGACATGGCAAATGAGCCAGTCGTGGTCTTTTGTTCTTCCAGTCATCTGTTTTTAGACACATGGCCTTTGTCTTCCTTTATCATTTATACTGTTCTTCTAAAAGGCATTAAGGGTGATGATTCATGTCTTAATCTTTATCAGTGTGTACAGTGGAAATACATGGCTGAATCTATTAGTCTGATATGGGAAAATGTCCTTGTGCATTAAAGATTACTTGTTTCCTTTCAGATATCTTCAAGTACGTCTCACCCTGATGCTTCTTCAAAGCAGTGTCAAGCCTCAGCCTTGTTTCAGTTTGCAGAGGTATGACCTCTTTTTTTTGTTGTTGTTGTTAATGATTATTGGGCTCAGAAACTTACTGAGCTCAGGAAATATTAGAATAGAGTTTTAATAACATATAGCGAACTTTAGGCATGCCTTTCGCCATTACGAACATAATGCATGTAAGGGAATACTTCATGCTTTTTGCTGCCTTTGCTATAATCATAGATCAGCTCCATATTTTGTATTCATTTTATAAACATTCATTAAGGAGTTCATTTAGAATAGACCCTTTCCACTAATTCATTTATTTAATTTTACCTTGTTTTTATTTTAAAAGCTTGAAAAAAACTGCTGTCCACGTGAAGGCCTTAGGATTCCAATTTATTAAATTTTTCCAGTAGTGACATTAGATGCTGTAATTTATGAATAACTCACAGTGAATGCAGTGGTGAATACAACCTGTTAAATCATCGGCACTTAGCTTTCTATGTGATGTCGCTTTAGCCAGCGTTTTTATTAATGTTTAATCCCAGGCTTAGATCAGGTCAGCTCTTACAGGATCTCAGATTTCTTTGGTTTGTCAGCCAGAGAGAGAGCACACACTAGAGAGTGCTTACTTAGTGTGAAGAGGCACATCGGATATGCTTGATTTTACCACAAAAGCCCTGGCCTCAACCATATGCTGCTCATTCCTAATGAGCCTGTATGACAAATAATAAAATGCAGATTGATCGTGAAAATAATATGGTGTCTGCTTTCGGTCTTTCCCCTCTTTCCTCTTTTATTAATTCCAACCAAAAATACATATCCTAAACTAAGCAGTTTTTTAAAGGGTTGAGAGAAAATGACAAGCAGGACTGTTCTGTTTAATATTGATGTATTGAATCACTTTGATTCATTTGAATAAAGAGTGCTGCATAAATGAAATGTAAAATGATATCCTTTTGGCAAGAGAAAACTCAGCATCTTACTTTGAAAATGAGGAAAAATTACTTTCAGCTTTTACATTAAAAAAAGAAATCCTGCTTCCTCTTGGGACACTTATCTCAACCACTGTGACTTTATACCACCAGTTGGCCTGCTTATCTGTTAGGCTTCTCTGACACAGTATTTGCTTTCGTTGTTGAGGGCTATTCTATCGACTGGTAACGAAAATATCATGATGCTACTACCATTTATGAAGAACAATTTGCTTGATGAATCTGAATAAATTAGGATTTTATTATAATTTTTCATTATTATAAGCAGACTGTTATTTCCAGTCTGGGGAAATCGTTTTGTTTACTTTCTTGCTTTCCTTCAGTTGTTGGCATCCATTTATTTGATACGAATACTTTTTTTAAGAGTTAAAAAAAAATTGTGGTAGTGACTAAATTTGTTTTTAATTTTGATGCCCGAGCCAGTCCCATGCAACTTTTTAGAAATATTTTCCTCAAAACAGAATGTATTTGCCATATATTCTGTTTGATTAAATTTTACACTCTCTAGCAGGAATATAGTGGCTCATCTTTGACACACCTGACAATGCATTAACTACCAAGAGTATTCAGCTTCATTTAAAATGTCAGTATGGGATATCACAGCTGGTGTTTCCAACAGTTATCTTCACTCAGAACGTGATTGTTATTTAAGTGAAACTATTATCATATTTATGAGGAGTTCCCTGAAGCCCTGGGCAGCTTTGAGGAACCAGTTTGCTGATGTAACAGGGGCTGTCCTGTGCTTCTGGAGAATGAGATCCCAGCCTCTCTTAAAATAGTCCTTGCTACTCATTATGCTCACTCCTTAAAGCATGAGAAGTTTTTTTCTTTTTTAATATTTTTTTTAATGTTTATTTTTGAGAGAGATAGAGCACGAGCAGAGGAGGAGCTGAGAGAGAGGGAGACACAGAATCAGAAGCAGGCTCCAGACTCTGAGCTGTCAGCACAAAGCCCAACGCAGGGCTCTAACTCACGAGCCCTGAGTTCATGACCTGAGCGGAAGTCAGAGGCTTAACCGACTGAGCCACCCAGGTGCCCCAAGAAGGGTTTGTTTGTTTGTTTTCCAAGAAAGAAAAGAAACTTTTCTCTCTTGGGAGTTGTGCAGGGATATGTTTGCAGATTTCACTCCTCTGCTCAGTAGCATCAGGAGACATAAAAAGTGTTAATTTGAAAATGATTAGAGTTACTGCAAGACCTCATAAGAGAGGAAGGCATGCATGGTGGCAAAATCAAAATATTTTGCCCTAGAATCAAATGCAATTCCCTCTGTCAATCAGTATATTATTTTTGCTAGTTATATTTTGCTTAGATTGATAATATTAACACTTTTCATTCCTAAGTAAATTAAATTATTGCGTGCTTGTTTATTAATTGTAACTGTTATATATGATTATACAAGAGAAGCACACGGTTCCCTAAGGATATGTAACTTCTCTGGTCAGTTGCCTCAGCTGGCCCAAGAGAACCCTAAGTTTCAATCTCTGACATCTTATGATCTGACCACATTGTTGGCCTCATTTGAGGCTGGTTTAATTCAAAGCTTAACAAGATCTAACTACATAAACTAATAAAATTATCTACTAAAATCTGCTATGAGCACAGGTATTGCAGAAGAAATAGAATAGGTTACAATTACTAACTGTAATCGTATCCCTAAAACTTTTATAATTACTTTGTATAACACTCATCACCTTTGAGAAAACATAAAGACTCTTGAATTCTTGTTTTAATTAGTCTACAGCAGAGGTTCTCAAACTTTAAAATGCATCAGAGTTCCCTCAGAGGCTTGTTCAAACAGATTGCTGGGCTCCACTCCCAGGGCTCTGATTTATTAAGTCTGGGGGCAGGGGTGGGGAAAGGTGCCTGGCAATTTGCATTTCTAACAAATTTCCTGTTAGAAAACCGCAGTTCAAGGTCACTGCTCTGTAGTTTGTAACTGTTACCGTGAGTTATTGAATCGCCATTGTTGAGGCACTTCCTAGTATGTCTGGAACCTCATAGGGAAAGGGTGAATTGAAAAGGGGATGGGCATGTAATGGAAATCTACTCAATGGCCCACTTACAGCCCCACCTCTTTTCAGAGGGATTTCCATCCTATTATGTGCACTTAGAGAAAAATGGGGTTTATGTGATTTAGGAAACAATTTACTCCTTAAAACTGTTTAGCTTTGTGATGTTATTTTAAGGTCAGGTAGGCAAAATGCTTAGAGACCATTCCTGCTAATTTGATTTACAAACATTCATAACTTTGAGAAGAGATTAGTTAGATCTTCTCTTGGCAGTGGGTCATTTATTGTGTCAAATAATTATCCTAGGAACACATTGTTTAAGAAACCGTAAGCCCTGGGCAGTTCTTTAAGTTGAAGTTGTTTTTTCTTTCACACTAAGTCCTGGGTTTCTGCCTTGCAGGCTTAGAAGGATGTTTTTCTTTCTTAATCAAGTCTGATAGTTTCAAAACTCGTTGAAGTGAACCTGCATGGAGTCATGAAACTGAATAAAGAACATTTTGTTTGTAGATTCCCCACGAAAGCTTACGTTTTAAGAAAAATATACCTGCTTTGCAAGATCTAGGAAGAAATACAGAGTGTAAAGCCTGTTCACCGCCACCCCCCTCCATTTCAGCCTGTCTCCATTCCTTGCTGATACCCCTAATTCATCTGTGTTTACCTTGGCCCATCTGAAGAGCCATCACTCTGTTTCCTGGCTCTGATCCATTACATTGGTCAGAATGAGTTTCCTATCTGCATCTTCTGTTGTTTACAGGTAGAGTGACACATCCATCACATTTTAGATCTCATTTACTGAAGACTAATGACCACATGTAATGCCAGAAGGGAGCTATTGTTTTCTATCATTTAACAGGTCTGGAAGCCATGACCAACCAGTTCACATACTCTCTTTTCCGTTGTGTGGCTGACTCTTACACCTACAATATATCTTTGCATTGAAATATATTTACTTTGAAGACAGAGAACTAATCTAGATGATTTAGACCAATAAATTTGGACATTAAAACTTCCCTTACAAGGTATTTACTTTGCCAATATAAATACAGCCATAATCTCCTCAAATTTAAAGCAATGCCACAATTGGATAGATGCAATAGGTGCAAATTTAAAGCATTCATTTTCATGATGGACTGTTCAATATGTTACAGAATATTACACTCGACAAAAACTGCATACTCACACTGCAGCTAATCAGTGTGAAAGTTTCACGTGTTTTTATTGGAAGCATTAATATTTCTTTTAAGGTAAGAAAGACCAATCATCCCGTGTTGTTCATTTGGGTTTTTAAAATTTTTTTTATTCATTCAATAATTATCAGTCATTTCCTCCCAGACTACAGTGTTTTATGATACCCCTCATAACTCCAGAACACTTCCTCCATTACCTATTTTACTCTTAATCTTTACTACCTGTTTCCGTGGTATGCTTCCCTACCTCAGGCAGCTGTAAAATTAACAGTTTAACATCCAGGGTGATCATTTTTCTTAGCACATTTGCTCTGCGTCTTGTGCTATTACACGCACTCTGTTTATCAGAACAGTACATGCTGCCAAAGGAGAGACTATGGAGTTAACAGATTGGCAAGCACCATCTAATTTGAGGAAAATAAAAAGCAAAGCCAGGAATGTACTATGCAGTATGGCCCACTAGGGTCCCCTACCCATAAGTATAACATAACCTGCCCTTCCTCCACTAGCCGACCAGACTTTGAAGAACATATTATTGTGTTGTTCATACTTGAAAGGATGTGTAAGTCTCTTAAATAGGAAAACAATGGGGGAAATGAACAGTGGTATAAACAGTGGTATAACAAATCAGCATTGTACAAGCTCTAACAAAGCTATCAGAAGAGATCAAATTACTCAAAGAAATGTATAAATAAAAAGAGAGAAGGCCCTAAGACAAAACCCTGAAGAAAAGCATTTAAGGGGTCACCAGAGAAAGGAGAGCCAGCAGAGAACAACAAGGAGTGGCTTGGGGGATAAGAGGGAAATAAGACAGACCCTCCAGTAATGGAAGTCCAGAGAAGAGTTTCCCAAAAAAAAAAGGTTAGTCATATCAAACGTTGCCAAGAAATCAAGATAAGGACCAGCCACAGATGTTAACATATGTCTAAAAATTAAGAAGCCCAAAGATGCTTTTAGAAAGCATATCTCCCTGGGAATGCAAGCTGGTACAGCCACTCTGGAAAACTGTATGGAGGCTCCTCAAAAAACTAAAAATAGAACTACCCTGCAACCCAGCAATTGCACTACTAGGCATTTATCCACGGGATACAAGTGTGCTGTTTCGAAGGGACACATGTACCCCTGTGTTTATAGCAGCACTATCAACAATAGCCAAAGTATGGAAAGAGCCCAAATGTCCACTGATGGATGAATGGATAAAGAAGATGTGGCATATATATATACAATGGAGTATTACTCGGCAGTCAAAAAGAATGACATCTTGCCATTTGCAACTATGTGGATGGAACCGGAGGGCATTATGCTGAGTGAAATTAGCCAGAGAAAGCAAAAATTGTATTACTTCATTCATATGAGGACTTTAAGAGACAAAACAGATGAACATAAGGGAAGGGAAACAAAAAGAATATAAAAACAGGGAGGGGGACAAAACAGAAGAGACTCATAAATATGGGGAACAAACTGAGGGTTACTGGAGGGGTTGTGGGAAGGGGGATGAGCTAAATGGGTAAGGGACACTAAGGAATCTACCGAAATCATTGTTGTACTGTATGCTAACTAATTTGGATGTAAATTTTAAAAAATAAAAACATTTAAAGAATAAAATAAAAAGAAAGCATATCTCCCCACAGTCATTCCAGGAAAACCATACTGGTTGGTAATTATAGAAATGTTGGGCTACTGGGGCGCCTGGGTGGCTCAGTCAGTTGGACTTCTGGCTTCAGCTCAGGTCATGATCTCATGGTTGGTGAGTTGGAGCCCCATGTTGGGCTCTGTGCTGACAGCTCAGAGCCTGGAGCCTGCTTTGGATTCTGTGTCTCCTTCTCTCTCTCTCTCTGCCCCTCCCTCACTCACTCTCTGTCTCTCACAAATGAATAAACATTAAAAAAAAAGTAACAAAAAAAAGAAATGTTGGGCTGCTAAAGTACATTGACCCTCCCCCTACACAAGCTCCTTTGGAAATCTTTCTTATACCTACAGATAGGTCAAAGTCCTCCCATGGGTGATGAGGGAACTAGTTCTTACTAGACATAAGTAGTAGTTCCTTTTGAAAGGTAAAGAACCATTCTCAGTTCTCTACTTAGACAACTGTGCATTATCTCAAATGGCAGATAATGCATCCACACAGTCCGAAGTTCTTCATTGAGCCCCGCAGTCTTCCGTGCACAGGGTGTGTGGTAGTGAACAAATACTTAGTGTCGAGGAGCATAAACCTACAACAAAAGGAACAGCAGAGGGAGTCAGTGTAAGAACTAGAACCACTCCGCATTGTGACTGTGTGGTGTGGGATTACCCAGCCTGTCCTCTAGTGATTCTTAAGAGTGTCATGTGATTATGTGATAAATTTAATATTCTACGAATTACTAAATTTCATGATTATCCTTTAACATTGCAATTTTAGTGTGTAACTAATTTTTGGACTATACTAAGAGAGCTTTATGTTTATTCAAGTTACTGTTGATAAATTCTTGTTGATAATCATTGTACCACTTATTGAGAACACAATATGGGCTCGGCACTGTGCCAGACTCTTCACTGACATAAAATCTAATCTTGACAACAATAATATGGGACAGGTATTATTGTTTTTGTTTTGAAGATGAGGTAGATGAGACTCAATTTGCTTAAGTTGACAGAGCAAAAAGTAATGAAGGTGTGTATGACACAAAAGTCATGTTCTTTCTTTTATACAGCCTGGGTTCGAGACGCTGGCAATTCTGTATGTTTAGTCCTTCATTCCCTCAAGTAATTGGGAGGTGGTGATTATGTGTCCATTTCTCTTAGTTCAGTGATAAGGTGATTTATTAAATTCATCTTGTCTAGAAAAAGTAGAAGTGGCATACATCAGAGAAAAATTAGGTAGAAGAAAAGATTCCAGACTTAGAAAGATTGAGCCCCATTAGTTAATTTTCTTTAAAAAGAAAAGTGGTTTGGCGGTGCCTGGGTACCTCAGTCAGTTGGTTGAGGTCATGATCTCACAGTTTTGGTTTGTGAGTTCGAGCCTCACATCAGGCTTTCTGCTGTCAGTGCAGAGCCCACTTCGGATCCTCTGTCCCCCTCTCTCTGGCCCTCCAACACTTGTGTGTGCTTTCTCAAAAATAAATAAAACATAAAAATTTAGTTGGGATAAATTGGAAAGAACTGTTAAAAATGATAGTACCTAGGAAGAAAAAGTGCCTAAAATTTCCATAAACTAAATTCTTCTAAATGGCCCAGGTAGCTTGTTAAACATTTTCCTCGACAAAAGCCTCCCGTTCAGCCGGTATTCTAGGAAGAATTCCATTCAGCAGCAAGCTCCCAGTCTCTCCCAGAGCTGATGGCTCCACAGAATCCCCTGTGGGACTTGGGGTCACCTGTGAGGATACACTCAGCAGGCAGGAGTGCCTGCTAAACTGAACTGAGAAATACTTCTATCTTAAACTGAGGAAGAATTCAGAATCATGAGGAATATGAAATGCTTAAGCCATAGCTAGCTGCTGTAATGACAGAACTTCTCCAGGAAGAAGAATATTTGTAAAGATCCTTAAGAATGTATGTTCTCAGCTTTTTTTTTTTTACTGAGTTAGGCTAGAAGTTGAAAATGAAGTTTTCATATAAAAATGAGAAAGGACATTGCAGTTCGTTGTTATCAGTGCCTGGCCACTGTTTGGCCAAATTTGCAAAAGAACATGCAGTTGTTACAATGTTGGATATGTTGTGCCTCAGCATAGGCCTTAACTGTATAACTTATTTAGATTTGTGGTCTTGATTTTCAATCTTTGTGTGTACTTTAGAGTATTCTCTCAAAGCCAGGGCTAGTGTTTTCTGTAAAATTCTTGGCTTCCCCAGTTCCTATCGTATTGCCTACGACATTTATATTGGATTCTTAAAAAAATATTTGTTGAGGGACATCTGGGTGGCTCAGTCGGTTAAGTACCTGACTCCGGCTCAGGTCATGATCTCGCCATTCCTGAGTTCGAGCCCCGCATCAGGTTCTGTGCTGGCAGCTCAGAGCCTGGAACCTGTTTCAGATTCTGTGTTTCCCTCTCTGTTTCTGCTCCTCCCCCACTCTGTGCTCGCTCTCTCTCTCTCTCAAAAATAAATAAACATTAAAAATAATTATATAAAAAAAATATTTGTTGACTAATGATGCTATCTTTCCCAAATAATTTTAGAGATCCTAAATATATTCCTTAAAAAAATTAGTCACTTCGATGCATACAAAATGACTCTAAATCCCTCATATTTGGTCAGTTGATGAGTTGGTGTTTATATGGAAATGGAAATGCAAATCTTGTTTTAAGTGGTAGACTTTAAAGCCTGGAGTGTACAAGACAATACTCCTGTCATTAAACAGCTGTCCAAGCCACACCTGGTTTTTGTTACTGTTTTTGATGTTGTTCACCAAAGTTGGTTTCAAAATTATAATTCCAAGTATGACATCTTTAAAGTTACTTGGTACTTGGGAACAATGATGTTCTCGTAAACTAAAGAAAGTTCCTGAATGTGTATGAATGAGAAGCAAAGATTCTGATGACACAATTAATATCCTTTATGTGAATTATTTTCAATACAGATTTCTTCAAACACTTCGCAGCTGGGTGGTGCAGAACCTGTGAAACGCTATGGAAAATCTGCACTCTTTCAACTGGCAGAGGCAAGTTTCTAAGAGTATATGGAGATAAGATCTGCAGAGGTGGAAAAAGTTCATAATAACAATGTTCTTTAAACTGTACCCTATCCCCTGTGACCATAAAGTGTGTTGTTATATCTCATTTTCAACCATGGGAGGTAAAAAAGGAGTTTTGCTACTAAAAGTCATTAAGCATTGGAAAAGGGTACTCAAGAAAATGACACAATCTTTTTCCACAGGTTAGTATTGTCAAATAAGGTCAGTTTTTGTCTCAGACTGGTGATGTAAGTCTAGCCTAAACCCAGAAGAATGGCCTGGGTCATTTTTCTCTTCTCTGATTCTCTTATAGTGTCTATAAATTCCTAGAAGACACTACTTTTAAACTAGGTCATCGATGTTTAAATTTGGGGGTGTTTTTTTAGTGAAGAACTCAAATGACTCCAAATCTGGTTTTGTAACACCTATCGGCTGTACAATTGTTGTGAAATGGATATAAAATGCTGCTGTTCCTTTGGTAAATGTGCTTTCATAAATCTGTGAGGGCCAGAACCCTCGCTTGGTGGGGGATGGGTTGGCAAGAAAGGTGCCAGAAGCAGTTGTTGCTGGGGTGGGCACCTACCATGCTTGCCTCCGCCTACCTGTGACCGCTCTGCCTTTCTTTTGTGAAAGAAACGTCGTCAGTGCTGGGGACACTGCAGTAGCCGTTTTCTCTTTTGGTGAGACAAATTAGGAGGTACAAGATGGGTGACCAGAAATCTCTTACATTAAACTTTTTCTTTTCTCTCATTTTTCTGGCTTCCTTCCAATGAGTTCCTTCTGAGTTGTTTTTTTTTTTTTGTTTGTTTGTTTGTTTTTTCATTTTATGTGAGTGATACCTTCTTTTTATAAATCCTTTGTAGTTTGTTAAATTTAATGGGGCAGCCTATCTTCTAAATTTTATGGTAGCTTATATCATTAAAATCTAAGAGTTCTAAACATGTTTAAATTAAGCTTTTAATGTCTACCCATCTCCACATTAGAAATAGAAAAACACAAAGGTCAAAGGCCTAAGACAGTAAAGAAGTATATTAACAGTGGGACACAGGAACCCTTTGTTGTCTGACATTAAGCTGACATGCTTCTTATAGGACAAAATCAGATGCAGATAGAGGTCTCCAAATGACTAGAAAACTTCCAGAGACCATAGGGAATAGTTTAAAAAGAACTGAGTGAGTCAGTGGCAAGTACTACTTCAGATAGAACTGAAATGATAATGACCTGGCAACACGTATGCCTTTGGAGTTAGAGCAAACAAATCTTAGTAAACAGAGGCACTACGAGGTATGAATTTATCTGGTATTTTTAAGACCCTATAGATTGGCAAGACAATGTTTTTGAAAGAAGTGATTATTTTTCTTGAATAATAAGAATGTGTGGCCCTCTCTGCATTTCCTGGTGTGTGTATGTGTGTGCACACGCATGTGCACTTTCATATTCATATATCTTCATGAAACAGTTTTATATTTGAAATGTATGGACCTTTGAGGTACTTTAGTATGGAGGGTGCAAGAGATGATTTTTGTCTTCTCATTTTCTTTCTTTCACATAACAGTTATATAAAAAAAAAGGATTCCCTATTAAATCAGAGCTCATTAAAAAGAACATTCTTCTAATTTGTAGGGATGCATCCCAAATATGAAACAGATGCTATGGTTTAACAGATGTTTGAATGCTGGTATCATAATTTTAAAGGGGTAAAATGACTGCAATAAGCCTATTCCAATTATAGCAAATCAGCTTATACTCAGACTTAGTTTCTTATAACATCCGAGTAAAAATATATGCTTTTGATAAAACAGGGTCGCTAAAAAATAGTTTACCAAGAAAATCCTCTCACATTATTATTTGCACCACATGAATATGAT
Source organism: Panthera onca (assembly GCF_046562875.1). Lineage (NCBI taxonomy): Eukaryota > Metazoa > Chordata > Mammalia > Carnivora > Felidae > Panthera > Panthera onca. The sequence continues at coordinate 54,650,579 of NC_138347.1, forward strand.
GCCATAATGCTAATAGACTGTGTTTTAGAATAACATTCTAAATCCTACCCAGTTTCTAATTAAACATAAATATATGCACAATGGATTAATCAGCATCTCCAAATAATCACCAATAGAAATATGCTTCCTCAATTTTTTTATTCCATGTATATTTGATATTCATTTTTCTTAAACTGCATATAATATTTAATTATTTCGGGTGCCTCTTCAAATAAGTATAACAGGATACAGAGGAAGATTTTTCCTCTTGCCCAGAATTGGTGCTACTGTCTGAACTATGAAAGAACAGCTTTAAATTTATGCATTTCAAAAGGAAATCTGCCAGGAAGCCATCTTCAATTTGGGCCAGATCCTTCTCTTGGGATTTCTAAAGAGATGGTCCAATCCAGCTACTATCCCACGTACCCCTCCGGGGGTTCTCTCATTCCTATCCCAGCCCGTAAGTCGTCAGTGCGCAGGTGGCTATCAAAAACTATCCAGTCATCTGGAATATTTTGATTTTCCTCCCTGTCCTGAAGAGAGAAGGAAGGAATTGCTTTTCACTCTTCATCCCTGCTCCCTGTCAAACAAAGTGAAGGCAGCTCTAAGAGAAAATTTGTTCCCAATTGGGGTGTATCTGTAAGAGGTGTCTTCTCATTCTTTGGTGAGAAGCTAGAAGTGTTTTAGACATAGACTTATTGCTGTGCCCTTCACCTGTCTGACCAGGTGAGAAAAGAGCTGGAGGAAGTTGGCAGCAAGGAGAGGTTTGGAATACCCTGCTGTACTCTCTGTTTTGGTATTGTGAAAATGCATGAGTTTCCACAGGTCATGTGACCAAATAGAAAATAGTTCAGTGTGATCAGGCAAGAGGCCGTGGGACAGTCATGGGGGGGGGGGGGGTTGCAGAGAGCAAGCCTGGGGCAGCCTCTCTCATTAGGAAATACGCACTTAGAGACAGCTTCGCTCAGGACACTGAAGAGCTCCCACAGGTAGGAATGATGTTCAGTCAGTTTCCACCAGTACAGCTGTCCTGGTACTAACATTACCAAGCACTTCCCATCGTTAGTAAAAGGACCCAAACCCCCTAGCACCCTTGCTGCAATTTCCCCAGCATCCCTGGGCTCCCCTGATCCTTCCAGCAACTGGAGGACACTGCAAGGGGTCTGCAGGACCTGTTCCAGCCCCTGGACCACATCCCTTCTGATCAGTTTGCATCCCTGCCTCTTAAATAATTTGTATATCATCCCTGCCCTTGGCATCCCCTGACAAGGTCATTCAGTCTTTTGTAGTGTTAGCAGGAACAGATAGAAAAAGACAGCCATAACCATGGGCAGTGAGTTTTGCCTCCACTATTGCTTCTCCCGTTTTTTACAGAAGCTTTAGAACTCGTGAAGGGAAGGGCCAGCAACCAGCCCAGGAACTAACCTCTCCCCCTACCCCACCTCTATTCCTACAAGCTGACACAAGGGGAGAGCTGAATAGTAGACCTCCCAAAAGTATAGGGGCTGTTGCTTGCAAGAAGTGTCTTCTTGGTGAGAAGCAAGAAATATTTTAGGCATGTTCTTATTGCTGTGCCCTACACCCACGTGAGCCGGCAAAAAGAAAATTGGAGGAAGTTGGCAACAGACACAAAGAGACTTGGGTTGGCCTGCACTCTTGGTTTTGGCATTGTTTTATTTCTTTGGACCCCGTAGCCAGGAGATGCCCTGGGGAAGGCCCTGCTTCAGGCATTTGATTGGCATTTTAAGCTGGGTGGATTTTTAATAGCTGAGAGGGACCTGACAATTCTGGGATCTGTTCCAGGTATTTTTCAGGAATCCACTCCAGCTAAGAACGGAGTTAGTATAGTGCTGCTGAGGTCAGGGAATTGAGAAAAAAAATACAGTCCTCTATGTTTGAACCTCCATGAGGTTCGTACTGTTCAGTTAATCAGTTGTTTAATTGGTGCAGGTACTATAATGTGTTTCCTTTCATTTTGAAATTAATTAGGTCAGATCATGCAAAGAGTTGCAAAGCATCTCCCCGGAGATGATTGTGTATTATAGCTGCTATATAGTTGGAGGACACACAGACACATCTTTCCCTGTATATTTTAGGAAAGAAAATTCTACACTTAAAAGATCTCTGGTATCAAAATTGCCTAGTATAATAAAATACACAGTTGATTCATTTATTCCAATAAGCGGTAATTATTAAGGGTCCATTCCATGTCCATAACCGTGAGGCTGCTAAAGTTACCTGCATATGGATGTACGAATACTGTTTCTTGTGATAGGGTAAGCTGGGAACCTGCTTGTGAACTTCCTAAGGTCAGTGGTATGAGCACACTCTGCCTCCGGGTGCGGTTTTGGTGTTGGAGAGTTGCCATGAGACGCCGAAGCATATGCCTAAAAATATTATTCTTTGGTTTTACTCTTCTTTTTCTGAAATAATTTTATGTGTTCTTTAAAATAGAGTTTAAATTTTAATAGCAGAAAATCAGTTGTATTACCTAACTTAAGATAATAATGACTTTAATTCTCTGCTATGTGGTAGGCACTTTCCTAAGTATTTTATATGTACTCATTGAATTTTCACACACATACTCTGAGATAGGTATTATCACCGTTCCTCTTGTATACATTAGGAAACAAAAGGGGAGAGAGGTTTTGTGACTTGCCTAAGGTCATGTGGACAGGAAGTTGGAGCCTCAGTAGAAACCCAGGCAATCTGTCTCCACACCCAGGCTCTTCCACACTGGGCTATTCTGTCTCCTTGCTTTAGATGAATGTAAAAGACTCTGCAAGTTGCTTGTTATAGGACTTTGCGTATTATAGAAGGCTCTATGGAAGACAGCTTACTCCTACACATATATGTGTATGGCTGAATAAGATGACAGATTTTTCCAGACTGCTGTCAAAGAAATGGAGCTGATATTTCCTTTTTAAAAAGTGTCTGTACTTTTGAAACTGCCAAGATACATCTTACACCCTTAAATAAGTAAGTGCCTGTTTGTGAATATACTTTGGAAGATATTGAGAGGAAATTATGGAGTAGGACTCCTGTCCTCCAAGAACTTCTTCTCCAGTTGCAGAGAGATAAGATACAAAAAGTTAAGGGATGAGAAATAAGTGTGCAAATGGTTTCACAGGGAACCATGCGGTGAAATGACAAGGCTCTACTTGTGTCGAATGATATACAAAGTGAATTTGTGAAGACAAGAAAGGGAGAATTAATACTAGCAGGAGTGCCATGGGGACCCAGCACAGAGAGCACGAAGACGGTTCTTGATGAAAGACTTGTTTAGAAACTGGGGTTGAAACTAGCAGCCTCTGGGCCACATTTAACTTGCAGAAATGCTTTTTCAGGGGCACCCAATTTGTTGACCTGTATTATATTCTACATTTCAATTAGTGGCTAATATTTTAAAAGTGGAGATTTCAAATAAATGTCTGACTTCTCATGAAAATGTAGACAATCTAGAGACACTGATCCAATCTTCCCACATGAGAACGATTGGTCAGAGCCGATAGTGCCTTCCCCCTTAAAGACACCATCACTGTGCTCTCCTTTCCCTCCGGAGCCCTGGCTCTGAGGCCAGCAGCCCCTGCCAGCATCCACCTACCCTCGTGCACCTCCCCCTTTTATACCCGCACACAGTGCAGATTGTGACCTGCATAATCAAATGGAGAGATGAGAGAGATACAGCAAAGGGATAAAGGGGTAGAGGCAGGAGGCATGAGGTAGGCGGATGATGAGATCAGACGGGCAGGAGTAGTGGGCTGTGCTAAGAGACTTGTGGAAGGTGGAGTGTGGCTGCAGTCAGAACTGGGAGAGTGTTTAGTGTAAAGCAGAGAAACTTGTGCTTGAAAACCATGAGGAGCAAGAAGAGATTTAGGGCAGGGGCACACAGTGGGAAAGCAGACTCCCTTGGCAGCTATGTGTAGAGTGGAGTGGAAAACTTCTGGGGACATCCAGGTGTGAGACGATAAGAGCCAGGATTGGGGAGGGGTGGTTTGGCAGTGGGAATGGGCTGTAGAAACAGACACCAGGGATGCTACAGAGGATTTAGTTGGATTCCATGATTGGGTCCACGTGAAAGGCAAAGCGAAAGGGGAGCTGGAGATGGCCCCAGCTCTGAACCTGAATGCACCAGAGAAGAATGGAAGATCGGAGCCCTACTTCAGGAAGCCCGGATGTTTGTGAACGAAGAGGAAGCCCCACCAGCAGAAAAGAGGAGATGAAAGATGCCTAGGGGTGGGGACAACTGAAGAAATCCAATACTGAAAGAGTCAAAAAGAGAGGGGTTTGTTAAGGTAAATGGTCGACTTTGGAAAGCCAGAGGCCCATATTCTCTGAGCACAAAAGGAAGAAAGGTAGAGAACAGTCACCACAGGGTTGCTGAATTTGGTCTGTGGTACCCATTTTCTGAGTTCTACTTCTTTACTTCAGTTTATGAAACTAGTAATGTGTTAAGGTTAAGTTGAAGGAAGGGTGCTGGATTTCTCCACATATACTCCTACTCCTCATGTATGAAAAAGCAAGATTGCAGATCTGGTGCTTCCAAGGGAACTGGAAACATTATTTAACCCTATTTATTAAAAAAAGATGACACCTTTCAGACACCTTGACTGCCTAGTTTTCCTTACATTCTAACTTGTAAAAAATACTTACAATTAAAACCAAATAGGTAGATAAAGACAAATTTATTCCGGTGTCTATAAAAATAAGGTCCTAGGAAGGATGTTGGCTCATTTTAAGAAAAGCTGAATTATGATAGAATTATAGAGATCATTGAAAACTGTAGGAAATGCCATCCCTCCAATCACATTAGCATTCCCGACTACCAGGTATGGGTGGTGTTTGACCAAGGTGACTCCATTTCAGTTTTCTGTGTGTCCTCACATACTATTGACACGCAGTATCCCCACCTCCTCCTCATAGCCCCCTGAAACCTGGAATCTCGGCACACAGCTCTCAGCTCAGCCCCTCCTACGCTACTGTCATATAACTGAATCCCAATACCTATGATATATTTGAGGGGGTCTTTTTTTTTAAGTGGTATATTTCTTTCCATAGCTTTTTAGGCAGAGTTGTGAGTCATTTTTAGAAAACTCCCATCCTAAAACTTTTCATTTCATTCCCAATTGCATTAACTTATTTTTGGAGGAACTGAAATATAGGAATTCTCCTAATGATTTCCTTTAACACTTCTGGGGGAGACTTTAATAGATGGCCTATGGAACAAAGGCCACCCCACCCCATCTAGAGTCTTCAGAATGGGTATAATTTCTGAAGAAATAGTGAGTAAAGAGAAACATTTAAGCCACCTTTTCACCTGGTCGTGTTTCTGCAAACCAAATAGAAAACTACTTAATATGCTCAGATTTCAGTGTTGAGAGATGCTTAGACCACTGTTCTGTGACCAGTTATCTTTTATAATAAAGAAAATTGAATTTTCTTAGCAGCAGTGCTATTCTTTATTCTCTGAGACCATCAGCCAGTGTATGTTTATGGCAATAACATTCTGATTTTATTTAATTATGGGAGAAGTGCACATCTTGGAAAACACTGCTAAATGCCATCCTAGGGTTATGTCTACACTGTTTTGGCAGATAATAAGCCAGTACAAAATGATTGTAAACATACCTTGGCTGCAAAACATTTATTTTGTACTAAAAGGCAAAGATTTTGAAATTGAAACTTCTTGATTAGTGTCAGTGGCTCTGTTTTCACACTGCCTTGCTTTTAATCGAGCTGGATCCTTTACAATAGACAATGAAAGACAAAAGATAATTAAGAGTGTAATAGTATGGTACATTTTGGAGCAACTTACCCATTCCTTTGTACCAGTTAAAGAGCATCTGTTTCTGTGGTATTATTCTTATCTAGTACACATGATTAATTATTTTTTGCTGGTCATTTCACTGTCTTTTATAGCAGAACACATTAAAGAAATGAATCAATATCTTAACATTTGTAGAAAGGAACACATTTTAAAATGTCTTTTGATTCAAAGAGGTAAAAGCTTGTCACAACTCAGATTTATTATGTCTCTGTAGTCCCCCATAGCAACCCCGAGCCTATGGCACAATCTTACCTGAACTGAAAATGGCAATCTTCTTGAACCCAGGAACATAAAAAATAATCCCTCCACTGCACATTTTATCTCACCTCTTCAATATTCCTACTGAAATTTTTCTTTGTAATAATTTTGAAGAGGGTGATTTTTATATGTCTGTCCAATATGTGCATCCTTTAGAATCTCCAGTTTCAACATACTCATTTTCATTTTTCTTTTGGGGGTAAGTTACATTTCTTCCAGCTCATCACTGACAGGCCATTCTGACTACACAAAACAGTGAGAAACTTCAGTGAGGTTTCAGTCATCAAAGTAAAACTACAATATTAGTGATTAATTCTCACTGGTGCTCCTGGGAAGCATAAGTAAGGACAGTGTGAATGCTGGTCTAGGCCAAGCAATAGCGTGGTCCTAATTAACATTGTTTTTTATAGACTTGTAAGGTAACTTTCTTGGTATGAATCAGATTGCATTTTAGACTCAGAACTAATGAACCATTCAATTCAACACAATTATCTACGAAATGCCTTCTTTTTGAAAGGTACTAGGATATATTCTTGGAGGAGAGTACAGAGGTGAACAGGATCCATTTTGTGCCCCCTGAGTTACAGTTATAAAAAATATGGTGCCTGAGGGAATAGACCGTAGATATCAAATATTTATGCCAGGCATTTGATTTAAAACATTAGCATTCTGACTTCTTGGAATACAGCCATGGGAATTCGATCTAGAAGGTGTCCTGCAGACATTTTACATCCTCACTCTTAAAGAAGTTTATTGTTCAATTTAAAATAATAATAAAAGAATAAATTGTCATTTACTAAGGCATATTCTATTTCAAGGCTTGATTAACAACCAACCCTCTATTAAGGGCAACTTGACTAATTAATAACAGACATTAATTCTGTGCGTCCCACAGTGCAGTTTTATTCACCTGAGTTCACACTGATTTATGCTCCTCTGTGTCCACCGTGTGCTTATCTGTATGCCTGTCCACGCATGTGAACAGAATGTAGTTTGTATGCAGTTTCGTAAGCCCCACTAAAGTTAGTTGATAAATGCACTCAAGTAGATGAAAGTAGATGTTTGTACCCAGTAGTAGAACTGAGCTTAACTATATGTTTAATGAGACTAACTTCTTGAAAGGTAACTGATTTAAGATCTCCTGCATCTAATTTTGTTGTTTATGTTTTTTTCCCCAATTACAGAATCATTCAACCATAGAATGAAAAAATCAAAGCAAAGTACTTAGTGTACCAGGGCCGTGACGTGCCACCAATGATATCCATAAGACTAATTCTACTACTGTCAGAAGCTAAGATTTATTCTATATGGCACAAGGCTACAGAGGGATGGTTGTCAGAATACATTTATTCTTGCTGTGAACTAGGCACTATTTTAAGTGCTGTACATGTCCAACTCATTGAACCTCACAGTATTCCTAAGAGAAATACTATTAACATCCGTGTTTTATAGATGGGGAAACTAAGGCACAGAAACGTTTATAGAAAATTAGCAAATCAGAGGCAGAGCCAGTCTGCAGTCCTAGACAGTCTGGCTCCAGCATCCCTCCCTTTTGGAATAGCTTCTCGATGTAGAATTTGCTCATATCTAAGAGTGATGGCATCTTCTAAGAGTTACTACATCCATAGCTGTTCCCAAGCTGTTTATTTTATGTGGAAATATAGACTGTTAATTCCTAGAGGCTTTTGAGAATTATTTCTAATAAAATGTTTGATCTCACAGAAAAGAAGGTAAAAACTGGGTGCTCTCCCAGAGTCTGTTTGCCCTGCATGACAGTTCATATCCTTGGTGGCTGTAGACTGCCTTTTCTGGGTGCCTCTGTCCCCTGATATCCAGCTGGGTCCAGCCAGTGGGAGACTCTGGTGGGAAAATGTGGAATGGGGGGAAGAGAATAGCCAGGATGTGCAAGGAAGGGGTGAGGAGGGGTGGGGGCAAAGCAAAGGTAACATCTCTTCTACGTGTTGAGCTCCTCTAGTTAGGCCCACCATGGTTCTGCCTTCCTCTGGAGGCCTTCCCCCATTTGTTCCTGTTGTTGCTAATCTCTGGATTGCCTCACCAACCTCCTATTTGGGTGTCTCAGTTCTTTATGACCTGGGTAACCAACCTGTTCCCTGCATTAAATTCCTCCTGCTGGATATGCTTTAAGTTGTTTCTGTTTGCCTAGTTAGACTGACTGGAATACAAGCCATTTTCATTTTATATTTGGTATGGTTATAAAATTGGCTGAAAATGCTGTTGGCATACTGTGTCCAGATTTCAGCAAGACTTTTGACAGATAATCTTACCATGTCCTTGTGAACAAAACAGGGGTAATTTAGATTGGATTATAAAACATTCTTAGATTGCTGAAGTTTATTGATGAAAGGGCTCTAAAAGTCTGCCAGAAGGCTCTGTCCTTAGCCATGTTCTAGTCAACATTACCAAAGATTTTGATGAAGACATAAAATGCAACTTTATCAAATGTGTCCGTAACAGAGCTGGAAGGTAATGTAATTCAGAGTTGGAAAGGATAAACTTTATAAGGAAAAACGGAAAATCTCACAACTATATACAAGAAATAAATTATAAAAACATAGAATGGGAGAGACCAAGCTTCCCAGCTAATTAGGTGGGTAAAGAAATCCAAGATGGTTATTGACCACAAGCCCAATACAAGCCAGAAGTATGACTTGGTTTTTGTTTTGTTTTGTTTTTAAAGTGGCTGGGGGGAGATCCATCTTTGGGCCCCATTAGAAGATAAGTATGTTCCTATCAGCTGACAAGTATGCAGTTCTACTTCTCATCTAGAGCATTATGGGAAAGCTAGGAACTTACTCTAAGGAAGATATTGCTAAATCCATGTTCCCCGACCATTGTAAAGCTTTATGTGTAAAGTGTTGTGTCTGCACACATTCATTCACTTTTGCATCACAACAACCCAGTGGAGCATGTCCTGTTACCCCATTTCTCAGCCTTTATTTCCTCATATGGATTCAAGTCAAAGTTACATAGCCCACAGTGCTCTAGCCTTAGGCAAGCACTGCGGTACTTCGTCCTGAACCCAACTTACTTCCCCAAAGCCCAGTTCTTGCTTCAGGACACCATAATGCATTTAGGTAAGAGGGGCCCAACTTTTGAAAGGTCGGAAAGCCTTACATGTTAAGGGAACTGGGACATTATACCAGGAGAAGAGACTTACATCTGTCTCCTAAGATTTGAGAGTCTGTCCTATGAGAGAAAGCAGAATTCTTTATGTGACTTCAGAGAACAACTAGTATGATGGAGTGGTAGTTTTTTCCTCAAATTTTAAATATTTCAGAGAGAACCACCCTCTAATACGGTCAGTGTCTTTGTGCAGAAAGTTGGATAATTAAGTCTCAAGAATATTGTAGTAAAGTGAATTTCTACATGGGGAAGAATGTTAAATTAGATTACCTAATATGACACCCAACTCTGAGTCTGATTTGTGTTTATTTGGGTTTTTGGTTAGTGAGATTTATGATTTGTAGTTTTTGACTCGGAGTTATTTGTTTTATTTTTATAGTTTCACTTCTAGCAATATAATTGTTTTTCTTATAATTTAGGATTAACATAGTCTATTTGTGGGAGAAAAAAACTTTTAAGAGCCCAAAACAAGGAAGTAAAGCATGACTAGTGCCTGGTGTAATTACCTCCACAAGAAATATTATGCTATTTCCTGGAATATGTCCCCAGAGTGAATGTCTGCATTTGTTCCATTTCATTCCTAGCTGTGGAATCCTATCAGGGGTGATGAGGAGAATCATTTTGAAATATATTGAAGCAGAGAATGGAGTTTGCAAAGTATTATTAGGTTTGCTCAGATGAACCTATGCAAATACAAACTGTTGGCATGCCACTATAAAACCCAGTGCCTCTATGGGACATGGCTCCTGCAGGGACTTATTAAAGGTCGCCAGAGTGACAGTGGCTGAAAAACCGTAAAATTTACCTTGAGGATGCCTTTCCAGTCTTCTTTCCAGAACTAGTATTGTCTCTGCCCCCATGTAAGATAGTTCTTCATGAAGGGCTAGGATAATCGAGAAAGGAAAATAAAAATGATTTCAAAATCAATGAAAAAACAGCACATTGTCCAACGAGAATAAAATATGCAGGGAGAATTAAATGTGTCAGTGTGTCAGAATTAAAATAACATTTTTGCTTTGAACTTACTTCTGGTAAGTTTTCGCTAAAGGGGAGTTCTCAGTCTTCGTAACTACTTGCTAAGGTCTAAAAGTTAACTTACGTGATTTCCCAAAAAAGATAGTTCCGTTGTGAATCCATACTATTTCAGATCTTCCCTGTGAAAAAATCTGAAGATTGTCTTGTTCATTTTTTTCTAACTTGCGTGATCTGCCTCCTCTCACCCTTCTGCAATTTCTTCTCAGGCTTATCAATTATAATTCTCACAGAAAGATTTGAGATGCGTTGAAAATACTAAGGGGAAAAATGAAGTAAAAGAGGATCTCCTATTTAACTGAATGGCTTATCTATTTAAAAAATGAGTTTTAGGGGCGCCTCGGTGACTCTGTCAGTTTGGCGTCTGACTCTTTCGGCTCAGATCTGATCCCAGGGTTGTGGGGTCAAGCCTCATGTCAAGCTCCACACTGAGCATGGAGCCTGGTTAAGATTCTCAATCCCTCTCTCTCTCCCTCTCTCCCCCTCTCTCTTTGCCCCTTTCCCCTGCTCGCACTCTCTCTCTCTCTCAAATTTAATTTAAAACAATTTTTTAAATGAGTTTTATATACATTAACATTTCTGACAATTTGCCATTTGACACAATGGTAAAATTTTTTTAAAGAATCAGTTTCCTAACTCTTATGCTTGATTTGGGGGTTCAGCAAAACCCAGTACTATTTTTCCTCTAAGCTGCTAATACAAAATTGGTAAAATGAATAATGGAGAAGAACTCCTGTTCTGCCCTTGGCCTAATCAGCATCGTCAGCCTCATGATGAATCCTCAGAGGCAGAGAGGGGAACTTATTGATCTTTGTATTCTTCTTTTGTATTTTGGTTACATAAATCAAGGCATTTATTATAGGCCGGCAGTGTTTCACATGGTGGAGCTTCCGCTGCTGGTCTTTCATCCCCTTCAGGCATCTGGTGGCAGACCTTCCTGTGGTGGCAGAAGGGGTGCTGTAGGTCCAGGCACGTCAACTGCCGTTTTCATGCCTGAACCACAGTGCCACATCTCCACAGATTTTTCATCTGATTTTCATCTTGATTTTGCCACAGAAGGAGCAAGTGTACTCAGCATGCTGGCTAATTTCAATGTTCTTTACCATTTTCCTGAGAGAAGCAACAATAACAGGTCCCATATTGACCGATCATTCCAGCCTTCTTGATGCATTTAACCATGTCCTCCCAAACTGAGTCTGAACCCAGAGAATGGTCTTTGTATCTTTAGGGTCCTCCATCGGGGCCTGGCGCTTGGGAGCATTTCAGGGAATGTTTATGAATGAAAGTCCATGTATTGAAAATGAATTTTACAAAAGCTGCAATTTCCCCTTTCAGAAAATAGCTTTAGATTGAATTTTCGAGGTACCTGGGAACTGGAGAGGAAGATGGCAAGTGTTTCCTGTAAGGTCCTATGTGTGAAATTTGGGGAGTTTTAAAACATAACCAGATTGCTGCCAGATGTGTTTTAGTATTCAGAATTTTTCAGATTTTAGAAAAATGATATAGTATATGCATCTTATGCTATGCAGTTAATTCCCACAGGGCATAATGCAAATGCATGAAGATGCTGATAGCGAAAGCATATGAATAGTCACGTTAAATGTGAATTAAGATGTTAAGCAATTTCACATTAGTTCTGGTCAGAATTTTCAGGCGTGTAAGTTCAGATTAGATCAAGTCTGCTATCAAATGAGTTTAAAACAAAAAACACCACCACTTAGTTTTCACCACTTTTATGATCTTCAGGTTATCTGTCAGCGCCTGAGGCCTGTAATGTTTTTGTTTTTGTTTTTGTTTTCATTAACCAGAATCCTCTGTAGTTATTTAATGAATCATCTTCTCATTTCTAACTTCAACGGGGTAGGTACAAAATGTTGCTCTTTTTCTCGTTTCCCCAAGAAAAAAGAAAAGATAAACATCTAAACATTTTGGGGATTATTTAGTCAGTATTGGCATCAGTATATCTTCTCACTTAAACCTCACAGAATCCTCTGAGACAATCATTCTTGCCATCCTTTTTATTTTACAAAGACAGCTGAGGAGTGAACAGTGGAATGTCTCATTTTAGGCCACAGAGTTAGCAAGTAGCAAAACTAAGACTCAAACTCAGGTCTTTCAACTCTAGAACCCATCTTCTTTCTACCAAATCATGTTTTCATAGAAAAAGCTTCGGATGAAGCTGGAAAATGAGAATTTGAGTACATGCTTATGTAAAGTGTAATGAATATATCATAATGCCTACAGCCTTTTTAAAATTTGAGTTATTTAAATTAGTTTGGCAGAATTGGACTGATTATTGTAATGTTTGCCTTGATTACTTTAAAGAGGGATAGACTTTTAAAGTTTAAGCTAATTTCAAGTGTATTTCAAAAAAAAAATTATTTTGTCATTCTCCCATTTTTGTTTGAACCGTTTAGATGTGTCTGGCATCAGAGGGGGTTAAAATGGAGGAATCAAAGCTAATGAAGGCAAAAGAATCAGATGGTGGAAGAATTAAAGAATTGGAGAAGGGAAAGGAACAAAGAGAAATAAAAATGGAGAAAACAGATGAAGCCAGGTCACAGAAGGAAGCAGAATTTGAAAAATCAGCTAAGGAAAATGTAAGAGATTCTAAGGAACTAAGAAATTTTGAGGAGCTACGAATGGATGATACAATGGATATAAAAATGGAAGATCCCAAAGAATTTAAAAAGGAAGAACTAGAAGAAGATCAAAAATGTAGTCACTTCCCTGATTTTTCTTATTCTGCCAGTAGCAAGATAATAATAAGCGATGTTCCCAGTAGAAAGGATCATATGTGCCATCCTCATGGAATTATGATCATTGAGGATCCCACAGCATTAAACAAACCAGAGAAACTAAAAAAGAAAAAGAAGAAAAGCAAAATGGATCGACATGGAAATGATAAATCCACACCCAAGAAGACTTGCAAAAAGAGGCAGTCTTCAGAGTCTGACATTGAGAGTGTTATATACACCATTGAAGCCGTTGCAAAGGGAGACTGGGGCATCGAGAAACTTGGAGAAACCCCTCGCAAGAAGGTCCGCACATCTTCAAGTGGCAAGGGAAGCATTTTGGATGCCAAGCCACCAAAGAAAAAAGTGAAATCAAGAGAGAAGAAAATGTCAAAGGAGAAATCCTCAGACACCACCAAAGAGTCAAGACCTCCAGATTTCATTAATATTTCTGCCAGCAAGAACATTTCTGGTGAGGTGCCAGAGGGTATAAAAGCAGAACCATTGACCCCCACGGAGGATGCATTACCACCCAGCCTATCTGGACAGGCCAAGCCTGAGGAGAGTGACTGTCACAGAAAAATAGAGACTTGTGGCTCCCGGAAATCTGAGAGGTCTTGCAAAGGTGCTCTTTATAAAACCCTGGTGTCTGAAGGCATGCTCACCTCTCTGCGAGCTAATGTTGACAGAGGTAAGTAACTCCCACAAAAGTGAAAAGAATATGGAAACGTAGCGAATGCCTCCTTTAGACTCATTGAGAAGAGCCACCATAAAGAACAATGTGGCATCAGAACAATATATTCATACAGTTCTTTATGGTTTATAGACCATATACATGTGTCATTTTACCTACATGTTTTCTAGCACCATAGAGCAGATCTTATATTCATTTTGTAGGTAGTTCTCAGGATATGTGTTCAAATAATTCAAACTTTTTTTTTAACCTGGTATGGGCTGGCTTCTTGTTTTGAAAGATAAGCACTACATGTTTAAAGTTCTTACGGCTTTTAAAACTGAAGGAAAGAATTTCCTGAATCAAGCAAATCTGTTGGGCAGAATGTTGATCTGTAGGCTCCAAAAGCAAATAATCTGTCTAGCCCTCTCCGTAGGTATTCAAAACTATAGTTGAAGGGAAGGCCTGTTTAAAACATAAAACCAGTTAATGTGTATACCTTTATTTCACAGAGTGTTTTATATAAGTTCATCTGTTTTAAAATACAGCATCTGGCTAGGGGACTACCTCTTGCCAAGCTAAATTCCAATTTAGAGATGTTTGAGAAAATGGGTCTAACAAGCCCTGAATGAAGATCCTTGGGAGTACAGGGATATCATTCCAGTAAATCTGAGGGAAATTCACATTAATAGTGCCCACCAGCAAAGGCTTCTACACCTTAGTCTGATTCTCTAATGGGAAAGGTGATAGTAGTGAGTCTGTCTCTTGAGTCACACAGTATGCACAGTACCTGTTGAGTTGTGATAGGAAGACTTATCCCATAGCTGTATACTTTTTTTTTGCATGTTGTATTATTAAGGGTGGTCCATCACGAATCGCTTAGAGGACACCAAAACTGAAATAGTTACAAATAGCATCATGCGGACGATACCTAAGGGGTCAACAATTCACTTGTGAAGCAACCTCATCCCAATATACCAAGCATATTCTTTCTCTCAAATTCCCTTAGGGAAACGAAGCTCAGGAAAAGGAAACTCCTCTGACCATGAAGGGTGTTGGAATGAAGAAAGCTGGACGTTTAATCAGAGTGGGACCAGTGGGAGCAAGAAGTTCAAGAAGACCAAGCCAAAGGAAGATTCTCTCCTTGGGTAAGTGTCTGTGAGCACAGTCAGCACACTGCATAGACACCAAGTGTGGTAGGTTTTCCAAGGTAAACCTAATTCACTAACTGCTTCTTCTGGAGTATTCATTCATTCTGCACTTATTACAGTCTTAGCAAGCAAGTGAGAGCACAGAATCTCCGCGTACCACAGGGTTCCTGCTGTTAACGCGGTTGTGTGAGTGACCGTGCCACTCGCATTTCAGTATAGTACATAGTATGTAGATTTGAGATGTAGGCTTCAGTTTGAATTGAGGCCCACCATGTATTAGTGCTGTGACATCGTAAATCCTTTAATATTGCCAGGACGCATTTTTCCATCTAAGGTTTACAATGGATATTATGTAAGCATGTTTAAGCATAAACATGTTTATGTGAGCATTTTGCCATTTTGCTTGCCATATATACTTTGTTTAATATTTCTAAAGGTTATGCACATATATTTATAAAATAATAATGACAGCTCAAAAGGGTAAGGTAAATAAAATTATCCTTCGACCTCTATCTAACCATTTGTGTCGAAACCATGTTCTGTTGCTCTAAGATAAAAATGTTAGATTGACTCTGCTGCAGAGAATACTCAGTCATTAATTATGTGCTGAAATGCAATATCAAGCAATAGCATGTACATCGAGATAAAATCATTAAGAATTACTTCATTTTTAGTGTTATTCCAAAGACTCTTAATACCAATCTTAATAAAGAGGAAGGTATCTGCATATTCAGTTAAACTGTTAAAAATCCTTCGAGATTTCTTATTAGCCCAATTTGAAAAGAATATATTGAATGGAAATAAGTACATTTTTACATTTTCCATATTTCTTCATAAGTGTGTTTAAAGGTATGCAGATTTCATGGATCAGAAGTATTTGGTTTATTCATAAGTATTTGCATTTCTGTTAGTGGAACAATATGTTTTTTCCTTGGAAGTTACAATGCTTTAAAATCCGGTAATTCTAAGGCTCCAGGTCATCACAAAGGGGAGATTGGAAATTATTTCTCTTGTTAAATTCCTCAAGATGATTTACTCAGATGATATTTTTTTTAATTTTATGTATTTCTTTTCTAATATTTTATAAGTCCAAAGTAGTTCAAATTAGTTTTGCTTACAAACTCAACTTATAAATAATAACATAAAAATTCTCATATTCATCATCGTCAAATGATATTTTCAAATGCAAAATTTCCTTAAAAAGTGACCACTGAGTGTCAGTACCAATGCTCTGTATCTTCTAGAACTACTAGTGCCCTGTGGGTCTGCTCACTGAGAGAGGAGCAGGTCTTGAGCAGACAGTATGGGATCCTGGGGAAATAAAGCAGAAATTAAGACTCTCAGCAGAGAGGTCTCTGATGCTTCCATTAGAAACTGCTGAGAGCCGTGAGAGAGGTGTTTTTACCAATCTTCTTTAGGAACAAGAAAAATGAAACAATATTTTGAAAATCTATCTCTGAAAAGAGATTGGTGTATGGGTTGTTTTTGTTTTAATAATTTCTAAGGAAGGCACATGTATGTAACTGGGAGTGTGGTTTTCCTATAGGCTTAAATCTCTGGTCTTGAACCTCTGGTCTTTCCTGTCCCCCACCAACCCCCCACTCCCACCCCCGCTGACATACATAGGCCTTTCAGAATTAGACTATCTGGGTCTGCTTTGTTTGGAATATACCAACACAGCAGATGAGCAGTATGAGATGCCAGTTCCTATCAGTCTTCTCTGAGATTTCTAAATAGGCATTTTAACCCCTTTTATCACAGAAAATATGCTATTTGTTGCCAAGAAAAATTCACTTAGTATTGGTGGTTCTAATCTTACAGATCTCCCCCCCGCCCAAAAAAAAACCGTGGATGATTATTATAGTTGAAAAAAGACAAGGAAAAAAAAGTCCCAAGGGACCTTACGAGTTATAACTCGCATTTTCATGATTTTCTTTTGATTTTTTCAGATTATCTGAAAAAGTTATAGGTAGCTTTCTGATAGTATCTGATTACTATCTGATTTTTCCATTAGTTACAAATCTTTTTTAACTGGATAGAAAAGGTGATTTTATTAATGAAGCAGTATCACCCCCACCACCCTCCCTGCTTTTTATTTTTTTAATATTTATTTATTTTTGATAGAGAGAAGGTGAAGAGGGGCAGAGAGAGGGAAACAGGATCTAAAGCAGGCTCTGTACTGTCAGCACGGAGACTGACACGGAGCTCAAACCCATAACTGCGAGATCACAACCTGAGCCGAAATTGGCGCTTAGCTGCCTGAGCTACCCAGGCGCCCACCTTCCCTGCTTTGATAGAACTAATTAGTGGCCTTTTTCCATCGACCATTCTTTGGTTATCGGACTGTCTTGTCTCTGTTCCCCAACTTGTGTATATTCCTCCAAACAGAATAGTTTTAGGTGGACACACTTCAAGTACATGCTGTAGGTAGCAGCCTAACACATTAGCTGTTAGCTTCTTGTGAGTTGACTCAAAGCTGCCCTCTCCCCAGAAGGCTTTCCATTCTCCATCCGGCACGCGCCACCATTCTGCTGCAGCTTCTCCCATCTGTTTGGGTTTCATCTTAGTTAATAAGTCTCAGTAAGTGGAAGTCAGAAGCCAGCCAATGATCCAGCAGGCATGCTGCCATTGTTGCATGGGGGCCTTCGAGACCGTCAGAAGCAGCCCAAGGATTTCCCAACTTTGCTAGTGCCGTTTCTGCAGTCGTTCCTGGTTTGCGTGAAAGTGGTGCTGCCTCTCTGCCAGTGTGTTCATTGAAAACTGGCTTTCCTTGTCGTTGAGTGGTTTAACGCCATCCTGGTCAACTCTCCAGAATTTGTTTTTATGATCCTCAGAATTTTTGTGTTTTCTTTGTGTGTAGATGTTTTAAGCAAGTACTAGTTAGTAAATATGTTTTTAAAAAGTAAATCTTATAAAAATGCTGATGGTGATACCCCATCACCAATAAACTTGCCTACACACACACACACACACACACACACACACACACACACACACACAAATCTTTACAATGAGAAACTTGTGTGGATGGAATATGCTTTGTATTGAACCTAGTGGAAAATGTCCATGCCAATGGAGAGAACTTCAAAAATATTCTTATATTTTAAATAATGTCTCTGCTTTTCTAAGGTAACAAACAAGACAACCTTTCTTGTGAGTTGACTGAAAAAACTGTGCTGGTAAATCTTTTCAAGCATTTCTGAAAAGATGTTTTTTTTTGTCCTACCACAGAGTTTATCAACAGTGCCCTAATTATCAGGGACCCTGTTTTTAAAATGGAGTATCTTAAAATAGGTCTCATATAATTTTCTGTTTAAATATTTATGTCACGTGCTGATTGATTGCATCCCCCCTCTCTTATTAGCTCAGCAAAGCTGGACGAAGAATTTGAAAAGAAATTCAACAGCCTCCCTCAATACAGTCCTGTTACATTTGACCGGAAATGTGTACCTGTCCCAAGAAAAAAGAAGAAGACTGGAAACATGGCCTCGGAACCGACTAAAACCAGCAAAGGTTAGATGTGTGCTCTACAGTGCTCTACAGATGTGTCCTCCTACAGTGTGGTCAGCATCTCAGCCCTCTTCTAAGCTTCTGCAACTCCCTTTAGATACGTAACTGGATTTAGACTGAGGCAGTGAGGCAGCAGCCATTAGAATTTTAGCTTGCTTTCCAGGGTTGTTTTGGCTCCCACCTCACTTCTCTCTCCCTTCTTTCTCTCCTTATCCTCCTCAGCCTCTCTTCTTTGACATCCCAGCCCGAGCATTTGCCCTTAAATATGTCATTTTTTTGAAAATGTTACACATGGTCTTTGACTTTCTGCTCTTCAGAATTCTAACCTGGAGATGTTAAGCTTTTCTTGAGCAGAAACTGTTGGCCGAGCCTCACCCTTCTATTCACTCTATCTGACAAGTTGAACTCTGGGACTATGAAATTGTTCTATTTGCCTAGTAAGAAGACTCCATTCTTTACTGGCAGTATGAACCAAATGAAAATAATGCTCTGGCAATACCTTTAAATTGGTTTTATTAAGTTTAGAAAAATGCTATTTAGCATATTCGTTTTGAAGAATATCACCATCTTCCCTTGTACATAAGGGGAGCTTTTATATTATCAGCATGACTTGGGTGGATCTCAGCATTCATCAAGGGCAACACTGTAGTTCAAAGAACGGTGGTAAAGAGTGTGAGACCACCTTTACATGTGGGGCAGGGACTGGGGTTCTAAACATAGTAGCCTGCTCAGGACATTTCAAGCACAATAAAGGACTGTCCTACCCAAAATGACAGCATTGCTTTTATTGAGAAACTTGTCTTCTGATTTTACTCCAGTCTAAAAACTGGTGGGAAAAATGTATCTCTAGTTTTCCATACAGATGTGAAAGACGTCATCCCATTTAGTCACTTCCTGTAAGGACAGTGAATGGAGAAATGAAGAACTGGTGTGGCTGAGTTTTTGTTGCTTGTAGGATCTGATGGAAGAGTTGATGTAATTTACCCTGTACAAGTGGCTGCCTCCTGCCTGTTCCATGTCAGATCAGATACTTTCCCTTTTTGTGTGCATTTTAGATGGATGGATGGATAGATACAAGATGATATATATCTTCACATAAATCTTGCTAAATTCTAGCATTCGTGGATAATCAGCGATAAATATTAATGAGCAGATACAATTGCATGGATTTAGAGGGACGATATAAGGTCTAGGAAAAATTATGGTTTCTTTGAAGAAATTAAAATTTTCTCCCTCTAGACCTAAAACCTTCTTTGGACACCACAGTTGACACAACTGAGGACAGTCACTTTGTGATCTGTATCTCACGATAGATCTGTATGGCTGAAGAAAATTCTCCCTTCGTGATTAAAGGTGGAGAGGAACATAAAAGTGATTTCAGAATTAGCTTGGTTTTCCTCTGTGGTCAATAAAAACAAGTCTAGTGAATAAAGAACTAAAAAAGAAATGTTGCTTCACCAAGTTTGCTCATCTGGGAAAAGAAAGTAGGGTTATATCGAGATCTTCCAAGATGAGTAGGAAAGAAATAAAATAGCCTTGTTGACAGGTAGGTAGCTGAACACTGTAATGGATTACCAATGAAATGACAATCTTTGTGCCCTAGGGATATCTAGGAATAGGCAAAGTAGTCCATGAGCCCAAAGATGCCAGGTATCATGAGCTCCCATAATTCTTGGATTCAAAGTTACTGATAAATACCTGACAAGCCAATAAAATGGAACTTAATTGATTGATGCACAGGATGTATTCTCTTCCTCCACTCCTGGTAGTTGGAGACATTCATTTTCGAGCCCTGAAGCTGGCCAAATTATCTATCAGGGAATGTAACAATAGATTTATTTTTGTAAAGCTATAAAACCCTGAGTTAGGATCTATTTTCATGAGACCTTCTCTTGAGTCTTAGTTATCTGTTATATGTTTTTCCTCTCCCAGCTGAGATTAACAGTATTTCTTTTGATGTGAAATAGGTTTTTGGAGCTTTGGATTATACTTCATACAATATCATCTTAACGCTTCTGTTATGCCTCTCAAGCCCAAAGTCACTGGTTCTTACAGTGTATCAGTAATTACGTGGGTAGGAAGTCTTTCAAGACTTTAGATTTTGCTCTGCATTCTGACTCATGGAGCAAAATGCAGTTAAAATAAAACAGACACTAAATGATATATTCTCTATTTAGCAAACTAAAGAAATAGTATTTGTAACTAATTGTAATTTGGCATTAGCACCACCAGTGCACTGTCCCACAAGTTATTAATGAAATTATCATACCAGCTGTGCTGTAATTGCCTGATCTTTAGAGGATAGAGATTGTTTTCTTAGACTCTAGACTCTTTGCATCTGTGCATAATGAATTGTTCAAAGCAAAAACTATGTATGAAATCATTAGTTTATTAGCAAAAGAGCATGTGTCCATAGGAAACCTCATTTCTTCTTCAGCAGTTTAGCATTTTGCCTTTATTTTCTTACGTGTTTATCATTCAACATTTATATTTTTTTCCTGCCTTATACTAGGTATGTTTTTTAGCTACTCAAGGTTATGTAAAATATATAGAATTTTTCTGAACTGTAGTATCTAGAGGAAATGGTTATGTATGTATGCATTTATACAGTCACATATCTCAACAACATAGTATCTGCTTGGGTTTATGATTCTGTTTTCCCAGTTGTCTCCTTATTTATATCTGCATTTCCAAAGACTCTCTTTCCCTTGTCCATTGTCCCCTCCGCTATCTTTGCCCTGTCCCTCATGTCTGTATACTGGGTCTTGTCAGAAACTCTACAACAGAAACTCTACAACTCTACGACTCTACAAGTAGGTAACTTGGTTAAGTGTCCAACTCTTGATTTCAGCTCAGTTCATGATCTCGCAGTGAGATTGAGCCCCGAGTCAGGCTCTGCACTGACAACATGGGGCCTGCTTGTGATTCTCTTTCTCCCTCCCTCTCTGCCCCTCCCCTGCTTTGTGTGTGTGTGTGTGTGTGTGTGTGTGTGTGTGTGTGTGTGCGAGCGCGCGCGCATGTGCGTGCACACTCTCTCAAAATAAACATAAACTTTAAAAAAGAAAACTAGGACGAAAAGGGCGAACATAACTAAATGATACCTTCCTCTGACTGGGCTCAGGCTATATTATAGTAGGCAGAGCATAACGACTTAGGAAAAGAATTTCCCTTGCTTCTAAGAACAAATTACCCAGTAAGTTGTAATGCATCTAACTGGTACAGTTCAGTTCAGGCAGCCCAGGCCTATAGTGTTTTCTGGTTTATCTCCCTTAGTTACTTGTATATATTCAAATAAAAGCTTTAAATTAGAAGTCTAAATTTAATTGTAACTTAAGGGATAGGTTTTGACACATTATTTTAAGTATATTGTTAATTTATGAAGCACTTTTTACAAAAGTATCAGAAGTCAGAGTGCTGTACAGAATAGTAATTTTCAGACAAAGTCGGGTCATGAAGAAAAAGTTAATTGACTTGAACTTAGAGTGTTTAAATTATGCTCCAGCTTGACCCTTGACTTCACTTTTCCCCTGTATATCTTCAATCTTCCCACATTGTTCCTTAGCCCATTATCACACATGCTGTTGATCCTCATATTTTAAAATTGGAATTCCAAATGATTAAAGATTTTCAATTTTAAAAAATCACAATGATAATAAACGACTCAGGTTTATAAAATTAAAGGTTGAGGACAGAATCCCCTGTTTGGGATTGAGCCAAACTGAGGCTACATTCAGTGTTACCGGACCTAGTGCTGATGTCAGCCAGCCCAGCCCTTCCTATCAAGAAGTTATAGCTTCCAGGTTGGGCAGAACTCTGTATTTTGCCCTGTTAACCGAGAGTCTTCATTGCCACCAGATGTTTTCAGGAACATGGGGATAGCACATTTGCAGATGTAAAAGGTGTACCTAATATAATCCTGAGTTCCTTCACAAGGCATGCATGTCTGGCTCGATGAGGTAGCTTCTTCCCCTCGTTGAATCCTAACTTGACTGTGGCTGGCTCACCCAGACTTCCTCAAGTCAGCAGATCCACATGCCCAGTAGCTGGGAGCACTTAGCTGTAAATTATCACAAAGGAATTTATTGTTTCATTGGTCATTCATTATTTGTGTCTATTACAAAAATGATAGCCAATTTTAGAATAAAACTTCTGCTTTTTTTATAGCTTAGAAACATGAAACCATTGAACCTGGGCATAAGTCACCACCATTTGAGTTATGCATAACATTTGTTCCCTACAACAGTTTTTAAAAAGCAAGGTTTACTAAATCACCTTACCTGCTGACCTTAAAAATTTATCATAACAGGCTAATACTGAACTGACTCCTGTGTCACTACAGCTCTTTACCCCCCAAAGTGTCCTGTGTCACTACAGCTCCTTAACCATGAACAACATTAATGTTTTGGAAAGGTTATTTATTGTTAATGTCTCTGTGGCACTGCTCTTATCCTCTCAGGCGGAGGTTTTCTGTTGTCTACCCAGCTATGAAGTTAGGTGCCAAGGAGATGGATTTTGTCAAATTACAGGCCATCCTGCCTAAAAACTTAAGTGGAGTCCTAAGCTAGTTTATATGCCAGCAACAAGTGATTTTTGTTATAAGGAAGTAGAAGCTGATTCAAACCCTCCTTCAAGAAATTTGGTTTGGCGATGCGGGAGAGAAATGGAATCAGAACTTGAGGTGGTAGTTTAGTGAAAGACTGTTGCAGTTTTTTTTTGAGTAATCTCTTCCCCCAACGTGGGGCTAAATTCACAACCTCAAGATCAAGAGTTGCATGCTTTACCAGTGGAGCCGGCCAGCACCCCCCATTGGCAATTTTTTTGGTTTCTGAACAATGGCTTCTGAAACTCTCTTCTCTGCTTTTCACTTCCTACCTTATTTTCCTTCCATGTATGTTTCTGCATTAATATAATTAACTGAGGGGGAAAATGGTAATAAATTTCCTTATTTTTGCTGTTTATTACAAATTTTGGCTTTCTTTCCTTTAGACAAAATGCCACACATATGTACGTGGTGAGCAGAAATTGTTCACTTCTTGACTCTGAAATTGCTGCTTCCCAGTGACTGCAATTATATCTTCTGTATTACTCCCTTCAAGTTTGTCACTTTCTTTTTTATATGAAATTGTCATTTACTTAGTTTTATTTTATAGCTATAGTTTGGGGGATGGCTAGGAGCAAGGAAGTTTAAAAATAAAAGTTTACAGAAGCTCCTCTATGTACCAAATCACTCTGGATGTTCTTTTCTCATGTTAAAATTGACAACTGCTATCTTTAGTTCTATCCTTAAATTGTACTTTTTAGATTTCTCTGAGTATGGTTGGGTCTGAAAATATGTATCCTTTTCTTCTTCCCTAACTCATTCCATCCCTCCTTATGGTCCTAGGAGGTCTCAGAATTGTTCTTCTGCATTCTTCCACTTCTGTTTTATGTGATTATCTGTGTATCATTCAGGGCACCAGCCTGAAGTTTCCTAGGTTGTATAAAATATGTAAAGCAGTGATTGCAAATGGATTATAGAGAATACCTGTAATATTAGTGTACTACGTACACATGATATATATTTTTTATATTTGTTAAATTTATTTTCTTTCCCTTCTTGCTCACTTTTTCCCAAAAAAAAGTCAACAAGACATTTTCTTTTTCTATTTCAAACCACCACCGGCTAACTCAGAAGTATTTGCTTGTGGTTATTTAAAAAGGATGGCTTGGTGTAGTCATCAAAAAATGCACAACTTTCTGTTATCAGTAACAATAGCAACAACTGTCATTTCTTGAGCTTCTACTTTGTGCCAGCCAGTGGTTTAAGAACTTTGTTCATGTAACAAGTATTATTCAGAACCAGTCATATGCTAAACACCATTCTGGCATGTAGAATATATCTGCGAATGAAAACAAAGGATTGTGCTGCCATGGTGGTTCCTTATGGCAGGGGTACCAGGTAGTAAGCAAGCATAAACAAAAAACAAAGCATATAATGTGTTAGAAGGTGAGACATGCTGTGGGGGGGGGGGGGGGGGGGAAGAGTAGGTTCAATAGAACAACTAGGCTAAAGATCAACGAGGAAAGAGAAGACTTGAACAGGTAACATTAACTAGTCCTAAAAAAAAGTACAGGTATACCTCATTTTATTGCATTTAGCAGATACTGTGTTGTGTTACAAACTGAAGGTTTGGGTCAACCCTGTGTCAAGTATATCAGCATTCTAACATTTACTTACTTGATGTCTCTGTGTCACACTGGTGATCTGTGATCAGTGATTACAACTCAGATAATAGTTAACATTTTTTAGCAATAAGATACCCTTTGATTAAGATACGTGCTTTTTTTGTAGACCTAATGTAATTGCACACTTAATAGACTATGGTATAGTGTAAATGTAACTTTTATATGCATTAGAAACCAAAACATTAATTTGATTCACTTTATTGCGATGTTTGCTTTATTGCGGTGGCCTGGAACCAAGCCTGCAATATCTCCAAGCTGTGCCTCTATATAAAACACTCCACCCATCAATAGTAGAATATATATTCTTCTGCACTGAACACGGGAACAGTCTCTAGAATGCACCATATACTAGGCCTTAAAACAAACCAATAAATTTAAAAGGATTGAAGTAATCAAATTACGTGTTCAGACCACAGTGGAATGAAATTAAATGTCAACAGCAGGAAATATTTGGGAAACTCACGAATATGTAGCAATTAAACAATACACTCTAAATAACTCAATAAGTCTAAATAAATAATTAATAATTCAAAGAAGAAATTCATAAGGAAATCAGAAAATACTTTGAGATGAATAAAAATGAAAAAACAACATCCCAAAATTTATGGGCTACAGCTAAAGCAATGCTTTAGAGGGAAGTTTATAGCTTTAAATGTATATGCTAAGAAAGAGGAAAGATCTCAAATTAACAACCTAGCCTACCTTGAAACGTTGTAAGAAAAAGAGCAAACTAAACCTAAAGAAAGTATAAGAAAGGAAATGATAAAGATGAGAGAGGACATAATAAAATTAAATAAAGAATAGAAAATCAATAGAGAGTCAATGAAACCAAAAGCTGGTTCTTTAAAAACAACAAATAGGAGAAATGTTAAGCTACACTGACCAATTAAAAAAGACAGAAGACTAGGGGTGCCTGGGTGGTTTAGTCGGTTAAGCAAGCATCTGACTTTGGCTCAGGTCATGACCTCATTGTTCATGAGTTTGAGCCCCTCATTGGGCTCTGTGCTGACAGCTCGGAGCCTGGAGCCTACTTCAGATTCTGTGTCTCCATTCTCTCTCCCTGCCTCTCCCCCACTCATATTCTCTGTCTCTCAAAAAATAAATAAATGTTAAAAAAATTTTTTAAACAAAAAATAAGTAAATAAAATAAAAATAAAAGCAAGAAGACCAAAGTTACTACAATCAGAAATAATATTGGGGACATTACTACTGATCTTACAGAAATGGAATGGATTATAAAGGAATACTATGAACAATTATATACCAATAAGTTAGATAACCTACATGAAATAGACAATTCCTAGAAAGAACTCTAGCAAAACTGACTTAAGAAATAGTCTGAATAGAACAGTAACTACTAAAAAGATTGAATTTAGTAATCACAAAAATACCTGGGAGAGGAGGGAACCAACCCCAGGCTTCACTGCTGAATTCTACCAAATGTTCAAGGAAGAATTAATATCAGTTTTTCAAACCTACTCAAAAATTAGAAGAGGGAACACTTCCTAATTCATTCTATGAGGCCAGCATCACCCTAATCTCAAAACTAGACAAAGATATCACGAGAAAGAGAAACTACAAGATCCTATCTCTCAAAATAATGGACATAAAAATCCTTAACAAAATAGTAGCAAACCAAATCCAGCAACATATAATAAGAATTATACACCATTACCAAATGGGATTTTACTTGCAGAATGCAATGTTGGTTGCATATCCAAAAATCAATTAATGTAATATACAATATCAATAGAACAACAAAAAACCCATGTGATCATCTTGATAGATGTAGAAAAAAAGCATTTGACAAAATCCAACACATTTAATGAGAATACTCAACAAACTGAGAATAGAAAGTTTCTCAACCTGCTAAAGAACACCTATAAAAATCCCAAAACAGCATATTTAATAATGAAAGACTGAATGCTTCCCCCTAAAGTAGGGAGCAAGTCAAGAATGTCCATTCTCAGCACTTCTGTTCAACATCATAATTGAGGTTCTAGCCAGGGCACTTAGGCAAGAAAAAGAAAACAAAAGGCTTCTGTATTGTGGAAAGGAAGAAGTAAAACTCTTTCTGTTCACAGATGACATGATATTTTATATAGAAAACCTAAGGATTTCCCTAGAAAACTACCATAGCTTATGAATGAATGAGTTCACCAGGGTTGCAGAGTACAAGATCATTATACAAAAATCAGTTGTATTTCTATACAGTTTCAATAAACAATCTAAAAATATTGGAGAAACAATTCCATCTACAGCAACATCAAAAAGAATAAAGTACATAGGAATAAATTTAACAAAAGAAGTACAACAAATTGAAAACTACAAAATATTGTTGAAAGACAAATAAATGGAAAAACATCCCATGTTCATGGATTAGATGACTTAATATTATTAAGGTGGAAACACTCTTTCAAATTGATACACAGATTCAACCCAACCCCTGTTAGAATGTCAGTTTAATTTTGTAGATACTGATAAGAGATTCTAAAATTAATGTGGAATTGCGAGGAATTCAGAATAGCCAAAATTTTTTCAGTTTCAAAACTGGCTACAAAAACCAGTAGACAATTCAACATGGTGCTAACATAGTTATATAGGTTAGTGGAATAGAATTGAGGGCCCAGAAATCAACCTGTACATCATTGGTCAACAGTTTTTCAGTGAGGAAGCCAAGACTGTTCAAAGGGGGAAAGGAATCGTCTTTTCAAAATGGAACTAGGAGAACTGAATAACCACATACAAAGTGAATAAATTGGACTTCTTCAAAATTTTAAACTTTTATGCTTCATAGGACACTAATAAGAAAGTGAAAAGAAAATCCACAGAATGGGAGAAAATATTTGCAAATCACATATCTGATAAAGGACTTTTATCTAGAATATATAAAGAACTGTATGCGTCAGTAAGAAGAAAGAAAATTCAGTTGAAAAATGGGCAAATTATCAGAATAGACATTTCTCTAAAGAAGGTATGCAAATGGCCAGTGAGCCCAGGAAAAGATGCTTGACATCATTACTCATTAGGGAAATGCAAATCAAAACTACAGTGAGAGAAATACATCCTTATGATGGTCATAATCAAAGACAGATAACAATGTGTTGGTAAGGATGTTAAAGGGCCTGGCAGTTCCTCCAAAGGTTTATAAACATAGAGTTACCATATCACCTAGCAATTCCACTGGTTAAGTATTCTATGTCCAAGAGAAATGAACACACATGTCCACACTAAAGCTTATATGTGAATATTCGTAACAGGATTATTTATAACAGCCAAAAGGTGGAAACAAGCCAAATATCTATCAACTGATGAGTGAATAAACAAAATGTAGTATAATCCACACAGTGGAGTCCTATTCAATCTTAAAAAGGAGTGAAATGCTGATGCATGCTATGACATGGGTGAACCTTGCAAACATACCAAGTGAAAGAATCCAGACACAAAAGACCATATTACATGATTCATTTATATGAGGTTACCAGAATAGGCAGATCTTTAGAGACAGAAAGTGGATTAGTGGTTGCTTAGAGGTAGAAGGAATGCAGAAATAGGGAAGGGTGATAGGTAGCTACAGGATATGGGATTGATTTTTTGAGGTGGTAAAAATGATCTAAAATTGGCGACAGTTGCAGATATGTGCAAACATAAAAGCCAGCATGTTGTATACTTTAGGCAGGAGTGTAGATAGTTTGCCTCTGGCAGGAGGGCAGCATGTGTGGGTGCAGATATTGGCAGGTGGGTAGGTGCAACAGGGGCAGTTTATAGAGTCTCCAACTTTTTAAATCCTCACATCAGCTCTTTGAGTTAGGCACTATCGTTATCCCCATTTACAGATGAGCAAACAGAAGTTATGTAAAATGTTTTGAGTCCGTTTCACATAGGAATATGCAGAGGGTATAGAAAGAAACCTGCTTTGGGGAGGTCAGTGCTGCCGTTGACATTTCCGATTGGTGATTGAAAATCTTAGTTCTGTTTTCTTTAAGAAAACAAAGATACAATCTGAGACTCCCCTCCCCGCCCTGATTTTTTTTTTTTTTTGCAAATATTTCTCTATCTTTAAAGCAGGTTTTCTTCCTAAAATAACCACAGAAAAGGCTAGAAAGCTATCTGATGCTAACATGCCAATTATTGTCCTAAATTGCTGTTCTTACTATGAAAACCAGTTTCTAAGAAGAGAAGAAATGCCCCTGCCATCCTTTCCTTCATGATATTTAGATTTAGGAATCTAAATCTTTATTGAAGAGTACAACTACTGTGCTATTATGGGTTGTAGTCTGTCTCTAGTCACTAAATCTGCAGTTTCTGCTTAAGGAGTCCCAGCCCTACTAGGGGCTTCTGCCCAATATATTGCTAAGGAAAATTTCACCGGGTTTTAAATAAGCCTAAGGAAGGGTGTTGAGCACTAGTTATGAGTAAAGAAAAATATGCAAGATGACCTTTCTTGTGACTCAGTTTGCTTCTACCATAGGTGGGAGGAGGGTGTAATTGTTGAGGAACACACAGTATTGTTTTATGAAACATTGTGAATTTAAAATATATTTATATTAATATTGTCTGTAGGTCCTTTCCAGTCTCAGAAAAAGAACTTATTCCACAAAATTGTCAGCAAATATAAGCACAAAAAGGAGAAGCCTAATGTTCCGGAAAAAGGTATTGGTGCCTTCCATCCTCCATCAAGGTTTCTTGGCCACCTCCATTGTGAACCATCTTTGAGTAACGCTTCTGTGCACCACCTTTGCCTTTTCCTCCCCTTGGCTTGCTTCAGTGTCATCGGCTCCTAATGCAGGCATAATTCATTATTTCTAGACTCCACAGCTAATTGCAAAGAGAGATCTCCTTCACTTGGGTTCCTACTCAAATCCCGTAATGTCTCTATTTTCAGCGTTCCATATGAATCCTAAAATTGCTTTGTTTTCATCCGTATTTGGTGCATTTTGTAACTTAGTCTTCTTGAGCTCTTATCCACTTATTTTCTTTGACTTTTCTTGTTTTTCTCATGTTTGGCAGCCATCAAAGCAGGACCACGTTTTCCTATCTCCTGAAACCTTAAGAGTTCCCTATTCATATGAAAGTGCCACCATTTCTGTACTCTCTCCGACCCTTGAGGATTCTTATCCAGGAGGATTCCACTCCTAAGTCGTAACCTATCTTTTTCCAATCTATATTACTTCGTTTGCCAGACTCTTCCCACCCCCTTCAGTCACATAACTTATTTCCAGAGGGCACTAGAGACGCATTGCCCTCCACCATCTCTTCACTGTGAGCATCTATCTTATTGTTATGATTTTGATGGGCCCTTGAACCTCTTCAAGGCTCATCTGAAGATTTCTGCCTTCTCATAGTTCAGGACTCCTATTCTTTCACACAAAAGACCAATGTTCCCATCTGGTTCAGTACAGCCACGTGGCCTGGAAGTTAGGCTTTCTTTAGCATCGCCCTGCATGTTACTTTCGTGACTATGAGCCTACTCATCTGATGCCCATTTGCATTCTACTTGCATGGCCACTTGTGAAGCCTTTTATGTTTCTGGAATGAGGCTTAAAATGCACCTGTCTTCCATGTGTAGACATATGTGCCTCCGTGTTCCTATATGTAACCTTTTACTTAATTTGGGTTTTATTTTCACCTCCACTCTAGCCTCTTAGTTTTGTATGTTACTATTTTTTTCTCTGCTTCCAGTAGAGAAATATCACTTTTCAGGTAAAAATGTTGGCTTTTATCATTCCCTTTGAACTAATCTTCAGTTATCTTAAAGTCATAGAAATTATCCAGCAGTGTGATTTCATAAAAGGCGAATTTGTTTATTTTTAATCCATTTCCTGTATAGCCTGATTATTTTAGTTGGCAAATGTCATTTTGAAAATTAAATAGTTAAAATAAAACTCTGCTTCATTTGTGTGATAATGTGTCCTATATAAGCTCTTAAGTGTAGTCTTATTTTTATAGTGTATGTGTCTATCCTGGGAATAGAGTTTCACTTTCTTTCTCTCATTGTTTTTAGGAAGTGGGGATAAATGGTCAAACAAGCAACTCTTCTTGGATGCCATTCACCCTACAGAAGGTAAAAGAAACAATACCCTTTGTATCATTTCGGGTAGTCTGTTTTGGAAAGGTTTAAAAAGGCATAATTTATATAGGCTCAGCCAACGGCACTATACCTGAGGGCTCATAATTGTGTTGTTTTAAATTTTCAAATCAACTGACAGATTTTTGACCCTGCTAAGGGTCAGGCAGTGTGTCCTGTGGAGCTTAATTTGTCAAGGGGGGCACTTAAAACTTTGAACCACATTCACCAGAAATTAGAGTTTCCATAATTAAATATATTCAATATTGCATTCATGTTGCAGGCAGGTGCTTACAGGAGTCAGAATAGAGCCAGCATAGGGTTTTCCTGGTTGGCTGGACGTGGGCATGTCAGCAGCGTTCCTGTCCTGAACTTTGCCCAGCCCACCTCTCAGTACCCCTAAATATGTTCTAATGAATGCTCCAGAGGCTTATGGATAGCCAAGGAAAGTTCCATGTTGATTAACATAACGTTACAGTTCCTAGGTGCAGATTTTACTTCAAAATTTCCCACAGCCCTATTTACTTGTGATGTGTACCTAATTTCTGTTAAATATTGAACCCTCTGGTGAGTACTCATTTCTGTGATGTGTAGGTAGCTGTCCTCTTCTTCCCATTGATTCCTCTTTTTTTTTTTTTTTCCATTGTAGCCATTTTTAAGGAGCTGAACGTTTTGGTAGCGCTTAATCAGGAGTTGCTTCATTTAAAACCTAGAAGCAATCTTAAAGCTCGTTAAGTCCAACCTCTTTGATTTACTTAAGACCAGAAAGGGGAACTTAATGAAGAAGTCCACATCTCTTGATTCCCAGATACACTCTCATTTGTATCCTGAAAGAGAGAAGAAAATTAAAATGCACATTTGGCCTAAGTCATTTATCAAAAACACTCATGTGTTAAAGATATTTCTCAAAAATATTCAAACTTGGGTTTATAACAAACATGAAATTGTTTGCATTCGGTAGGCACAGCTCACATGAGCCAGATGTCTGCTTTTATGTCCTTGCACTTTTACAAAAACTGCCAGCAGTGTATCTGTTCTCTGACCTGTTACCTCACATTCACCACCTCTCCAGAGTATTGTTTGTGCTCTTAGCTGGCACAGTCAAATGTGAATTGTTGTGCTGGTCTCAGCATTAAATGCTAACATCCAAAATGTGATATGTATTAGCTCTTGTGTATTTTAAAGATATATTCTGCTCACACTTGGTAAATGTAAGGCACTGAGGAATAGTCAAAGAAGTCTAAGAGGCACTTAAGACCATATTACTCTTTACTTGGAATGATATTGTTCTAAATGTTTTCTTTTTTAAAGAATGAAACCGTGTCTCATGTAGAACATGGTATCATAGCACGTGCATTGTGGTAGAAAGAATGAATCAGATTGGAATCAGGAGACCTGGGTGTTAGTCTTAGATCTGACACTACAGAGCAGTTTTCAGCGGGACAAATTGTGTTTAACCTCACTAGGTTCACTCTCCGTATGGGTACCAAGTGTGTGTGTGATCCGTGTATTTAGGGCTGGGGTGAATGATGAGAGGTAGTAATACATCAACCTCAGATGTCCTTTCCCCACTCCTCCTTGCATTATTACCATGGTATGAAGTGGGTTGATCAAAGTTACCTTATTCTGCAGCCCTAATTCTGCCCTATAGGGGGCAGAAAAGTAAATCAATTTCAGTCTTCTAGGCAGTCCCAAGGGTTTAGTGGGAATAGAGCTATTATTGGTGCTATTATATTTATCATTAATGTATATGAATACATTATAAACTTGGAAGAACATGCACTGAAAATTGCTTGGCATGGAGTGCATGTTCATTTTATGTGGCCAGGAAAAAAGGAATCCGTTTGTGTATCAGAAATTACCAATAATTTAAAGTGACCTTTTTTGGCTCTTTATTTTCATACCTTCCCCTGTATTTCCTTGGTCAGGTGGTGACTGTGTACTTTGTGAATTATCTAGACCCTTTACTTCATCCTCTCTCACCTATGGTCATACCATTGCTTGTTAAAACTTTACCTTGGGAGAGTACAAATACATAAGGACGGAAGATGAAACTGTTAATTGGGAGAATTTTAATACATGTTGGCCATC
This sequence comes from Panthera onca, assembly GCF_046562875.1. Classification (NCBI taxonomy): domain Eukaryota; kingdom Metazoa; phylum Chordata; class Mammalia; order Carnivora; family Felidae; genus Panthera; species Panthera onca. The sequence goes on from NC_138347.1 coordinate 54,683,271, forward strand.
CTAGGCAGAGGTTAGACATGAGTTGTTCGTAGCTGATGCCTATACTAGTTCATTCAACTGAGGGCATGCAGCTGTGAGCTGTTCCAGACTTTGGTTCAGAGGGGATGACTTAAAGTGTACTATGCTTTCTTGGCATCATGCTGAGTATAACTTTTTTTCCCAAAATTCATTTTTTCCCCAAAATATCAGAAATCTTTAGGTGCTTAGAAATCACATCTGCTGTTTAAATGCTAAGCCTATAATCTGTTTTAAGCATTTTCCCCTATGCTTTTAAAATTCAAAATCACCAAGCCATTTCTTGAAACTTTTGCAGATCATAAAAAAAGATTGCCTATCAGCCTAGAATTAAAGGTTAACTTTTCAGATAAACCAGGGTGACTTGTATCTGCCACTGTGTTTATCTTTCTACCAAGTTACGGTGTCCAATGCTCATGCTTAAGCTGGAGGTTTCTAACTGTCATAATAATGATGATGATAATTAATACTTAATATTACTTTATAGTTTCCTGAGGGCTTTCACAATAGTTTTTCTAAAACTAATCTTGGCAGGAGCCCCAGTGAATTCAGGAGGGCTTATTAGCCCCAAATACATGATAAAGAAATGAAGCCTGACCAACATAAGCGGGAAAGGAAGAAACCAGCACTCTTTCCACTAAAGTACCTTGGCGGCTTACAGTTTGGGATTTTCAGGCATACCTGAGCCCCTCATTTGGCTCAGATGATGCTATTATAAATGGCATCTTAAAAGGAAAAAAATAAAACAACTCGAACCTTAGACTAAAAATCTCAAGATTAGTTCCCTTTGCAGTATATGAGTACGATTACAGGGGAGAAAAAGTATTTAGAGTTAAATTTTCAAACATGATCCACAACACTCAGACAAACCTTGATCTCTTTTCTCAAGTTCAAAAGAGTTGCTATGTAACTCCAGCAAGGTCTCCTGGGATCTTAGATAAGGCTCATTCGATTCTTTTTCTGTGTTCCATTCAGCATCTGACTACATTTTCAACTCAAGGGAGGCCAACCAAAGGCAGTGAGATTCCAGATTTGGCTATAATAATTTCAATGCAAGTTTGATCCCTCTCGTTGGAATGTGAATTCATGACTCTGGAGCACTCTGGTGGACTCCTGAGGTTCAGTACAAGCACAGTGCTGCTATCTCAAAAAATTTACCCCACATTTTGGGAGCAGAGTTTGGAAAACAAGACAGTCTCTTATTGCCACATTCCTCATGTTGCTCCAGGAGTGAGCTCACATTATCTCTCTCAGATGATACGCTCCAAGTGTGTTAATGATTATCGTGGAGTGTAAAAACTAGCCCTGTGGACTTGTTTTGCAGTGCTTGGGTAGGTTTGTGTGTTCAATTACAAGCCGAAAGAGAAATGACTAATTTGTTTTTAGAGGACAAAAGCCTTTCTTTTCTCACATTTCCATTAGTCTGGCAGAAAGGACAAAAAAGGAACTGGCTTGCTGTTCCTTGGTGCTCAGCTTCAGGCTGTTTTTCTCTCTGAGCTTTTTCCATTTCCTGTCTCTCACCACCAGGCCTTCCTTTGCTTTGCTAACGTTGCTGGGCTCAGATGTACTGTCGTGTCCCGCACAACCACTTCTTTGACTTAGCCTTACTTGCCTTCCCCAATTCTTCTTCTTAGGATAGGGTTCTTTCTGAGTGCTGACCCTGAAGGGTATCATTGGTCCTGGCCTCCAGACAGCACAGGATGTTTTGCGGATAGGTAGCTCCTGGGTCAAAGCATGGGGCAGACTCACCCTTACTCCCTTTTCCAAATTCTAACAAGATCTCATCACGTACCTCTTCAAATGTGGATGATCTGCAGGCCCCATGATTGCTTCCTGATCTGGCATTAAGTTTAGAGGAGACAATATCTAGAAAGGTGACATTGCCTCCTTTTTGGGGATTTTTGAGAATCTTCTGTGTATTCTCACATTTTGCCTCTTCCAGTTGGCCTGCAACCTGATTCACTCCTTTTCTGTGTCCTAGTACACCAACCTCTGGGACTTTGATTGTTCGTGTCTCTTGGCCAGTCTCCCTTCAATGCCCCTGGCATCTTGTCTGCTGGTTTCTGAGCTTCCCCTGGTCCCAGTCTGCTTTTAGGCCTTACTCTACCTCCCTTTTGCAATCCCTCTACAGCCATCCCCTTGGCTTCTTACTGTGTTTTTACCCATTCATCTGGAATATATAGGAAATGGAGCAACTACTGAAAAGAAATGAAACCGTTTGAAGGTTTACCACAAGCAAGAGAACTAACTGTCCTTATCAAGGGTGTACTTATCCCTCACCTTAAGATTCTGGAGCTGGCTGAGGCTGCCTAGGCCCCTGGTTCTGGGTAGCACATGAAAAGAAATTTGGGGCTGATGGATGCTTTAGAGCTCATCTAGACCAACCTCCATCTGTACATGAAGAAACTGAGACCCATGGTTCTGCAGTTAGTAAATTAAAAAATCAAGAGTAGAATCCAGGTCTTTGTGTAGAAATTAGCTCATCTTTTCCTAAACCACTTGGTCTTTTCTTTGACCTCCTGGGTTCCTTCTTTCTGTAAGCAGTTCTTCTGATGTAATTCACCCTTCATCTTTGTAACCCTGCTACATCCTTATTTCCACAAGTTCTAGATTTTCCTAGGAAGGAGAAGAGGGAAGAGGTTAGTGCTTTTTCTGGAAGGGCCGTCTATAATGTTGTGATCATACTGGAGGGGTGATTAAGATTCCCCCCTCTAACTGGAAGGGACAACTGATGGATCTGGATAAGAAACTAGATAAAGTTTGAAGCTTGTGAATATCTAATAGAGGCTATTTATGCTCATTGTAAACTCAGATTGTAGCTTCTTTATACCTATAGGAGGCTTTGAATTTCAAGGCTAATGAAGAGTCATGGAATATTTCTTCCTTGGAGCATTCTAAACAAATTATCTTTTATTTGGTGGCAGCTTTTATTGAAGTTTAAACTAAAAAAAAAAAAAAATCTTAAGATACATAATAGCACTGGCCTATGGTAAGCTAATTATCAAAGTATAAATACACCAAGACTATTTCCTGGGTACAGATCTATAATGTAAAAGGAGCCTTTTTCCTAATTTTTGATTACTTGCTTGAAAAGATATTTGGGAGCAATGCCAAGTAGTTTCTTTTTAATAACTATTATCTTAAGCCAGTTCCCCACATAGCCATCTATTATGCTATATTGAGGTAAGGCCAAGCCACAAATCATGGTATGATTTCTGCCTTATATCCTTTCTTTTGATGTAATTGAGATGATTTCCCACTTGTTTTGGAGTGGGAAACCTGGAATCAATCTCTTGAGGGCAAAGATCTTACAAATTCATAGCCCTCCTTTCTCCGGGATGTACCTAACCTCATTAAAGACCTAGATGAAAATTGTTAAGTGAAGCCTATGCAAGTGTTTATGCCAGCATGTGCATTTTTTCACATCCTGAATCATTCTCGTTCTGCTCTCCTCCTCTTCTTTTAGCTTTCTTTCCCTCCTGTGCCCTACATACTGTTGTATTTCCAAGGTCTACCTCCAGATCCACCTGCTGACCAGCACCTTCAGTTTTCTCCTCCAGTTCAGTTTGCACCAAGCATGTCATGTCAGACCTTGACTTCCAGAGCCACACTCCCCTCTTTGTCAGAAACTGTTTCTGTGCCTGTCTTAAGAGATTGGATGGCTTTAAAATGGAAAGATGCCTCCCTTCCCTGCTTAAAAGCCCTTAGACCACTGGAATTTAAAAAAAGTAAAGAAAGTTCCAATCGCTAAACTGGACTACGTGTATATATTCTTAAAAGCTGTACTCCTATCTACATTTACTTGTCTTTTATTTTATTTTATTTTTTTAGTTTATTTATTTTGAGAGAGACAGACCACACAAGTGAAGGAAAGTCAGAGAGGGAGACAGAGAATCCCAAGCAGGCTCCGTGCCACTAGTGCAGAGTCTGACACAGGGCTTGAACTCACAAAACCAAGGGTCGGACACTTAACTGACTGAGCCACCCAGGCGCCCCTACTTGTCTCACTGTTAAACTGGGAGCGAGGAGAATGAACTCCTGAAGAAATGAGGATATAAGAAGGGATACAGGCACCCCCAGCCTGGCCGAGCTGGGAGCAAGTGTGCTTCTCACTCTTGATGCAGTGACGCTTAGGTACAAGAGTGTGCTGCTGAGTGACTTACTGGGATTACAGTTAGAATCTGGAGAAGCTAAAGTAAACCTTCCCAGGAGCCCTGCTGCCCTGTGGTACTTCGTTAAGTTATCTCACTGAGCACTTTCCCTGCCTCTAGAATTCAGTGACAGAGTGTTTCATTACATGCTAGCGTCACCAGTGTCTGTCACGTCCTTCCTGAGCATTCTATACGGGTAAAAGAAGGTCAGGCCTCACAGTTTCTTTTCTGATCAGTCCAACCCGGTGATGGAAAGCAAATGTCCCAATGATAACTGTGAATTTAAGAAGCACATATCTGGGGAGCCCAAGTGGCTCAGTCAGTTGAGCGTCTGACTCTTGATTTCGGCTCAGGTCATGATCTCATGGTTTGTGAGATCGAGCCCCGTGTCAGGCTCTGCGCTGACAGTGCGGATCCTGCTTGGGATTCTCTCCCCACTCCTCCCCCACGTTCTCTCCCTCAAAATAAATAAATAAACTTAAAAATAAAAAAGAAGCACATATTTAATTAATCTCAGTGTCCTCAGAAAGAGAAACTTGTTTATCATCTTCTCCAGACTAGGTGGCCAAGGGAATCTCAAATAGGGACCCCGACCACATGTAGAAATTACAGTCTGTTGGGACACAATTCACTCAGATTCACATATGCTATGTTTCCCACCAACCTGCGAGATCCAAACACTTAGAAAATGTTGTTCTGATGGCTCTTGGTTCAGTATTCTGTTGAAAAGAGAGAGAGGGCATCTTAATCCTGTGTACTTAATTTATCAAAGCAAACATAAATATATTGGTTGAAAATCACGGGCAGTGTTTTATTTCTTTTTCTCATCAGTACTTTGAAAACTCTTAGGTTCTCCATTCAGATAGCTCGGACATTGAGAAATGTTTCTTTCCAAGAGCAATGTTGATGTCTTGTGTTTTTGTGTGTAATCATATATGATCTGTCTGTCCTATTTCAGCCATATTTTCAGAAGACAAAAACACCACAGAGCCTGCTCATAAGGTTAAAAATGCCCTATCCATTCCCAACACTCCAGAGCCAACAACAACTCAAGAACCCTTGGTGGGCAGCCAAAAGAGAAAAGCAAGGAAAACCAAGATCACTCACCTTGTCAGGACAGCAGATGGCCGGGTGTCACCAGCAGGAGGTACTTTGGGTAAGAAGAGGGAGCCTTAAATGAGAGATAACCAGAGCAAGCCGGTGACTGTCATGGCCCCATTGGCCAGCAAATGACGATAAGCAGAGTATGGGTCCTCATTGGAAAAGGGGTCTGTTCTGTGGGTTTGGTCATAGTAACATTTTCTTTCTCTGGATCTCCTTAAGAGCTAGTTTTCCACAGACTCCCAAATGTACAAAATGTGCACATTTTAAAATCACAGCTCTTTTTCCAAAAGCATTCTTAGAAAAGAAAGGTAATTTTTAGGACTGTGTGTTTCTCCTTCTCTTTCTCAGCATGCACAAAAATAGTCTTCATTAAGTAAATTCCCAGAGATCCTAGACTTTTAAAAATACTAGCTGAATCAGTGTTTCATCCTGGTTCATTGTTTAAGTCACTACACAAACCATATTATCAAATATTTCAACCAATGGATTAAGGAACCTTAGAAAGCATCCAGTCCTTCCTCTAAAGCTGACTCAGACCGCTGAGGGAGCCTGAGAATGCTCCTGGATTTCTTGAGTTCTCTGGGCTAATCTTTAACTAGATCTGAACTTACTGTGAGTTTCTCCATGTTCAGTCATGGCCTGTGGACTATTGCTGTTTCTCATGGCCTCCATGGCAGCAGAATTGCCAGACGGACCCAAGTTAAGGAATGGAGTCAGAGAGTGACACTGAGCAATCCCCTCAGATCTTGGGGTGTCATTAGTGATCTTAGCTGTTATTGCCTTTTTTCTGCCTTTCAGCACCCCTAGCATCTCATTCCATCAGCTTTGAGTTATCCCTCCCCCTTCCCTAATCCAGTTTCCAGAAAAAGGACACAGGTCCATAATGAATTCTATAAATAGAAAAAGAACGTTTAGAGCAAAGGAAAAACAAGAGTGAAAGACAAACCAAGAAACAGACTCTTAACTATTAGAGAACAGACTCATGGTTACCAGAGGGAGGTGGGTGGGGGGATGGATGAAACAGGTGATGGGGAGTAAAGAGTACAGTTATCGTGATGAAAAACTAATAAAATGTCTAAAAAATGTTTAAATGAGTATTTTTTGAGAGGGATATTTTAAAATACCTGATTAAGGTTAATGTAATTGCAAATAAAGATTCATTGCTGAAATAGAATGGGAGGACAATTAATAAGTTTTGTGCACATTTTCTTCTGTTTAGCATATGCAGATTGTTAGGGCAGTAAAGCACATTAAATACCCCCATTTATATAAGAGATGAAGATCAGAGACGTAGGGTTTGGTTTTTGAATACAGTGGACTACTTAGGTAGAAGATAAGGACTAGAATCTATTTTTCCTGATACTTAGTCCGGCAGGCCCGTTGCCCCTTCCCTTTCCACTCTGGGTTCTGTTCTGTGATTTTGATTTTTTTTTTTAATGTTTGTTTATTTTTGAGAGAGAGAGACAGAGAGCAAGTGGGAAAGAGGCCGAGAGAGAGGAAGACACAGAATCTGAAGCAGTCTCCAGGCTCTGAGCTGTCAGCACAGAGCCTGATACGGGGCTCAAACCCACGAACCCCTGAGCTGAAGTCGGATGCTTAATTGACTGAGCCACCCAGGTGCCCCTGTGATTTTGATTTTATAAGTTGTTATAGCCTCATTTTCACTTACAGAAAGAGTGGGAGAACGTAGAAAATATTACCTTCATGTAGAAAAGCACATAGTACTGCCATGTCCTAGTATAGGACATTTATGTTCTTTATCAGTTGCTTTCTATTTTCAAAATGTTTTAAAAACCATGATAAAGATTCCTCCTCCTTTATAGTGGCCATGTAATCTAGAAAGTGTACTCCTTCCCTGCAGGTAGATTTTCATAGCATTTAGCACCTCTTTGTAAATACCAGGGGGCCCTTTGTCTTCTTTCCAGTAGGTCTTCAGAACACAAATAACAACTTGGGATCTCACTGGGATTAGTTCAGTACTGGTGATCCTAAGTGTTGGTGTCACAGCGTACCGAGTGTCCAAGTTGCCATTGCAGGGCATCCTACGGCTTCATCAGAAACGTTTGCGCACTTGGGTTTTAGGGGCTTTGTACAGCATCCACAGGCCCCTTTGCAGAAGTCCCATAGGTTTTATTTTGGCCAAAGCCCCTTTTTCCCTCTCACTCTGAGACTGACCTGTTCTTTGACCTTGAATAAAACTCAGCTTCTCTTCCACCTAGCTTCAGGGCATAGCACTGTCCATAGTTGCAACTGAGCTTAATAAAAGAGTTTTGTTACCGTGGGAGCAGAAAATCCTTGATAAAAGCCTTGGTATTCGATGGATGACAAAAGTGAACAAAGAATATTAGCTCATTTCACATGGTCTGCACAGAGTTTTCTCTGTGTCCCTCCTCTGGAGAGAACATGGTGATCCTCCTGTGATCAATTTCCCTGTCGTTACAGATGACAAACCAAAGGAACAACTGCAGAGGAGTCTCCCTAAAGTGACCGAGTCCGGCTGCGGTGACGACTGCTCACACAACACTGAGGCCGCGGAGACGCGGAGCAGCACTCCAGAGATGCCAGCCGTGTCTGCGTTCTTCAGTCTCGCTGCGCTGGCTGAAGTGGCCGCCATGGAGAACGTACACAGGTGAGTGGTGTGCTCCCCCAGGATTTGGGGGGTCCCGTTCATCCTCACTCCTGGGCACGGAAGAGGGATGGAGAGAGCAACGTGGAAGCTGAATCACTCTCTCTGAAGTGATTTGTGGCCTTTTTCACAATGCTTTGGGGTTCACGAGACTTGGTTCAAGAGCAAGTTATGTGACATGTTCCAAAAGCATATGTCCTAATTAGCAGTGTGGGAAAATATAAGATAATATAGTCAGCCAGGTATTGCATTTTAAATATACTATCCTGTGGCTAAACTTCATTTCCATAAAAACCTGAAAGAGCAGAGAAGCAATATTCTCTAATCATTAAGTTGGAGCTTCAAGGTCAGGCTTCAGAGCTGGGTTTGAGCCCTACATCCTTCACCTGTAAATTGCAAGGTCTTGATCAAGATCGATCATTCACCTCTCTATCCTTCAGTTTTGCTTCTATAAAATGGGTGTAAGTGGCACTCGTTTCATAGAGATGTTATGTGGAATGAACTAATGTCCCAGTGCTGGTACATGGTAAATGCCCTGGTTAACAGTGGTGTTGGCAGCAGTCATGATGGTAGTGGAAGAAAACTGTGGTCAGGAAAAAGCGTCTTGGCATCTGACTCATGGACGGCAGAAGGTCTGGATTTTTCTTTAACTGTCAGTTTGCTACAAAGTCATTTCTCTCGGTCTCGGTTTTCTCATCTTCCATGGAGCATAATGATAGCCCCAAAGAATCACAGAGCTGTAAGGATCACGTGAGATCATAAATCTGAAAGGCTTTTGAACTCAGTAAAGCCTCACAGAAAGTATATTAAAGTTCTACGTGTATAATTGGGACTCTACTATTTAATGGATCCTTTGGGAAAGCAAAAATAGCCATTTGTAAATTTGGGTATTTCGTACTTTTATTCAAAGTGGATTACCCACAGGTGAGCTACTTTCCCAGACTTCCGTGTTCAGTGCAAAAGTTTTAAATCTAGCACAACTTCCATACCCTCCTGTTGGGCTGCACTGTCCCTTTCCACATCCAGGTTCAGGAGGCCCTTTACCTGTCATGTTACAGTTCTAGTGCTTCCTCACAGATAGCCTCTAGATAGTTCCAAGAAGTCAAATTCCTTTTCCTGTGTGTACTGTAAGTGCCTAACGGCAAGAGAATGCTGACAGACCTTGTTAAAACCTGCTCAAATCTCTGAAGGAGATCATGCACAGATAATTCTCCACTCATACAGAGGACAGACTCCTACACGTGTGAGAAGAATGAAATGCATGCCCGCATGTTACTAAGTGTCCCCATAAATTTTCGATAAAAGGCAATGTAAAAATTCGGAGAGGATCATAATGCAGGGCTCAGCAAGGTCTACCACACAGTCACCCAGTACTGCCGCCAGCATCCCCTTCCAGACACAACTGTGGTCACACCTGGCTCTGTTAACCAACCTTCCGTGACTTCCAGTTTGCAGCAGCAGAAAGCCTCACCAAACCTTCCCACTCTCCTCTCTGCCAACCCCTCCTCCCTGCCCTGCGATCACGTGGATCAGTCGCTGCCACCTGGATAAGCCGGGTTCTTGCCTGTGTGTCTCCCCGTCTCCGCAAACTCCTGGTTCTCCTTCCGTCGCTAGTCCTGTTTTCTGCTCTGTGTCTCCCTCCTGAAGTCCCTGCATACTTTCTATACATGCTCTCTGAGACCAGCTGCCACACTGGGCTGTAATTATTCCTTCATATGTCTGTCTCTTGAATTTTGAAAGCAGAGCGCTGGTTTTAATCCTCACATCCCCAGCTTCCTTAGTTCCTGCTACATCAATGGATGAATGAAACAATGAATGGGTGAATGAATAGATGAGATGTTCTTAAAGTATGACCACCTACGTTCACTAGCAAGCATAGAAAAAAGATTCTTTTTTTTTAATCTCCCATTGGACAGAACAATATTGCATACTAGAATCTTACTATCAATCTCATAAATGGTTAGTGTTATTAATATCTACAAAAACAGATCCCCCTTAAGGGCCCTTACCTGTTAAAGCAGAACCTCCAGACTTCCATCTACCTGCAGGCTTAATGTACTTTTACCTGGGTTGCACACCCATTGACTATTGTTTTCGCATCACCTAGGTTCATAATTTTGAGGGTGATGAGCAGAGTTGGGGTGGAAACATATTACCTGCATTCTTGCCAGGAGAAATCATAATGTTAGGTTCAGAAACCTGACATAGAAAGGCAGTTTTGCAAAATGCAGGAAATAGGAAGTTGGAATAAACCTTCGTTGAGAGCCTGTTTGTTTACTAGGACTTCCATAAGGGGAAAGCTCATTAAACTGAGTCCTAAAATGAGCCCTGCCGGGTGGGTCTTTTTGATCCCTTTTTAACGAAACTGCAGACCATTAACTTGCCAAGAACCCACATCTAAACTGAGTTAAGATTTGAACTAAGGTCTTTGAACTCCGGTGTCTTTGCCTTTGCTCAGACATGCTGCTTAAGCAATCATCTGTCGTGTCCTGGAAAGTCACGAAGAGTCTCACCGAACCTTACGCTGGGAACGGCAGCATCCGTTATTTGTAGCCATACTGGGTTCCCCCCTCCTTTGCTTTTGTTTTCTAATTAAACTGGGCTTTCACCCTAGTTGCTCTCTGTCCCTGTTGGTCTTTTTTTTATACTGTACTTCTCATCTTTCACTTTTTTTTCTTCTTCTGTTTCCTTTTTTCAATACTTAATTAAAATTCTTTTAGCTTTTGTAATATTGTTACATATTCAGTCGTAAAGGTAAAAAAATGGCATTTTAATTTCATCTTTCTTGAACAAAGAGTTGAACATATTGAACAGTTGGTGCTTACAGCATCCCCACATGACTGAACAGATTAATCCAGAGGTTTGATTATAGCACATGTTTTGTTTTTCTGAAATCCTAGTATCTGAGGCTAAGTGATTATTGGATTCTGAAATCCCCAAATGTTGTAATTTATCTACATTATTTTTGTGTGTGTGCATCAAGAGAAAGAAACTTGGATTTAGTTGTAAAAAAGGTATAATTTGAAATTCTAAAAAGCTGCTTTTGTTCCGTGTCATCTGAAGAAGATACGATGTGGAAAGGGTCAGGCCACTGGAAGCCTTGCTGCTGCCTCACAGATTTTCAGCCCAGTGCTGTGCAACACAGACCACTGTAGGCCAGAGCAGTGAGCGCACCTTGTCTGGTCTTTGGTAGGCCTGTTGGGGAATGTCAGGGAGGTGCCCAAACCTGTCTTTTTAGAATGAGAAGCTCTGTGGAAATTAACCAAGAATTTGAAGGGTTCTCTTACAACTGTGAAGTAAGTTTTTTCCTACTCATTAAACAAAAGCAGAATAAAAAATCAGCTAAGTTTGGTGTAGTTCAATCCAAATGATTGTTATTTATATGAATTTTCTTGTCTAGAGTTCTGTCTCTGCACGTGTTGATTTTACCCAAATTGTGCGGGTTTTCTGAGACTCTAAAGACGAGTCACTGCCTGCCTTCTTCCCTTGCACTCTTGCTCTCCATGCTCCTGTGAGGCTTTTCTTTAGTTAGGAGGGTTTCAGTGTTTTCATTCATTTGTGTTAGGGTCACAGACCTCTGGTCTCCAGCCATTGCTTTAATTACACTTAAGTTTTAATATTACAGGCACCTGGGCAGCTCACTTGGTTAAGCGTCCCACTGTTGGTTGCAGCTCTGGTCATGATCTCACAAGTAGTGAGTTTGAGCTCCACATGAGAGGCCCTGTGCTGACAGCATGGAGACTGCTTGGGATTCTCGGTCTCCCTCTGTCTCTGCCCCTCCCCCCCCCAAAAAAAATAAACACTTAAATAAATAAATTGCGTTTATTATTATATGTCTTAGGAAATAATCCTGGAGGTTATCAATTAGTAGAGGAGAATTTTCCCCTTGGGCAGCTTGAGGAAAGGAATGGGTCCTGTTTTAATATCAGTGGATCAAGAGACTATTGTCTTAGAACCACTGCCCTTGACTAAAAGTTTTCCACTTCTTAGGGAGTTGCCCCAAATCTGTTGGTGCTTCAGATTTCATCTCTGCAAAATGGAGATGGTTGTTTGGGACACAGTGTGTTGTTGAGTCATGTGAGGTGAACTGAGATAAGAAGTTTTTCAAAAAACAATAAAAGCAGCAGCTAACAGTTTAAACAGCATCAGTAACAAGTCAACATTAGCTGTTAAACAAGATATTGGAAAGCTCTTATTGGTTACTCATCATCCTCTCCTGTGTCTGATAACATACTCTAAGTGGGTGATTTCTTTTGTTCTTCCTCTTGTTTTGCAGAGGTCAGAGGTCCACTCCGCTCACCCATGATGGACAGCCAAAAGAAATGCCACAGGCTCCTGTACTTATTTCCTGCGCTGACCAGTGAAGCGCCCTTTAATTGTAAAACATTGTGCTTTACCTACTACCCTAGCCTTGTCTTTACGGAGGGATGCTAGTGAGTCCATGTGGTGGAAAATATAGACTGCAAACAAGTGCTTGTTGCCCTACACGGCCCAGATTCACTTGAAGCAGAAGTTAGCATCCTGGGCCCGTTTGTTCTTTTGGAACCCAGAGTCTTTGAGGGTGAGGTTATCTGTCTGATAATGAGCAGAAACAGAATGATCCTGGAGCTTTGCTTTCTATTGAAGGCTTTTGACGGTAATAGGTGGTAACTTGGTAAAAGGCTGCCTTTACTGTAGCTCATCCAGCGTCTCTTTTACCAACCGGAGAGTGTGAAACTAGTTTCGTATATTACCTAGTTATTCTTTCAAAACAAAAACAAAAAACAAAAAAACAAAAACTGACGCACTGCACTAGTTATTATTAGATATTCTTAGTCTTTTTTGTACATGGAGATTTAAGTTCTAAGATGGTTTATATAATAGGTTATACCTACATTTATATTGTAGAATAATATTAAAAAGCCTGTTCCAGAGACCCCCAAGCAGCACGGGCAGGCACATGTACCATTGTTAGCGGTGTATGCTCGGCCTCGTGGTCCATATATTCTGCACTTTTATATTTGCCACCAGAGTGGTAGTTTGCTGGTGAAAAGGAAGAGAGAGAGAGAGAGAGAGAGAGAGAGAGAGAGAGAGAAAATTACAATTCTTACAAGCTGAGTTTTTTTCTTAGCCTTGAGTGACTAAGAAGAATTTGCTTGGGGCAAATTGTGGCAAATATTTTCCCAGACAGGGGAAGAGTCCTACAGATTACTGATGTTTTCATGCCTTGAGGATTCTTTTATTTTTACACAGGGGTCTATGTGACCAATGGATCGTTCATACAAACAAAAAAAGAAAAATATTATTCAGAAGTGACCTTAGTATTACTTCACTATCCTAAACACATTGAAGACACTCACTTCATGTGGACTTTGAGCTACAGACCTTTTACATCCATCCCAGACAGACTGGACGGGTAGCAATTGCTATGCACAGCCTAATTGGCACTGCAGGTTTTTAGAGCCATTTTGAGTTGATGTTGTCAAGGAGGTGTTGAATGAATAAATGCCGAGGGAGGGATGCCTGACCAGAGTGGGATTCTTAGTCACAGATCCACCTGCAAGTTTGTTTCCTTTTTGTGTTTTGTTGCTTTCGGACATAAAACCAACCATACATATGCCAGTGCCAAGTGGATTACCTGGCTTATCCGAACATTCGACATACCGACTTAACCACCTGACATTCACAGTGTCTTGTTTCCTAGCAACACATGCAAAGTGATAAATCAAAATTAGTCAGAGGCTACCGAGTTTACAGGGTATTTGTTCCATAGCACAAAGTAGATCCCCACTCTTGCATCACAGCACAAACTACCAAATTTTAATTATTGGATTCCAGCAATAATTTTTATTGGTTTTCAAACTGGCGGAATTTTGATAGCGTTAGTTCGAGTTTGAAGCTTTTGAATTAGATCTCTAAATGATGACAGTTTACAAGGTTTTATCTAGCTTTCTTATTTATACTTGACTGAATTGTAATGATGATTTTTTTTTTCTAATCGTAATCTGACCTAATAGCCATACAAAAAACGACTCTATTAGTACTGACTAGGTTTAGCTTTTCATAGTTGTAGATATTACTTCAGTTTCGGTGCTGGAAAATATGTACAACATACTAACAATTGAAAAGAATATAGGGATTTGTTTGGGTTGTTTTTTTCTTCAAAGCAGGTAAAGAGGACAGCAGAGCATTGGAATGGTGTCCTCAAAAATGCATAAACATTGTGGGCGTGGAGGAAGAAGGATTTAGAAAGCTAGTTAGTCCGAGGTTAAAGCTTAACCCCATTCGCGTAGAAATAAATCAGGTGAGCAGCCCCAGATTTTAGCATAATATTTTTACTATGATGCTGTTTTATTAATATTTTCTAAATTTCAAAACACAAAGTGAATGTTTGAAAATTGCTGGGTCCCAATGTTGGTGGCTGTTGGAGCTTTTGGACCACTTGCTAGCAGTGATTTAAAAATTATAATTAGCTAAAAATCCAAAAACAAAACAAAATGAAACAAAACAAAAACCAACAACAGAAATTGTTTGGTGCAGAACATGCACCTTGACAATGGTACTAACTTGTTATTCTCTAGAACACGTTAGAATAGATCTATTTTTGCCAGAGCACCGTCCTTCAATCCTCCAATTACATTTCACTAGATTTCCTTAAGAGATTGCTGTATATTCATGGGACCTTTTTTAAAAAGAAGCAAAACAAAAGATTACTTTTTTCTATGTGATTAATATCTTACTTGATCTGCTTTTCCTAAACCTCAGTGGCTTTTCCCTTAGGCAGGGGTGGGGTGGGAGGGCAACCTACTGGATATGACTGTTTTCAGATACTTAAAAAAACAAAAAACAAAAAAAACCCTTTTTGTAGAAATGCTTAATTTTTAAGCGGTTAGGCACTGAGAGTAGCAGAAATCCTGCAAAGCTTTATAGTCCTTTAGACACTCGCCTTGTTGTTTCTCTGAGTGAAGTCTTGATTTCAATACTAGTGCTTTTCTCATGCCCTGAATCCGCTGGTGAGGGGTGTTGGCATTTTCAGGTAACAATATTTGTTAGCACAGATATTCCCAACCAACATGTAGTGCCCCCCCCCCATCTACCATTTTCATTTCATTTATCTTATTCTTTTATATTTTGGAAAATCATATTGCTATGGTGTGTACCTTAATCTGCCAGCAAACACCATTGACACTAACATTTGTCCCACAAGCATCCTCAAGAGAAGAAGTTCTTGCACCTTATGTATATCTCAAGCAAACCAAAATACGATGCCTGCTTTGTTTTATTCTAAATTGTTGTATCATATCTTTCTGAAAAACCATTCTGAATCTAGTTGAAATTATCGATATTTATGCTTTTAACCTTAATTTCTGGATTCAAACCTGTATATAAATCTTTTGAAAAAAATTGTCCTAGCCCTTCTCTGTGATGCCGAAGTGGATGATTTAGTCTCAGATGGAGACGCAGTACTGTTCCAGTTTTCCTTAGCCTTTTATTTATTTAGTTGTTCTGGGTATTTTCCTATGTAATTTTGAAGTGTGTAGAGTATATTATAGTAACTGAAGCTGCAGCTATAAGAAGCTGAGTGAAAGAAAAAAAAATACTGTAAGACATCCTTTTTAAGTTTTTATTTGTTTGGATAACTGTAAGGACATCAGGAGAAGGAAACAACGTCCCACAGCCACATTGACGATACAGGTTCTTATCCCCAGATTAGGTTAGTTCCCAGATTTTAGATCAAACTGTAATTCATCAAAGCCCTTTTATAAGGATGAATCATACTGTTGTAATTCTGACAGTCTCTTTTTCCCACAAATACCAGAACTATGTTTGTTTAATTCTGTCAGAAGAGCTTTCTACCAATGCCATCTCAAAGCCATGCTGAAATCATTCCCATATTATCACTGATTCTGGTTCCTGCGATGGAACACTCCGAACAAAAAGGAGCATCTGAACTGGTCTGGTTATTTATATTCCAACATGTTTATTCCCTGTCACTTTCTTAGCAAGTCAGATGCTACTCCGCCTAAGTCATTTCATAAAATTTTGTTTGCACTCTGCAGTCTTTGGCTCATCGTATGGAAAAGTTTGCACCTATGTAAAATCTCAAGCAAATTATAAATTGATCCAGAACCAGGAGTAAGCTGGAAGCTGACACGTTTTGTTTATACAGTGTGGGAGGGAGGGAGGGTATCGAATAGCTCTGTTCCAAGTTTGGCGTTTGGCATTAATGTGAAGCAGTGGGACCATGCTGCCTGCTAAACTACTGTATGAATCCCAAGCGTTCTGGAGACCAGCAGCTGGAGCTGGAGGCCGGCACCCACCCAGCAGAGGAGAAGAGCCACCGTGGCCTCGCTGGGGAGAAGGCAGGAAGTCCCGCCAGGCCTGGAATCAGCATTTGCAAAGGGAAAGTCGGGGTGTCCGTGATGCTGTTGAGGAGACTCACCTTTGATTGCACTGCTCCATAGAGCCCTCACGTAAGGCCAATTCTAATGGGCTACCTCGGCTTTAAAAGTTAATTTCAGTAAGTCCTGTTTCAAAGGTCTGTCTTTTTTTTTTTTTTTTTTTTTCTTCTACCTTCAGTGCCACTGTTTCCCACTGCAGTGTTTTGACTTCCCAAACCACCTTCTCCAGAGAGAACAATGTATTGCTGAAAATGGGCAGCAGAAGCAAATGTCATTATTACATTTGACCTATAAAGTATTCAGAGTGACTGCTAGGTGGAAATGAAAATTTAGCTCTCCCCACATAGGACCTTGTTTTGCACCTTATAAAGAGTGTACTAATTGTTAATTAGATGTTGCTTTTATTTATACAAGCATTCCCAAAGAGTTAGATTTGGATTTTGTTCTTACTTGAGTTTTTGGGGTTTTTAAAACTCATCTTATTTAGATTAACTAACATCATACTCACATTAAGAAACAAGTTGTTCAGTTTATCTTACCAGATATGTCTGGTGAAGTATTCAGGGTTTGATGGACTGCTTTGCTTTAGTTTGGAAGTGATAGCTAAGTTTATTATACTCCATATTAAATCACCTTGTCCTTTTCACTGGGGACATTATTTTCTTTCTATTTCGGATCAAAGAAGTGACAACAAAAATAGTGAACAACAAGACAAATATATTTGATTCCCCCGATACAGCTCCATCTGTGCTATGCTTTCCTTAAAAAACATAAGTACACATTTTCTTCACACACAAAAAATGCAAGTTTCAGCTCCTGGCCAAATTTTATTTGCGATGGTAGGATTTATACTAATAAGTTGAAGGAGGAAACCTTGTACTAAGTTCTCTGGCCACTGTTTTCTTGTTGCAGTCAGTGGTCAAAATTGATCCTGCCCTCAAATTGGTTTTTGTGCACAGAACTAGTTGTCATGAAAATTACTACTCCTTCCAAAGATTGCCCAGTCACTTGGGCCGTAACTGGTTACTGAGTAACAAGGACCTAATTCAATGCCTCCGAACCCTCCCACCTGCACCGCAGTCATACCTCACAGGCTCTAACGTGAATCACAAGGGCACGTGTGTTTCACCAACTAACACTGCTGGTCCTTGGCAGTTGCCGGGGGCCGGCCCATGTCCCTGGACGCCTCAGGTTAGCGCCTGGGCTCTCAGAACAGCAGAACTGGGGGTGGGGCAGGTCTGTGACCTGGAGCTCGGCACACGCTCAGCAACATTCTTAGCGTTTCATTAGCACTAAACAAGTCTCTTGCTCTCAGGAATTTGTCCAAAAAAGAATAAAAACCACCTGAGACTCCATTGTTCCAGATTATGAACTTTTCTCTTAGGTTTGAATTGCTTACTTACATGTCCTAAATTAACCATGGCTTCATTTGACCACCAGGTCTTAAGTCTGTTGACAGTTTCAGCATGACTGAATTGCTCATTTTTTTGCTTTCAGAAATTGGCTTGGTTCTCTTTAGAGTTGGTGTAAACATGCCATGTAATAAATGATTTCCACTTAATGGTACAACAGAATTATTGCTTTCTTAGATGTATGTGTAGTAAAAGTCAATATACACATTTATATAATTTCTTTCTTCAAAATCTTATACTTAATTTGATATTTCTAAAAATTGCACATGTAAGTCATGTGTATAACATGCTAAAGTACTTTAACTGTGATCTTAAAACTGAATAAAAATATTTAATAAAAATTTGAAATATTTTAAAGATATTATTCAAATATCTTTCTTTACATTCACACCCCTGTCTATAGACTAAGTGCCTTCAGTATACCCTGTCTACTAAAAACAGTAGGGAAAACACTTTAACAAAAGATACTTCAGCTCTTTCAGAATGCGAATGGTGACCTCCCCCAAACTGTTTCCTGATAGTCCCAGTGTTTGAGTGGCTTGGGCTGCTTCTCCCTAATGGGGAGAGGAGAAATCAGCCTGACAGAAGAAAGATCTGCTTCATTCTGCCACTTAGGAGCAGGGCCTCCCTGGGAAAAGCATGACCTTGAACATACCAACTCTCCCTGAACTGTAATAAAACTATGGAAGTGATAACCCGTAACCTAAAGTATAAATTCAGACCTCGGTCTTGGCTGGATGCGATGTCCTGAACCTTAGAACTTTGGCTATGTTGTTTTAATCCTTCAGAAGAGCACACACACACATAGTATATAAATACAGAGTATAATGATACCACAGGCTTTGTTCAGACAGAGTTGGCTTCAAAGTCTGGTTCCACTTATCCGTTTATCATTGGGCTTTTCGACCTCCTTGAACCCCACTTCAATTACAAAATGATGGTGGTGATAATGCCTCCTCACACTTCTGCTCGGATGAAAAAAAATACTTATGAAGTTAGGGCCTGTAACAGAAATGTTCATCAAATGGGAATTGTTGATTTTATGATTTTTTATTCCGACTCAAAAGTTGATATGTTCATGTATATTCGAAAGAGACCCTAAGTATAGCTAGCTTCCTCTTTAAACTTGTAAGGGCCTGCTGCATCAGGAGTAAGCTATAGCAGGAAATACAATACGGTGGAAAACTCAATATGTTAAATTCACATTAGGCAACTCACGCTTGTGTATGTAGCACTATGGGATTTTTCCATAAAATTAGTCTGCCTGATGAATTACATGTCCAGTACTCCAGGACACTTTTTTTTTTTTTTTTTTAATTACTAGGAATGAAATGTGTTGTAGTGATGATGGAAGCTCCATACCAAAGAATATAAATTCTATTAGAAAAAAAGATTACGGGTTAGACGTGTGTGGTTTTATGGTTCTATATGTATTACACAGATCTGTCCTTTGGGGTAGAACATAGTCTCTTGCAAGGAAACATAAAACAGTTATCACTAAGTGATGAGCTAAAAGTAATACCACTGACTCCATTCCATACAACTGAAAGAACATAAAATCGTTCATCGTAATTTTTCAGCAACCTTTTCACCTTTTGAAAGTATGGAAAATTTCAAACATATGCAAAGGTAAGAGGCTAGCAGAGTGAATTCCATAGACCCATCACCCACCCAGCTTCAACAAATACTAATAGTTTCCCAATTCTTGCTTCATTTGTATTTTACCCATTTTTCCTTCATTTCATCTCCCAACCCTAGCTATGCATATCCAAGAAGTGTGATTTCATGTATAAATACTTCATATACAGCCTTTAAAAACAAATATTTTGATATGCACAAATTTTCTTTTTTTAATGTATCGCCTCCTCACACTTCCAAAAATATGTTTGTTTCCTGCCCAAAGCAAAAGGAATCCGTGAGCCACAGGAAGAGTCGTGCTGGAGGGAAGATAATTTGGAATTCGGTTATGTTGTTCCCGCTGAGTATCTCTAGATTTACCTTTCTTGACCCAGTGTTCTGAAGAGAGCTTCATCAGAGAGACCCTTTTCTTGGCATGTCTTTATTTGTTTATTTTCAGCCTTGCTTCTTATGACCTTTCCCTTTTTTCCAGACAGTGTCTAAAAAGTCCCAAGGGCTAAAACTTTTATAATTTTATATAAAGCTTTAACAAACTTGTATGTCCTCTACACTTTTCCCTCCACTGCTGTTCCCACTCGGGTTTTTCTCTCTCAGACTTACAAGAGTGAAATCTGTGGAGGGGAACAGTGGAGACAAAATTTTAGATGAGCTCTGGAAAGCAGGTTGCCAAAAGGTTGAAAAAATCTGGAACCCTGAGTCAACAGGCCAGAAATTAAAAGCGTAAAATGAAGTCGCTCCTGGAAGAGAGAAAATGGTAACTCCTACTTTATGGCTCAACCCACTTGGAGATCCCTCACCCTAGGGAATTTTATAAAAGGTCATTTTGTCTCAAAGTTGTGTATTGCAGAAGTCAGAAAATAAAAATGTGTGAAGATTGAAAGTTTCTTGACAATGATGGAGGGTGAAAGGGGAAAAGGGAAAGTTCAGACAAACAGGTCTTTCAAGTTCGATGTCTGAAAGTCAAAATGGTTTTAAAGCCAGCATGAAAATATTTCCAAGAAATGTACTCAAGTATCAGTGATTACATTTTCCTGGTCTGTACTACTATTGGGCTGTGGAGCTTATGAAAGGCACCTTGAATACATACGATTCATATCTTCCAGAACCAAGCATGAAAGTACTGAAAAGATATACAAACAGTGGAAATATACTCGGTAGATGCAGAAATAGGCAATGATTTGCCATCTAATTTGAAGCATGTATTTGAAGTATGTTTAATAGGAAAGCAGTATGATACAATTTTAAATTATTTTTCCTCCAAGATATTTATTCTATAATTCTTGAAACTGGAGAAATTCAGATGATGTTTTCTAGTTTTAAATTTTCATTTCTCCCATACTATCTCTTAGGCATTTATACATTTATAAGTATACTAGAAATAAAAGAGCAATATTCTGCACAGTCCTAGAAGAGCTAAACCCTTTTTGTAAATAGAATATGAGGTATTTAACACACTGATGCTAGCCTCACCTTCATTAAAACTCTTATTGTATATCAATCAAAATCAAGACTGTATTGTTAGAATAAAATTGCTTAAAAACCCTGCTCTGTTCCACTTCTCTGTTCAAAACCCATGAAAATTATTTCACCTCACTTGCTTTGGCTCCAGGAGAGTTCTTTGTGATCCACACCTCACGTCCATTCAATAGTTTACGTCATGCTCCTGTAACAATCTAATCATTCAGCAGAACTGCAGTGGATGACTGCTATTGGATACCTGCTAAGTACCAACAAGACAGTCTTCTGGGGTGTATAGTCTAGTGGGGGGGGGGTGTGCTCTGGTGGGGGCTAGAGATATGCATCTTTAATTGAAATGCAATATGGATGAGGTTGGGCATGAGAATCAAAGGCTGTCAGGAAGAAGCTACATATAAACTCATGAGAAACATAATATGCATTTTGAAGGCTTTAAGGGGAGAAAATGGGAATGTGTTACTGTTCTACTTCAAATTTTTATTTTTTTAAAGCCCTTTTTCATAGAAGGGATCTTGGCACAAGAGCTGCTAAGACAAGGCCACAGATCTCTGAGAATGGCAAAAGTGAGACAAGTGTTTGGGGGAGATCCATGATGCTGTGCACTTCCTTTTGGTGTGTTGAGGCATGGGGCATCCCAGCTATGTTGACTCCAGGGCTGATGTGCAGTTAGCACATCAGCTCAGCCTTGACACAGCCTAGGAATATTTGAAATGGTGAGGTCAAGCAGCATGATTTAAGCGTTTGGCCTTAAGAGTCAGAGGTAATTTTGATAGCCAGAGAGTGTGATTCTCTGACTTCTTTTCCTTCTCCCTTGGCTGTATCCTTTCCTCAACCTCAGTCCCAACTCTTGCATGTTACTGAAGTGCAATCTTTCCAATTGTTGCACTTGTCTGCAGCAATAGCACACCTCCCTGCTTTTGCACCCTGTGCACACAAAAGCTGTATCTCCTGGCCCTTTCTTCTCCGCTGGGGATATTTGTAAGATCTTCATGGTGGGGTGAATGACTCAAGAACCCCTTTGCTCCAAGAGGATTCCTGGAACAAGATGGGGCTGTTGTGAAGGATTTGGGTCTGAACTGTACATGCGAGACTTTATTTGCTAATCCTCGACCATTGAAAAGGACTTCACTCCAGGAAGTACCTATTATCTAGTAGGACTGCAGGATTACTTCCCCTTTGGTAGTATGGAAGGTGGTGTATCTACTTTTTACATTAAATGTTCATCTCAGTATGGCCAAATCATACCGCCTCCAGCTTTTTAGGGATTGATAGTTAAAGGAATTCTTTTAGCTCCAAAAACATCTGCTTTAAAAACCAGGATGATCTCTCTCAGGTTTGCAGACTGCACTGTAACTCATGCATGAATTCAGAAAGGTTTTAGAAATTTAAAGAGTTTAATTTGGAGTTCATCAGGCATCTGTCTGTGGACCCTCAAAGACCATCAGTGAGATCTGTGTTGCCAAAAGGCTTCATTGGTCTTCCTTTCCCCACTTCCCAAACATCTAACTTTCCATGAGTGGGTTGCCCATGTAGCAACATTTCTTAGGGACCTAGTTGTGCTGAGGACCCAGCTGAGGCGGTAGGAGCAATGACAGTCTTCACCTCCACAAGTCCACCTGACAGGGCACCTGGAATTCGAAGGCAAATGCAGAGCATTGACTGTCAAGCATGCCACAGTCCTCTGTAGGACACTGTTCAAACTAGAATCAGACTAACATCTTTTATATATGAACATTTATCCATGTGAATTCCTTTTTTTGGGTTCCTCTTTCACTCCTACCCACACATCCAATATTCCATATGCCTTCTTTTAAGAAACAAATGGTTTTCTGGTCCGGGTGCGCACTTTTCTCTTCCGAGTTGCCTTTGGGTGACATTCTAGCCTGCCGCCACCACCTGCTCCTCAGCCAAAGATCTATTTTAGGTAGAATCTGTCCCAGTGTTTCAGCCTACTGCAGAGAGCAGCATCAGTAATTGGTAGGACAAATGAACAGAGTCATAAATTAGCCGATGAATACTATTTCCTGGGGCAGAGCAGGCTTTCGCTAGCAGTCAAAGACAAGGCACAGCCAACCAAGTGGCAAGACTGCACAGCAGGTGGGACCCTGGAAGACACCCCAGTCATGGAGCAGGGAACCGTTCATTTTTCCCTGACAGTTCTCCTTCCCCTGCTGAAGAGCACTGGCTGAGGGGACAATCTTCCGGGTCTTAGAAACAGAGATGAGATTTCTGAGATTAAATTGCTACAGATGAGCAATGCTGTTCACACTTCCCGGTCACACTTTTATTTTTCCTCCCAGTCAACTTTATTTTAGGGTTAAAACTTTTTAACTTGAACGTTAACCTTATAATAGCTTAAGCCTTTACCATACACACACACATAGTTATCAGTTTGAAAATCAGGCAGAAGAGTGATCCATTTCATGTGTCAGGGAGCAAGAACGTCCTGTCCCCTCTCTGGCCGGACTAAGAACCAATTTGACACGAGACAGATTAACAGGAGAAAATAAAATTTAAGAGTGTACCTACGGGGATCCACATGGAGACGGAATTCCAAAGACAGGCAAACCAAGGTATAGATGTCATCCATAACTAAGGAGAAGCAGGGAGGGGGCTGGCACTTTGGAGGAAAAGAAAGCAATTCACAGGAAGATGAAAAAGAGTAAACGTTTGATAAACACATGTTTGCTGGCAATTCAGAAACGATGTACATAGAAGACTTGGATCAGTCAGGCCCTGCCAGGTTCCTCCCTGTCTACCACACCTAGTTCTCATCCTAATGTAAGGATCTATGGTGACAGTTCTCTTCCTGGAGCAGGTCCTCTATCTTAATTCTTTGTAGGCATTTAAAGTAGAGATCAAGAGCTTTTCCGAAATCTGTTGGGTGTTGATTGCTTTTTAACTCAACGTCATCTTCATGCCACAGTGGCCCGTCTTGTGGCAGCCTGCCCTCTCCCCCCAACGCATGTAAATAAGACCTTCCTGTGGCCCCGGGACACAAAATAAAACCTAACAAATGGGCACTTCTATCCTCTACCTGTTTTGAAAAATAAAGCTAGTCTTTAATAGCACTTACATGGCACTTACACCCAACATGTTTAAATAGAATTATATGTGCTTCAAATTCACTACAGTCTGATCCACATTTTCCAGTTTTAAAGGTACAATTTTTCCCAATTGCCCATGAGCTGCCCATTTCACTGAGCAATCTGCAACAACATTGTATAAACCTAATTATGTTCATTTCTGTGGGGCCATTCGTTCCTTGACATCCACACCAGGTAACTGTAACTCAGTTTATAAATCATCAGTTTATAAATCTTCTCCTCTAACCTCCTTGTACTTTAACCTGAGTTGAGGGACCTACTTCTCACTTACTGTCAGAGGCAGAATGTCTGGCTCCTTCCCAGATCAATAGATGCACCATCGCCTTACGACAAGGCCTCCAGGGAGCCGCAGAGAGGACAGAGCTACCAGACGCCTGAGTTCATTTGCACTTTCCACTTGGCTATGATTATCAGCCAGAGAATATTCTCCTGAGATGGATGAGATCGGGTCTATTTCAAATGACTTCGAAAGGACAATGCTGTCATCGCATACTTGAGGAAATTGCCGGCTGTACAGAGGAAGAGAAGTGACTTTCTGAAATGTGATAGTGAAGCATGACTGTAAAATGAAAAGCAATTTAAATGTATTACTGGACAAAAACCATTAGCCCAATGAACATAAATAACCTTACTGAGGAAGGGCACCTGTTTCCAAATAACTTCTCCTTAGTTTCAGGGGAATTTCTCTCTTACTGGAAGGCCCTTGAGTGTCATTAAAGGGGTTTGCAACTGAAACATGCTATCAAGGAGTCAGATTTTTCCACTTGTGTAAACAACTCCATTGAAATTACTGTGACTTTTTTTTTTTTTTTTTTCCAGGCAGGGAAGCCAGTAACAACTGGTCTAACTAGAACCAGGCAATTTCACTTTCTGAAAGAAGGGTTGTCAACTCCTGATGATTCCTCTCAGATTATCCTCACAGATGCTGCCAAATTCCTGTTGACATCACCCACACCATTAACCACTCCATTAAATTCTTTGTATGGTTAATGCTGTCTTTATTTAAACCGATTCAGCAAGAACTAGAAGAGGCTTTAAATCTCAAAGCTCAGAAAAGATGCAAAACGCAGAGACCCCGATGCCGCCTTAGGCTGGACCTGTCAATCCAGGTAGGTAGACGTTTGCACGTGGGTCCCCATACCTGGATGATGTCATTGGAGTTATCCACAATGCAGAGTTATCGTCATGATTTCATAACTAGTGTAGTTATGAAAGTTATAATCTCAGTGCAGTACACTGAGAGTTTATGCAGTTTCCTAACATGCCCCTAAGTCTCACGGTGTGGTACCCTCCTCCCAGGAAATTGAGACTGTAGAGTAAGACTTGGGCGGAGGGGGAGGGGAATTGTTGGCAACTCTAGCAAATGTGTTCACCGCTGAGCCAAAATGCAATACATCAGTTCACAAAAAGAGAGGGCTTCACTTTTTTGTTCTAGTATTGTTTATTGCTGTTTACTTGTTTGCCAAAAGAGGAGAGGGGGTTTCTAGGACCATCATCTTGGAATCTCTGTCTCAAAATAGTTGCTCCCCAAGGGGACCCGGACTACAGGCACCCCAAGATGAAGACTGATAACTGGAGGAGAGAGGTCCCCCAAATGAGGAAAGTGGGGTGAGGACTGCCAGATGCAAGGCCTCTGAAAACCAGGTCCTCTTGAATATAAATCTTCAGCCCGGCACAAACAGAAAACAGACATCCCCACCGGAGCCAAGTTGCCAGGAGGGGGACCCATTCTGTACAGTTCTGTGCACTCACTAGCACTGTGCCAGCACACGACAGGCAACCAGAAAACCCCATCTCTAATGTGAGCACCACAACATCTACTTCCGTTTTATGGATGCAATGAGATACTACATTTGAACAAATTTTGTGAACTTTAAAATGCTACCTACCCACCTACCTACATACATACATACATACATACAATGCTATATACAAATGTAATGGTTAAAAAAAATGGAACTCTTTAAGAGAATAAAAGACAAGCCATAGGCTGGGGGAAACTATTCTCAGATACATATCTAATAAAGGATGTGTATCCAAACTATACAAAGAATTCTTAAAACTTAAGAAAAAAACCGGTTAAGAAGACAAAAGACCTGAACAGACACCTCACAAGAGAAGATGTACAGATGGCAAAAAAGCATATGAAAAGATGCTCAGCATCCTATGTCATTAGGGACTGGCAAATTAATAAAACAACATACCCCTATATTCCAATTAGAGTGGCCCAAATCCCAAATAGCAACACCACCAAATGCTGGCAAAGATGTGGAACAGCTGGAACCCTCATTCACTGCTGGTGGGAATGCAAAATGGTGCAGCCACTTTGGGACAGTTTGGCATTTTCTTACAAAGCTAAACAGAGGCTGACCATAAAATCCAACGATTGTCCCCCTAGGTATTTACCCAAATGAGTGCAAAACTTATGCCCATACAAAAAGCTGCACGTGAATGTTCATAGAAGTAAATAAATAAATGCTGCAAACTGGAAGCAGACAAGATGCCCCTCAATAGGATGGAGGGATAAACAGATGAATACAATGGAATATATTATTCAGTGCTAAAAAAAGAAGAAGAAAGAAGAAGAAGGAGAAGGAGAAGGAGAAGGAGAAGAAGAAGAAGGAGGAGGAGGAGGGGGAGGAGGAGGAGGAGGAGAAGGAGAAGAAGAATTGTCAAGCTAGAAAAAGACATGGAGTTACTTTAAATTCACATTGGTAAGTGAAAGAAGCCTATTGGAAAAAGCTACAGGTTGTATGATTCCAACTAATGGTGTTGTGGAGTAGGCAAGACTATGGAGAATGTGAAAGGATGCGTGGTTGGAGAAGAAGTAAGTAGATGAAACATGGCTCATTTTTGGGTGGTGAAAGCATTCTGTATGATACTGTCATGGGTGATATATGACATTATGCATTTGTCAAAACCTATAGAATATATACCACAAAAGTGAGCTTTCATGCAAAGGATGAACTTCAGTGAATAATGATATGTCAGTATTGGATCACCATTGTAACATGCATACCACTCTAATGGCAAAATGTTGATGATAGAGGAGCCTGTGGGGTGGAGGGCTGAGAGAGTGAGGGGTTATGTGTGTATTCTCTGTATTTTCTGTCCCATTTTTTCTATAAACCTAAGACCAGTATAAACAATAAAGTCTCTGGGGCACCTGGCTGGCTTAGTCAGTTGAGTGTCTGACTCTTGGTTTCTGCTCGGATCATGATCCCAGGGTCATGGGATCAAGCCCCCTGTCGGGCTCTGGGCTGAGCATGGAACTTCCTTGAGATTCTCTCTTTCTCTGCCTCTGCCCCTCTCCCCTGCTTACACACTCTGTCTCTAAAAAAGTAAAATTAAAAAAAAAATCTATTAATTCAACAAAAAGTTAGAAAGTATCCTCCATGTGTCTCCTTCACAAATATCACGAAAGAGGAGTGATATGGCTGAAAAGCCATGTTGATTTCCTCATTGACATTCTTCTGTTTAATGAATAGGTAAACTATGTGAAAGAAGAATTTTTTTTTCCTACCATTTTCCTCCTTTGGGATTCAATAAAGTCTGAGGGTTTTTTTTCCCCTGTTTTGGACAGGAAAAATAAATTATTAATAAACTTTTCCTTGTCCTGAATTGGCCCAATACAAAAAAGATTGGGAAATACTGCATCTAAACGAAAATAAAAAGAAAGTTCTCTTGTGGGGAAGGATAGGTGTCCCGTTTTACACAGGTGCTCCAGCTTGGGTCCAGAGATAAAAGTTTCACAAGTATAATCATCAGCAAGTCCTGATACCTCTCAAAGGGAAGGTGGTTATCCTGTTCTGTTTGACTAAACCACTTTCATATTTTAGATTTGGAGAAATGACTCACAAACTTTGCCACTATTCTGACACCCATTTCATAGCAGGTTTGGAAACAATACAACATTTATTAGGGCTTAGAAACAAATCTGAGAGGTATGAATCTATTTTGAGAGGTGATAGACCTTCACTCTCTCATGAATTTATTTATCCGTCTGCTCAGCACATATTTACTCAGCCTCCTGAAAACGGGGGCTTGAGCTTTGCATGGGAGATGGAAGGAAAGGCCTCATTTCCGCCTCAACAAAATCACAATCTGTTGGGAGCTTGTAAGACAAGAAACTTGAGAATTATAATGCAAAATAATTTTATATTTTAGTGCCTGAGAAGCACAGTGAAGGAAGCCAGGAAAGCTTCCCAGAAGAGGGGATTTATTAAGCATATAATCAGGGCAAACCATCTGAACTCTGCATCTGATCCATGCAGTCAGAAGCCATATTGCAGAGAGACCTGTCTTTCACTGAGGAGAGGGGAATAGCCTCTGTTTTTTTGTGTGCGTTTTTTTTGTTTTGGTTTGGTTTGGGTTTTCTTACAAGTAGCAGAAGGACCCTGACATAAAGAGAGAGAGGGCATGGCTGGACTTCCAAGAGAGCACAGACATTACAAAATCTGATAATTTCACCCTATTTCTTCTTCACAATATTTGGACTTTTTACAATGTTTCAGCTGGCAATGCTAAAATCTCCATTATTTTTCTTTAATTGGATTTTCATAATAAAAGTATGATCTTCAGTACTACTAAATTAGAAATCGTAATCATTTTTTGAGTTTTGGTAAGAAAAGTATTGACCCTTTGGCCTGTTGCCGTTCCCATGCTGCTCTTCTGTATTGTCTGCCCAGGGCCGTCTGGACTGGACTGTGTCTGCCGCGGTGCAGTGATGTGGGGCAGAAGCTCTCACCCAGGAGATTCGAGACCTGTTTGCATTACAGATTGGCCCTCATTTGACTCTCTGGGTTACCCAGGAAAAAAGCCTGGGATATTCTTTTTTTTTTTTTTTTTTTAACATTTATTTTTGAGACAGAGAGAGACAGAGCATGAACGGGGGAGGGTCAGAGAGAGAGGGAGACACAGAATGTGAAATCTGAGCCATCAGCCCAGAGCCCGACACGGGGCTCGAACTCACGGACCGTGAGATCGTGACCTGAGCCGAAGTCAGGCGCT
This sequence comes from Panthera onca, assembly GCF_046562875.1. Taxonomy (NCBI): domain Eukaryota; kingdom Metazoa; phylum Chordata; class Mammalia; order Carnivora; family Felidae; genus Panthera; species Panthera onca. The sequence goes on from NC_138347.1 coordinate 54,712,191, forward strand.
TAACCGACTGAGCCACCCAGGCGCCCCAAGCCTGGGATATTCTTAAGGCATCCACAAATTTGGGGCACTTCAAGTAACATTTAAGGAAAAAATTAGTAAAAAAAAACAAACCAAAAAACTAATTTGACATTTGCTGTTGTATTAGTTAAGTCCCAGGAGGAGAGAGATTGCACAATGGAATTGGGCAAATTTGAGTTTTGTAAGGAAACTACTCACCAACGTGTAGGGAAACACAAAAGAGTGCAGTGTCCGTGGGCTGATAACAGAGGGCCCTGTAATCCTCCTCCTTCCCAGGCCTGAGGAGGCCGGGTCCTGGAAAGGTAACTTGCACTTGAAGACACATGGAGAGGGCAGGTGATAGACAGCCACCGTCAGGCATGGTGACAACAGCTTTACTCTCCTTCCTCCCTCTAGTCTCCTGCTCTGTTCCCCATTAGCCAAACCCATCTGGAGCCCGGAGCAAGAAAGCTTGCGGGAAAAGTCAGTTCATGTAGCCTCCCAGGACACCAGAGCAGGATGGAGAAAGGTGAGGGAGTGGAATAGGCCAGCAAACAAAAGATACCTGGCATGGGATACTAGGTATTCACTGATGGCACCAAATCTTGACTTACTTAATTTTATTTTATTTTTTAAATTATTTTCCTTCATTTTTATTTAAGAGAGAGACTGTGAGCATGGGAGAGCAGCAGGGAAAGTGAGAGAGAGAGAGAGAAAGAATCTTAAGAAGGCCCCATGCTGAGTACAGAGCCTGACATGGGGCTCGATCCCATGATCCTGGGATCATGACCTGAGCTGAAATCAAGAGTCGGACACTCAACCGACTGAACCACCAGGCGTCCCTAGAGTCTTGACTCATTTTACATCATAGTACATTATTTTGAAATACATGCTGGGGGAGAAACCCTAATTTTTCTTCATGCTCCAGGCACCTGAAAGTCTCAGTTGGGCCTCCCTGTTCGGTGTGTCTGGCCTGAAGAGGAAGAGTGTTAGAACTTGGTACTTTTCAGTCAGCTCCAGCCCAAAATATCAAAGGCTCCTGAGGAGGGACCATATGTCTTGCTCAGCTGAGTGCACTGGGCTCTGACCTTGAGAGGAGCTGGGCTGTCAGCCTGAAGGGCAGGGCAGAGCCATAGCCTGCTGGTCAGGCCACACACATGCCCTGTGACTGTGTTCTGCATCTGTCTGGTGACGGTGGCACACCGCAGGCCTGTCAGAGGCAGAGAGAGGCGTACTTCGGGAGGCCAGCTGTCCTGCTGGAGGGGGAAATTAAAAACACACAGAGTCAACACACACTGAGTTTAGAAAAAAATTGGGGTCAGCGCATGGCACCCCAATGGATTTTTCCAGGGGAAAATGTTTGTGGTTATTTAATAAAGTTGATATCTCTCACTAGCTCACAGCAGGGAAGAGCACAGAGCACCTTCATCTGTACTGGGTACCAAAACAGAACGTTTGTATTTAAATATTTGAGTTAAACATATCTTGTGTTTGTCGAGCATTAATGCTGTTGACATTGTTCCACAGCCGCACTCTTCAGGGAGTTGGAATCTGTCTTCAATATTAGTCAACAGACCTTAGAAAACATTTGAATAGGAATCAGGACTGTGCACGCATCTCCAAGGGGACCTTGAATTGGGGAAGGGAGATGAACTCCAGCATCAGGGAAGGCGAGGATCTTAGAGACACACATGCTGGCTGCCATTTTTGCTCCCGTGAATCTCACCTTGGAGGACGCACATCATCCTGCACGGAGCCTCCACTTGCACGGCAAGACGCGTCTCTTCTCTGGAGTGAAGCGTTCTGGTTCCCTCCCGGCCCAGCATCTACCTTGAATTCCTAGAAAACTCATTTCTAGCCTGTTGACACTGGCCTCACACATTTGACTCCACTTCCCTCTGCTTAACCTGGCCTCTAAATTCAGAATCTATGTCCTAATGTCTTGGGAGGGAAGGTAATTCACCAGTGGGGAGCTGAGCCATTGAGCAGGTGGCTGAGGTGCTTGTGCTGATACCCTCCTCTGCATAGGTAGTGTCCCTGTTTCACTCCTCCTTCCCCTGGCTTGCACCACGGGGACCCTCTGTGACAGCCGAGGTCCAAGGCTGAGAGGGCCCAAGGAAGGGGCCAGGAGGAACTCCTCACCATCTTTTCTATTCTGACCATGTAGCCCTCTGGGCCGATTGTGTTTTAAGAGACTAATGTTAAGAGTGCTTAACTTAATGGGCCTCACGTGGGTTAAAAAGGATATTAGAGCACCAAGTGACAGCTGTAAATTTTCCTCCGTGACTTGGGCCTGACCGGGGGCAGCTGGTTTGAAGGAGAGACTAGCAAGATGCCATCTGGTCTATGCAGAGGCTCAGAGTGACATAGCACGATGGTAAGGGAGGGATAGAGGGTCTAGTGTCCTAGGGACAGACTCAGCCAGAGCCAGAGATGAGATGAGAATGGTTAACTCTTCCCACCCTGCCTTTTCCTGCTCTCCCCAGGCTTCTTTCCTTCCTTCTCTCCAGTGCCTCCCCAACCCAAGTCTGGGCCTGGAGGAGGAGTGTCTGTTCTCCAGGACACTATGTTCTATGCAGGGGAGGGGAGAGGAGAGGGAAGAATCCACCCTTCATTGCAGTTTGGGACCTGGGACCAGTGGGGAGCTGTCCTGTCCCTTTGAGAATATGCGTCAGGCAGCTCTAGCCCAGCGCCCAGGTCAAATGGATGAGACAGATGGCAATGTGGTGCCGGACTTGGGGTTAATTGGGAGATGATGTGTCACTGTCACGTATCAGGGCCTAGAGACATGATCTGGGCCCTCATCTTCTAACTCTACTCCCCAAAGAGAGATATGCATGCTAGAGAAGCAGCCCTAGCCCACCCAGCTCCCTTTCTTTAACACCCTACAAAGGATCCCAACCCTTGGTTTCCCAGCCTTGGAAGCCCCCAGGGACCAAGTAGCCGATTCTCACCCCCTTGAGCTATTTCTTCTGGAGGAGCACCCACTTCTACAAACACTGCCGCTGTTCCCAAAGCCACTAATAACCTAAACCCCCACATCTGGGGGTGTGACCGCACAGCTCATTGCCCTTGACCCTCAGCAGCGTTCCGTCGGTTGACTGCTCTGCCTTCACAGACTTCTCCTGTTTGACGTTCTTCTCAGCCTCCTGGCCACCTGCTTCTACCTGGCTGGCTAAGCCCATCCCGTCACCTTCACTAGTTCCACTAGGTTATTGAGGCCCTTTGGTCACGAGCTCCTTCCACCAAATCAGTGCCCAAGGCTGCTGCATAACAATCTCCTTCCTTGATTAGAGCATCTTAATTTTGCTCTAGGAATTTGCTTAAACAGATTAATCATTCTGGAGGACAAATATAGAAGCTGTGCTTGCTGAGGGCTCTGCTCTGAATATCCCCTAGGAAACTCTGATTACACCTGCCCACTGGGCCTCTGCCAGGGCTTTGGGTGCATCAGGGACCTAGACACTGGTGGAAAGCTGTGTGCCACTCCTGCATGCCTCTCTTTGCTCCTGCGGCCGGCAAAGTAGGCTCTAAAGGGGGGGTTAATGCCTGGTTGTGAAATTGAGGTTGGGGATTGGAGGTGGGGGTGGGGCGTCCTGGTGCTCTCTCCCCTCTAGGGTACAATCTGTACCCTGAGGAGTGGAACTGGGGACTCTTTCTCAATGAAATTAAAGTCTTGGTCAGTGTACTTACTTGTGGCAACCTGGGCCCACAGTGGTTCTCATTAAAATCCCTCGTTTTTAAAAACTACTGACATTGGGGGGCGCCTGGGTGGCTCAGTCGGTTAAGTGTCCGACTTCAGCTCAGGTCATGATCTCGTGGTCCGTGAGTTGAAGCCCCGCATCAGGCTCTGTGCTGACAGCTCAGAGCCTGGAGCCTGTTTTGGATTCTGTGTCTCCCTCTCTCTCTGGCCCTCCCCTGTTCATGCTTTGTCTCTCTCTGTCTCAAAAATAAATAAATGTTAAAAAAAAAAAAAAAACTACTGACATTGGCACCTCACCGCAGACCAACTTAATCATAATTGCCAGGATCCAGCATCTTTATTTTGAGAAATCGATTGGAAGAACATACCAAGTGGTTCCCACATACAGCCAGGCAGAGAACCACAGCAAAATTTGGTTTTGTTTCTGTGCATGTAAATACGGGAGGGAGTCGGTCCAGAGCCTTTGATCTTGAGAACAGTTCTGAAACTAATGGAAAGTAATGTATGATCTATCCAAAGTGGGTTTTCACAAACCCTTGAAGCTGGGGCAGCAGTGTTTCACGGTGGTTAAAAGCCAGGGCTTTGGATCAGACTATACGGATCTGAGCGCCGTTCTACCATTTCCTAGCTCTGTGACCTTGGATAAACTACTTAACCTCTCTGAGCCTCAGTCTTCTGATAAAGATTGTACCAACTTCATAGGGCTGTATAGGGAGGTGGGTAAAATTATACAAGCAAAGATCTTAGAGCAGTGCCTGGCATATAGTAAGCTCTCAGTAAAAAATAGCTATCATTATTTTCCTCCTTATTCTCCTCAACATCACCATTTGGTTCAAGGATAGAAGAGCATGTTCATAAGAAGCCAGGTCAGTAGACTTTTCCTAGTGTGTTTTCAGGGTTCTCTAGAGAAATGGAACCAATAGGATGTGTGTATAGAAAGAGAGAGGGAAGGGGCGCCTGGGTGGCTCAGTCGGTTGGGCATCCAACTTTGGCTCAGGTCACGATCTCACGGTTTGTGGGTTCGAGCCCCGTGATGGGCTCTGTGCTGACAGCTCAGAGCCTGGAGCCTGCTTCAGATTCTCTGTCTCCCTCTCTCTCTGCCCCACCCCGGCTCATGCTCTGTCCCTCTCTCTTTCTCTCAAAAATAAACAAACTTAAAAAAAATTTTTTTTTAGAGGACAGAGGGAGGGAAGGAGACAGAGAGAGAGAGAGAGAGAGAGAAATTTATTACAGGAATTGGCTTGTATGGTTATGGAAGCTGAGAAGTCCCACAGTCTGCCCTCTGTAAGCTGGGGAATCAGGAAAGCAGGTGGTATAATTCAGTCTGAGTAGGAAGCCCTGAGGCAGGAGCTCCCCTGTCTGAAGGCAAGAGAAGATGGATCTGCCAGCTCAAGCAAAGAGAATGAATTCGTCTTTCCTCTGCCTTTTTGTTTTATTCAAGCCTTCCTTGCTTTGGTGTTGAGGATCTTCTTCACTCGGTCCACTGATTCAAATGCTGAACTCTCCTGGAAACGCCCTCACACACACACCCGGAAGTAATGTTTTAGCAGCTATCTGGGCATCCCTTCGCTCGTCAACATGGCACGGGTACAGTTAAGCACCGCACATCTTCAACAGGCTTATCCGGAAACAACTCGATGACGGTTCCTTTGCCAGTATTCTCCCCGTGTAAGGAATAACCAGGAATTGAAATGCGGTCTTTTCAGGGGTTTATAGCCACAGGAAGAGCCAGATTACTTTATTGTTTGAAGATTGTCTTTTGCGGGGCACCTGGGTGGCTCAGTCGGTTAAGCATCTGACTTCAGCTCAGGTCACAATCTCACGGTCCGTGAGTTCGAGCCCCGCGTCAGGCTCTGGGCTGATGGCTCAGAGCCTGGAGCCTGTTTCACATTCTGTGTCTCCCTCTCTCTCTGCCCCTCCCCCGTTCATGCTCTGTCTCTCTCTGTCCCAAAAATAAATAAACGTTAAGAAAAAAAAAAATTGAAGATTGTCTTTTGGAAATTTTTTAATTGTTGGAAGAGAACCAAAAATAAACAAATAAGGCTAATCTACTCAAAAGAGTGAATTACAAAAACAAATGTAAATAGAGCCTTCAATAAAAAAACCTGTGTTTTTCAGGTCATCGCAGTCCTGGTTAAACTATGCTGTACCTTTAAATCTTAGCATATAAGAAACTGCTAATATCCATAGTTTTACAGGCTAGCAGGGCAGGAGAACTTGGAGGTGCTGAAGAAGGCACCAAGTTCTGTGTGGGGTCAGAGCGAGATAAATGAGCAGAATCGTGTGTCCATGAACCATGCCAAGGAGTACGCAATTGAGTCTGGAGGCCAAGAGATTCATTTTATTGTGTAGAAAGAGTAGTGTGGAAGGAGTTTATAGACAGACCTGGAGGGGGAAAAAATCCGAAGCAGAGAAACTGATCAGGAACATGTTTAATCAAGGAAGTAGAAAAATGCAAAATATTTAGGCATTTGTTAGTATTCTGTTTGAAGAATATAAGTGATCCAAGTTTATAACTAAGACATATCTTTGGCACCAGCAACTATATGGAATGTAAGACCATACTTTTTTTAAAAAAAGATTTACATTGCTACACTAAGATAATTTTCTTTTTCTAATGTTGCTTCTATAGGAAATTAAATGTAAAATAAGGATATTTGACTTTCATTTCACATTAATAAATATTTTTGGGGCATCTCAATGTGTGTGATACTATGGGAAATATTAGACCAAATTAAAGATATGATCTCTGTCATTAAAAAAAAATCACATTTAAGAGTGCCTGGGTGGCTCAGTCGGTTAAGCATCCAACACTTGGTTTCGGCGCAGGTCATGATACCACAGTTTGTGAGTCAAGCCCTGCTTCGGGCTCTGTGCTGACAGCTCAGAGCCTGCTTGGGATTCTCTCTCTCTCTCTCTCTCTCTCTCTCTCTCTGCTCCTCTCTTCCCCGTGCTCTCTAAAAGATCATAAAAGACTCGAAGGTGGCATCATGGAGAGGTGGAAAAAGGACAGAACTTGGTATAAAATGATCTGGGTAGAGCCCACCAGTGACTAGCATTCTGAGTTCTGAGCTCATTCGTGGTTTTCAGTCTTAACTTCCTCTTCTATATATTGGAGCTAAAATATGTGAAGGGTTAGTGTATTTGTGGAGGGATTAGACATGGTCCACGTGAGCAGCGCCAGAAGCAAGACAGATATGGGCAATAGAAAGATAGAGAAAGAACCGGTATGGAAAAGAAATTTTCTAGCCTTCAAAACAAAAATAGGAAGCATTCTCGGTGTCAGGAGGGGTGGGTTTCGTGTCTCTAGAAGTGTGTAGAGAGGGACAGAGCAGAAATGATTCAAGCATCAGAGGATATCTTTTCCAGACACGAAGTGGAATTAAAAATGGCACTAAATGAAGTCTCATCAACATGCAATGAGAGTACAAGGCAGGAGGCGGCCTTCTGGTTGAAGACTAATGAGAAGGTTTCAATTTAGGAGGTTTTTACTGCAGTGAGCTGACTTTGAATCTAATACCTTTTTTTTTCTTACTCTTTTCTGAGATAAATCTATTTTAACTAATTCTTAAAATATATTGTACTGGGTGCAAATATAAGGCCTCCTTTATTTCTGAAGGAAGTGATTTCAATGAAAAGCTATTTAACCCTAATGTGTCTGCCAAAGGCTTAACTATTCAACTATCAACTATTGAATCAACTATCAATACATTGATAGATATATTTAACTGATCCATAGGGAGAATGAAATACGTCTCTTATTTGTTAAGGCATCTAACTGCCAAGAATTTAATTTAGTAAGGGGAATTAATTGTAGGCAATGTAAGCTATAAAACTGACTCAAATCAGTATTTTTCCACATGCCTATCATCAACCTCTTAAAGAGCCACTCCTCAAGAGAGTTTTGAAATAATTATTGAGAATGATTTATTGTATTTCATCCGAATGCTTGATGAAGTGGAAGCATTTATTTGTTTTGTAATAATTATGTGTTTATCAAAATGTCTTTCCAGATACTCACTTAAAATATTTATTTCAATGAAATTTATTAGGTAAAAGTTCCTATAAAATATTATGTACCTGAAATCCCAAATTCAACACTCTGGTCCAAAATACTCTCTCCAGGCAAGGCTTTAATACATCTGACTTTGCAGTTCGGTCCTGAATCCTGCTCAGTCATCCTTATCACCTTCACCTTCGTCCTGACCATGAGGAGCAGGTCTGTGTGACAGGGCCATGGGTAATGTCCCATCCAGGGAAATGGCCTTGTCTACTCCAGTCACTAAGCATGACTTCAACAAGCTACACTGACTGGTTTTCTCCACAGAGGTGCATTTGGGGTGTAGGAGGCAGCTCCCCTAAAAATAGGAGTTTGATGAGTTTTTCTATTCAAGCAATTTCTTCACCCTGCTTTTTTTTTTTTGACTGAAGTCATATTAGAACTACTATCCCAGTGATTCTCAGTGCCGCATGCATGTTTTAGTCTGGGGAAGATTTTGAAAAATACGAATGTTGGTACCTAAAGCAGGTGGTTCTTGAATTTCAGCATCAGAACTACCTGGAGAGCTTACGAAACACAGATGGCTCACCCTTCAGAGTTCTGATTCAGTAGGTCTGGGGTAGGCCTGAGAATTTGCATTTCTAACAAGTTCCTAGGTGATGCTGAAGTTCTCCGTTCAGGGACCACACGTTGAGAACCAAGATCTAAAGATTTGGAATTAATTAGTCTTTGATGGGACCTGGGCACTTACAGTTTTAAAAGCTCCTCTGGTGAGTCTAATGGACGATTAGAGTGAAGAGTTATTATTAAATCTGGTAGAGTTCTTTCTTAGAAACATTTACTTTTAAATGTTCATATCAAGGTTAAGTGTGATGTGGAAAATCTTAATGCTAAATAGCAAGGTAGCGTAACACCAACAGCCAAATGTTGAGTGTGACCTAATTTAAGTGCTCTTACTTACGCTCTTACTTATTACGCCAACAGTAGCTTAGCTGTTACACACATAGTACTTGCAAGGCTATGCATTTCTTCTTAAATGAATTCTTCCTGTCTTACTTAAAAAAGACAACAACAAGCTCACGAAATTGCATTCCCAAATACTTTTCAATTCGTTCTACTCCGACGCCACTAAGCTCCTTATGAGAAGCTAACAAATTGTTGAACAAACATGGGAAACTAAACAAACAAATGTTATTGCCAGCAACCTGGGAGCACCATCAAACACTTTAGATGAAACAGGCTCCTTTGAAATTAATGCCATCACTAAAGAGCCTATAAAATCTTGATTTAGAATTAAATCTTACGTTATCATGTATCACACTGGATCAGTACAGACACAATAAGCAAAAATGATTTGGAAAAACATGCTTATCTGTATTGATAAATCACTGAAACAGAGTATTGGGTAGATGTCTTTAAAGGCCCAAGGGTGTGTTTCTCTACATACATGTCCTGGGAACCACACATCAGCACTTGCTTTGTGTATAACAAAGCTCTCTCCTGGAAATTATCTCCTGGAAATTAACACCAACATTTGGCTGTTGGTGTTATGCTACCTTGCTATTTAGCATAAGATTTTCCACATCACACTTAACCTTGATATGAACATTTAAAAGTAAATGTTTCTAAGAAATTAACCAGAAACCTGAAACATCATATTTGGCATGTAGTTTTGCCTCTCAGGGATCATTGGGACTCTGGAGTGACTACTTTGTAATTTCCTACAATAGGTATGTACTCCAAATGGAATTCTTTAAGATCAATATGATTAAAAATATGGGACATCTAGCTGGCTCAGCTGGTAGAGCATGAGGCTCTTGATCTCTGATCGTGAGTTCAAGCCTCACGCTGGGTGTAGAGATCACTTAAATAAAAACAAAACTAAAAAAAAAAATTCATAACTTTAAAAAATACATGGATAAAGGGAAGTTTCGAATATGAAAATGGTGTTTGAATTTTAAGCATGTTTTTGAAACACAAAAACCTAAAGTGAGTAAATAGGTTCCTTGTGAAAGCTACTTGCTGTTAGAGAAGGGTTCCTTCAGATGGAACATAACAGCTAATGTTTGCACGGCACTTTACAGTTTTCAGAGCATTTCTACATGTAGTACTCTTTATATATATATATAAAACTTTATATATATATAGATAGATAGGCTTTATATATATATATAACTTTTATATATATAGGCTTTATATATATATAACTTTATATATATTTTATATATATATATATATATACATATATATGTGTATATATATATATATATGTATATATATATAACTTTTTACAAAAACTATCCTGAAAAAGGGACATAGAATATAATTTTCCTTCTTTTGTTCAATGATATTTATCCACGATCTATGTGAGTTTGTTACCGGCTGAAGCGGAGGTGGAGGGAAAGCGTTAAGGTGGGAGGGGATTAGTGGGCGTGGGATGGGGGTGGGTAAGGGATAGAGTTGACCCCGGGTAAAGTATGGGTGGAAGCCCACGGACCCGGGTGAGGCTATCCAAGGACAGTCAGGTCCAGTGCTGATGTACCAGGAGGCTGCAGACGACCGGGGCCAAGTGAGTGCAGAACCAGGGCTAATCGGGGCACTATCATTCACCAGAAAGGAGTCCAGAGTCAGATGGATGAAAGTGGACACTTGAGAGAGTTTCAAGATCAAGGACAACGTAGCCAGAGGTGGGTCAAGATTAAAATAAGAAAGAAAGAAAAAGAAAAAAAGACCAAATAAAGTAAAATGAAACAGGAGGACCCAGTGGAGCGGTAAGAGCCCGGGCACAAGGTCACCAGGGCACAGGGCCACGAGAGCGCAAGGTCACAAGGGTCCAGGGGCACGCAGCTGTTCACTACGGCCCCGCCCACCTATGCTCAGCATCTTCCAGCGTGTGGAGGAATCAACACCGCCTTTTGAGCCTGAAACTTTCCCATAGGCTCTTGTCTCCACTTCAGGAGGGAGACCGTGCCTTGGGTAACAGTTTCTTTTTAGTAGAAATCTATTGCATGCTTTCATATATTTTATCGCAATCATAGGCCACCATCTCAGATTATCTGAATATGCTTAAATCATATCATCTGATAAAATTAGGAAATCTTGTTGTTTCTCGTGGTTTTTATGTAGCAGAGAGATGGAACCAGGTTAATCTGTATCCTTTCCTATTGTCATAGAAAATAAGAAAGAGCCCACACAATTCTGAAAGCACATTCTTAATCCTCTTCATTACCAAACTAGAAAGGGTATCAATTCCCTTCTTCCTACACATACAATAATGAGTCTCAGGCGTGAGCCCTTATCGCCCTCATTCCTCTGCACTAAAGAAGCTTACCCAGCTCCATCCTGGCCACGTGACCCAGCTCCCTGTTCCATCGCCAGGAAAAAGTATGATGCTGCTTCCTATTTGCAAGACCTATTCCTTTCACTTTCTGACTCACATTTGTTATCTCTCTTTTCACAGGAGCTGATTCAACAAACACAGTCAGTTATACCTTCCCCTTCATCTCACGCAGTAGCAGAAGCGGAGACGGATGAACGTGGCATTTAAACCTGGGCACTGAAATGCCTTTGCATGAGGTTTAAAGAGCCCGCTAGGTATTCCTGTACCAGCATCCTTGTGACAGCTACATCTTGGTAATTGAGTAGTCATTGCTTCTTGAATGGATAGGCTGGCTCTGTCCTTGCAGCCATGCTCCCATTGTGCTTAGTGATGCTTAGAGGAATGTGCCCAGAGGTTCTGAAAGCAGCAAGGCCAAATGCTGACATCAGTTTTGTACACTGATCTAACCCTGTTGCTGCTTACAACACTGAGAACCTGAACCGGACCTGCCTCTCCTGCAGAGCAAGTTTTGGGAAAGGGCGTGGCTGCCAGTTGAGGTTGGTGGAGGCTGGGGAAGTAGGGAGGGCAGTTAGGGTATGGGGTAGAGGTCCCGGGGCCTAAGCATGCCCCAGCCATACAAGAGGCAAAGAGGGCCTAAGATTGCAGGAGAAGCAATCTGACAGGTGAGCTGTGCCCACCAGTGGGAAGCAAGGCAGGCCCTCCAAAGGCATAAAAGTGTGACAGGGCTGGCCTCATTGGCTGACAGCTCGTGCAGGTGCACAGGGCCCTTAGCTTGGCTCTGTTCTCACGGTCTTGAAACTGGGTAATTTTTTTAATGAGGCAGCTTAAGTAAGATTGAGGACTGCTGACACTCAAATGTTTTGGGCTGCCTAAGAGTGATGTCCAAGTTGGCAAGTGATACACTTGTGCTCTAAAAGTAAAACAGAAATGGAAAGTAATTGCACTAAATTGTTCTCACCCCAGAAAATTGGTGGCAGCTTCCAAAGTTTCGCAAAAGCAACTACTGATTGGACTTGCCTGTGGGGCTTGATTTAAGAACCTACTGGTGACGTCATCCTGCAATAGTTTAGGATTGTCATAAAACTAGCTTTTTTCAATGCACTTGTTGTCTGCAAATGCTCTGTGCTCCTGAGGCCCTGTACCCATGGCCACAAATCCTTTTAGGGGCTGCCTGACCCTGGAGTGTGCCTTGGACCTACGGGGACAGGGCTGGTCCTTTGGAACTAACGCAGAATGTTCTGAAATGAAACAGCCTTTTCCCTTCTGATCTGAGTGTCTCCAGTCTTTCCTCATCTTTGGATTTCCCCCAGCCTCCCTCCCCCTGATATGCATGATGGACAAACTTGAGAATGGCTGTAGCTGTAACCTCCATAAGAAATGACTTGATAATCTATGAGCAAACCTGATAAATGTGGAGGCATTGAGCACAGAATAGTCACGTTGATATCTGATGGACCAGAATGACGTATTTGGGGAAATAGCTAAACCAAGAAAGGCCTTCAATACGGGCAGACCTGCTGCTCTGTCCATGATTGTCACTTTTCCTGGTTTCAAGTTAGATAGATACAACTTTCTCCCTGTCAGTCCCACCCCCAGAGTAGGTGAGGAGGTCAAAAGTCAAGCAACCACTGGGTTTATCATTTAGGCAGGATGCAAGTTTCCCTTAAGGAGGTTATTTCTCATGTTTGATCTTTGCCTTCCCTACAGTATAATGGTTAAGTCCAAGGTCTCTGAAGGCAGCATCCAGCTCTAGTTGTGTCACCTTCAGCAAATCATTTAACTTCTCTGGCCTCAGTTTCCCTAACTGAAAAATTAACTCCTGCCTTATTGGTGAGGATTAAATGCGTTGGTCATCTTGTTCGGTTTGGGCTATCATAACAAAAATATCATAAATTATGGGTGGCTTGAACAGCAAGCATTTATGTGTCACAGTTCTGGAGGCTGAAGTCCAAGATGAAGGTGCAGGAAGATTCCGTGTCTGGTGAGAGCTGTCTTCCTGGTCCATAGATGACTGTCTTCTTGTTGTAACTTCATGTGGCAGAAGGGACAAGAAAACTCTCTGGGGCCTCTCATAAGGGCCCTCATCTCAGTCACCTCCCAAAGGCCCCACCTCTTAATATTATCACACTGGGGTTTAGGTTTCAGTGTATGAAATGTAGAGGGACACAAACATGGAGTCTAGCACTAATACATATACAAAGTGAAGGTCGGTGTGTCTTAAGAATTCAGTGCACATTGGGGCACCTGGATGGCTCATTTGGTTACGGGTCTGACTTTGGCTCAGGTCATGATCTTGTGGGTCACAAGTCTGAGCCCATGTTGGGCTTTGTGCTGACAACTCAGGGCCTGGAGCCTGCTTCCGATTCTGTGTCTCCCTCTCTCTCTCTACTCCTCTCCTGCTTGTACTCCCCTCGCTCCTCTCTTTCTCTCTCTCTCAAAAAAAAAAATAAAAATAAAAATAAATAAATAAATAAATAAATCCGTGCACATTGGGGCCCCTGGGTGGCTCAGTCAGTTAAGTGCCCGACTCTTCTTGAATTTGGCTTATGTCATGATCTCACGATTTGTGAGTTCAAGCCCCGCATTGGGCTCTGCACTGACAATGTAGAGCTTGCTTGAGATCCTCTCTCTCTCTCTCCCTCTTTCTCTCTCTCAAAATAAATAAACTTACAAAAAAGCATTCAGTGCACGTGGACTACTGTCCTTCTGTTATTCTTAGCACCAAGATTATCAGCTCATTTCTTGATGGCGAAATCAATTCCTTTTCTCATTTATCTCCTTCCTGTTTGGACTTCCCACTCCAAGGCAAGGCGGCGGGCTGAGTTATATGGCAATTCTCAATTATTAATCCATTATTTAATCAATCAGTAAAGGTCTCACAGTTTATACAAAGGCATAGCATGAACATTTTTCATGCAGGAAGCGGACTGAAGGTCAACTGACCTCTGAAGCCCTGGCCTACTGATTATGTCTGGCTGAGCCTCCTGCCTATTAGGCAAAGGCTGTTCAATGCAGGGACCAAATATAGCATGTGAGAAGCAAAAAGAGATGGACAGTTACTATGGAGTGCATTGCTTATGATGTTCATTTAGGGTTCCCTAGAGTCACATCAAGCCCAAGGCTCACTGGAAAGAATGAGAACCAAATCAAATCCATATCACAGTGGAATATCTCTTTCCAATGCACCTTATAACCAGGCATAACTCCAAGTCATGTAATCTGCAAAACAGAGATAATTACACCTGCCTGCTCCGTGTCGCATAGAGACAGTTTGAGGATTAATTAAATAATGACTGCCAAGAACACTGAACTCCTTTGAGATAAATGCTCTACAAATGCAATCTTAGATTATTATTCAGAACTCCATTCTGTAAATATCAAGACAGACCTTTAGCTTATGAGAGCAGACCACATCTGCACTGCTGGAGCTCCCCCAGAGTGCAGGAAGCCTGTCTGGAAAATTCCTGACCACCACACTGACAATCACTAGACAGCCGCTGGCTTAGATAGTCATATACAACCTGACAGATGCTTTCTTAACTGTTATCAGAGTCTTGCACCAGGCACTTGCTTTTGGAGTTATAGCTTCAATAGTAACATTGCTCCTTTTAGAAGAAAATCTCTTCCATGGTTATGACCTCATTCAGCTGATTCCACTTCACGGGATTTTATCTTTCTCACTACAGAGTTCGCCCTGGATGCAGAACTTTCAGTGCTAAAATCGGGATAGTTCTGGGGAACACTGAGCTGGTTGGTCACCCTAACACATGCTGTTAAATACAAATGATCCTACTGCACTTTGTGACGTTGGGGAATTTACTTCTGAGTCTTGGGAAATTGTTCTATAAAATATGAAGTTTGGAACTGAAAATAATAAGAAATTATTTTGTACAAGGTACAGTTCTAAGTATTTTATGCTTAATACCATAACTCCTAAAGGAAGACATTATCATTTCATCCATCTAACAGGCAAGACACATGGAAATAAAACAATTTGCTTAAGGTTACACAGCTGGTAAATGGGCAGGATTGGGGTTCCAACCCTAGTGATGAGGTACCAGGCCTGTGTTCCTGAGCACTAAGTGATACTCCCTCTCTAAGGAACCTTCCAAAATGCAGAATTAATGATTTTCCTAAAAAAAGAAGCCATTTTCTCTTTATTTTTATCTTGATAGCTCAAACTAAGGGTACAAATACTCGGGGATATTTTCTCTATTTCTCTAATTAAAAATTACAAATCAGCTTAGGACTCCTTATGCCAGGTGGTCAGCAAATCTACTACCTCCCTTTTGAGTGGTCCCCTCTCACTGAATTATCCCAGGCTGCGAGCTACCCAGGACACAGGAGGATTCAGCCCGTCTAATTGTAGAGCACTCTGGAAGCCTTCTGCCACCTTTACTGCCATTGCTTTTTGCCATTGCCCATTGGCTCCACTGAGAGCTGGCCCCACAGGCTGACCCATCACAGCAGCTGAGCCATTGCTGGCTTGGCCCTTGCTTTCTGAGATGGACTGGAACCTCTCAGTGCCTGGGATGGTGAGACATGACATTTCTTATTTGACTTGCTGGGGTCACAGCTCTCCATGCACTGGGTCAGAATCATGTCAGGCATCTGCCCGTGTGCATAAAGACCTTTCTCCCTTTACCTCCTCAAGACTCATGTATCTTGGAGTCAAGTTGCTTTTCCTTTTTCAAACTTAAACAAAAAAGGTGCAGTTGACAACTCTTTTCCACTACAGTTGTTATCTGCCCATAGTCCTAAGGGCAGTGGGCTTAACTCCACAACCACAAAATACTGGGCTGGGTGGGGGACAACAGACATTTATTTTCTCACAGTTCTGAAGGTCTGAGATTGAGATGCCAGCATGGTTGGGTTCTTGTGAGGGCTCTCTTCTTGGCTTGCAGATGGCCGCCTTCTCACTGTGTCCTCACACGGTGAAGAGAAAGTTTCGGTGGCTCCTCTTTTTATCAAAGCACTAATCCCACCATGAAGCTCCACCATCTTGACCTTATTTAAACTTCATTACCTTCCAAAGGCTCCATCTCCAAATGTCACCACATTGGAGATTAGGGCTTCAACATATGAATTGGGGAGGGGTGTAGGAGGTCACAATTCAGTGCATAGCAACAGCTAACTTCTAGGGGCTCTGAATTCCACCCCCTCCCATAGGGGATAACTTGGGTAACTTAAAGGTGATTTATTCCCCTGTGGTGCCCTCGTCAGAGTGACTTGCTGAGCACTCCCATTTTTGCAGAAAAAGAGAAAAACCAGCTTAAACCT
Organism: Panthera onca; assembly: GCF_046562875.1. Taxonomy (NCBI): domain Eukaryota; kingdom Metazoa; phylum Chordata; class Mammalia; order Carnivora; family Felidae; genus Panthera; species Panthera onca. The sequence goes on from NC_138347.1 coordinate 54,728,511, forward strand.
CTACCTGTGAAAATAGCACCAAAATGATGACCTAAGTTACTAGTTTAGGGCTCAGTGACTCAAGGATTGGATGGTAGTTCCAAGTGGCCTTAGCATAGACCCATGCTCCTACCCTTGATTTTGAATTCAGACTTAAGGTTAAAGTGGCTCAATCAAAAGCAAAGTATTATTTCTTCCATTCTAGAATTAGTCATCATCATTAACTAGATGCCAACTTCCATTTACACCACGTTCAGTGCTTCTGTTTATGCAGAAGTGCTGGCACCAATCACAGAGCCTCAAACACATACCATGTGACGTGGAGAAGGATGTGATTGGGTTGGCAAGATAGGAAGATTAGGCCTCCAATTACGTGAAAGCTGACAGATTGGAGGTGTTCCATACATCAAAAATTCCACTGGTGCTTCTGGCATCTGCCTTATTTTTTGTTTGTTTTCGTTGTCATGCCCCATCCACCCCACCACTCAAGCTTCAATTTCATGGGAAAAACAAAAAAACAAAAAAACAAAAACAATACATTTAAAGCTTAAAGTGTTCTTTTGGTGCCATCACACCTCCCTGGAAATACCATTAATACTCTGCTTTCTTAGAAGGGTGAAAAAAACAGGTCAATTATGACATCCTAGGCCAGAAATGCTAACCTATCCCTGCTGCTTTTTTAGTTGAGTGTCTTTGTCTGAGGGGTATTGCAAGAATTAAATAAAATAGTGTACATAAAGCACTTAGCATGGCATTATGCACAATGAATGCTTATTGATTTTATTATTTTCTTTCTCCTGTGGGACAAAGTTGTTATTTTCTTTTTTGTATGACTTAAGAACAGACAGATAAATGAACATATGTTGAATGAAGATTATCTAGACCAGTGGTTCTCAGAATTTTGAATTTCAAGGTCCATTGAAACTTTAAAAAAGAAATTAGGATTGATATAGGGCTACTTCTTATTTTTCTAAGCTAAGGCATGGGAAAATTAATTTCCAGCTACTAGCAACAATATGGTGTTGAAAACAAAGGAAATTGTATTACAGATATAATCTATAATTAAAGTGGAATAAATCTGACTTATGGAAAAACATGAAATATTGCTTATATTTTTCTCATTTTGCTGAGAATGGTGTTAGCCTGATGGTCTGGCCTGGGGACCAACATTTAGAAATCACTAATCCAGCCCAAACTTTTGCCTCAGTAAACCATCTGAGCCAAGTGGTTGTCTCTCCTAATTTTAGGGATGAAGATTTCACAGTCCTCCTGGCAGCTTGTTTTAAAGTTTAATCACGCTTAAGTTATATCTGAGCCGCCAGAGGATTGAATCAAATCAGTGAAGAAAAGCAGCCTGACCTGCCTGCCTTCTGGGGGGACTATGCCTTCTGGGGCGTTCACATTTATAATAAAATATCCTCGTGGTCATTAAGAGTTGAAGACAAGCCCCAGAACAAGACCTGAAATTATGAAAATAAGTAACATATGACTCTCACCACAGGCTTTTTGACCATATTCTTCCTCTTCTCTCTAGGGACACACAAGTATTCTGGAAGTACTGGAATCAGTAGAAGTCATCCCTCCTTCAAGTCAGGAGGTCTTCAATCCGAGTGAATATGAAACAAAAGCCAGCTTACTGCTGTGACCTGGTGTACCTCTACATGAGAACCGAGCAGCCATTTGAGCCACCAGATATATTCTACTTTTCATCCAAATTTCTAGGCCTCAAAAAACCCTTTTCATAGTTACCGAAGTTATAAGAAAGTATAATCGGAATAGTCCCACTTGAGATTTGTAATAGTGCAAGAATCTGAAGTCCGTTGCTCTTCAGAAATGTGCGGTAACCTTGGAGGGCCTAACATTCTGTTTCGGGCAAGGTCAAGACAAATAAGATTGGTTTTATTTGTTATGTAGGTTCATTCATGCTACAAGTAAGCTTCACATAGTGCTGACTTTCCTTTATCCTTTAAAAAATTTTTTAAAAATATGTATTTATTTTTGAGAGAGAGAGAGAGTGAGCATGAATGGGGGAGGGGCAGAGAGAGAGGGAGACACAGAATCAGAAGCAGGCCGTCAACACAGAGCCCAATGCGAGGCCCAAACCCACGAACCGCGAGATCATGACCTGAACCGAAGTTGGACACTTAACTGACTGAGACACCCAGGCGCCCTTTCTTTATCCTTTTCAAATAAAGTTACAATACCAAGTATCCACCATTTTGTGTTTCTTTTGAGTATACGCGAGAGCTAGTTACCCATGTACTTCATTGTGTGCATCCAGTTGGCGTCTACATCTGATGGCAGAATGATTAGAAGATTACGCAGAACACAAGTTTAATTTGAAATAAACTTAGGAGCCAATCAAAAGATTTATTTGCTTCAAAACTCTTCCTAGTATAACAAATACATATTTTGAAATGAAGGTGGGGATAAGGCTTTTCTACATTTTGTGTATTTTTATCATGTTTTACAGTAGTCCAGTCTTCACTCCTTACCTAAGGTGACATCTGTTCTGGACCCTCAAATCAGCGTAAGTGATCTAACAACTGAACAGAATATTTGAAATTTTGATTATCCTTGAAAATTCAAGATGTGGGCCACCTTATCTGAATGTGAGCAGAAAATGAATTTGTAAAATATCAAACTGTCGTCTCAATGTTCAGGGTACTCATTTATATATTTTTGGTTTTTTAAAACCACCTTAGTTTGAATCAAATAAGTTTTTATACATACAGACAGACTCATACACATTCATGCTGTGCACCAGAGAATTGACAAAAACACACTTCCCTTTGTTGCTAAATGTTACCATTACATTAAACATTTTTCTAGTTCCAAATAGATAAAGGTTTATATTTTTTAGGAAAGTGCTCCCAAGAATCAGACAGCTGAAAGCAGAAAATATGTCAAAGTTTCTCAATACACACACCATTTTGAATGAAAGCATCAGTCCTCGGAGAGGGAACGTGCTTTGGGGAAGGCAGAGGCGAGTTGTTCGGTAGGGGAATTCTCTTCATGCAGGTGAAATTTTGCAACACATTTTGAAAACTAAAATTATGCAGTAAATGCAGATTGCCTGTATGATATGTGGGTATTTTAAGTAATGGCCTAATTGTACCCTTTTGTCCTCCTTTCTAAAAAAATAAACATGAAACACAAAACAACAGAGAAGGGTCCAATGAGACAAGAATTCACGCAATAGGACTCTTGCCGAAAGGAAGATATATCACTGTTAAAATAGAAATAGAATTGGCTCTAGTGGGCTTTCACAAGCCAGTGCCCCTGCTTTTAGCAAATTCAAGAAACCAGGACATTACTAGGTCCATATACTATCAACGGATTATCTTTTGAATACAAAACACACCCTAGACTGCATGAAGGACACTAAAGCAAGCCACAGAGACACCGAGCACGGAGAAGGGTAGTAGTGTTTAAACGAAGCCTTTATTGGGTGGATTGGAAAGAGAGACCATGTGGGGATAACACTTTCTGGGAAATGTTTAAATTATAATCCTCAAAGGTACAGCTATCCATGTGTGTATGGACCATGTCTCCATAACGCTGCCAGTCTTTGCTGATGTATTACAGCATTAGTGCTATTTATAATCAACAGAATTACTAACGCTGTAATCATGCAAGTTTGGTGATAGTAATTATGACAGAATAAATAGCAGTCAGAATGCCTTGCTTCAGTATTGATGTTGATGACAAACAGCCAAGGAAGGGTTCCCCCCGCCCCCTGCCACCTTTTGCTTTTAAGGGAAGCCTTCCAAGAGGGCAGAACCTGCAAATGTTTGCCAAGAGAAAGATCTTATATACCATTTAAAAATAGACTTCCTGAAGAACTGGGATTTTTGAAATGCAGATGGGGAAGAAAGGATGAGCGGAGTATACATTAGAATCTGGTATGTGATGTCCTACTTGCCTTCCAAAGTCAAATAAAACTCTCCTTTGTCCAACAAAATGAAAAATAAATAGAATAGACTTCCCGAAAGATGTCAGAAAGGTATTTGCCTCTTTAAATGATTTATGAATAGTTCACTTATTTTTAAAAATAATCACATATGTGTTTATATAAATTATACATGCAAACATGTGCTCACCAGTCCCCCTCGTGGAAAGGCTGTGGCTTATCCAAGTTTGGCTCTGACAGTCTTTGCTTGGTCCCCTCTCCAGTGAGAGCAGGACTGCTGCCCCACCAGTGCCATGGACAGCCTTCCTTTGGTACTGCTGTAAGGAGTTCCTTACATGTTCCTTACATCGATGCTGGGTGAAAAATAAAATCCAGAGACTTTACTACCTATAATTAAGAGCTTCACTGTTACTAGTGATATAAATGGAGTTGTTTGAGAAACAGACATTTTATCTGGTGGTTGGTTTTATTTCCTCGTGGCTTAAATTATGGGTGAATGTTTTTCTTATTTCTTACTTTCCCCGTAAGTAGTCTGTTCAGCAGAAAAATTACTACTCATTCTTAATAACTACCAAGCAATAAAGTGAGGTGTCTATTTGGGAGATGGTGGGTGTGCATTCCAATTATTCTGTTGGTCACGATTTTAGGATAGCAAAAGGCAGGGATTTCCAGAGCCTCTGAGAGGGTGGCTTAAAAGACTACAGGAAGTTAGTATCAGTGCTCCGCTGCTTGATGGAGGAGTGGGCTTCATGATAGCTCTGGGATTGAACAGGCACAGGCAAATAAAATAAAATCAATCCCCTTACAGTTAGGAACTCTGTTAAACAGGGCACTGGCTTGAGCTTGTTTAAAAAAGTCTATGCCCTTTGAGTCAGCAATGTGCGTTCTAGGAATTTATCCTAAGGAAATAATTAGATCAATGGCAGAGATGTGCATTCAAGGACATCCTGTATATCATTGTTTATCAGGGTCCCTATTTGGGTTCACAGTCTGAAGGAGGACTTGCCCAGATACAGGTAGTTTATTTCCAAGATAATCCCAAGAAGCAGGAGGGAGAGAGAGGAGAAAGGAAAGCAAATATAATGAAGTGGATGCTTTTGGCTACAGGGGCTCAACCCCGTGCCCTCAGGAGCATTCCTCAGAAGGGCAGGAGAAGGGAGCAATTATTCACCAGGTCTGTTCTGTTCTGTCTACCAGTGGTTGAAAGTTGCCTGGGGGCAGGGCGACAACCCCCCCCCCCCACCCCCCACCATCTCTTACATCAGCCGCCTTTAGCACTGGAAAAACTCCTGTGTGGCTTGCCCCCAGGGCACTGGTACCAGGTGGGTCTGAGATCCTCTGACACACTTTATTGCAGTTGTGATTGAAACCACAGGGAGGGCAAGGAACGGGAGCCTGGGAACGACAAGGCATCACCACAGCTCAGTGCGCAAGCACCCAAAGTGTCTCCCAGTTGGAGACTGCTTCAACAAATTGTTATAGATCCATAAAATGAAATATTTTGTAGTCACCAATAACTTTGATGTCTGTGCTCATTTACTGACATAAAGAGGCATCTGCCAACAACAAAAAAAAGCAAGTTACAAAGCAGTATATCCACTATACATTTATTTTTTCAACGTTTTTTTTTTTTTTTTTTTTTTTTTTTTATTTATTTTTGGGACAGAGAGAGACAGAGCATGAACGGGGGAGGGGCAGAGAGAGAGGGAGACACAGAATCAGAAACAGGCTCCAGGCTCCGAGCCATCAGCCCAGAGCCATCAGCCCAGAGCCTGACGCGGGGCTCGAACTCACAGACCGCGAGATCGTGACCTGGCTGAAGTCGGACGCTTAACCGACTGCGCCACCCAGGCGCCCCAATATACATTTATTTTTATTAAAAAACAAAACTATAAGTATCAGGGCGCCTGGGTGGCTCAGTTGGTTGGGCATCCAACTTCGGCTCAGGTCATGATCTCACAGTTCATGGGTTCGAGCCCAGCATTGGGCTTTTTGCTGACAGCGCAGAGCCTGGAGCCTCCTTCGGATTCTGTGTGTGCCTTGCTCTCTGCCCCTCCCCTGCTCATGCTCTGTCTCTGTCTCTCTCTCTCTCTCAAAAATAAATAAACATTAAAAATACTATAAATAAAGAGATACTACCCAGGTTATAGGATGTACAACAGACACAAAGTTATGCAAATTGCTCCATAAAGTATCTGAGTTCATTTCAGAGATGTGGACAATTCCAAGTCTAGTATGCAACAGAGTAGCCAGTGCAAGGGCTGGCATGGGAGGGGCGGGTCAGAGCCCACAGCAGCTTCCCCACCTGTCCCCCTGGCTCCATCTGTTACCCGCTGGCATCTTCACGTGTCAGCCACACACCATTCCACGTTGTTTGCGTCACCCTCCTCCACTGCGTTCTCACCGCCGCTGCAAAGTGCTGATAAGGCAGAGGCTAGCAGTCTAGTTGAAGGCATAAAAGGGAAAATACAACATCCATAGTACAAAGTTTGTGGCTAGTCACGGGTGGTTCAATAGTTTTAAAGATCTTGTCTCTCTTTTTTAAAATCATTTTAAAAGGAAATGGTTTAGACTGTTAGCGCTGATACAAAAGCGGTAGAAGGAAATCTAAAGCATTTCAATGTATATGAAATGTGATTTACTCAAGACCTTTGAAAACTAGATGATTGCATAAATTGGTAGAAGGGTACATTCCTTAGGAAAAACGGTTTTCTCTGCATGGTCGAGTCTCAAATTATAGTCCTTTGTTGGCTTTTTTTCTCATACATCTCCAAAAATTGTGTTCGTTGAGTAACAAAGCATGATGATGATGAACGGGATGGGGGAGAAAGATTAAGCATCTTCTTTGTCACTTAAAGTTTTTGTGGGAAATGGCCATGAATTCCAGAATATCTGTATAGGAATCTGTTGGGAGGAACAGGCTGAAGCTGTGTTTCACAGCACTCTAGATAAGATCAAGACAATATCAGTTCCAACAATCTGTATGTCAAAAATGAGGGAGAGTAACTTACAGGGATTATGGCCAGTTTCCCCTCCCCCACTTCCACCTGTCCTTGACATCTCCTCTAGCCACCTTAGAGGGTGACCTCCAAGTCACAAGAGTCTGGGTGGGGATCTCATCTATCCTCATTACTGGACAAAAGCAGATTTCTGGCTTCACAGAAGAGACTGGATTGTGACAAGAAGCAGACTTCTTTTTTTAATGTTTATTTATTTTGAGAAAGAAAGAGCAAGAGAGAGAGAGAGAGAGAACCTGTACATGAGCAGGAGAAGGTCAGAGAGAGAGGGAGAGAAAGAATCCCAAGCAGGCTCTGTGCTGTCAGAGCAGAACCTGACACAGGGCTCAATCCCTTGAGCCATGAGATCATTACTCGAGCCAAAATCAAGAGTCAGAAGCTTAACCAACTGAGCCACCAAGGTGCCCTGAAGCAGATTTTCTAAAAAGCCTTTCTCTGCTCCCTCCAACAACACTGGTCAGGGTGGTCTAGCTAGTGATTCCCCAAATGTGAATAATTGTTGTTCTTTTTTTTTTTTTTAAGTTTGTTTATTTATTCATTTAGAGAAAGAGAAAGAGAGTATATTCACAAGGGATGGGCAGAGAGAGAGGGAGAGAGAGAATCCCAAGCAGGCTCCACACTGTTAGCACAGAGCCCAACTTGGGACTCAAACCCATGAACTGTGAGATCATGACCTGAGCCAAAGTTGGATGTTCAACTGACTGAGCCACCCAGGCACCCCTGTAACTCTTATTTTTCTATGTGAAACAATGTCAACTGTATCTTGCTGATCTAAGGTAAACCTGTTGATTGAGGGCCCTCATTCAAGAACCACCTTTTTTGGTTATTTTATTGAGCTTGGTAGTACCTTGTTTTCTTAAAATAAAAACATAATTATTTCCCAGTTATTTTCACATGATGCTATTTTTAAAGTGCAGTATGTTTTTAAAATATGTGTGTGCCCTGGCTAAATGCAACTATAATGGATTCTGTAAATAGAAGTTAATAAATATTTAGAGTTTTCAGTACATAAAAATGGCTGGTGGGCACTGAGGAAAGGGACATTCTGTGAATTTTATACATTTCAGGAGAAGACATGGTTCAGTTGTCCTCCCTTCCTTCAAAGCAATGATTTTCAGGATTAGATTTCCAACACCCCATGGTGTCACTAATTATCCCAAGGGAGGCCACAGAATTGCCATTGCCTTGTGTTGAGTTCATCGCATTCATTGATTTAATAGGTCCACCTGGAAATTTTTCAAAGACATTAATTTAAAATACAGCCTGATAGGTTAGCAGGAGTGGTGGGACTGGAAGGGGCCTGGGAGGCAGGGGTGGGGCAGAGGAGGTGAACACTTGCTCATCAGCCAAGGGCATCGCCCCCACAGTGACCTGAACATGGGAGAGCATAGGACAGGTGCTTCTTTCTTCCTGCTACTGTCCAGCCTCACGGCAGGGCTCAGATGTGGAAGAGAGGCAGGAAAGTCACATGACAAAATGATGTTGCTTCCAGAGAATCTAATCTAATAAGGTTTGAAAGAAGCCATGCTATAGACCCTGTGTTACTTTCTCCTATCCTCACAATCTGAGATTGTCCTCCTTTCCCTCCTTCCTTCCTTCCTTCCTTCCTTCCTTCCTTCTTTCCTTCTTTCCCTTTTTGGTAGACTATCTCAAACTAATCCAGATATATTTCTACAAATCCATTATTATTGTTGGTAGCAGTGGTGGGATGTTAACTTTTATAAAATATTTGAAGTTTTATACTTCATATTAACTGGCATTTCCACCATTCTGTCAGTATTTTCCACTGCTATCTCCATCCCTCCAGGTATGCAGGTGATTTTGTGCTCATTACCTCAAAGGAGAATGTGACTCAGTGGAGAGCCAGGGAGGGAAGGGCAGCAGGCTAAACCCAAGGCCTTGGGGAATGATGGAATGAGGAAAAGCAAAATCTTTGGGAAAGAGAATATTATAAAGAATTATAAGGGAGGAAGTCTTCTCTGGCACCTGGGAGGGGTTTCCCTGGACCCTGTAAAGAGACCAGAAAGCAGAAGGCAGATGTTGCCTTCCTGTTAGTAAGTAAGAGCCTGAGAGGCATCTTAGAACGAGGTGACAGATGAGAATAGGTGATCAGGGGCCCCTGGGTGGCTCAGTCAGTTAAGCATCTGGCTCTTGATTTCAGCTCGGGTCATGATCTCAAAGTTCGTGACACTGAGCCTCACATCGGTCTCCAGACTGACATCATGGAGCCTGCGTGGGATTCTCTCTCTCCCTCTCTTTCTCTGCACACCCCCTTGCACTTTCTCTCTCTCAGAATAAATAAACATTAAAAAGAGAGAGAGAGAATAGCTGATCCAGCCCAGAGACAGGAAAACCCTAGAGAAGGATTTCAGAGTAAAATGAAAGAGGGTCATCACACTGCCTCACAGGAAAATTCCCACATCTCCAACTAGGGGGCAGACACAGTGGGGAGAGTCGTGGGGTCTAAAGGTGCCCATGGGACAGAAAGGATATGTCACTGGCGACCCGCGTGGGTCAACCACTGAGGACAAAAGGGTTCCCCAGCAATACATCTGTGTGGAGACTACACCGCCACCATACCCACACCTTGGTCCTCTGTGAACCCCCTGAATTTATGCTCGCCTCTGGAGGAAGGAGACACAAGAGCGACTGAGATCGGCTTTCTAGACTTGAAGCAGACATTACATTTAGTGGTAGAAAATAAATTTGGTTTTAGTATATCTGATTTATGAACAAGGCTCATGTCACCTATGGTGTTACTCATCCTTCGTCTGTTGTGTCGATGGTAGAATGATTAAACGTATGGTTATAGATTTTACCATTTCAAAGAATTTCTATGAACTGATTAAACGTGTGACCTTCCTCCAAAGTGTGTGAAAGGGCATTATGCTTGTATCACCGAGGAGGATGCTGGAAACAAGGTGAATGAGACGAAGGAACTTGTTCAGCCTCACCCAGCTGCTCTTCACTTCTTTCAACCCATCCTACCACCATCCTTTTCCACCAGCACTATGGTACCCCTGCCCTATGATAGCCATGAAAAGTGTCATGTCTTTTTAGCATGCTTTTTTTTTTTTTTTTACAATTTTTTAAAACAAATTAAATTGTGTATTTAAAAGAAAATCAAAACAATGGGATAGGGACTTGCTTTGCTTTCAAAATCTGTCCTACCTAACCCCATTATTCTTAAATATTATCAATCAAAAAGTACTCCAATTTTTGACTGCAAAGACCACCTCTCATTAACCTTTGCTGTATTTTGCTTGGGGTCAAATCAGGGAGTCACCCCCTGATTGGTTCATCCATTATGGAGCTGTCAGGGTAACATCAGCTGACAATACCCAGAAGGCTAGGGCTGGGAAGATTTTGGAGATCACTTGCTCAACACCCACTGCATATGTAGTGAGAAATGTAGTGAATGTTCAAGGTCGCCCAGTCAGAAAGAGACACATCGAGTAGTAATAAAGCCTGGTCTCCTGATTCTTTGTACGCTGCATTGACCGCTTGAACAAAAATAAATGTGAACTTTGATGAATTTAACAATGTCCCCTAAACTCCATTTATTAAAAAAAAAAAAAGAGCCCTCAACACCCCCCCCCCAAATTTTTAGTACATAATGTTCTCTTTACTTGAGATGCTTTAAAATTTCTTCTGCAGAGAAAAATAAGTCACAATAAATTTCTCATATTGAAAATGTCAAGTTCCTATTTGTTAAATGATGATGTCAGTGACTATAAAATATGAATTTCTGGTTGGGTATAAACTCTACAAAGACTTGGATTCCAATATCTGTAGAGATACGAGTGATAACTAGGAAGTTGCTCTCCGTGAGTTGTTTTGAAATAGTTGCTATGACTGTCATTGTTTACAGCAAGGCTGTATATGTGCATGTCTGAAAGAGAGATTGCGACTGCTGATATTTGTACTCATATTTGTCACTGTCACACAACTCCAGAGCGGATATTGCCAAAGGGTCTCATTCTCATGCAAGAGACTGTGGCTGACAATAGAAAGGACAAGGCACCAATATTTGTGGAGTATCTAATATGTCTAAGGGCTATGCTAGGGGGATTGGTACTTCTATTTCTGTAGGAGACTGGCTGGCCTGTAGTGGCTTGAACATGCTATGACTAATTCACATGTCATTTGCTGATACATCCATTCAACAAATAATCTACAAGGGTGCTCTGGGCTCCTAGGTATTGTTCTAGGTGCTGGGGATACAGCAGTGAACAAACCAGACAAACTTTGTGTATTCCCAGAGCTTACATTCCAGCGGCAGGAGCAGGGTCGGGGGGGGGGGGGGGGGAGACAATAAAAAGTGAGCAAATAAATGAACAAGCTAATGACTTTCTTCCTATGCTGTGCTAAGCACTTAATTGTACCATATCATTTAATTATCAGAACAAGCCATGTGGGTACTACTATTCATTTAATGCTACAAATGAGTAAAATGAAGTACAGAGGGGATAAATAACTCTTCCCAAGCTCTCACAGCCTAGGAGTGACAGAGATGAAATACTGACCCAGGAAATCTCATCCTAGGGCTCATGCTCTTAACCATTACACTCTACAACCTAAAAACCACCTCTGAAATGCTAGAACTTATCTCACAGGTAGGGGAAACAGCTGACATACTTAGCGAAATTTCAGTAGGCACTCATAGGATGGACAACACATATAGAATAGGGGTGCCTGGAAAGGTTTTCCAGAGAAGTTGAGGGCTGATCTGGGTCTTGAAGAATAAATGGGAAAGACCATGGAAAAGCACTGCCAGCCAAGAGGGCAATTTTACTTTATGCCCTGGCTGTGGAGTGTGGGGTGGCCATGAGACAGGAGGCCTGAAAAGCAATCAAGGGCTGCATTCAGAAGGGTTTTAGGTGCTACCACAAGGAGCAGTTTGGACTTTTCTTGTAAAGGTAAAGGGAGCCAGTGACTGATTTGAAGAAAAAGGATGATAGGATCCCATCTGTATTTTAAATGGTTCCCTTTGGGCTCCTTGTCTACCAGGGACTTGGTAAGAGCTGAACCCCTTTCTCTCCTATCCCTAACCCTAACTTCCAGGGACAACGTGGGCCAGGTCTGTAATACCCAGGACATCCTGCCACCACTAAAACATGCTGCTATTGATACAAAGAAACAGATTTTGAACTGGAATGCAAGCTGGCTAGAAGATCTCATGGCCAGAAAATATTCTGGATCATGGATCTTCTCTTTTTCTTCTCCTGCCTTTACCCTACCTAATGTAAACCTTGAAACCAACAAGCTAAAAGTTTAACTAATTTCATAGGATCCTCTCAGCACTCATCATCAATCTTAGAGCCCGAGGATTTAGCAAAGCCTGGAAAGAAGAGCAGCTGGGGAGGAACCCAAGATGTTTTCCTAGCTTCTCCTTAGTTAAGACAGTGATTTGGCAGTGTGGAGAAATCTTGAGCTTTGAAGTCGGATACAACTGGATTCAAATTTCTCCTATGAAGACACAAACTGCAAGGTAGCATAATGACTTTTTTTTTTTTTTTTAAATAAACAAGGGGGCTTAAACTCTTTATTCACTCTTTTTTTTCTATGCCTGAATGGACCCAGGAAGGATACACGGAAACCAATACCAAGTGGCATGGGGGCTGGGAGAGTAAGAACTGAGAAGATGGGGAGTGAAGGAGAGAGAATTTTTCATCTTCATGTGTATATATCTTCAGATCTTTGAATCAAGGGACTAAATTACCCATTGGAAGATAGCTCATCTCTAAAAGGGGTATCAACACAACCACGTGTTAGATAGTGGTGAGAACTGAGATAAAGCATGAGAAATAATAGGATACTGAAACAAGATAAAAGAGACCTAGTCTTTGACCTTCAAGAGGTCCGTGTAGCTCATTATGTTTGGATTTAATGATGAGGTAAGCCTAGGAATGCACTTCCTCTTGGAGCAATGCAGAAGGCACAAAACAGTACCAGGGGAAAGCTATGGATTTGACCAGGAAACTGCCATTACACATAACACAGGAAAATGGCAGTTTTGTCTCCCAGAATGATCAGTGAGCAGCCACCTCTTTCACTTTGCATGGTCACAAATGGATTTGTGAACTGGAGAAGTATCTCATTGTTTCCACATGGGAAAAATTTGGACATTTTCATCTAAAGAAATCTGCCGAAGTGGCCAGAAGTACAGTGCATGATTTCCTTCCAATGCCAGACTTTCTGGTTAAAAGCCTATTTGAGAAATATGTGGTTGAATGGCAAGTGCAAAAATCAGAAAAATGGCATCTCAGTGATTGAAGGCAATAGTTGTGAAATTATTTGAATTCTTTGTAAAAGCTGATTATCAGCCACAGTGATTCATGGGTTTGAGTGTGACTTAACATTTGCTTCTAGTTTCCTTTTAGCAAATATTTATGGAGAGAGAGTCCCCACGTACCTAACACTGTTTCAGATGGTGAGTGACCTTCCCAAGAAATACTGCATAGAATCCAGTCCCTGTCCTCCACACATTTGTAATTTTTTTCCTCCTCTTGGCAAAAATATACCAAGCATCATGTAAATGATGTAAGAATGTAAATTATTACTTACATGTAATAAAACACCAGGGCAGGAAGAAAGCCACGTTGGATGGAGTTGTCATGGAAAGGGGGATCCTTAGATGACTTTGGAAAGATTAGGCGTCTCGGCTGTGAGAAGACAACAAAATGAATTATTTTCAGTAATAACGTAATCTCCATTTCTTCATGGTGAGACAGACTCAAATGTTAGTTGTACTTTGTGCCAGAAAAATTAAGCAGCGGCTATAAAACCATGCAAACATGCTAATCTTCCTGCTTAACCATTTGTTCCTTAAGTCACTGTTTATAGAATGAACTGTTATGAGAAAACTGGGGGCAGTGGCTGGCTTCTGAAGACAGAAAGTAAACTCTCTGAGGTGTGAAAATTACATCTCTTGCAGCTTTGGACCTTGGAATTGGGTGGGCCTGGACAACAGGAGCACCCCGCTAGGGGTTGATAGGAGCTTATCGTGACCTCCCTTGGAAGAGCCTGGAAAAGTAATTAAAAGTGAGGGAAGTTAGTTTGAATATTCACCATTATGTAGATTATGAATTTGGCAAAGATTCTTAAACAATTGTGACTTTTCTTTTCTTTTTTAATTGTTATTTTAATGTTTATATACTTTTGAGAGAGAGAGAGAAAGACAGGGAGACAGAGTGTGAGCAGGGGATGGGCAGAAAGAACGGGAGACACAGAATCTGAAGCAGTCTCCAGGCTCCAAGCTGTCAGCACAGAGCTCCATGGGCTGGCTCAAACTCACAAGCCAGAGATCATGACCTGAGCTGAAGTCGTACACTCAACGGACTGAGCCACCCAAATGCCCCTGTGACCTTTCTGAGAATAATTTCTTTTGAATAAAAAAAAGGATACACACACTTTTATACACACATATGTACACATACGTATATTCAAATTATTTCATAATTTACAAAACAGTAATCCATTGGTAAAGGCTGGTCCTCCGATATCCTGAAGCAACAAATCATAGCACAGTGGAAACTTTGCCCCTCCCCGCCTTCCTCAGGTTGTGGGCACCCGCAGGTTCCCATGCGGGGGCCTTGGCAGGCCTGAGCACTGGAGGGAATGAGAAACACAAGGCAGGATAGCAGTGCCAAGCAGTGAATAGTCGAATTGTCATCTTTGGTAAAGTGCACCGCCCTCTCCATACGAGACAGGCTGTCTTTAAGCCTGTATGCCAAGGGCGATTCCCTCGAAATAGGCCAGTGGTCACCATTGTGGCTCCAATAAAATTAATGAAATGACTAATTAGATGCAGAATATTATGCTATTGTTACAGTCCACTAAGGAGTAAAAACGTGACAGTCTTCGCTTAGGAAGCTTATGGCCTAAAGGAAATACAAACAGACCCCAATTTCCTTTTTCCTCACTCAAGTGAATATATCTCACACCCTTCTGTCAAATCAAAAAGGCTCTGTCAGGGAGAATAAGCTCCTTTTCATACATACCCAGAAAGAAACCTGAGGAGTGAGAGCAGTGAGCACAACAGAGTCACCGTCTCCAACGGCGGGTAAAGGTCCATGACACGAATCAGCTCCAGACAAGGGAACGTCCAGTCCTCTCTCCCCTCGTCCTGAAGCCAAAGCACGGGCTGTCCACCTGAACACTGAAAAAAGTCATCTTCAAAAGACAGAAAATTAATGGTTGCAAACCCTTTAAAAAGAGATTTTATTTTATTTACCTAAATTAATATTCCATTATGAAATCTTGGTACCTCCCACCTGGTGACCTAAAGTTGAACGCTAGGTACCTGAAGGGAGAGGCTCTGGGCACTGGAGGAGAAGAGCCATATCTTAAGGATAGAAATGTCAACCGTAATGCTCTTCTCGAAGGGCAATCCTCTAGTTTCAATAAGAATAGAGCAACATGGTGTTTGTATGTGAAGACGGGCCGGTTGTGAATGAGAGAATCAGAACATTTCTGAGAATAAACACTGATGGTACCTCCCAGGGTGGTTTTCCCTAGGTTGTTTTTCAGTGAAAATTCAGAGGTATTTGTTTTAAGAATCTGTTCACTGTTTTCTGTGGGTGCCCTCCTTCCTTGGCCTGCTGTCTGGGAGATACTCCTGCGCCTTCCTTTTCTCTCATATTCCCGAGACTGACACCAAATGTGTGGGGTTTCTCCCACACCTACCGATTCTCTGACACCAGCTGAGTGCCCTACAGTTCAAGTCAGTGCTGACACTACCTGCAGTTAGCATGGATCTCACAGGTGAAGGGCTGACCCACAAGGCTGCCTCCACTTCAGATATGAACCCTAAATCCCACATTGTCACCTGTATTTCTGACCAACTGGCTAAAAATGGAGGTTCCCACAATCTTCTCCTTGGATTTGATAATTTGCTAGAAGAGTTCACAGAACTCGGGAAAACACTTTCCTACATTTACTTTTATTACAAACATATAATAAAAGATATAGATGAACAACCAGAAAAAGAAATATGTAATGTGGGGGTGTGGAAGGGTCCCAAGTGCAAAAGCTTCTGTCCCCATGCTGTTGGGGTAGACCACCCTCCCAGCACATGAATATATTCAGCAACCCAGAAGTTCTCAGGGCTCCGTACTTTCAGGACTTTTGTGAAGACTTCATCATATAGGCATATAGGCATAATCAATCTTAACTCAATCTCTAGCTTCCTTCCCTTTCTGGAGAAGAGTGGTGGAGTTGAAAGTTTCAAGCTTCAACCATGATTTGGTCTTTCTGGTGACCAGACCCCATCCAGAGGCCCACCAGGAATCACCTCATTGGAACAAAAGAATTCCAAGAGAGTTAGGAGTTCTGTGTCAGGAGCTGAGGTCAAAGACCAAATATTAGCAGGAATCAGAGGCAGAGACCAATATATATATTTCTTATTATTTCACACCTACTATGCCAGTTTCCCGAGGTTAGAGGCCAACAGCATATGGCCTATTCAGGGATTGGCACTGAATTCGTGTACATGAAAGAAGGAATGTGTTAGGGCAAGGCAAATCCTCACATATCCTGTCATTTTGCTTTAAGATTAGGTAAGATTGGGTGATCACCTGATGTCACATGGAAAAACCTACCAGAGAGCCAAAGATCCTCAAAGTCAGTTTCCAGAACTTGTATTGTCTTCTAGGTCTCTTTGACCCGGTCCCCTCCCACCTGGAGTGTGATTTCGATTTGTGCTATTTGATGCTTGGATTTCAGCTTCTGCTTTGATTCATGACCCACCTTCCCCCAGCGCTATGCAGTTTTCTCTTTTCCCAAAGTCCCTTGATTAGGTAAGGTCAGCCCTTATTGTCTGCTTTTGTGTCTCAGGCACACACGTGGCTCCGTCTCAATTATCTACTCTGAAAACCTTCAATTTTGTAACTCTAAGGAAAAATTCAATAACTGGGGTGACGAGCCTGTTGTAGACTTTTTAGCACCTCCCAGATACCAGCGACAGGAGCGGGACAGCTTGCATGTGGCTTTCACCTTTGGGTTCCTGGCAGCAGTATTTTACACGAAACTGGGTACTCCGGTTGGTGTTAACTTTTTGGGTTCTGGTATAGAAAGAAAGCAGAAAACAGAACAATATGTACACCAAGAAAAGTACTTTGAAAAAATAGTTGAAAACATCTGGGTTCTGTGATAAGGTATGTGATACAAATTGTTTGATTAGCATAAAGGCTGAATATGACCAAAAATATGTAAGGCTACCTAACATCTGGCTGTTAATGGAACTTAAAGATCCTTTTGATAAAAAAACAGTCCTTAGTGTCCTGTCATTGCATCTGAAAATTCACATTTTCATATCCAGAAGGCCTCTGTTCCAATGCAACCATTTTTCTGGGTATTACACATACACATTAATCACCATTAATGTATTAGATGAGGTAAGTGACACTGTGTCCTAGATGAACAGGCTCTGGAAAAGTCAAACATAGACAAGGAGTGTTTTTTTTTTAATTTTTAAAATTTTATTTTAGAAAGAGAGCAAGTGGGGGAGAGGGGCAGAAGGGGGGGGGGGAGAGAGAGAGAGAGAGAGAGAGAGAGAGAGAATTCCAAGCAGCCTTCCTGCTTAACATGGAGCCTAATGAGGGGCTCAATCTCATAACCCCCAGGATCATGACCTGAGTGGATACCAAGAGTCAGGCACTCAACTAACTGAGCCACTCACGTGCCCCTAGACAAGGAAGGCTTTAAACACAGAAGGAATGGAGAAGGTTTTAGAGCTGTGCTGTCAAGGGTGATAGCTACTAGCTATGTGTGGCTGCTTAAACTTAAATTCAAATTTAACTTAATTAAAATAAAGTCAACAATTCAGTTCCTCAGTCATACTAGCCACATTTCAAGTGCTAAGTAGTCACATGTGGTTACCATATTGGACCGTGCAGATGTAGAACATTTCTGTTATTACTGAATGTTTTATTAGACAGCTCTGGTCTAGAGTAGTGGGGACTTAGTGGAGGGGGTATATCTAAATATACTGTTTTTATGTTGTGCTTAGAATCCAGAGAACAATAAAGAAAGTACTGGGAAAGAGGTGGAGAAGTATAAAAGCATAAAATGTAGAGGTAGAATATTGGCAAAGACTCCAATAGAGAAATGAGATCATACAACACGGAGCTGGCAGGGAAACCAAAGACAAATATTGCTTACTTTGCAATTTTGCCAGGAGTCTCTTATGTATTCTACTAGGGAAAGGCAGAATTTTCCAGCAACTCACCCCTGGGTTCAAATTCCAGCTCCGCTAAACACTAGTGGGGTGGCTGTAGGTAAGTTATTAAATTCTTCTTAATCTTCCCTCGTCTGTAAAATAGAAATTAGAATTCCTACTCTGCACCATCATCAAGAAAATTAAAGGCGTAGGGCTCCTGGGTGGCCCAGTTGGTTAAGCGTCTGACTTGAGCTCAGGTCATGATCTCACAGCTCTTGAGTTCGAGCCCCATGTTGGGCTCTGTGCTGACAGTTCAGAGCCTGGAGCTTCTTCAGATTCTGTGTCTCCCTCTCTCTCTGTCCTTCCCCCACTTGTGCTCTGTCTCTCTCTGTCTCTCAAAAACAAATAAACGTTAAAAAAAAATTTTTTTTAAGAAAATTAAAGGTGAGATACATGGATCTAGTCCATTGTTGGTGCTTGATAAATTGGAGCTATTACATCGTAGAGCCCATTAGCTTGCCTTGGACCACTGGCCGTGACTCACGCGTCTTTGTGTCTGTCTCAGTGTCCAGTACGCAGTGGGCATTCCATAAATAGTTGGTGAGTTTAATGAACTGGAGTACTTCCTATCTCTCTCTTTTATACTCTTGCTTTCACTATGAAGAAAGATCCTGTGAAGGCAAGATGCTGTGCAGACTTTGATGTTATTGGTATTGCAAGAGGAATTAATATGAAATGGGACTAGAATACAACAATACCTTAGTAGCTAATCCTTTTAAGTTAATGGAATTGAAATATTATAATTCATGAAATAGCACTTAAATGGTACTGCTTGGACAGTTACTGCCTATTATTTATATTTGTTGAATTTTTAAAATTGCACCCTTCACAGAATCTCTTGAGGGCACAAGTACAAAGAATTAATACATTAATTATCATAAATGAATCATTACACAACAACAGTAATTAACAGCTTAAGCTAATATATTTTTAAAAATCTGTTTCAACAGTAGTCTCAATGTCCCTCTACTGGAAAAGTTGGCTCCAACAGGGGTTGATTGATGGAAATAGAATCAGGTGAATTCATCTCGTCCATTCCACTGACTTCACATTTAAACCAATGTGGACAGATGATCCCTCATTGTGAAGCTTTTTATAAGACATCTTATAATCTCTTATAGGCCTGCACTTGTTGTAATATTTTTTGTAATAGATATCTACGAAGACTATTTATTAATCCACTCCTAAGCACTAATATGCAGCATCTGGGTCTCCTCTTCCTAATCTATCATATGAAACATTTGAATCTTTCAGATAAGAAGTTTTTCTTGGCTTCAGGAAGGCCAGAACCACTCAGGGTCTTGGAGGACAGAAAGCAGGATAGAATGTGTGAACAGCCATTAGTCTGGATTTCCCATTTCCAGCCCCAACACTGCCTTCCCAACCTTTATTAAGCCAGCACAGCCCAAATTTATGTACTTAATTAGTTTGCTTTAATTGGGTTTGAAGAAAAGGCTCAACAATTTAAAAATAATTATTTTAAAAATCACCTAATTAGATAATTCTAAATTTTCTGTTCACTTAAGTCCTGTAGTTCTCAACTCTCAATGCCAGATTCTACCCCACATATTCTGATTTAATGTATTTGCTGGGGACCCTGACATTTAAAAAAAAAATGCCCCGGAGGATTTTAGCTTGCAGCCAGAGCTGAGAACCACTTTCTACTTCAACTGCATTGATCTCTTTTTCAGTAGAAGTGAGTAGGGGCTATGTCTCATTTTTTTTTTCCTTGCCAGAGAATAGAGTTTTGCCCAGGAGAATTAATGTTTATGGAGGCTATTTTATTCTTTTTTCCCATAGTCTTAACATAAATCAACATTCCCACCTTGACACTCAGAAAGAATAACTGCTATGAACTCTCAAACCATTTCATTTCACCATTTAACTCTACTGATTTATATCCATTATCAAGAAAAGATATGTTTCATTCCATTAAGATGGTCTATTTTGTAAATCTGTAAGTGCTCATATATAAATGTTAGAGGCTGCTTAAACAGTGTTAGAGTGTATTTCGCCTTACGTGTGTAAATTTTTATGCCAAAATTGAACCTATTATTGTGCCTTGCACACAGTAGGTTCACACTGAATGATTGATGTCTCAATAGGAACCCAGACATTATTCTATTTAACTATCACAACATGTGTAAACATCCATAGTACTACTAGATACCATGTGCTCAGAGTTGGGTGTTTGCCATCACCATTGGACCAAGATCAAGTTAATAAGATCAGTATTCCAGGGCCCTTTTCTTACCGCATTTTAGTTAAGTGGCTACAGATTTGGTAAGCAGAAGCCAGGTGAATAAGAGAACCTGGTACAATCTTCTGTTCTGAGCAGGAGACAGATAGCATTGGAATGGGTGACTCAGTCAGAGAGAATAGAATCCCCTTCCTTCCCTCCTTTCTTCTTTCCCTCCTTCTCTTCTTCCCTCCTTCCCTTCTTCTTTCCCTCCTTCTGTCCTAGGATGTTGGCTCTTGACTCAGATTTGTTTTTTCCATCTCTCATTTCTCCTTTCCCATAACTCAAGATTCCAGTTTATGTTCTCTCCTCTAGAGAAAGGATTTTGCAAATCTTGTCTCCTTCTTGGTGATATAGTTTGTTCCTTTTAATATATAGCTCAGACCTGGGAACACATCGCAGTTAAATCTCCACAACTACTTTGCAGAGCTATGGGATACCTAAGTGATTGATCCTTAGGACTTAAGTTGCCTCAGTGCCTTAAGGTCTTATGGTGGTGGGGGTAGGTGGGGAGATGCATGTGAAGAATTAAAGGATTTTGTCAAATATTCTAGTTTCTTGAGTTAAGTCACTGGGAGAAAGAGTTGAGGAGCATGACTCTGCAACTTGCAAGAAGGAAACTTATTATGTTGGAATACAGAGCCCAGTATCTTAGTATTTTAATGGAGCACTTTATTTTTTTATCTTTTTTAAGTTTTATTTATTTATTTTGAATGAGAGAGAGAGAGAGTGCACAAGCACGAGTTGGGGAGGGGCAGAGAGAGAGGGAGACAGAGAATCCCAAGCAGGCTCTACACTCAGCCCAAAACCCGACGTGGGGCTAGAACCCACGAACCGTGAGTTATGACCTGAGCTGAAATCAAGAGTCAGACACTCAACTGACTGAGCCACCAATGTTCCCCTGGAGCACTTTATTTTTAGTTATTTTTAAACATTTCCTTTTTCTTGGGTGAAGAATGCTAAAACCTTCATTTCTAGGCTTCAAGTTAAAGTCCCTTAAGCACAGTGGGTAGGGGGTTCCTGGTCCCTCACAAGGAGTTGCTCATCCAACAGTCTTCTGAAACTGAATCAGCAAGTGGTAGCTGTGGAGAACAAGCTAGGGTCACCCATACAAGAGGTTGATTAATTCAAGTACAAATGAAACAAAAGAGTCAGCAATTTGCTACAAGTTCCTAAGATGTTCATACTAAAGAATGCCTTTTCCTTTTAGAAAGGCTTAGCTGGTTGGCTTTAAAGGAATCTTGTAAACCTCAAGTCCTTAGGTGCATATTTCTATGTAAACATGGGGAAATAGTGATAAGAAGAAAAGCAATTTCTTAGTCAATGTTTAAAGTAAATTTCTCGCAACAATCTACTGATCTAGTAGGCTTTTATTCAGTGGTTCATGCATTGGGCGGTATCCAATCTAGCTGATAGAGAGAAGCTCCAATAAGCTGTACAGGGCAAGAGACTTTTGTAACCAAAGTGAGTAGGAGCAAGGAAGTTATACTGGGCATTTATTTTTTGGTTAAGGTAGGGTTAGTTTTCTTATATGCAGCAAAGGGAAGTCTTGGAAATGGGTCAGGTAACTTGTGCCAAGCAGGCAAGTGGTGATTGCTTGACATAGGCATTACTCTTATGGGAAAGCCTACCACAGAAACTTACTTAAGTTTTGGTTTGCTGACCTGGTGCTTAACATGCATGACTCCATTTTGAGCCTCACCGGTTACTTTAACAGTAAGGAAAGAAGAACTTTTGGATATGGTATTATATCCCTTATGGGCTTGAAAGGAAGTAAAACATGCCACCCCAAAATATGCCTCTTTGGCATAAGGATTATTTTGAGCAATAGACACAGAGAAGCTTAGAAAGCAGAGCAGAAGTCATCCTTTTGTAAAGAAAATGCATATTTATAAAGGAAACTTCTACTTGTAAAGGTGTCTCCCTCTCTACCAGGAAGAAGGGGCTGAGCTAGATCACCAGAAATTCGTATCAGTGGAGAAGTCACAGGCTTAAATATTCATAATGATCTTACCCCTCGTTTCTGTGCTTTGCCTGGTAACCTCCCATAACTGGCTTCCCCTTCCTCCAACATCTTCCTTTTGGTCTTTTAGCTAAAGATGCTATTTAAGGTGGTGGCTTGGGCCATCTCAGAGAGTTGCTCAGTTTTCCTGGGTATCTCTCATGTATGTTTTTCTCTTGTTATTTGTCTCTTATTATGGGGGGTCTCAGGCTAGCAGGGTAGAGGGAAAATATTTGTTTCTCCCCTGCAGGCTTGCAGTGTCAACCTTTCAAACTGACTAAACCCTTAAAGAAGTCAACTCTCCTTTAAGCCTGTGACAGTATGAAGTTCCCAGTCCTTCTTTCTAGTGTCTACTGCAAACAGAACATCTTGTTAGTGCCTCTCACTTCATTGCACCTTTCAAGACAGACTGACTAGAAACAAAGTGTGCAAGACTACAGGGAGACCGTATTTTCTGACCAGTGACTCTCTTACCTTCCTGCGCAAAGGAATTTCCAGGAACTAGCAGGTAAGTTGTGTTAAAGTATGTGGTCTTGATTCTCAGGCAGAAAACTGTGGATTTTTTTCCACTATGAACTGAAATGAGTCAGAGGCCTTGCAGGACTTTTTACCCCTCCTTTGAGAGACCCAATAGGCTCCTTTGTATGCTTGCTTTTCCCTGGGACCTTGGGGGCTTTGCCTGCTTCCCTTTCCTGTTAAGGTACCCTGTCTTTTTTAATGAGGCTGGTTCTGAGTAATCATTTCAGCATCAGGTGGCCTTCACCACCCTTGGGAAGCTCCCCAGATTCCTGCTCCCCATTCCTATTGTCCATTTCAAGGCCTCTGCCCTGGGGCCTCCATGCTATCCCAGAATCATCTCCTTGAATGTCTGCCTCTCCCCTCAAGCTTATGAGCTCCAGGAGGGTGAAAACTGTCTTAACCCCAGTTTTCTTTTCTGCTCCTCAGCACCTGACATGCAAAACAACACAATTGTTTTATGTAAACTTTTTCGTTAAGCATCACAGGACACAGAAAATGACACGAATCACACGTGGACAGCTCGGCTAATTTTCTGATAGTGAACAGTGAACACACCCATGTAACCAGCACCAGATCAAATAACAGGACGCTTCCAGGACCCCAGAAATGCTTCCTGTGTGCTCCTCTATCGCTGCCACTCCCCGAAAGCTGGCAGCTTTGCCAACTTCTAACCTCACACATTAGCTTTGCCTATTTTTAAACTTTATATAAATGTAATAATATGGTTTGTATTCTTTTTTTAAAAAAAATTTTAAACTTCATTTATTTTGAGAGACAGAGAGAGCAGAGGAAAGCAAAGAGAGAGGGAGAAAATCTCAGGCAGGCTCTGTGCTGTCAGCCCAGAGGTCGATGCGAGGCTGGAACTCATGAACTGTGAGATCACGACCTGAACTGAAACCTAGAGTTGGAGGCTTAACTGACTGAGCCACCCAGGCGCCCCCAGTTTGTATTCTTTTGTGTTTGCATCTTTCATAAAACAGTATGTTTGGAAGATTCACCCAAGTATTTTTTCTATAGGTCTGCAGTTAGTTTGTTCTCCTGGTTTGATAGAATTCCACTGTATATCACTGTTTATCCAATTCACCATTGCTGGGGATGTAGGTCTCCAATCTGGGGCTATTATGAGTACCATTGCCACGAACATTCTTACACATGTGTTTTGGTGCACATGCACTTGCATTTCTAAGTGTTAAAAAGAAAACCACAGGCCCAAGATGGAGTCATTTATGTCAAGGTCTCATGTCACCAAGATTTCATACCTAACCTAACTGTGGTTTCAAACTCCTCAGGAATGTACCCTCTAACCAGCCAAACTGAAATTTAGCTTATCCCCGAGACACCCCCTCCTTCTTAGGGAGGGCAACCTCACCTAAATAATGTATTCCTTGCAAACAAATCCCCCCCACTTTTTAAAGTCCCTCTCTCTGCCTTTAAAACACTTTCCTTTTCAGCAGTTCAGCCCAGCTCCCTATACTTGCTAGGTGGGATGCTGCCTGATTCATGCATTATTTAAGAAAGCTCATTAGATCTTCAAATTCACTTGGCTCAATTTTGTTTTTTAACATCAGAAGAATACCGATGGATCATTGGTTTTGCATATTTTCCACCTTCCATAGAAATCATCAAACAGTTTTCCAAAGTGGTTGTACCAATTTTCACTTCCAGCAGTAGTGTGTGCAAGTTCAACCAACATGTTTTGAATACTTTAATCATCGAGACAAGGAACTAAAGTGTGGTTCCTAAGGGGGACACAGTGTCTCCACCTGCCCTGGGTGGCGGGGGGGGGGGGGGGAAGTCTTCTGTTCCTTCCTTTTTAATTTTCTTCTTCTATTTGTTAATGAGTGATTTGCAGTACGGCTAAATGGGAATGTAGATAAATGCTACCCATGAGAAAATCCCTAGGTCATTTAAATAAAGCTATAATGTGGATGCTTCCTTTCTCATCTTTATATTGTAACTGTTGATAACTGTTCTGGGAACAACTAGCTTTGCTAGAATATCAGGCTGTGAATAATTCTACAAGTCTATTTAACTTCAGACGTGTGTGAATAATAGGTGTCTTCCTTTGTGGGACTACTTTCAGACTCTCCTCTTGCTGTACACACATTCTAATCAAAGGTCATCGTGAAGATAAGCGGTGGAATTACCAGTTACCATGTGCTGTGTGAGTGCACCGGTGCTAGCTGGCCCTCGGTGATGGGCTCTATTCTGAGCCTGGCGGCCACATTACACTAACTGGTCTGAGCGTCCACGGAGCTCAGCAGGTGAGAAAAATTGAGTTACAGGGAAAAAGGAAGTGTTGGTAAGATGTGTGGTAATTTCAGGAATGAGCACTTTTCTGAGAATTGCTACTGAACAGGCTTCTTTGTCTGAAAGCGTAATTTGCTGGAGGGCAGCTTACACTTGAGCTTAGAATCAACAGAGGATTGGCCTTCTCAGTGTAGTAAAGTTTCACTTATAGGGTCTGTCTCCTCCGTGTTGTGCCTCAGGGGAACTGAGGCAGCAGTCTCTGTGCAGGCCCTGTGTCGGGCCTT
Organism: Panthera onca; assembly: GCF_046562875.1. Classification (NCBI taxonomy): domain Eukaryota; kingdom Metazoa; phylum Chordata; class Mammalia; order Carnivora; family Felidae; genus Panthera; species Panthera onca. The sequence continues at coordinate 54,753,935 of NC_138347.1, forward strand.
CCCAAGCAGCCGTTGCCACTGCTCTGCTAAGAGTTACCTCGGACCTGATGGAAACCTGGGTTAGCCCCGCCTCAAGCCACCAGATGTCTGTGGCACCTGTTCACACCTTATGGGAAAACCTGGTAAAAGTGGGATTGGCAAAGTCTCAGTGGCTTAAAGATTAGAGAAAATGTAGTGGCCACGTGCAAAGATTTTAAATCTTTGGGATTTCTGCCGTGCTCTAAACATGGGCCTGACAAAGCAGGGGATGGGGAACAGTGTGATGTGCTTTTGCCTATGGACATCAATACTGTAAAACACTACTCCATTTCTTAACTGTGGTCTCTAAGTACAAATAGTTCATATAAGTGGTAAGATGCCAGTTGAATTAAACAGGCCAGAGAGTTTCACTGACTGTTTGTTTATTTAAAAAATTTTTTTTTCATATTTATTTGTTTTTGAGAGAGAGAGACAGAGTGTAAGCAGGGTAGGGGCAGAGAGAGAGTGAGAGAGAGAGAGAGAGAGAGAGAGAGAGAGAGAATCCAAAGCAGGCTCCAGGCTCCAAGAAGTCAGAACGGAGCCTGATGAGGGGCATGAACTCACGAACCCGTGAGATCATGGCCTGAGGTGAGGTCGGTCACTTAAACGACTGAGCCACCCAGGGGCCCCTCACTGTCTTTATTTTATTATTTTAAAAATGTTTATTTATTTATTTTGAGAGAGAGAGAGAACTTGAGTGGGAGAAGGTGCAGAGAGGAAGAGAATCCCAAGCAGGCTCCATACGGCCAGCAGTCAAGAGTCAGACGCTTAACTGAGCCACCCAGGCACCCCTCAATCTTTAAATTGGATCTTTATGGATTAATGAAATTCAACTCAACCAATACTTATTAGAAACACATTGTGGAAGAGACAAATACAAAAGTACTGCCTCCATCAAACTTTTATTTTTTTTTATTTTATTTTTTTTAAGTTTATTTATTTGAGAGAGAGTGAGTGCAGGAGGGGCAGAGAGAGAGAGAGAGAGAGAAAGAGAGAATCCCAAGCAGCCTCTGCATTCTCAGCACAGACCATGAGATGAGCAGAAATCAAGAATCAGATGCTTAACTGACTGAGCCACCCAGACTCCCCTCCATCAAACTTTTAATCTCATGCTGTGTTGACATAAAAGAGGTACCCATGATCTCTATTGAGTCTGTACCTGTCTTCTCTGGAAATTAAGCTTTCTCTACCTCGTGGGAAGACCAGTCAAGAAGACTTTGGGACCCATAGTCATAGACCCATGGATTAAGACTTCCAGAATGATGGGGTTCAGGACATGCTACACTTAAATATGACACCTTGACACATTGAGTACCTTAAGCTGAAGGAGTTGGAGAAAACAGCAGACATAGGAAGGTCAGTCTGACCCACCCCACCCACCCTTGTTCCCTGCAAGCAGGAGATAAAACTCCCATGTGAAAGGTGCCCTCCCTGTAGGAGGAAGAAGTAAGACATTCCTATCACCACAGACAGGGAATTTGGGGCCAGTAATTTGTACAAATAAACCTCATAAAATGAATCCTTATTTTCCTAGTTACTTCTTCACCAAGTACTGCTCCTAGCCCATACCCCTTTGTCTTACCAATTCTTTGTCTTTATTTATTTTATTGTTTCTTTGTCTAATAGGTGTAAAAGCTTCCTGCTCTGATCACTTCATGAATCTTCATTCTCTTGTGAAGCCTCTCATGTACATGTAAAAATTCAGTAATATTTGTATGCTTTTCTCCTGCTAATCTGTCTTGTATCAATTTAATCCTTAGGCCCAAAGAAGGTAGGGAAGAATTTTTTTCTCCCCTACAGATCAGTTAAAAAAACAAAAAACAAAAAACAAAACCCAGTGAATTCTAAATCTTTTTGTGGCCTAAACCAAAGCAACGCTAGCCATTTATATATATATATATATATATATATATATATATATATATATATATCACTAATATATTAATAAAGAGAATTAAGAAATAATGTACTAAATAGATATATTTAAGTTCTTTTGTACTGTTTTGTATTGATAGGTTTTTAATTTCTATATTCATGCGGACAGGAGATTTCCTAGGCTGGGGTAGATCATTATTACTTACTTATTGGTTCCCCTCTGTCCTCTCTTTCCCCTTGGAATGATGGGATGAGAATATCCTACACATATGAAAGTCTGTACTGTGGTGAGGAACCTCCCACCACCCCTAAATATGAATCTGGGAGCTATCCCGAAGCTGGTGTGCTGGACAGACAATGTGGACAGACATACAGAGATAAAGAAACATGCTAGGGGCCTAGAGAAGTTCCAAACTCCAGCTATCTGAGTTTTTCCGGCCTGACATGTGAGGAGCAAACATTCAGAATTTTCTAGTAGCAGCTATCATGTGACTACAATTGCAGGAGACACCCTGAATGAAAACCACCTGACTGAGTCCAGTCAACCTCCCAAACCAAGTGAGTTAATAGTAAAATGATTTCAGGGCACCTAGGTGGTGCCGTCCCTTAAGCATCTGACTCTTGGTTTCTGCTCAGGTCATGATCTCTAGTTTTGTGGGATTGAACCCCGAGTCAGGCTCTGCACTTACAGCGTGGAGCCTGCTTGGGATTCTCTCTCTCCCTCTCTCTCTGCCCCTCCCCTGCTTACTCTCTCTCTGTCTCTCTCAAAATAAATAAATAAACTTAAAAAAAATGAAATGATTGCTGGTATTTTATACCACCAAGCTTTGGGGTGGCTTGTTATGGGCAATAAATAACTAAAACATTCTTTGATTGTTAAACTAACAAAAGCAATTCAAAACAGGATGAGATCACCTGCAGGAGTAGTAACATTAGATAATAGCTCTTCAGTGTGGGGCAGAGGTGACTTGGGAACACCAATTCAATAAGGGCAAATCTCAGGGGGAAAAAACAGGTATGACTGTAACCAAGAACACTTGCTTCTGTCAGGGATAATGTACCAGAGCTGAAGCAAGGCTAAAAAGTGGGGAGCATGGAATCCATAGAAAAGAGAGTTGCCAAAAAGAGTTTACTGGTTTTTACCCTGCACTCTCCAATAAACAAAGGCAATGATTTTGGTGAATTATGAAAATGGAAATGGTTGATGAGGCTTTTACAATGACCTGGATTGTATGTCCTGTAGGACTAACTACTCACCCTCACAGGGACCCCCCCCCCCCCACCCATGCAGGAAGCTGATTTGTATCAGGCTTCCCTTTAAATCAGCCCACAAGGAGAAACTGTCATGACACGGCAAGTGGTAGTCATCATTCTGCGGGTGAGTGATGCTGCCTTTATACATCAATGCCTTATGAGATTAGTTAATGTCAATCAGTCTTCTATAACCTTGTCAACGCCCAGTGAACAGATAAAAACTGACTTCCTAGATGTGCAAATCTGACAAATGGAAAAGGATCCGATAACTCCTCAGAGGTCTAGTCACCCTGGCCTCGCTCAGAGTTGGCATTACACATAGCACTTTGTCAAGGTCCAGCTCATATTTGATCAACAAAGCTGCTATTTGTAATGATCATTATTGTTTAGCAACATTCCACCTAAGACCTTTTACTTTATTGAGTTAAAATATTTTCACTATAGAAACAATGCAAATTCTGGACTATTAAATACACCAAATCCTAATCTATGTTCTACAGTAAATAAAACTGTCCCCAATTTATTAGTTTTTCCAGACTATGGTCAACTTAGACACTAATACTGACAACATTAATAATAATTATGGTAACAACAACTAACAGTGTCTATTAGTGCCAGGCACATTGTTCAAGAAGTTTTGTTTTTTTTTTTCAACGTGTTTTTTTGTTTTTTTGTTTTTTTTTGGGGGGGGACAGAGAGAGACAGAGCATGAACGGGGGAGGGGCAGAGAGAGAGGGAGACACAGAATCGGAAACAGGCTCCAGGCTCCGAGCCATCGGCCCAGAGCCTGACGCGGGGCTCGAACTCATGGACCGCGAGATCGTGACCTGGGTGAAGTCGGACGCTTAACCGACTGCGCCACCCAGGCGCCCCGATTGTTCAAGAAGTTCAAAAAAAATTTTTTTAATCAATGTTTAATGGTATCATTAGTGATTTTAAAAGTCAGGTTATTGAGGTACAAGTTACATATAGTAAAATTCACCCTTTTATGTATACAGTTCTGTGAATGTTGACAAATGTATACAATCATGTCTCCACCACCCCACCAAAATAGAGAATATTTTCATCCCTTCAAAAAGTTCGCTTGAGCCCCTTTGTGGTCAAACGCCTACCCCCACCTCTAGAGCCTGGTAACCACTGAATTGTTTTTGGCTCTTACAGTTTGCCATTCCCAGAATGGCTTGCCTTCTTTCACTTAGCATAATACTTTTAAGTTTCACTTATGTCACTTCAGTTGTTTGCTCCTTTTGATTGCTGAATAGTATTCTGCAGTAGAGATACACCATATTTTGTTTAGCCATTCAGCAGTTGATATTAGGTTCATTTCCAGTTTGGGCAATCATGAATAAAGCTGCTGTATTTATTGTTTTTTAATGTTTATTTATTTATTTTCAGAGAAGGAGAGAGAGAGAGGCAGAGAGAGAATCCCAAATACTGTCAGGTAGAGCCCGGCACAGGGTTTAATCCCACAAACCATGAGATCATGACCTGAGCCGAAATCAAGAGAAAGATGCTTAACCGACTGAGCCACTCAGGCATGCCTGTATAATGCTGCTTTAAAAACCCATTCGTGTATAGGTTTTGGGAGTAGCATATGTCTTTATTTCTCTTGGGTAAATATCTAGGATTGGGATTACTGGGTGGTATGACAGGAGTCTTAAATATAGCATGTCATTTAATCCTTACCAGCTGTCATTTGTGGAAAGCGTTATTGTTAGCTCCTCTGTAGACATGAAAGCTAAGGCTTACAGAGGTTATGTAATTGCCTAAAATTACATGGCCAGTGGGGAGAAACCTAGGCTTATTTGACTGCAGAGACCTAAGTCTTAACTACTACTTCTTCTGTAGCTACTCCTAAATGATTCCCAGCTAACAGCTAACCACTCTGGAAATTAAAGTATGCAGTGTGACCTCATCACCCCTGTGATGAAGTGTGACAAAGACTTGATTTCAGGTGGAACAATGGAAGGGTGAGAGAGAAGACCATGAAAAGTATTCATAGAATTGATTTGGGGGGAATTAGCATGAATCACAAAGTGACAAATATATGAACATGACAACAAGAGTCGATTCAAAATTCAATTTAAAGATGAGTCATGATCTTTACCTTTTTATCAGTTCAAAGAGTACAGGATGGCAGCAGGCTCCAGCATTGAAATAGAGCTCTGATCGATGTTTTCTCATAAGCCTGCTGTTAACGCCTACTAAATATCATGTTAGCGCTAAAGCAACCATAAACAGTATATATCCCCACGGCACATACTTACATTTGTGAATTTCTAATGTTCTTTTGTCAACATAATAGTAGTAGTAAATTTGGTATATAAATAATTAACATCTTTAAAAGTTGCATCTTATATTCAAATGCATATGTATTGCTTGGATTCCAAAATGATATTCATAATATGAACAAGGGAGAAATTGTAGTGAAGATTAACCTCTAAAAATGTATTGTGGAGATTTTGGAGCTCTTCTGTAGAATTGGAAATAATGGGAAATTGACAGTGAAATATAAAAGTAGATCATGAATAGTTAATACCCAATTCTTCTGTGATGATGGTATTAAAATAACAACTAAGTAGTCACCACAGTGACAATTTAAGACGAATTTGTCTTCCCCAGTGCCTAGCACAAGATCTCACATTTATTATGAGCTGAATAAACATTTGCTGAGTTGAATTTAATCTTTCAGAGATGAATGTTTATAGAAATGGTGGCGAGTACCCTGTGAAAGTCTATGGGTTCAGCATTATTAAAGGCAATATATTTTTGTCTCACTAACATAACAAAAAGGAAATACAAATGTTATCATTAATATGGTAACCAGCTTCCCAAAGAAGTCCAAACGGAGTAAATTGTTGACAGTTGTGACTGACACTTGGCTTGTCTGAGACATTTGAGCACTGGTGTATTCTTTTCTCATAGAAGGTAGGTACTCAGGAAAACTCCCAAAATCCTTCTGAGGATCATACATGAGACTGCTGCAGAACACAAACAAATGCAAAGAATCTAGTATCTAGAATCTTCCACCTTATGAGGCAGAGCTCACTTCCAGTTCTAGAGATTGAAATTGATAGACGGGAACACTTCCGCCTACCACTTCCCTTGCATCCAGGGCTCTGCAGCCACTGGCCCTTGGTTGATTGGGAACCCAATGACTTGAAGAAAGAACCCTACAGAATCTGCTCCATTTTTTATTACTGGGTGGGATGACATTTATGCTCCAGTGTCTGTGCCCATTGTTGGTAACAGTGGTGTCCTCATGTGACTAATTCTGTGGTGGAATGTTAGTAGTATTCAAGGATGCTTACCCTTTCAGTTTGGAATTAAAAACCTAACTGGTATGTGACTTTTTATAAAACAGCTTCAAACAGCTAAAAAATATAAAATATTCTTGAGGAATAAGTAAATGTAGGCATATTATTAACTCAAGAGGAAAAGGAAAAAAAGGTGAATAATGGCCTAGGGCTCAAAATCAGTGGGAAAAAGAAAAAAAAAAACATAGGAAGAGTTTGTTAATAGTGCAAAAGGGTCATTTGCCCAGTAGTTGTAAAATAAGGACCCTGCCTAGGTGCTGATCATAGAAGTAAGTATTTTGTGCAGCCAGCCTTCATCGTGGGCTTATGTTAGGTCAGTTGCATGATCCAGTGGACTACAGTAAGAGTCAACTCCAAAAGTTTACTGGTCTGGGTAATGTGAATTGTTTCTTCTTCCTAGGAGAAACATTTAAAAAAGCATCACAGGAAGATCTAGTGGTTGCCCCTCCATCATTCATTCTCTCTGTCCTCTGGGACCCAGAGCTTCCTCTCCTTGAAGGCCAGTTGGAATTGATCTCCTAACAGTTCTAGGGATGGGATCTCATCATGTGGTTGGGATAAGATTATGATTCAAATGGTGCCAAAGAGACAAAAAGGAGATGTTTGATGGGTCGCATCAGGAGAAGAAAGCTGTTCTTTCCTTCATGAATGCTAAGAAGAAAGATTCTCCTTTCTTCCATTGTTTGTGAATGAGGAAGCAGTTAGCTCCAGGTGATGCTTGTGGCCCTGGTGCTATCACGAAGAGTGACAGCCTTAGGGCTAATCTGCCACTGAGGAAAGGAGGCAGAGAGACAGAAAGTGGACCTTGTGATGTTATTAAACTGCTGAACCATTCAGGTCCTCTGGTTAGTAGACATGGAGAGGAGTTCCTAGTGCCCAAGACTTATTGGCTTAGTACCAGAGGAAAGTAAAAGTGGAGCAAGCGTATTGGGCAGTGAAAACCTGTAGCCCTGTGATTCAGGTCTGACACCTATGAAGGCAGGGGTGGGGAGCCAGGATTGGGCAGGGGAACCTACACCTGGATGTAGATTTTACAAAGTCTTGGTCAACCCAACAAGGAGCCTTAGAGCAAGGATTACTTGTTGGTGGCTTCCCACATGGGGCAGAAATGCCCAAGCCCTCTCTCCCTTGCTGTGCTTACTACTGGGGCTGTCCTGAAAGAGTATGGTCCCCGCTCAAGATCTTGCAGGACCCTGCTTGTGGGTGGCTATCTACACTCCTCACATTTAGGCAGCTGCTTTTTTCTGGAAAGGAGAGCTGAGTGGTGTACTTCTGTCTTTGGACTCCGTAAATTACTTGAACCATTAAATCCCTTTCTTCTTGTTGTTATTGCTATCATTCTTATTATTAAAACACTTTGACTTCAGCTTTCTGTTACTTGTGATCAAAGGAATTCCAACTAGTATGTGAGGTAGTATATTTACATTTAAAAACATTTTCAGCTCAGTTCAGCACACACTTAAGGAGCAAGGTCCTTTGTTTATATTATCTTTCATCTTCAAAAACAAATAAATGAACAAACTCTGCACGTACCACATGCACTGACATGCAGTTGGTGCATAATAAACAGTTATAATTACATAATTACAATTATATTGCTCTTCAGTGTTTAATAATGGTAACTCAGTTTTTAGTTGCAAAAGGTGTTTTTTGCACAAAAATATTTATAGTTCCTTATGTTTGTGTTAATATGCAGCTTATACAAGGCATAAATTTTGTTTTCCAGTTTTATAAGCCTTTACTTTCACAAATCTTGTGACTATATTTGCAAATCTAATACTGTATTATAATTGTAAGCGCTTTACTTGTTACTTAACTAATGCTATATTAGCTTATAAATTTGATGGTTTAAATCTTTCAAATATTAACACTATTTAGAAACTTTATTAGTTAGGTGTTCTTAGACTATCATTGCCAATTGGATAAAGGAGTTCTCTTGAGTATATCAAATACTCAATAAGGCAAAGTTACAAATTTAATGTGCAAGATATTTGTAATCTTTATAAAACTCTCCAAAATTTAATAAATTAGTTTATTAATTTAATAACAGATTATCTTATCCATTTCAAAAAGTTCAAGACAGATAAAGCATATACAAAGGAACACAAAAATTATAACACAGCTTACACAAAAAGATCAACTCTATTTAAATTTATGCCTTCCTGGACTTGCATCCTGGACTTATCTAGCCAGAAGGAGTAGATTATCGTTAGGAGCCTACTATGTGTGACAGAGAAAGACAAATCCTATATGATCTGACTTACATGTGGAATTTACAAAAAAGACAAAAGGAGAAGTCAATGCATAAAAACATGGAAACAGTAGAATGGTGATTGCCAAGGGCTGGGAGGAAGGGAGAAACGGGCAGAGATGCTGGTCAAAGGGTAGAAGCCTTGAGTTCTAAGATGGATAAGTTCTGGGAATTAATGTACCACATGTTGACTATGATCAATAGTACTGTATTGCATACTTAAAATTTATTGAGAGAGTAGATCTTAAGGGTTCTCACATACACAAAAAAATAACTAGATGAGGGGATGCATGTGTTAATTAACCTGATTGTGGTAATCATTTCTCAAAGTATACATATTTCAAATCATGTTGTATACTTTAAATATATAAAGTTTCATTTCTCAATAAGTCAATGACACTGGAAAAAAGGAGGTGGGGGAGGGAGAGAGTCTGCTGTGTTGTATACTTAGAAATGTAGGCCCCTGAGAAGGTTATTGGTCCAGGTCAGGGTAGAGGATGTGGCCTGAGATCAGTATCCAGATAACTGCTTCCGGTGGCATCTATACTACGACCTGAGCCTCAGAGTCCCTCTGAGTCCCTTACAATCTGGTTTTAGTGCCTTTATCCTTGGCAGACTCCAAGCTTACAGTTTTCGGCTGGGGTGACATTTAGTTTTATATCCAACATATCATATATGGTCTCTTGTTTGTCTTTCAAGTTTCATCCTGACCCACATTTTCAACTTTTTGCTATTTAATTTCCATGGGCAAGATTCTAAATCCCCTACCTAAATTGCAACTTACCTCTTTGCTGTCTCATTAGAGATAACGAATTCAGCACCCTCTTTATAGTTTACCTTTTTGTTTATTTCAGCTCTCTCTCTCTTCCAATGTAATTTGTTGAGAAAAAAAAAAATCTTCTCTCCCCTAAGGAGTTATCTTTCTATTGGAGACAGCTAAGACATGTACATAAATCACCTACGAAAAAGGGCAAAAACAAAGATTACTGTTAAAGAATTACAAGCAAATTTTTATGAAGTCACTGTGGTTGACAGAATTCCAAGATGGTCCCCATGAGCTTTTCTCCCGATGTTATTCATGTTGTTATGTTATCTTACATGGCAAGAAAGATTTTCCTGATGTAACTAAAGTTACTAATCGGTTGATCTTAAGGAGGTTATCCAAGAGGGCCAACCTAATCACATGAGCCCTATAAAAGCAGGGAGTTTTCTCTGGCTGCTGGCAGAAGGGGAATCAGGGACCTTGGAAGCCAAAGGAATGAACAGCGAAGGAAGCTGTTGTTGAGATGAAGACACCCTCAGAGCAAGGACCTGAGAGTGACCTCTAAGAAGTTGAGAGTGTCCCTATGTGACAGCCACCAATGAAGGAGAAACCTCAGCCCTATAACCAGCAATAACTGAATTCTGCCAACTGTCTGAGTTTGGAAATGATTCTTCCCCAGAAGGTCCAAATAAAGGGCCAAGTTGGACTGACTCCTTGATTTCAGCCCCGTGAGAATGTAAGCAGACAGTTCAATGGAGCCTGCCCAGACTTGTGACCCAGAGAACTATGGGCTAGGAAATGGTTGTTGCTTTAAGTCACTGTGTTTGTGGTAATGGGTTGTGCAGCTCTAGAAAATAAACATAATCACATAGATAAAATTTCTACTCAAGCTGAAAGACTCAATTTATGAAACTTTTAGTTAATACATATATAGATTATATATGTGTGTGTGTGTGTGTGTGTGTGTGTATCTTCTCTCCCCCTTTATATACATGAAGTAAATATGAAGGCATCTTTAAGGTAGGGGTATCTCAAAATAAAAAATCTAATGTTTTATGGGTTTTCCTGTTGGAACTAGGAAATGAGACAAAGCCTAGGAAGGTTTAAGTCTTGCTCGAGTTAGAGAGAGTTTAGGAAAATGGGTAAAAATGTTTAATTGGAAAAATTTCAAAGGCCCACAGAATTTTGCTCTATTGGCTTTGCCAGAAATGTCTGTGCTACTTTCTTTACAACATAAATCATCAAAAGGATCTGTCTTCTAGGATGGATGACACACTTTGGCATTTATCAGTGAGAAACATTTTAGTGTATAATATTTATCCAATTGGCAAGTTACCTAGCAAGACTTTTGAGGATGGAGTTCAGGGCAGGTAAATGCCGGCAGGGGACGACAGGGAGAGACAAGATCAGGACACGGGGTGCTTCCTGGGAGACAGGTACAGGTGGGGTCTACACTGAGGAGCCCTGGAGCCTTGGAACCATGCAGAGGGAGGACACACAACAGCAAAGGGAAGGAAAGGTACAAGAAACGTGATGCAGGAGGATGTGTGAGTACACTGGCCTTTTGTCCAGAACTCGCCCGCACCCAAAGAAACATGAGCACACACCCTGTCTGCCCTTTATTTTCCCCATGAAAGCCCGTGTACAAAGGAAAGGAAAGAAAGTTCTAAAACACCCACTCTTACATTGTACATATTTCTCACCCTTATCCTTTCTGAGTAGTAATGACCTGCTTCTGCAACATCTTTAACTCATATAGCTCTTTAACTTTTTCAAAGCAGAGGCTGTACAAAGATCTTTCATTTCCTGACTGGACATGAGGATGAAGTTTATAGTCTTTTTATTGCTATTATTTTGACATTTTTATATACTTGTTCCCACATAGCATAGAACACGTTACCCCCTATAATTTCTTTTATATACTACTTGACTCAAAGATTGTTTCAAACCTTCTTGCTTCTAAATCATTTTTATTTTTAGGCAGTCAGAACAAGGGTGAGGTGGTTTTTAAAAAGTACCAGAGTGTTCGAGTTGAAGGTATTGTTTTTTTATTCCTTTCTTAGGTTCGCCTACCTAAAATGATACTGATGGTTTTTAAAGAAATGAGACAAAAGATATTTTGAGTTTTATCTTATTCAAGTCCAATTGTTATTATAAAATGAGTATACTTAAATAAATATATATTTAAATATTCATTAGGCCTTCTAGATTAGCTTAGCAGATAATATAATTTTGAGGTACTTTCCTAAGAGCTTGTTTTTGCATTAGCTAATTTTTTTTCCCTAGGGTTTAGATTGGATGGTGTGTCTAATGATCTCATCACTGGTATTTTTGTAAGTGATAACTACAATTAATACCTGTGAAATGTCCTTAGTGCACCAAGAGTTTTATAGAATCTATAACATGGCAAATTTCTACTCACAATCTTATTCAAGTACATATTATTCTATACCCTATCATTTTAAATGGTGAGAAAGAGACTCAATTTTGCAAAATATTTTATTCCCAACTTTTTGCCATAGTCCCCCACTAAGGTTTTACTTCATAATTTTTTAAAATTAAAGGTCTCATCAATCTTTATTTAAATATAGTTTTTGCTATAAAAACCCTAACTCAGAGTAACGATCATAAACATATACTTTTCATAACAGGAGTCTAAGTTCTTCATAGACCTGATTTCTCAGGTTCATAGTCCTTGGCCTCAGGGGCTCAGATGGTGCAAAGGAGAAAGGAATGTAAAGTAACCTTAGACCTGTATTCATTATGCTGTCAGAGATTATGTACACACTTTTTTTTAATATAGAAATAGCTATATTGAATGACTATATAACAAATTTCATGAATGGAAAAAGCCAAGTTCTCTAAGAATGTGAGAAAGGCGGTTTAGATGAGGGGGACAAAGTAGAGTCATTGCCATAAGACAGATCGTGGGGCTTATACCACCTCTGACCCTTATGAAAGAGAACTTGGACATATTATTACTTAACTTTTGTGGATGTTGGTTTCCTCATCTGTAACAACAACAGCAGCAGCAGCTACAATAATCACTATTATGTATATAAGGAAGTTAAGAATTAAAACTCCTGATATCTACAAACTGATCAACAAATATTGTTTTATTTGTTATTAATTTGTTGTCTGTAACGTGTCCAAAAAGAAAACTAATACTAAACTTTCTTATAAAAAGATTCTGAGGCCAAAGCACATGTATTACTCTACTTAGGCTGCCATGACAAAGTATTGTAGACTGTGCAGTTTAAACGATAAAAAATTATTTTCTCACAGTTCTGGAAGTCGGAAGTCAGAAATCAGGGTGCCATCATGGCCGACTTCCGGTGAAGTATCTCTGGCTTATTGATGTCTGCCTTCTCTCTGTATCTTCACATGCTGGAGAGAGAGAGAACAAGCTCTCTGGTGTCTGTTCTAAAAGGGGCACTAATCCCATTGGACCAAAGCCCCACTCTCATGAACTCCTCTAACTCTGATTACCTCCCAAAGGCCCCAGCTTGAAATGGTATCATATTTGAGATTGGGGATTCAGTATATACATTTGTGGGGGGGTGGGGAATATAAACATTTAGTCCCTAACAACAAGTTTTGATCCTGATATCAAGTAATAAGACAATGCGAATGGAGAGAAAGGAGCATGTTTGGAAGTTCTTCCAGATGAAATTTTGTTATAACTTATTATATTACATATTATATGTAATATATATATATTTATATATATTATATATATATTTATATATATTATATATATTATATATATATTATATATATATTTATATATATTATATGTATATTTATATATATGTATATATACATATATATAATATATGTATTATATATTATATGTATATATACATATATATGTATAATATAATATATTATGTATATGTATATATGTATATATATGTGTATATATATGTATATTATGTATATATATACACATATATATTATATATATAATGTATATATATACATTATATATATAATATATATGTATAATAATATATGTATAATATAATATATTATAATATAATATATACATATATAATATGTATATATTATATATACATATATATGTATACAATGTATATATAATATATACATATAATAACATATATTGTATGTAATATATATGTATATATATTATATGTAATATATATAACTTATTATATTACATATAACAGGTAGCCATGATACATTGATATTTTCTTTTTTTAAATTTAAGTTTATTTATTTATTTTGAGAGAGAAAGAGAGAGAAAGCATGCAAGCAGGGGAGAGGAGGAATGGCGGGGGGGGGGGGAGAGAGAGAGAGAGAGAAAATCCCAAGCAGGCTCCATGGAGCCCAACTCGAGGCTTGATCCCATGACCCTGGGATCATGACCTGAGCCAAAACCAAGAGTCAGAAGCTTAACCAACCGAGCCACCCAGGTGGCCCCACTGACATTTTCTAAACCAAAAATTAAAACACAATTTCTGATTCATGGCATATTTTTGAAATAGGAATGACTTGGGTTGCTAATAATAGATAACCCACTTGATAATATCTTCATCAATGAAGGCATTTGGTTCTTTTACATATCATCGAGTTCAAGGCAGGTCGTTCCAGGTGTAATCCCATGACTCAGTAACATCACTAGAGACTCAGGTTCTTTCCATCCTTTCCCTTGACTATTCTCAGTGGAATTGCTTTTATCCTCAAGTTTCCCCCCTCAAGATCACATGACTTCCACTACAGTGGGGACATAAGGTTCCAACACCAGCATTTTAAGCAAGAAGGAATGGGCAGAAGCAAAAGCTTTTGCATCTTTTATCCCGTTGGGAATAAAAGCTTTTCCAAAAGCCTCTTTTTGGCTCATTAGCTGGATGTGGGTCACATGCTTGCTCACTCCTAGCTGAAAGAGAATATGAGAAAGCAAATCGTCTCACTTTTTCAGCCCCTATGGTGGAAGGTGGATAAGGAAAAACGAGGGCTGAGAATAACTGTCACATTAGTCAAGTAATAATGTTAACCACTGTATGAGAACAAGACAGAAATCAAGATGCTTTTGGAAACTGCTGGACATCTGATCTACCACGGTAGAAATGGAGACTAAAGCAGAGGAATTGCCGAGATGCCTGGAGTTTGGGGCATTATGGTGGCAGTATTTACAGAAATCGTAATGTTGTGGAGGGAATTGGGCCAGGAGTTTTAAATATTGTTTTTTCTTCCAGGACTGTTCTAGAAATAGAGAGATGATGATCTCTTTGATATGATTGAGAACCTTTTGTAGAACCAGGGCTGGAGAATGTCCCTGGGAGCATCTCTTCTAGTCTGGAGTCCTTTACCACTCTCTTGCCTTTAGGGAGGAACAGGTCTTCCTGTATGTTCATAGTAATTACCACTACAAGACATTCTGGAATTTTCTCTTAGGAAAATTACCCAGTAAAAAACCACAATGATAGTTATATATTACATTATATAGCATCTCAAAAGAGCTCAGAACCACATTTTTATTCATTTTCTGACCATCATTAGAAAAGAAATGTGATTGTAGAAATCTCTTTTACTAAACATTAGGAGAGGAAAAAATCTCGCGTTCAGAGCTATGTTACTGCATAGTTGTGATTCAAGAAATTATAGGTCAGTTTCCTGGGACTAATGACATCTGTGGAACAGAGTAAGCACGTTGAGGAGAACAATGAGATATTTGATTTGCGGTTTTTGTGTGCCCTGACATTTTTGCTTCCTGTTGCTTCTAATAATACTACACATGAGGTTATTTAGCTCTTTGAAGTTGTAAGTCAAGAAGCACTGTACTAACATTAGCTTAATAGCTATGAGAGCCTTGAATTGAGAGGCTGTTTTATATAAGTGGAAGCTGTGGATCCTTCTCCTTCTTAATTCAAGGCAGCTCACATTGTCTAAGTGAAGTTTGAGCGACAGGAAGGAATGGTATTGTGAGATCATGGTCCTCTTTCTGTCTCTGCCCCGAAATTGGTGCTGTTCTGTGATGCCTGGAAGTGACTGTTCATTGCTGGACACAATTGTCCTGTGTGTGGGCCTTTGTGACTTTCCCAGTCAAAACACATTACATGATATCAGCACACAAGCAGCACCGCCTGATTGTTCCTCACCTCTAGGAACGCATTACTCCAGCGTGAAATGTGATCAACTAGACTCATACTGCATTTTTAGAAAGTTCGAGATTAACTGATGCAGGCCTCACAGACATCACAGGAACAATCAGCCTGACACGTCAGGAGAGGTACTTTCAGATTTTCACCATGGCTCCTGAAACTAGTCAGGGAAGGCAAGAAGCCATAAATTCTCATCTGAAAGTGTGAGCATATAATTCTTTTATAACCTTTGGGAACAACCAGGTGGGTTCTCCTTTACCATTTGTATTATTCTGTACATAGCCACAGAACAGGGTCATAACTCCTACTTCTTTAAAAAGCTTTTTTTTTTTTTTTTATAACGTCTTTATTTATTTTTGAGGGAGAGAGAGTCAGAGCGCCAGCTGGTGTGGGGCAGAGAGAGAGGGAGACACAGAATCCGAAGCAGGCTTCGGGCTCTGAGCTGTCAGCACAGAGCCCGAGCAGGGCTAGAACCCACAAACTGTGAGATCATGTCTTGAACCAAAGTCAGACGCTTAACTGACAGAGCCACCCAGGCGCCCCATGATTCCTACTTCTAACGCAGTGGTTCTCACACTTCACTGTACGTGAGAATCCTGGAAGGCTTATCAAAACACAGATTTCCAGGTCCATTCCCAGAGTTTTGCTTCAGGAGGTCTAGAGTGGGGGTTGAGAATTTTCATCTGTAATGAGTTCCAGGTGATGCTGCTGCTGCTGGTCCAGCGGCCACACTTCGAGAACCATTTCGGAAGGAAATGATATGAAGTTCTGGTTCTACCCATATCACATTTTTTGGTTGAGTTACTAAAATTTAACATGGTCTGAACTGCTTTTTCAGATGACAGCGGGTCTAAATTATTCAAACACTTTAATTGTGAGTCAGCACTGGGAAAAGGGCACTGGCAATGGCATTGGCTGTGCTAAAACGTAAAGGTTCCATTTGTGCCCTGTGTGAAATCCAGCCACGCCGAGGCAAAATGGCTTGATTCCGGAGAGGCTGCGGGTGTGAGACACGCACGTGGACCTAGGTAGGCGATGGCAGCAGTGCCACAAAGAAGCCCTCCTCAGCTCTCGGTAAGAAAACACATTTCCTCTGCCCAGCGGCAGGGTTTTTCATACATCTTTGGATGGAGTTTGCAGGAGAAATGACGGGCTCCTAAGGAGGTGTTGCTGCCTTTGAGCTCTCAGCGGTACAGCAAATTATATCTTTCCACAGGTTAGATCGACTTGATTTGAGGGGGTTTGCACTTCCACGTGAAGCATGGTTCCTTCCTGGGGCACAGAAACTGCTCCACACACCTACCACTGTTTTTTTGTTGTTGTTTTTTTTTTATAACAGGGGATTGATTTGTCAGTGAGTGTGCGTGTGTGTGTGTTTAAGAAAACCTCCAACACCTTAATTGCAGGTTTCTTAATAACACTATGAAAACACCCAGAGCTTATAAGCATTTATATAATCTGGGTCCTTAGAGAATTTCTTACACAGCTTTTTGATCTTTGAGGTTTTTTTTTTTTTTTTTTTTTTTCTCCTCGTTTACTTTGCTTAACTTAGACGAAATTCATTTTCCATCTGGGCCACAAGTTTCCTGTTAAAGTGTCTGAAAATTTCTGGCTGGGAAGAGCATGATGAGACTCTAGGTTTTCAACTATTCTGATTTTCTGTGATATGCACCTTTCCTTTTCATGTCTGTAGCTGTCTGTGGAGAGGGCACACTTAGTCTCTGAAAATGAAAAGAACTCCACTTGATGCTGTGGAGATGAAAATGAGAGGTTTATCATTAGAAGTCAGTGAGTGATCAACTCGAAAACCTCAATGAACAGGGCGTAATTAATCCTCCCCTAGTTCTGTGCTTCACATCGTAGTTCCTCTCCCAGAGGGCCACTGTGGTGGGGTCTGAAGGAGGGCGTGGATGTCTGCCATTACATCAAACTCAGAGGACCATGGATGTCTCCTCCAAGCAAGAATCATTTTCCTTAATAACCATGTAGGATTCTACCATCATCAGGCAGAGTGACTGACACAGAATAGGGGCTCCTAGGTGACTTAGAAATGAAGAAGTGAATATCATTCATAAATATAGTTAAGCCCTTCCTGAATGTAGGAATACATTCACATTATTATACCTCATCGGTTAATTTTGTTCCATGAATTTACTTTCTGCCTTGGAAAATATTTTTTTTTTTCTTTTTCCTTAATGTTATCTTTTCCAGAGGATTGCAGAGAGGAAGGAGAGCCTATTTCTAATATTCTGGGAGTTGTTCAGAACAAAAAACCCAATGCATATATTAATTATATTTTGCTGTGTAAAAAATTAGCCCCAAAGTTTATCAGCTTAAAACAACAAACATTTATTACCTCACAGAGTTTCTGAGGAATGCCTTTGGCTCAGGATTTCTCACCAAGTTTCAGTCAAAATATTCTAGGGTTGCAGTCATCTGAAGGCTTGACTGGAGCTGGGGGATCTGCTTCTAAGATGGCTCGTTGCATGGCTGTTGGCAAGATTCTTAAGCTACATACCACGTGGGCTTCTCTGTAAGTAACTGGAATGTCCTCACATGGCAGCTAGCTTCCCCAGAGCAAACACCCAAGAGAGCACAAGCAAATGAGGAAAAGCCACAGTGTCTTTCATAATCTAAAATGCTGGATTCTACTGCTACCTCCACCTGGTTTTATTCCTTAGAAGTGAGTCAGAAAGTCCAAGCCATATTCAGGGAAAGGAGAATTAGGCTCTGTCTCTTAAAGTGGGAGTAGCAAAGAATTTATGTATATATGTTAAAACCACTGCAATGAACAACAGAATTAAGGGATAGAAGTATTTTTAGCACATTTAGTGCCCGGCAAAACTAAACAGCAGATGTATAGGACCTCATTACTTTCTGCAGACACTGAAGGGTCCTACTGGGGGGGGGGGGGGTGACGTGATATTTTGAAGTCGGAGGGGGCTTCTTGGCCCACACATGTTGCTCAGGTGTGTTAAAGCATATCTAGGCTACACATGTAGTCAATGTTTGAATTCCTTCTACCAGCCTGTGCCTGGACCAGGGAAAGGAAACTTTCTGCTTCCTGGGGAAGCTCAGTATATTTGAAGAGAACTTTAATGAAGTACATTCATTTGTTTTATCTTCATTCATTCAGCCTTCACAGAGCACCTACAATGTGTCAAACAACCCTAAAGTCTTTGGTATACAAAGCTGAATAAGACATAATATCTATCTAAGAGAAAGTAAAATCCAGTGGAAGAGAAAGTCATATAAAAAAATAACTGACCAACTGGCATGAGAACGTTTTTGTACGTATTTGATATAAAAGGAGCTGGACCATAACCGCAGAGGGAGGTAGTAACTTTGGTGGTGGCTAGGGTGAAAGAGGGTGGGAGAAGGATGAAGAAAATTTGACAGTATAAGTGATCTTTGAGTTAAGTCTTGGAAGATGAGGAAAAGTGCACTAGGGAAAGGAAGGGTAAGGAGACTTCAGATAAAGCCATGGTATGGGCAAATGTACAGAGGCAGAAAGCCATGTGGATGGATTCATCCAAGAATCACCAAGTACTGTTTTCTGGGTAGAGCAACCATGGAGGAATGAAACATGGGGCTCGGAAGGTGTTCTGTGGCCAGTGGTTAAAGGTCTTGTACATTATGCTATGGAGTTTGAACCCTATTATCAGTAGTGTTCAGAGTGGGTAAGTCTACCCTAGAGAGTGATCTACTGCACTGAGGGAAGAAGAATGTTATGGACTGAATGTGTCCCCCCCAAATTCATATGTTGAAACCCTACCCCAGGGTGATTATATTAGGAGGTAGGGCCCTTGGGAGGTAACAAGGGTAAGATGAGGTCATGAGGTAAAGCCCTCGTGAATGGATTTAGTGCCTTTATAAGAGTAACGAGAGAGCTTGCTTCTGCTCTCTTTCTGCCATGTGAGGATACAATGGGAAATCAGCAGTTAGCAACCTGGAATAGGGTCCTCACCAAGAGCCTGAATATACACCCTGATCTCAGACCCCAGAGTTAAAAGAAATAAGCATTTGAGAGGTCCCTAGGTGGCTCAGTTGGTTAAGCATCTGACTTCAGCTCAGGTCATGATCTCACAGTCCATGAGTTCGAGCCCCGCATCAGGCTCTGTGCTGACAGCTCAGAGCCTGGAGCCTGCTTCGGATTCTGGGTCTCTCCCTCCTTCTCTCTGCCCCTCCCCCTCTCGTGCTCTGTCCTCTCTCTCTCTTTCTCAAAAATAAATAAACATTAAGAAATAAGCATTTATTATTTAAGCCATCCAGCCTATGGTACTTTGTTACAACATCTAAGGCAGATTAAGACAAAAACATTAGGACTTCTACTGATGCTTATTTATCTCAACAAAGAAGAAAGAAATTAAGCCTTGCTAATATGTACTGTATGACCAGAGACACTGGTATATTAGGCAAAAGCTTTTTTCATATAGTACAGATATTTCTGATATAAAATGAACAGAAGTCCATGCCTGAGTCTTTACAGACATGGTGGCTCTGAGATTCCAACTTTGAGTAAGGAAATGGCAGTACTACTCACTGCACACATTGTGCAGTGTGCACTCACCACAGAGACATCCAGCAGACGGGACGTGAGAGTTACTGTCTTCCCTGAGTACCACTGTCTGATCTGGTGTAGGTCTGAACCAGTCTAGGGAAGGGTGCCTTTTGGCAATTCCCCCAAAACCAGTACGTGTCAGTAAGGGCGCTGGCAGTGCTTCCATTCATTGGGACAGAGATCGAGGAGGAGTCCGTTAGAGATGCAGGGAGAACCTTGAGTTTAATTTTAGGCATATTGTCTTTATTTAGAAGGGACAGTCAACTGGAATATCCAGTGGAAACTGAAAGTATGGATCTAGAGCTCAGGGTAGAGAGGATGAAGAGAGCAGAGAATGTTGGAAATGATTAGAGAATAGGCTGTAACTGCAGTCTTGGCACAGTTCAGATCATGGGTAGCCTAAGGATGCAAGCCTAAGGATATCCTGGAGGCAAGGATAACCTAATTGAAGGGGCAAATGGAGGAGAGGAGTTAGAGGAACAAGAAATAATCAGAGAGACAGAAAGAAAGCAAGGGAGGGGGCATCCCAGGAGCTGTGGGAGGAGAGAATTTCAAGAAGGGAATGGCCAAAGGAAAAAGATCAAGTAAATGAGAAGAATAATTTTTCTATTGGATTTGGAGTTAGGAAATTGTTAATTCCTTTACTTTTTTTAATGTTTATTTTTGAGACAGAGAGAAACAGAGCATGAACGGGGGAGGGTCAGAGGGAGGGAGAAACAGAATCTGAAACAGGCTTCAGACTCTGAGCTGTCAGCACAGAGCCCGACGCGGGGCTTGAACTCACGGACCGCGAGATCATGACCTGAGCCGAAGTCGGACACTTAACCGACTGAGCCACCCAGGCGCCCCACAGAAATTGTTAATTCCTTTAGAAGAAGTCACATCTCTGTAGCAATGAGTGCAGATACTTCATTAAATGACTGAAAAGTGAAATAGAGGTGGAAAAAACCAAAACTGGGAATGTGAAATACATACATTATTAAGAAGTTTGACAAGAAAGGAAGGCTGGAGATTAAGTCCATATGAACCCTTTAATACTCCTTGGGGTTTCTTTGACTGAGAATCCATCCTCTTAGCCCCATGTTCAAGATGTAGATCTATTCTCATGTGTGAAGAGAACTTCCTCCTTCCGCCAGATCCTCCCTCCTCGCTGGCTTCTCTACATTTCTTCATGTCCAAAATGGAAGCAGTTTTTCTGACATGTTTTGTGCGAAGGTTGAAGAATATTTTCCATTTTGTTTCCAATTCTCATTCTAATAACCAACAGAACTTATTTTCCTTTTTGACTTTAGCAAAACATTGGACTCACGTCCTTAGGATGCTTTATAATGCAACTTCCTCCCTTTCCAGGGTTTGAATACATATACTTTGCACATAAAAGACACCGAATATTCATTATATGGACAGATCATGTGAAAGTCTATAATTTCATAAGTAATTTTTGTTCTCTCTTTTTTCTTCAAGGTCTTTCCTCTGGAGTTACCCATCCTGAAGCTCAGATGTCACATTTTGGCCCTTAAGGAGGCAGTTGTTTACCATTAAACTACTTAAAAACCTTTGTCTTTATTTCCTTGAAGGTAATCTGTCTTATGCTCTCCCTCTTCCTGAGCACTTATAAAATATGTTAAATAGCACTTTTTCCTGGAGACTCTGCTAATTAAGTTTCTTTATCCAGAGTATTGTTTGCCCCTAAACCCTGATTTCTGTCTCAGAATCCGTATTTCTTGCAAAACATTCTCCTTAATGGGTCCCCACTCCAACTCCGGCTGTGTTGTTCTAAATGATCTTTCAAATAAAATTTTGTTGAAGTTTTTTTAAAATAGGGAAATAAAGCAAGATCCCTATCATCTCATATTTTCATGCCTAATACCTTGAAGCAGTCTGGTGGCTCTATCAGCAATAATTTCCTCTGATGGAAACTGTGTTGCTTTATTTGGGATATGTACTTAAATGTTCGGTTATTCTACAGTTTATGGTATATTTTTGCTCAGTTTTCTGAGGTCCATCTGCCAGGGACCTCATCGACAATGGCAAGATGCCCGCTTTGATCAATATGTACACATTCCAGCTATAAATTATCTCAAAATGCTTGGGTGGGTGTCCATGATGTATTTATTTCTGTTTGCCAATTAGGTCTGGGGAGTCATGCTAATAGACTCACTAGAAAGGAACAGAAAGAAACCTTGGAGGAAAAGAGCTGAACCAAAAAGGAAAAACCTTCCTGCTCTCTAAATTTAGAAGAAATCCATTACCATTTTTGTTTTACCTCAATTAACTTTATCCCTCTGAATTTCTCTGGTCTCCAAAGAAATCTTATAGTATGGAGACTTCCTCTGTCAGTCTTGACTTTCAAAGTTCTTGTGAAATGTATAGTCCACGTGATCAAGGAATCTGAGTATATTGGTAGTTCATTATTATAATGGTGCTTGTGGGCGTCAGGAACTATAATGCCTGTGTTTAATGGTATTTGTGGCTTGCCCCTGGCTTTCAATTACCAGCAAAGTGTAGTGGCTGGATTGAAATCGTGATTGCAGCAGCCCATTTTAAGAGGTGTCCTACTGGCTCCTTGATGATAATTTGACCTACAGCTTGTGTGTGTGTGTGTGTGTGTGTGTGTGTGTGTGTGGTGCACTGTCATTTCCTCACTCTTTCTAAGCAGTAAGAGGAAACTTCCCGAGGAATTGAACAATTCAGATAATAAATTTCTTCAGTATTGGCCTTGCTTAGTCACCTGAAAATTCTTGATGAAACAGCCCTCGATAATCCTGAATCCACCCCTCATGCAAGAGACACCCAGGACGTGGAGAACGTGCTAAGCTTGCATGTGGCCATGCCTGCAGAAGGCTGTGACAGAGTTGTCTGGTCTCCGTTGGGCTTTATTGTTAACAGGGCTTAGCCTCTGTCAGGAGCTGCAGATGACTCACCCATTTTGTATTCACTTGTCTATGGTGAATAAGGCAGCAGCTGTTACCTTTTTGCACTCTTTAAAAAAAAAGAAGCCCTGCACAGCTTGGACAACAAAGCAAGGTTGCCCCCACCACTGATGCTGGAAATATTGATGTCGCTCTACACAGAGTTGGCTGTGAGCACAGTAGACACAGGACCTCGGATGCCCACTGCTGTGCGGAGGCCAGATGAACATACTTGTGCAAAAATGCATGCAAATACACAAACCTCAGTCCTCACACCTTCTGTTTTTGAGTGGAGCAGTGGAAAGCTGATGGCTTTTGTTTTCATTATTTTATTTCTATTTAGAATGGAAATTAATTAAAATGTCTGCCGGTTATTAAGAGTTCATATGTTCCAAAGAACCTTTTTTTAAGGTTTTATATGCACTTTTCTCACTGTAAAATCATTATATAATCATTATAGAAAAATTATAAAGCAGGAATAGGCAAGATAAAACAACATAAATACCTAATACTTACATTGTCTTTACTATATGCTAGGCACTGTTACAAATGATTTTATATGTTCGCTCATTTAATTCTCAAAGCAAACTTCTCTGGTCGGTTTTTACTTAGCCCCCTCTACAGGAAACTGAGGCACAGAGAGGTTAAGCAACTTTCCCTGTGTCCAAAAACAGCCTGGCTTTAAAATCTCTGCTCTTTGCCACACCGTGTATTTCTCTCTGTAACTGCCGAAACACTACCCCTCACCCCTTTTACTATTAATATAAAAAATGAATATATGATTCACTAATATATCATATACTTTCAGGGTGCCTGGGTGGCTCAGTTGGTTAAGTGTCCAACTCTAGATTTTGGCTCAGGTCATGATCTCATGGTTGGTGAGATTAAGCCTCAAATTGGGCTCTGCACTGACAGTGTGGAGCCTACTTGGAATCCTCTCTCTCCCTCTCTCTCTGCCCCTCCCCTGCTCATGCTCTCTCTCTCTCTCTCTCTCTCTCTCTCAAAATAAATAAACGTAAAAAAAATATATCTTCTGGGGCACCTGAGTGGTTCTGTCCATTAAGTGTCTGACTCTGGATTTCGGCTCAGGTCATGATCTCACAGTTTGTGAGTTGGAGCCCTCGTTGGGCTCTGTGCTAGCGAAGCAGAGCTTGCTTGGGACTCTCTCTCTCTCTCTCTTTCTCTCTCTCTCTCTGCCCCTATCCTACTCACACTGTCTCTGCCTCTGTCACATAAATAAATAAAATAAAGGGGTGCCTGGGTGGCTCAGTCAGTTGAGCGTCTGACTCTTGGTTTTGGCTTGGGTGATGGTCTTGTAGTTTATGAGTTTGAGCCCCACATTGGGCTCTGTGCTGACAGTGCAGAGCCTGCTTGGGATTCTCTCTGTCCCTCTCTCTCTGCCCCTCCCCTGCTCACTCTCTCTGTTTCTTTCAAAATAAATAAATAAAACTTAAAAAAAATTAAAAAATAAATAAAATTTAAAAAATGTATTTTCTATGTATATCATATTCTTTCTAATATGATTCAAATAGGAACTTTTATTTTTCCAGTCTTATGAGCTCAGAAACAAGCTTCAAGCAGCTGAGTAACTTGCCCCAGACCTCATGGCTTTGGTGGGAAAGAAAACCAGCAGGGTTTTCCAGGTACACTAGCTGTCTCCATCGCAGGACTCTTCTCTGCACTAGCTGCTTCACTAGTTTTCTTTTCTTTCTTTCTTTCTTTCTTTCTTTCTTTCTTTCTTTCTTTCATATAATTTATTGTAAAATTGGTTTCCATACAACACCCAGTGCTCATCCCAACAAGTGCCCTCCTCCCTGCCCATCACCTACTTTCCCCTCTTCCCCACCTCCCATCTACCCTCAGTTTGTTCTCAGTCCTTAAGAGCCTCTTATGGTTTGCCTCCCTCCCTCTCTGTAACTCCCCCCCCTCCCCGATGGTCTTCTGTTAACATTTCTCAAGATCCACATATAGGTGCTTCACTGTTTTGCAATTTTCGTTTTGTTGGAAGCACCTTATTTGCTTTTGTATGATGGATCTCTGGGTGGGAGGTGATCAGGTGGTGTAATGGGTCCTTCAATGCCCCACTCAGATCTGCGCTACCATTTGGCATACCTGTCCCCCAGATGCTGCGGGGCTGGTTAACGATCACTTCTAGCCATCCACTTCTCTAGAGAATTGCCTTTGGTCAATCAGGGTCTGCATTGAGGACAGCTGACTTGGGACAGGTAGGGAGCTGACAAATACCCTCTATTGGGCAGAATTCAGCTCCCATACGGAGGTATTTATTATCTTTTGGAGTTCTGCAACAAGTTTCATAATTTTTACCCACACAGTTTGCCTTGAATCTCTGGACTCTTTTCCTCCAAAAAGTCCGATGACTATTTTTTCAAAATGTTTTATGAAAATGTTTTGTTAAAGTGACTCATATGGACCAGAGAAAGCCCTAAAAACCACTTAAACTCATTTAATTCAGGGTCATTTCTCGTGTTTGCATATTTCCAAGTTTTAATGCTTTTCTATTTCAAATCAATTACTTTCTATTCAGTCTTTAAGCACACATATTTCAGAGTTATAACAGAAGAATAGCTACGAATAACTTCTCCGCTTCCTTCTTTAATTTTGCCGCACCCCCATCTGCCTTCCATCTCCTTTGCTGAAAAGTTCTTTGTCTCCATCACCATAATTTCACAGTTAGCTTTCTCTCGCCAGCCTGAACATCCAGCTGTTAAAGTCCTCAGTGGTGGAGCCACCTCCCTGGGCCTGCTTTTCTGATGCAACACTTCCACGCCTGCCCTGACTTTTCTCCTTTGAAGCCATATGTAGGTACGAAATCCAAAATTTCTAAGTTGATTCTTGAATAGAACTACCATCATCATTTCATGACCTGGAAATGTTTGAGCAATCCTGCAATTTTTCACAAGTGGAGATTCTATCACCATACAATTTAATGGTGTTTGAATTTTCCTATCTTTCTCTTTTTATCTCCATCACAGCTGCCCCATCACTTACTGTTCATATTATTGCAAGAGCCTCTGAGTCGAGCTGCTCGCCTGCCTTCCCGCCCACATCAATCCATCCTCTTTAGGACTCCTAAAATAATCTTCCTAAACCTCATCATGGCACATGCATGCTCAAAAACTCTCCCCTGATTCCACTGCCTGTAGAAGACCATCTTGAAAACTCTTCAGATAAATCTGGCAAACCCCAGACATTGTAGGACTGACATAAGTATATAAATGAGATTTCTGGCTTACTTTCCTTCTTTTCACACCCTCGACTCCATGCCACAACAAGGGGCCAAGGAGACCCTTGGCCCTGTGGACACCACCCAGCCTACAATCAAATTCTGCCCATAACCCTCTGTCCTCCACCTGCAATAGTTACCCTTGGCCATTCTTGGATCTAGGGGTATCCATCAAATGCTACTGATTAAGTTAAAATATACAGTGCAATTGGTTGAATGTCTTTTAAGTCCCTTCTCATCTATAATTTCTTCCTCCATCTCCTTTCTACTCTTTGCAATTTTGTTTTCACCAAAAAATAAAAAACCCATAGGATTTTTGTCTCATAGGTTTTCTCACAGTCTGGACCTAGCTGAATGAACCCCACGATGTCATTTAACATGTTGCTCTATCCCTTGTATTTCCTGTCATTGCTGAGAATGGAAACTCCCTCAGAGTCAGATTTTATATTTTTGGCAAGACTACTTCTCTAGCAAACCCCCCAAATCTCAGTGGCTTACTAGGACTAATACTATTTATTCTTCCCCAGGTTTGCCGGTCAGCTCTCCTGTCTTCGAGGCTGTGCATTACGTCCAGGTTTCCTGACACATCTTTTCACCTTCTCACTCTGGCTCTCAGAATGAGGAAGCAGCCACTACCTGATGCTGATGCTGTTTCCACAGTAAAGGACAGAAGCTCAAGAAGGGTGGAGCCAAATCACACATTTGCTTCTGTTTGGGGATAGCATATGTCAGGTTTGCTCACATTCCATTATTCAAAGGCAGTCTCATGGCCAAGCTCAAAGTCAGTGGAGCATTCCAGGAAATCACAACTAGCTTGGAGAAGAAATGAATAATTACAAACAAATCAATGTTCCATAGTTTGTTTTGTTTGATTTTGTTTGTTTGTTCTTTGGAGATGTTAGAGTCATTAAATCATAAGAGCTATGAAATGGTGCCATTCTAGTGCTACCATTTTTCTACTTTTATGAGCTTCTTTATTAATTGTCCCTTCCCTTTATTAACTGTTTATCTTAAGATATAATTTGTAAAGGAAAGATCAGATAAATACTTGATACTTTCTCTTAAATAGCTTGTTATCAAAATAAAGCTCATTTTCTGATATCTTTCAAAGTAACCCATGAGCTCTTTGTAGTTGGAGGGGTATCACTGTGAATTCATGGATTTACACACATGTGATGCATTTCAGTCTAGCAAAGTTATCTTTATGGATGTTATCCTTGTTAAATGATCACATTGTTGATGGGAGCCTGTCCCTGTTCCTGAAGCCCTTTGGATGTTGCCACAGTGTTCTTGCACACTTTCTTTGCTTTCTGGTGTATGAGGTTTCAGGCTCATCTTGTTTATTTTCTGCCTTAGACCTGGAATCTGACATTCCTCCAAGAAACTCTTTTCTTTTATTGGAAAATCGTATTTAGAGTCTATAATTTAGAGTCTATAATCTTGGTGCTAGAAGTGTTCTTTGCTTCTGGGTTAGTCATTGTTTCTAGGCCTTTTCAGTGGCCTGAAACATTGTTTCTAGGCCTTTTTAATTTAGATAAAATATCTCAATGGTTTTAGATAAAAACACATTGTGAATTCACATCAATACTTCAAATTAAACTCAGAGTTTGTGCCTAATCTCTCATATACCCCAAATCTGATCCTGATTCAAACAGTTAGCATGTAATATGACAAAACACTGAATGCAATTTGATGGTATTATTACAAATTATTTAGACGTGATAATGTTACTGTAATTACATTTCTAGAAAAATCCCATGTCTTCTAGGGATACATGCATTCAGAAATATTTATAGATAAAATTTCATACTATATGGAATTTGCTTCAGGAGAGTCCAAGGGTTGGGTGGGAGGAGTGGATGAGAGAAAACTGGCCATGTGTTGTTAATTGTTGAATCTGGATGATGGATAAATGGAAATTCATTATTCTACCTTCTCTACATTTTATATGTTTGAAATTTTTAATAATACTTTTTTTAAGTTTATTTATTTTGAGTGAGAGAGAGAGAATGTGAGCATGAGTGGGGGGGTGAGGGGAGAGAGAGAGAGAGAGAGAGAGAGAGAGACAGAATCCCAAGCAGGCTCCACACTGTCACAGAGCCTGATGTGGGACTCAGTCTCACGACTGTGAGATCATGACCTGAGCCAGAATCAAGAGTCAGACTCTTAACTGACTGAGCCACCCAAGCACCCTATTTTAATAATACTTTTTTATTTTTTTTTAATTTTTTTTAAACGTTTTATTTATTTTTGAGACAGGGAGAGACAGAGCATGAACAGGGGAGGGTCAGAGAGAGGAGACACAGAATCTGAAACAGGCTCCAGGCTCTGAGCTGTCAGCACAGAGCCCGACGCAGGGCTCAAAATCACGGACCCGAGATCACGACCTGAGCCAAAGTCGGCCGCTCAACCGACTGAGCCACCCAGGCGCCCCAATAATACTTTTTAAAAAAGATACACTAGAAGAATATTTAATGACATGGGACAATGTTCACATTATATAATTCAATGGAAAGTTAGTTTTGTTACTTTTGTAAAACGAGCCCAAATTTGTAGAAGGGAAAAAAAAGCTTAAGAAATACACATGTATATGTTCTTGAGCTGCAAGGCCTTACCCTAAATGATGAATGGTCCTCTCTCTGTTATAGAGTTTCATTTTTGTCTTTGTGTTTTTCTGTATATTCTAATTTTTCAACATAAACATTTATTACTTTCATAATCAGACAAAAAGATAAATGTTATTGACTAAGTGACTTTAAAACAATGAATACTTCACCACTTCCTGTTTGTATGCTTTTATGATAATAGCATCTCCCACTTTCAAGCTATTACCAAATGCTGTTATACTACAGCTGCCTGGAAGCCTGTGCATTCTTGTCGCCACCTGTCATTTTCCTCCAAGTTGAATCTTCCCTGCGTCCGGCAGCCCTCATCTTTCTTCCACTGCTCAATGTCCACAGTAATGAAAGTCAGGACCTTAACTCAGAGTAGAAAAGGATACAACTTTACTTCTCCCTGCTCTATGTTTTTCCTTTGTTCCTTTTCTGGCTTATTTTTTTTCTGAGACTCTATTTTTTTAGAGTAGTTTTAGAGTGGCAGGAAAATTGCGAAGGGAGGTACAGAGACTTCCCATATACTGTCTCTGTACGCTGTCTCCACACATGCATAGCCTCCCCATCCATTATCAACAACCTCCCCCACCCCCATCTGACCGGTACATTTGTTACAACTGACGAACCTACATTTGACACTATACATCATAATCACCCGAAGCCCATAGTTTGTCTTAGGGTTCACTCTTGGTGTTGTATATTCTGTGAGCTTGGACAAAAGTGTAATGACACATATCCATTGTAGGGAAATGTTAAAAAGAAAAACCCGGGCCCAAGATGGTGTCACTTAGGTGAAGTGACCAACCTGGAGCTTAATACCCAACCTAATTATAGTTTCCACCTCTCCCAGTAATGTAGTCTTAACTTTCTGCTCAGCACCAATAAGGCAGTGTAGGGGCCAAGAGCAGGCTGCTCTAAGATGGGCCACTTTGACATGAAGATTATTTTGAATTAAAAAGCAGTTAAAACCCAGCAGATTCAGGAAAAGCTCTTTACCTCCTCTCACAACTGCCTAAAAGAATTCAGAGGACTTGCTTCAGGTAGATAGCAATCACCATGGATCTCCACATGATGATAATATCTAGGTGGGATAGACAGAGAGGAACCTGGCAAGGCCTGTTTGAGCAAAGTCCTCTATGCCCCATTGTTTCTGAGTGGCCCAGCAAACATGTTTACCAAATATTTACCCTTCCAACTTCCTGTGAATGATCTTCCTTTCCTTTGAAGCTCCAGACCCCTCCTTTTTCTCCTTTACTCTGAATGGCAAGGAAACCTCAATTGCCTGACTGCCTGTGGGCCTCAATAATCTTAGAAGCCCTGGTATGTACAATATTAAACTTGATTTTCTCCTGTTAATCTGTCTCTTGTCAATTTAATTCTTAAACCAGCTAAAAGAACCTTGAAGGGTAGAGTAAGATTTTTTTTCTCTCCAAATATGGCCATTACAGTACTGCACAGAGTATTATCACTGGATTAAAAATCCTTTGTACTTTTCCCATTCCTCCCTCTGCCCACACTCCCCTCCCCCACTGCCCTCAACCTCTGGCAAACCCTGGTCTTTTCATGGTTTCCACAGTTTCGCCTTTTCTGGAACGCCATATAGTTGGAATCGTATGGAATGTAGCATTCTCAGATTGGTTTCTTTCACTTAGTAATTTGCCTTCAAGTTTCCTTCATGTCTTTCGATCACAAACTTATTTTTTTTTAGCATTGAATAGTATCCTATTGTTTGGCTTAATTTTTGTCATCTCTAGTTTTCTGTTTGATGTCTTATAATTTGTATTCATAATATTAGTAACAATACATGGCATTTATAGAGCTTTTGCTTTTTCCAGGCACTTGGCTAATTATTTGGCATACATTAATTTATTTAGTCCTCAAAACAGCCTTAGGATTTATTAATGACTTCTAATCTTTACAAATCTGAAATATAGCAATTTCTATCCATGCTGACTAGGTGCAGCTGAGAGACTTTATAAAACATGTCCAGCCACACTTCAAGCAGAGTTGGTCCACATTCATGTCTGTCTAGGTCCAAAGTTCAGGGTTTTCCCACTCTGCCCTGCTGCCTTCTTTTAAAAAGAAAAGAAAAAAGGGGGAAAAGCCTCTCAAATTACCCTAAAGCAGAGATCTGCAAAATCTTATACAGGATTTAAAAAGGGATTATGTTGTATTTGCTTAATTATTCTGTGTCCTATGTGAGCTTCACATCAGCCCTATAAACTCACTTTGTGGTCTTTGGCTTCATTGTAATAAATGTGAAATTCAGAATTTGGGGTTAAATGGTTTTCTAAGGAAGGATGGAGCGAACCAAGCATGCTCTGTGCAGAAGAGCCAGAGTGAGTATCAAGAGGGAGGAAAGAATCAGAAAGAGAAAAGAATTACAAATCCCACAAATAAGGAAACCCTGGAGTCCTGGGGCTGTGCCCGTCTCAGGGCTTGTAAAAGCAAGCAAAGGAACTGAACAAAGTATATCCGTTTCAAGGAAATGTCTGCACATCAACTTTAACATCCTGAGTAATGTCAGCTTTGGCATAGTGTTACTTAATGAAAACATGTTCTCCCAGGCTGTAAAACATCAGAAAGTCCCTAAAACATAAAGCATGCCTTTAAGAAATTAAAACCAAAACTGAACAGTCTTTCTTATGGAGGGCCCTCCGCCAAAAAATTGAGTGTATCTTTGGTCTTTTCCAATTTGCCCTTTGGGGCGTCTGCCTCCATTTCCCCATCTGATGGCAGAATACTGCCATGGTCTCAGTCCTGTAGGACTATTTGTGGCCACCCCCTCTGCAGCCCCTTCCCTTGGGTGGATGGAGCCTGCTGGGTGAAAGCATTTTTCTTCCCATGGCATCATACCTCTCCTTCCTTCACAGACTAATTTGGTGCCCTTGGGACCCTGCTGCCACACTGCATCGAGTGGGAATGTGACAAGCCACGGGGATTTTGCCAGCAAGTTACCTTTCCCAGGAATGTATTTGCATTTTTACAGGAGTCTTGAGGAGAAGATGCCTCAAACCAGAGGAAGGGTTTTAATCATGGAAATTTCAGACCTTGGGAGAAACTAAAAGAGGTAATGTTCTGGGGTAGATATAGCCTCATGCACTCATCAAATCACACTGTATATAAAGCATGGACAAGTGGACACCAACTCTTTAAACAGTAACACTTTTCGCACTGCTGTCTGTGGACATTTTTATTACATTGAAAGAGCTGAGAGATGGATAGGGCAGTAGGGTAAAGCGGGAAAGGAAAGAGAGGAAGAGGATATTAACAAAAAATAGTACAACACCAGAAGTGCACAGAGAGGAAATGACTTCTAAGTAGTCGGGCGGGGAGGGCAGAGGGAGGGCTTTTAGGTTGAATTCACCCAGGGAGTTTTTCTCTCCTCACCAAAAGCTAGGAGAGTCCACATTCCACCAAAGCAGGGAAAGTGGGAAAAGCCAATTCCAGGAAGCTATGAGCAGAAATTTTGGAGAACTTGAGAAAAGACCCTACTCCAAAGACATAAAAATTGCCCACATCTTTGCAGTAGCACAAAGAAAAAGCTGGATATAGTGGGACACAGCTGGAAAAACAAAAACAAATACAAACAAACAAAAACCTAGGCTTGAAAACCATGAACTGTGAACAAATGCAGGTACGTTCTCTGAAATGTAACTCATCCTTTTTATAAAGACCAGACTCATTTGGCATGAATTGTGATGGAACATGGGAAAATATGGACAAGAACAGCATTGAGAGAAGGATCCGAGGACAGTGTAGAATGAGACTTCAAACTAAAGCTGGAAGGAAGTCAGAGCCTGAAGGCACTTTTTGCTAATTACTTTTTCTTAGTAGTGGTATTTACTGAGTCTTTACTATGTGTACAACTTAATTCCATTTCACGACACTTAGAGGTAGGTATAATTTTTATCGAATTTTACAGATAAATCCTTTTTGACTAAGGAAGAGATAAGATAATTAAATTTGACTAGAGTCATGTAGCTAGTTAGTCACAGAGCTAGGATTCAAACCCAGGGAGTCTTAGATCCAGGGCCGGGGCTTCACTACCATGTGATGTTGGTACACTTCCAATTGGAGAAATCCCACCACCATGGGCCAGCTTGGAAGCAAAGCCAATCCAAAGTTTCATAATTCTGCTTGTTCAAGTTCAACTTATATTCCATATATCAATTTATCAGCGGTGGAAAACAGAACCATATCCTAGTGTCCTAAGTCCAAAGCATAGAAATACAAGACTGATTATGTACCCCTTCCCCTCCTCCTTAGAAATCTTTTTCCCAAAGGGACATGAACGTCTTTCGTGCTAGCCCAGCCCCTCCTGTGAGTGGTTGTACTATTCCTTCCTTGTCCCATTTCCTTTGTCCATTTACATAAAACTTTAATGTTGCCATTCCTCCTGGGAATGCAAAATCTGTCCAGTCCCTCCATTACCTCCTCCTGGGATATCCTCCCTACTCTACTTTGCTCAAGACCAATGACTCATTTCTTGAATACATTCCTATGATATTTCCCCTCTACAAAAGGGCCAGTAGCCTTTCAGGAAGCTAAATTATTAAGCAATGTTGACAAGAAGCTGAAGGAGAAGGGTTTACCGTCTCCTTCAAATCTTTGGAAGGCCAGGTCCTTTCTAACAGGAAGCATCAGAGGTACACCAAAGATACAACTCTGTATTATTCATAGCTTGTTGTTCATTTAGCGAAGCACGTGGATTTCCATTTCATTGCTCTGGTTCAATAACTCTTAGTTTTCTTTTTTGTTGTTTTTGTTGAGTTTCAGGGAAAAGAGCATCTTTAGATATTACAAGGTATGCAGAGAAGTAGTTGAGCCGGATTGGCCACCTTTTCCCCCACTGCTGTCTCCTCCAACCATTGTTCACAATAAAAATTCTGGTGCCCTGGGTGTGCAGGGAACATGAGCTGTAGCACCCCTTCCCTGGAGTGGTGCCTAAACAAGGCTGATTCCTAGTTAGAGAATCTGCTGCTTACTCTGTCTGGCAATGGTAAGGCAGGACAGACCCTCCAACTCGGAGCCGCTTTCACACTTTTGCATCAGCGAGAAATTGTGACGATCAACTCAGGTGATGGTGTTCTGGCTGAGGGGACCTGCTTGTCCCTTTGAGTCTTGAAAGGGTGGAGAATCCGAGCCTGGCCTGCAGAACCAACCGTCCCAACTTGCCCGCAGGTGTGGGGACAGAAACAGCACTGTTGTCCAATTTCAAATGACACAACTGAATGATGTTTCTCTTGGCTTCCACATATAAAGGCTGGTGACCAGGGCCAACTGTGGGCCAAACAGAGGTGAGGGAAGTCTTTCCGTCCTGAGATTGCCAGTATTCTCTTCTAATCCCATTTTACTCTTTTCTCACACCAAATCCCTCAAGCCTTCTCTTTGTTCTTTACTGTATCCATATCTTAACTCCAAAAGAATCTGAAACCTATTCACCATATAGTGACAGTGGCTGGAGCAAAACTCCTGGGTTTGTTGCTGTTATTATTGTTTGTTTTTGTTTTTGTTTTTGTTTTGTTTGTGTTTCTACTGAAGGCTGTGACTCTCAGGCTGGCTAAAAAAGGCAAATTCTGGGGTTGCAGATCTTCTGACTATTTGGAAATTGGGTCTTTGCTGATGTAATCCAGTCGAGATAAGGTCATCATGGAGTTGGAAAAGCCCTGCCTGATGTGACTGCTCCTTCTACAAAGAGGAGAAGATATGCAGAGACACACGCAGACAGATGCGTGAAGAAACAGGGGGCGAGTGCCCTGTGACGTCGAGGCAGAGACCAGAGTGATGCGTCCACAAGACCAGGAATGCTCAGGATTGCCTACAAACACCAGAAGCTAGAAGTCACAGGGAAGGATTCTCCTCTACAGTTTTCAGAGGGAGGGTAGTCCTGCTGACAATCTGCTTTCAGACTTCTAGTCTCCAGAACCATGAGACGATAAATGTCTGTTGTTTTAAGCCACCCAGTCTGTGGTACTTGGTTATGGCAGCCCTAGGACACGAATACACTCTCCCCAAGCAAACTATCCCCTCCCCCTCACATGTAGGCAGTCGCCTCCCCCACTGCTAGCCTTGCTGGTGATTCAGTCCTAGCAGTTTATCTTCATTGCTGCCTCATTCCCAGGACTGGCCTCTGGCACAGCATGGCATCCATGACCTTGGGTTCCTTCCTGACGTTCCAGAGGAAGATGAATAGGATGTGGACCTATTTGGGCACTTTGGGGATTAAACCAAGGGTCCATCAGCTGGGAAGGAAATCAGAAGAGAAGCCAAGTAAAGGTCTGACTTTAATCCGAAATTGTCTGTTTCTCTGTGAGAAAATGGCCTTTCTGCCTCTAGCAGGGCCCTGCCAGGGTGTCACATGCCTGCAAATTCTCTGTGGTCTCAGTCTTCATTACAGTGAAGTCTGCATTTCCTCTGGGATGCATGCAATTTGTCACAGAGGCCGCTGACTTTCCGTGCAGAGGGAGACAAGGACGGGGGAGAGGAGTGGAGATTGCAGCAGGCTCACTCTAACCTTCTCCAGGTCCAAACAAGCTATAAACATTAAAAGGGGTTCTTGTAGAAGAGAGGATCACAGTGATTATTCCAGAATGCCTGTGGTCTGTCTCATCTCACTTCACTCTCCGACACTCTGGCTCTTGAAGTATGCAGCTGTACAATGTCCCGGAAAGAATAATTGTCACGGAAACTATCATTTATCAATTGCCATACATTTTACACCTATCATTTTGTATCCTCACAGTAACTCTGCAAGGCAGACACAACCCCTATTTTACAGGTTAGGCTCAAAGAGACTATAGAATTTGCTCCAGCTCACAGAGCTGTGAGTGGCTAAAGCAGCAATCGAGGGCAGACAAGACTGGCTTTCCACTAGACGGCACCACCTGTCCAGAGAGACAAGCACACCTTTGGCTGGACTAGCCTCTGGTCTCAGAATTCTCTGGCGGTCACTTGACCTGGAGTTAGGATAGCTACCCCGAGGCTTAGCCCTTTCTTTAAAGTGCTTGTAGCCTTCATACCATATGATTTCACTCCTATGTGGAATTTAAGAAATGAAACAGATGAACATAGGGGAAGGGAAGGAAAAATAAGACAAAAACAGAGAGGGAAGCAAACCATAAGAGACTCTTAAATCCAGAGAACAAACTAAGGGTTGCTGGAGGGGAGGTGGGTGAGGGGATGGGCTAAGTGGGCAATGGGTATGAAAGACGGCACTTGTTGGGATGAACACTGGGTGTTGTCTGTAAGTGATGAATCACTAAATTCTCCTGAAATCATTATTATCCTATATGTTAACTAACTTGGATTTAAATAAAATCTTGGAAAAATAAAGTGCTTATAGCCATTTTCTCAGTTTTCTTTCTTTCTTTCTTTCTTTCTTTCTTTCTTCTTTTCCTTCCTTCCTTCCTTCCTTCCTTCCTTTCTTTTAGAAATATGACATAGGGGCACCTGGGTGGCTCAGTCGGTTGAGCGTCCGGCTTCGGCTTAAGTCATGATCTCATGGTTTGTGGGTTCAAGCCCCGCATCGGGTTCTGTGCTGACAGCTTAGAGCCTGGAGCCTGCTTTAGATTCTGTGTCTCCCTCTCTGTCTGCTCCTCCCCCGCTCATCCTCTGTCTCTCTCTCTCCTTCAAAAATAAGTAAAAACATTAAAAAAAATTTTTTAAAGAAATATATACACAGAAAAAAAAAAGTAAATACATTAAAACTGTCCCAGGTCAAGCAGAAACAAAAAAATTTCCCTGATCACCTCACGATCAGTTGTACCTCATTAAAACCCAACTTACATTTTGGGGTGCCTGCGTGGCTCAGTGGGTTAAGTGTCCAACTTTTGGTTTTGGCCTAGGTCATGATCTCACAGATTCGTGAGTTCAAGCCTTGCATCGGACTCTGCAATAGCAGCAAGGAGCCTGCTTGGGATTCTCTATCTACTCTCTCTCCGCCCCTCCCCCACTTGCACTCAAAATAAACAAAACTTAAAAAAAAAAAACCAACCAACATTTTCTTTTGGAAGCCCTTGTGTTTGGTGTCCTCTCCATATAGGTTGCCCAAAGCATTTGCACAGATCCACATAATGTTGTGAATGTAGGGGAGCAGAGTGTGGAAATGGTCTGAGGCCCAGACTGCATCTCGGTGCACCCCACTTCTCTAATGTTTGAGGGCCTCTAGTGAAGGAGAAAGTTTGTCTTCCTTCTGAATTTCTAAAAAATATTTGATCAACACTTTAGGCTTTTGCATATGTATTCCTAATTTGTGAGCCTGAACAGGCAATTAAGCATGTGTGAGACTTGTAAATTTTGGTTCCAGATAAAAGGGAGAAAGTTAAATCAAGGGGATTAGACAAACTGGGTTATTTAATTTTACAAGTGATATTTAAGACTTCTCATATGAACTTTACTTGTAGAGATGGCTCTGACGGGAGGTTCTCTGTCTCCCCAGAGGCTATAACTCAGGAAAATGACCCTCTATTGTTGTGCACAATTTCGGCTAGTCATGAAATAGAGCAGTGGTCAAGAAACTTCTTGTATAAAGAGCCAGAGAAATATTTCTTTAGCCTTTGCAACTGCATGTACTCAAGTCTGCCATTTGAGCGTGAAAGTAGCCATCAATAATGCACAAATGGATGAATGGCTGTGTTCTAATAAAATCCTATTTACAAAAAAATGGTGGGTTTAGCCTGTGGGCTATAGTTTTCTGACCACTGGTACAGAGCAACCAGACGAGAAAGTTATATAAACGATGGAAGAGTTGGCTGAGATGTTCCATCACAGAAGGTTTTAAAACCAGAGTGGGTAGTCACGTGTTTGAGTTGACTTACACATGTTAATTCCTCCATTCGGCACCACTGTCCGAACTTTGCTTTAGGGAGCTCTGCATACCACACACATTACACAGTTCTTACATATAATGTCATATATTGGTGCCTCAACTCGAACAATCTTATATTCAGTGTTATCACAGGGCTACCAGTTACAGTAAGCTTCCTTCCTCATGAATACCACTCAATCATGTAGAGAAATGTTTCTCTACATATCATGTCCTATGTCCTCGAAACAAAGATGGCATCTGTGGGAGGGACATGTGTGAAGGACATGGTAGGCACAGAGTAGGGGAGAATTTGAGCCTTGTGAGCAGTTGGGTAGGAGAAAATGCAAATGTATTAACTTGCCAAATCTTTTCTCCTAGGTAGCGTCTTATAGCTCTGGAAAGGAAGTGCTTGAAAAAACACAATGAGATATGTCAGATGGACACAGGAGCTAACTGAAAGAACTCCCAATAGCCACCGCTGGAGTAATTTGACCACCAAAATGTATCATATAGTATTGGGTTAAAACCCTAAGTAAAAAATAAATACTGATGAGTCCATATTGGTATAAATAAATAATTGAATATGTAAATAAATAAATAAATAAATAAATAAATGCAAATTTCCCAAATAGAAGTATTCTAAATAATTTATTCAGATATTTTACCTGAGGGAGGAGAGTATTTTTCCCCATCTTTCAAGGGTGGGTTGTGCATAGTGACTTTCTTCCAAAGAATACATTATGAGAAGGAGAAGAAAAGAGTACGTGTGCAGTGGACAAACATAACCTTCGCCATGTGATCAAGGTTAAGTCATGTTGATAACATGTACTCTTGATGTGATGTGATGAGAATGGCACTTTACTTCTGTGGTCTGTTCCCCAAAACCCACAACTCAAGTCTAGTCTTGTGAAAGATACCAAACTTCAAGTGGGAGACATTCTATAAAGTCATAAGCCAATATTCCCCCCAGACTGTCAAGGTCATCTAAAGCAAGCAAAGTCTGAGAAACTGAAACAGTCTAGGGGAATCTAAGGAGACATGACAACTACATTTAATGTGGTATCCTGGATAGGACAGGGGGTCGGCTGAGGAGGACATTAGGCAAAAAGAAAGGAAGTCAGAATACAGGGTGAACTTTAGCTAATAATAATGTATCAATATTGGTCTATTAGTTGTAACAAATGTGCCATACTAATGTAAGGTGTTAACAATAGAGGAAACTGGGTATGTGGTATATAGGAACTCTTTGTACTGTCTCTGCAACATTTCTATAAATCGAAACACTATTATAAAATAAAATGTTTATTTAAAAAAAAATGAGCAACAGATCTGAACAGATTCTTTGCCAAATAAGACATACACGTAACTAATAAGTGCAATCCTCAACACCATTATTTATCAGGAAATGCAAATTAAAACCACAATGGGACACCACTATACTTTCCCCAGAGAGGTTAAAATTATAAAGACGGACAAAAACAAGTGTTGGAAATGATGGAGGAACTGGAGTTTTTATACACTTCTCGTGGGATGAAAAATTACATAACTACTTTGGAAGATTTTGGCTGCTTTATACCATTATATGTACACTATCATATGATCCAGTCACACTCCTAGGTATTTACCTAAGAAAAATTAGGATATATATCCAGACTTGTACATGGGCGCACCGGGGTGGCTCAGTCGGTTAAGCATCGGACTTCTGCTCAGGTCTGATCTCACCATTTGCGAGTTCGAGCCTTGCATCAGACACTATGCTGACAGCTCAGAGCCTGGAGCCTGCTTCGGATTCTGTGTCTCCCTCTCTCTCTAACCCTCTCCTGCTCATACTCTGTGTGTGTGTCTCTCTCTCAAAAATAAATAAACATTAAAAAATTTTAAAAAAGACTTGTCTATGGATGTTTATATAGCAGTATTATTTGCAATAACTCAAAACTGGAAACCCAAATATCTATCAAATGAATGGATAGTAAGTTGTGATATATCCATGTGACAGAACACTATTTACCAGTGAAAAGAAAAAAAAAAAAACAACACAGCAATACCATGGATGAATCTCAGACACATTATGCTTAGCCAGGCACAAAAAAAGTACATGCCGAATTATACCACTTATATGAAATTCTAACAAATCTCAAGGAATAAAAAGCAGCAAATCAGCCTTTGCCAAGATGAAGAATTGACTTTAAAGAGGCAAGAGGAGACTTTTTGGACATATGAAAATGTTCTACATCTTGAGTGTGCTAATTGCATGAGGGGAGGCATTTGTTAATATTTATCCAGCTCTATATTTACAATGAAGCATTTTATCTTATGTACATATACTTTAATAATTTTTTCTGAATAGAGGGAGTCCTGGTAGGAATTCTGATGGTGCTCTTCTGAGGTCCTGTAGCAATGACAAGTTGACTTCTCCTGCTCCATTACCCTTCCACCATCCTCTCCCATCCATACCACAACCTTCACCACCCCAGGGAGCAAGGGAGCTACTTAATATGTCTTTGTGGATTGAGGGTTCCTGCTCTTCAGGTGATTTCAGAAGGCAGAGGCTCTGTGGAGTAATCTATGCCAGTGGGGCTTGAAGAGATTTTGTAGTGTGCCTGGAAGAGAGAGGAGGAAGGGGGCACACCTTTCTCAGTTCTCCACGACTCTCAGAAGGCACAGAAGACCACAATGCCTGATGGAAACACAAATTAGCACACAGGAGTAAAGCCTCTTGCTGGGGGTCAAGGGAACACACAGCCGTCCTCTATGAGCAAGCAGTGCTCCCTGAGGAGATTGGTGTGAGACAAAATGTGTTCTCAGGAAACCGCACGTATCATTTATACTGAGACTCCCGAGCAGCAGATGCCACAAAAATTAAGTGACATCAGATTGGGACCAGGTCATCTGCTCACCACTCACGCTCTCAGGCAAACACAAAAAGAGGATTTCTCTTTCTTCTCTGCTATGCTCAGAGTTGGAGATAGTCGGGTAGACCGTGTTAATTCAGAGACAGGAAGCTTGGAACTATGAACAGTGACAGCTAATAATATTGAATTTTTACAGAACATTCAACCGAAAGGGCCTAAGACTTGAATAACCAGGTTAGATTATAAAAATCAACAGACTAGACTAAGGTTTAAACAAGAATAGGCAAAAAGAAAGATGTATGCTCTGGGTGTATGGGAAGATAAAGAAGTTTTGAGAACGTGGCAAGCTTCATTTAAAAAATATTTGCATCGGTACACCTCAGTCCAATTGTTATATTTGTATATGAATAGTATTTTTATAATATACCATTTTGTACCTGCTATTTTCACTGGGCTATATATCAGGAACATTTGTTCCTGTGATTATATAGTCTTATACAACATAATTTTTAGTGTCTATGCTGCACTCCTTCATATAAATGTACATATTTTACTTAACTAGTAGCTTATTGTTGGACATTAAGGCTCTCCCAGTTTTCCAGGGTTATAAATAAATTTGATGAAGAATCTTGCACATGTATCTTTTCACACATCTCTAATTATTTCCACAAAATAAATTCACAGTTAAGGAATTGCTGGGACATAGAATATTCACATAGAATCTTCACATTTTAAGGCTTTTAACACCCTTTAGAAGGTTCATACCAATTTGTACTTCCTTTAGAATTTAACCATTTTTAAAAGCTATTTTTCTATTTATCCGTACTTCTATTCTGGCTCAATGATGATCCAAGCTGGCTAAAAGAAATGGTCATAAGCCTGTCTTCCTTTCATTATTATGTCATATTTAGGATGAATTCAGTGCTAGTAAAATTAGCAACACTAGCAGCATTGGAGTTTACCCTCAGTTTCACACAAAAATGACCATGTCCACATAATGATAGTAATAGCAATGCCGTTAACCTTTACTGAGAGATTATTATACAGCAGGCAGCATTTACATTACTTTACCGCTACTAATAGTCCTAAGAGGTAATAAGTACTATTATTCCTTCCATTTTAAAAAAGAGGAAATTCTGTCATAAGAAAGGTAAGTGCTTTGATCAATGCATTTTCTCTGTATTAATATGTATCAACGTAACCTGGGCTGTTTTAGTATCTCTGCACATTGTATTTCTGTGAATTTGCAACAGATCTTACAGAGTTTATTTTCTCTACGACAGGGTAAACACTGACTCATGGAGAAACTTCTGCTCTGAACATGAAATATCGTGCTTTCGGTCTCGGAGCCCTTTGGGGCAACATCCTGTAGACTGTCCCTCGCGTCATCTTGAAAATGGGAGTAGATTACGGCTCTAATTCCCAAGCACAGTGTTGTGACCTACTGTTCCAGTCAGTTGTGAAGTTTGCCACAGGCAATTTGGTACAAGTAAGAAAGTTCTGTGATTTGCAAACGGGGTACTTCTCAGGTAAACTGGAGGGAGACGTAAGATTATCCTTGTACTAAGGTCACCCATGTTCCCACCAATTCCAATGTGCTTTCAGAGAGGGACAGAAGCAGGAGAGGAAGAGGAAGGCACGAAATCCCCAGACCATTTTATCGGTATCCCGGGAGTGGATAGCACATGCCTATGTGGGTTTTCTGCAGGAAAAGCATTGGGAACCACAGCTCCAGACTGAAAGAATAAAAAGGGGTGGTAATTCAAGTGACTGAAGAGTGGGGAAGGTGTTTTTGTCTAAATACAACAGAAAAAAGTTTTTAAACATTTTCAGTCCCAGTCTTAATTAGCATTAAGAAGCCGAATTGAATTCCCTACCAAAAACAGCCAAGACAAGTGTGCACAGCAGGGAGAGGTGGCGAAAGCACCACGTTTATGCTTGAGCATGTCAGGGGCTATCGAGTTGGCCAGGAAAAGAATAGAACCTCCTGAAAACCTTGTGGTTAAAGAAATGTTTTCTCATCAATGAACAGCTTGCCAAGGCCAGATAAGCAGCATGAAAAGCAGGGGAAAAAATGCTTCTATTTGTTTATTCGGAGAGTTGTTCTTAAAAATTCATTTGCTTATGATTTCCAGAAGGAAATTGCCATGCCTGGCTCGTATCTGGATGGGAAAAGTCTGCTTACACACTGTTGAGTTGTCCTTTTCCTTTGCACCTTGGGTTATGAATGGTCTTGCTTGCTGGTGAGCAGTTAAGAGTCCCTGTCTCCTAATGAGGTCAAGGCCATGGACCATAAACCTAATTAGGACAGTTAACTCTTTGGATTTCATAGTTACAAACTGGATGCCTACTGCCAGACAGACATCCCTCAATTTAATGCCTCTGTTCAGGGCCAGCAAAAGTCCCGCCTCTACTGGAGAAATAACTCAAAGCAGTGTCATTTCAGTGTGTATGTTGGTGGGCAAATTCCAAATAACTG
The DNA here is from genome assembly GCF_046562875.1 of Panthera onca. NCBI lineage: Eukaryota > Metazoa > Chordata > Mammalia > Carnivora > Felidae > Panthera > Panthera onca. The sequence continues at coordinate 54,797,010 of NC_138347.1, forward strand.
TGATTTTTCAAAGAATAAACTTTTTTTTTTTTTTTCCTACTGAAGGGCAGGCAGCCTGATTAAAGTATTCCCAACTCTCTAGCTCTTCCTATTGTTTATATGGCTGGCCCTCCCTGCTTTTACAGGCATTTTGCCCCAAATGACTTTTGTTGGAAATTAATATCAAAGGAGCATCTTTCCATTAGGCAACAATCTTCTGATTTTGAGGTGGTCTTTTTTTATATGGGATGAATTTTCTTTAATGCTTTTGCTTTTTTCTCTTAATAAAAGTCACATATAGGTTCAGTTGGCTAAGCGTCCAACTCTTGATTTCGGTTCAGGTCATGATCTCACGGTCTTGAGCTAGAGTGAGCCCACGTCAGGCTCTGCGCTGAGCGTGGGGACTGCTTAAGATTCTCTCCCTCTCCCTCTGCCCCTCTGTTGCTCACATGTGCATATGCATGCTCTCTCTCGCTCTTAAAAAAATCACATATATGCAATGTAGAAATAATTAAAAATGCAGACAAGTATAAATAAAAATTAAACCTCCTTTAGTCAACATGGGAAGAATTGTTTCAAGGAGCTATGACTGAATACTAAAGGAGTGTTTAGCATTTAAGTGAACTGATTAAACTACGGATAGTTCTCTGATTAAACTCTATATTGTAGGAACGATTCATAACTATTTCCTCATGCCATTGTTTTTACCCCGCTGTTTATTTGAGAAATCATTATGGCTATTTGCTCTTGCATAAATGTCAATCTCTGCTGAGAAATGCCATCAGATGCTTTTCTGAAAATCACAGTTTGGAATGCAGTCTTCTTTAGAAAATTACTGACATTAGATATTACTGTCCTTGTAATAGAGACTGTGATAATTCTGGAAATTAAATATTTCAGAAGGACGTTGTGTAAATATAAACAATAGTATTTACTGCTTGAAAGCATTAGGCTATACACCTTAAACGTACACAGCTCTGCATGTCAATTATAGCTCAATAAAATTGGGGGAACAAGATTTATAAACACATAAATATTTGCCACCTGAAGAGATTAAAAGGAATCAGTCATCTTAATCCAACTCCTCTATTTTCTGAATGATGGAACTGAGGCTGAGAAATGATTGGTGATTTTCCCAGGGTCAAATCGGAGTGACTTAATAATTCCTCAGAGGAGACTTTAGGGCTTTTTTGGTCTACCATATTGTTCAAGAATACAATGAACATGGTTTTCTTTGCGGTGATGAAAATGTTTTGGGTATAGACAGAGGAAGTAGTTACACAACAATTTAAATGAACTCAGTGCCACTGGATTGTACACTTTAAAATGGTCAATTTTATGTTATGTAAGTTTCACCATAATAAAAATATCTTTAAAAAAATAAAAGGAAATAGTGAATTTGAGCAGTGAGGACTATTTATACCTAATACCTAAGATTCATAATTATTAAATACCCCCACTAATCATAACTGTGAAAATCTTTATTTCAAAATGGTGTGATAGATGGATTTAAACCATTTTCACCTTTCTTGTTTTAACTTGGTAGTAGCAACTTTAATCAGATTTCTACTCCTGATAAGTCGAAGTTGTTGGTCAATTGATTGCATCTCACATTTCCACACACAATAGGAAAAAAACCAGACACATCCATGACTCTAAAGCAGAAGGGCTTCTTTGGCATAAGATAATGATTTTCAGTTCCGGTCCAATTCTAACATTTTCAAATAAAGGAAGACAAGAAAATAGAATGGGGAAGGAGAGGAACAGCTAGTGTTTACTTCATTAACTTAACAGAACTCTGTAGGTAAAAGGTCTGTGCATAGCAGGTGATCCATTCCTCCTTTATAATTGGGAGCCTCCCACAAAGGCGAGAGTGCATCCTACCAGCACTCTGAAGGAAGGAAATAATCTATCCATCTCTTCTGACACAGGGAAGAATGATCTGTTGCCAGGAGCTGGTATTTCTGGCAGCATTGCCTGGCCATATGCCAAACTCTGAGGTGGGAAGTTGGGGTTCTTGATCTGGAGAATTGCAGAATGGTAGGAAGACTCTGGGACAGGCATTTCTCATGGAATTTGGATGGAAGTGTAACAACAGTCCAGAAATCTCCTTATGAAGAGGTTTGTGTGTCTAAGAGAAAGTCTTAACCGCTGAAAGTAAGAGCCGCAAAGGAAAGAATCAGAAGACCTATTTTTTCCCCCTGTTCACTTACAGATTTGCTGTGTGATCTTGGACAAGTCACTTCATCTCTCTGTCTTTAGTTTCCTAATGGGTGGTGTAATGTGATCTTTTCTAACTCTGATGCTCCATGATTCTCTTCATATGTGGGCCTGTGAACCGCAGGGCTGCTGACTAGCCCTGCAGATCCTTTTCCAGCCAAGGGTTGCTGCTGGTTGGTTCTTCTGGTTCCTTTGGAGCTCATGCACTCCCAGTTTTATAACAAAGCAAAAACATATATGACGGCCTCCTTGTTTTCTTATTCGATTTTACTCACAACGATATTAATACTTATCTTTTTGACTGTGGAGGTAACAACAAAAAGATCATTTCCATGAGGAAGTGACCAACCACCCAAAGCTTCCTTTTGAAGTCTCCTTTCTGTCTGGATGGACAGCAGCCTTTACTCTTTAAATAAGAAAGACTCATTAAGCCAATAGTTGGCCCAGCTTGCTCCTCTTTTTGGGTCCATTGGATGTGTTAAGGATGCCTCATTCAATTCGGTGCCTCAAGCCAGAAACTGGAAGAGGCGTCTGACCCCTCACTATTCCTCAGCTCTCCTGAGGGATCCAGCCATCACCAAACTTGCAAATAGGTCATCCACTTCTCTCTGTCTTCAATATGGCAGCCCTCATCCAAGTTGCTGTCATCTCTCCCCTGAGCTACTGTACTAACTTCCTGATAGTGTCCTCATGCCCATGCCCTTGTCCTATCTCCCACCCATTCTTCCCATCACAAAGTAATCTTCCTAAAATGTAAATCAAATCACTTTACTCTCAAGCTTAAAACTCATCAAGGGGTCTTTCTTCCTTCCCATTGCACTTAAGATGATGTCTGAAATCCTCACTCGGGTTTACAAGACCCTCTGTGAGCTCTACAGAGTTCTCTCCCATTCATCACCGGCTCCTCCTCAAAGCCTTCCCTGTCTGTCTGTGGTGTGCTCATTCCCATCCTCTGCCTGGCTAATTCCTGCTCTCCACGTAGCTCCGTGATGGAATGTCATTTCCTCAGACAGGCCTGCCTTATCTTCCCCTCCCCAAATAAATCATGTCCCTTTTACAATCATTGCAAATCACAATTATGGGTTTTATTGTTCACTTATTTATGACCTCCTCTCTCAGGAGTTCCCATGAGGTGATGGACCATGTCTATATTCTTCCTTATAGTATCCCAGTGCCCACCACTATGGCCTGGCCACTGGAAGCAAATACTTGTTGAATGACTGGCCAAGTGAGGGCCCTTTACTGAAAGTCTCCTTCTTCTGGTCACTTTATTTCCAGCTTATAAGCTACTGTTAGGAACAATGCTTCAGATGAGAATTTCTTTGTACATTTTTCACTTTTTCAAGAGCTCACCCTATGAAGAGGCTTTTGGTTTGGCCTAGCTGCCTACTTGAGAATTGCCATCCTGTATTCACACATGGTCTCCTGTGCTTAGAGATGCAGAAAGTTTAAGACTTTGCCAGTGATAGGCATGTCTTCAAGGCATGTAGCATGGTGATCAAGAGCGAGGGCTCTGTGGTCACTCACTATTGAGGCTGCTCTTTTCTAGCTACCCGACTTCACCTCAATTTCTTCAACTATAGAATGGGGATAATAACAGAAGGTAACTGATTGGTTGTCTTAAGGATTTAATGAGGCAACAAACGTAAAATGGTTAGTAGAATGCCTGACACAAACATCAGCTTCTATTGATATGTTTCAGCTTCTCTTGATATGTTTCACTCAACCCCAGAAGGAAAGTCCCAATGCAGAGTTCTAGGTCTGGGGAATTTCTGGGGAGGCATCTTTTCCCATCTTCTGTCTCCCTTCTTAGACACATATAGGTTGCCCTACAATAGTTTGTGGTCCCAAAAGGTGGCAACAAAAATGTAGATAAGCTTTACTTTCCACACTATTCATTTGAAGTCATAAGCAGATCTGAAATTTCCAAGCTAGCAGTATAAAACTGCTGATGACCATTATTTATACCTTGGCCAGATGAATCATGTTTGCAATAACTAACAATATTTTAAAGGTATGCCACTCTTTCCTAGAGAGTGTTGGTCCTCTGGCATTTGGTGCCAATTCAATACTGAGGCCTTGGAGGTGGTCAATAGGTGACACTAACCTAAACAGAAGCCTCAGCACACCCGGTGGCAGGGTACCAAGAGGAATTTAACATTCCACTCCTACCGCCCTCCCCCGCTTCCCGGCTTCCTCAAAGTGGTTTTAAAATCAGAAGCACATCCCTAGCGCTCTGTGTAGGTGGTGACGTGGGAGGGGGTGAAATGCAACCTTTATTTTCCTAACTGCCTGTCATCCAATTCCCCGTTTCCCTCTGACTTTCATGAGTGATGAGGTCATCCCGGCGCAGAAAAATCAAACTCCTATTTTTCAGACCCAATAAAGGCCGGCATTGTGTGTCTGCGTAAACACAGGCCAGACGGGCAGGGCGGCGGGGACACGAGTGGTCCGCCCTCTGGCGGTCGCAGGAGACGATGGTGCCCCGAGCTCCACCGCTCCGAACAACGGCAGGGAGGCGGAGAGGGTGCGTGCTAAAATGTAAGTTAAAATTAGATCAATAGTCAGCTTGGCTCTCTCAATCAATGCTTCGCAGGGCGAGCGTACAACCAGCTATTTATACGCTAAACCCGGCATTATCTTCCTCTTTTAGGACGCACAGATCCATTACTGCGCGCCGTAGGGGAGAGGATGCTGCAGGGAGCTGATGCATGCCACATTTCAGCCCCGCGGGCTCCGGGAGGCTGCATCCGGCCAGCGGGTGCAGAGATGGGGAGTGGGAACATACCTCCTGCCCCGGTGGCCCCACGGCTCTCTACAGTACTCCTTCCCTGGCCTGCCCCGCAACGACTCACTCCCATCCATTCCTTACCTCCACGGAATCCCTAGGGTTTACACGGGGAGTTGCGGGGCGGGGGATGGGAGGGGGGGGGGCGCTCACACCAAGGGACTGCATTACGCAGTCTTTGCTCAGACAGTTGTTGCTGTAAATAGCTGCACCCTCCCTCCACCCCCGTCCAAGCACGGAAGGGAATGGGTTTACAGCAACCTGTCTGATTGCATTGTATTTCAGGCCTTGGTGAGATGGACTTGTGCTCCATCCAGCCCCTGACGCGCTAAGATAACTGGGCATTCCCAGTCCCGTTGCCCCAGTGGGTGGAAGTTATCTCCCTTACATGAAACAATGTCCACATCTGGTGTTTGTGTTGATGTTGGGAAACTTTTCAGTTTTCAAAAGATGCTACAGAAAAAAAGCGGGGGGTGGGGGGTGGGGGGGCACAATCTGATATAGCACAACCACCTCAGAAACACAAGATCAAATCGTATTTCTGGGGAAAAATATAGGCATTCTAGTTTTAGATATGTATACAGCATATTTTACATTATATATACGTATATAGTTTTTCTTAATTGTTGCTTTTCTCTTTTTTTGCAATTCTTTAATAAGCATGTACTACCCTTAAAAAGCCAAAGAACTTTAATGGTAGCTTACATGTACATTAGGTATATTTATAGAATTAATTTATTGTTTGACATAAAAGGATTTCGAACTAAAGATAGACACTGAGGCCTTCTTCTTTTAGAAACAACCTTTTTCCTCTTCAAATTCTTGTTGGCTTACCGCCAAAATGTATCCTGCATCTGTCCCTCTCCCCACATCTAGCTGGCTTCTAGCTTACTTACAAGTCACTATTGCTTATCCTTCACCTGGATTGCAAAAATAGCATCTCTTCTGGTCTTCCTGGATTCCCTCTCTCTTCGATGCAGCCTACCCACTCCACATAGCAACCAGATTGCTCTTTTTAAAATGTAAATCAGATCACATCTCCTTTCTTTCTTGGCTTCCTTGGCTCCCCACTGTGCTTCACTTAGATCCCCCCAGTTCTTTACACGAGAGCAAACTGTGGTATGTGGTCTGGCCCCATCCACCCTTGCTGGGCTCTCAGCTCGCTCACTTCCTCACGTTTTGTCAGAGCACGCTTTCACATGGTGTCTTCTTTCTGAGCCTTGCGCCCACAGACTCTGGGCTCTTGTGCTTCATGCTAGGGAGAATTCTCTCTCAGAAGCTCTCCTCCAAGCTGCCTCGGTGTCATACTGGCCTCAGCTCAGATAACAGAAACCTTAGCTGACCGCTGCTCATCCAGAACTCATTATCACGTTACCCTATTTTTATTTGCAGCACAGCAGTTAACACAGATTGGTTTGTTTATCCTGTGGGTTATGAGATTATTCTCCCTTTTTGCACATTAGAATGTAAGCCCCATGAAAACCAGTTATTTAAAAAAATTTTCTTCTCTACTGTTTTGTTGGGTTCTAGAACAGTGCCTGGCCCACAGCTGTTATTCAATATATATTTATTGTATAGGTTACTGGGTGTAATTCCCTAATATATATATAATTATGCATATTCTGCCTTGCATCTTATAGTTATTTTTATACCTGTATGCTTCCTCCTTTCAAGTGTGAACTCCTTGAGGCAGGATCATGCTTAGTTCATTTTATTCTTCTTGGCTTTACGGAGTCTGGCACATCACAAGTGTTTAATATGTTTATTAGATTGAGTTGCAATAAGTGAACAGCTAATAAGCTGATACAATATGACTTTACCCCACATCTCGCTTTCACCAGGGAAAATGAAAATATATTTTGATATCCAAAGGGTGACATTATTTCTTTGATCCTTATAACACCATGCAGGCACACACACACACACACACACACGCTTTCGATATTTCAAAGAATGCTCATATCCATTATTTTATCTGATCTTAATACCAGCTCTGTGAGATAGACCTTATGATCCACACTTTACAAATGTGGAAACCAAAGCTCAGTGGCATGAAGTGACCTGCTCAAGCTTGAGCAGCTAATATGAAGCAGAGACAGGACTAGAGCCTGTTAATTTCAAATACCTACAAATATGGTTGCATAAGAGCACACGTGCATACATGTCTGCACTTGCTGGCATTTTTTTCATCTCCACCACACTCGTGGTTTGGACCAAATGGGATCATACATACAAAGTATCTTGCATGGAATGTGGCACATGACAGACTCCCAATAAATGACCGTTCCTTCCTCTTGCCTGCACTACGGGTTGCCATAATCTCTCCATCCCAAAAAAGAAGAATGCGTCTATCTTCACTTTGTTCTTTTTATTACTAGACTAACTTCCAGGATTCTTCTATTGTGAAATATTCATGCATAATATTAATTGGATGCTTTCGCAGATCTGAACAACAGTAAATGAATTTTTGCTAACTGGCAACCTATTGCTCTTTCATCTTTTACTCTGAATACAAATCAATGAAAAATATTTGTGAATACTTACCGGAACACAGCTTAGCCTAAGTTACACAGTTCAGTGTCAACGAGGAAATGGCACATTAAAAATGCCAAAGCTTGTTAATCATGAACAAAAACTAAACATAGCACAGCCAGAGGGGTTAAGTAACATGTAAAATTAGTTTTACAATAGGCAAAATAAAGCAAGAGCTTATTCCACCCATTCATTCATTTATTTATTTGTTGAGTATTTTTTACATGCCAAGCACTGTACTAAGTATACTAATTGATGAGGTGTCTACCAATATAGGTCTAGTAGAAAAGACAGACTTAAACCAAATAACCATACAACAGAGATCAATGTTGTGAGAAGGCAAAACAGGAGGAACTGATGTGGGAAATTCAGGGGAGAACCCCTTGAGGAAGGGATGGCTGAGCTGAGTTATGTCTCAAGTTCAATACCACCAATTGTTACTAAAGAAGGAAGAGGAGGAAGAAATGACCAGACAAGCAAATAATGATAATGGTCACTAAGAAAAAAATGTTCATTTATTTTGAGAGAGAGAGAGCGTGCTCGTGCACATGCGCGTGTGGGGGAGGGACAGAGAGAGCAGGAGAGAGTGAGAATCCCAGGCAGGCTCTGGGCTGTCAGTGCAGAGCCCCACGCAGGGTTCGATCTCATGAACGATGAGATCATTACCTTATCCGAAATCAAGAGTCAGACATTTAACCGACTGAGCCACCGAGGCGCCCCTAACTTTTAAATTCTTTTACTGAATAAGTATTTTTTAAGTGCCTACTATGTGCCAGGTAGATGTCTAAGTGCTACAGGGCATAGTAAGGGTCAAAGACAAAAATCCCTGCCTTCATGGGCTTATATTGTAATGGGAGAAAACATACAACAAACTAATAAAGAATTTTAATAGAAAAAAAATTAAATGGTGATTTCTTCTAAGGAAAAACATAAACCTGGGAAGTGGTGAAATAGTGAGGTACAATTTTACATAGGGTAGTCCCAGACACTTTCACTGAATAATGGATTTGAGCAAGACCCAAAAATGGTAAAGGAGCCAGCCATGCTGATCTGAGGGGTGGGATGGAGATTGCAGAGGGAAGAACTCTCCAGGAGGAGGACTCTGTCGGTACAATAGCCCTGAGAAGGCAGCGTACCTGACTAATTTGAGGGAGTGCAAGGAGACAGGTGTGTAAAGTAAGTGGCATAAACGAGGGGGTAGCTAGTAGGTGAGTTCAGAAAAGGTAATGGATCTTCGTGGACCTGGTAGGTGATTGTAAAGCTTTGACTTTTACTCTGTGTGCAGTGGGAAGACACGAAAAGCTTTTGAGCAAGTGATTGACGTTATCTGATTTATGTTTTAATGGTCACTCCAGCTGCTGTGTAGAGAGCACTCATGTTCCAGGCAATGTGTTAAGTGTCTTAATAGATGATCTCATTTTTCTCTTCACAGTTCTGAGAGGTACCCATTCTATAGGTGAGAAAACCAAGGTGTAGGAGTTTAAGTACTTACTCAAGGTCATGTGGCTAATAAATGACAGTGCTGGAATTAAAAGCCAACCAGTGTGATTCCAGCACCCAAGCCATTAACCACAATATTACAGCCCCTCCCTAAGAGAAACTGGGATCATTGGTGGTGGTGATGACAGTAACAGTAATACCTATTACTAATTGAGGCTTTTCTAGCCTGTTCTGGTTTTTCTCATTAACTTTATTTCATTCCCACAAAAACCCTCTCAGATAAGTATTATTGCTCTTTTATTATAGATAAGGGAACTGAGGCTCAGAGAAGTTATGTAACTTACCTATGTTCAAACAGTTTATAATTAGATGCTAGAATTCAAACCCAGGGCACTTAATCTTCAAAGCCCTTGCCTTACTCCTCCCAGATAAATATATTAAACTTTAAAATATATTTATTATAAAGGGCCTATAATTGAGTCTTGTGTTTTAAAAAAAAAATCCATTTTATCTTTCCTTTTTGATTGGAGTGTTTAGTCCATGTATGTATAAAATTACTGACATAGTTCATTTAATTATTTCTACTTGTTATTTTTTCTATTCTTCCCATTTATGCTTTGTTCTTTTATGCCTCCTTTTTTTTTTTTTACCTTCTTTTAAAGTATTTATTTTCCATGTTTCTCCTCTAGTAGTTTCTTATTATACATTCTTCATTTTCTTATGTCTTTTTTCCTAGAAAATTATTGTGCCTTCCTAGCTTCCCAATATATCTTGTAGGTTAGCATTTTTGCCATTTCACAAGTAACTCAAGAAACTTACAATAGTTTAATCTCATTTAGATCTTCTGGTTCTTTGTGACACTAGCTAACATTTGACTCCTACATTATATTCTCAATAATCTTTTCTTATTTTTCTTTTAAAAAGTTGATATTAAAAAAAATCTTGTACACAAATTTATTCTTTATAGTGCTCCTCATTTCTTCCCATAGTTTACTATTTCCATCCAGGATTCTTTTCCTTTGGCCTGAAAATTTTCCTTTAGTAAATCTTATGGTGCTTCCAGAGCCAAACTCAGTCAAAGTTACTTTGTTGGAAAATATCATTATTTTGGGCTTAACTTTTGAAGTACATTTTCACTTGGTATAATTTTATTCGGTGTTGCATTTTTCTTTCAGGTCTAATGATGTTAAAACATTATCTTCTGGCTTCCTTAGTTTCTATGTTTTTACTATTATTATTTTTAATGTTTATTTATTTTTGAGAGAGAGAGAGCAGAGGAGGGGCAGAGAGAGAGATGAAGACACAGAATCTGAAGCAGGCTTCAGGCTCTGAACTGTCAGCACAGAACCTGATGCGGGGCTTGAACTCATGAACTGGAAGATCATGACCTGAGCTGAAGTCAGACGCTAAACCTAACCGACTGAGCCACCCAGGGACCTCTCCATAGTTTCTATTGAAAAGTCAGCCATCAGTCTCCTTTTGATATTGAACAGAATGTGTCTCTTTTTCCTTTGGTTCTTTTCAGATTTTTTTCTTAGTCTTTACTTCCCAGCACTTTGAATATGATGTCCCTAAATGTGGTTTTCATTGTTTTTATTCTTCTTAGTGTTCCCTGTTTCCCTTCCTTGAATTTGTGAGTGGAGTGGATATCATTGATAAATTTCAGAAAAATTCTCAGTTGTTATCTCTATAACAATTGCTCTTTTCCAGTCCCCTTCTCCTCTCCTTCTGGGACTTCAATTATACGTGTATTGGATTTTTTTTTTTTTTTTTTTTTTTTTTTTTTACTGTGTACCATATGTCTCTTATATTTTATTCTGTTCTTTTTACTCTTTTCCCTCTCTTTTTTGTTTCAAATTGGGCTACTGTTTTTAAAAAATGATCTTGTCTTTGAATTAAAAAATCTGTGGTCTATGTTCTATTACACTTACCCAATTAATTGTTCAATTTAAATAATATATTATTGTATTTTTTCAGTTTTAGAATACCTATTTGATTTTTTAATTTTTTTAATGAAATTCATTGTCAAATTGGTTTCCATACAACACCCAGTGCTCATCCCAAAAGGTGCCCTCCTCAATACCCATCACCCACCCTCCCCTTCCTCCCATCCTATTTGATTTTTTTAACAATTTCAATTCTCTGTTGAAATTCTTAATCTTTTATTTCATTTCTCTCTATTTTTTCATATAAAAATCTTAATGATTTTAAAATCCTTTTCTGCTAATTACCACATTTGAATTATCTGTGGGTATGCTTCTATTATTTGATTTTTTCCTCTTGATTATCAATCACATCTTCCGTTCATTTCTCATGTTAGTAATTTTGAATTGTATTATAGAAACTGGGTATCAAAAATAATCCAGAACAAAACAAAACAAAAAAAATCCCAGAATGCTCAGATGAAATCCTGTACCATCAAGGACTCTTCCCTTCCTTTGGTAGGCAGACAGGTAGGGATTGAGCTGTGTGTGAGGCTGGGTTGCAGCTTTGAGTAAATCTTGGTAGATAAACCAGTTGCCCTCTGGTTGGTCCCTGTTCTCTGCAAAGGGCATCTTTGGGCTTTCAATGGGGAGCCTAGAAACTCCTTGTATCCTTAACACTAACAGTTCTGCTCTTCAGAGGTTAGGAGCCTGCAGAGATTTGGAGACTCCCATTTCACATAGGTTCAAAATCTGGCAAATGGTTTAAAGGGAAGAACTGTTATCCATTCATCAAAAACTCTTATTTCTAGTGGGACTTTGTCTCCTAGACACTGCAGATTATTAAAAAAACTTATTCTCCCTTTCTGGGTTAGCCCACATAAGCTTTCCCCACCATCCTTAAGGGAATGGGTCTTATATTTGGCACTTCTCTGTTTTCTAATCCATTACTTCAATCCTATACCAAATACATTACTTCAATCCCATTTCACCAATAGTTCTGCTGTGTTCCTATTTTCCCAGTAGAGGCCTGCATGGCCCAAATCCAGCCTTCAGCCTATACCCACAGTGGGCATATGCTTCTCGGGAAGCCAGCAGCTGGTGATTATAAACTCCTTAGGAATTTCAGTCTAATTTCTTTGCATCCATCACTCTTCAGTGTTTTTAATGATGTCTTCAATGTACCTATTTCTTTTTCCTTCTTGCTACAGTATTGCTGTTAGCTTACTGGGATCATTACATTCTGTCCAAAAGTGAAAGTCCTCAGATAAATGAATGGTTAGAAATTTTGGAGGTGTGGTAGGACTTTTGCATTTACGTGATACAGCAATCTCATTGGACATTTAGAAACATAGATGTTCAGAATGGTAAAGTGATTTATTCAAGGCCCCAAACTAATGAGGCTAGAAACTAGATCTGAGGTAAATCTGGAGGCGGAGGGTTTCCTGATCCCAAGTCCAGTATTCAAGAGGAGGGAGGAGAGAAAGAGACAGGCAGAAAGACAATATAGCATGGAAAGGACTCCACCTGAAATGGAGAGCAATTTTGGAGTGTTGGCTGTAGCAGTCCAAGTGATCAGCCCTCAAAAATTCATGTTAGAAAACTTACCTGAGGTTTTATAAGTCAATCATAAAATTGAATACATGCTTCTCTCTTTTTTTTTTCCTCCCTTGTTTGAAAACATAAATTAGAATGAAGTACCAATGATGAGAGCCTTTCTAGAAGAGGTTACAGATGAGGCACACAGTGTGGTAATGTGAAGGATAGGAAAGGCTGCTATCAAAAAGCTGAGAATGTTACCCTTGGCACAGGGATATTGATACTGATGGGATTTCAAGGTGTCATAGGCTCATGAATTTCTCTGCTCATACAGTAACAGACAAAGACTGGGTTGGTGCCCTTTGAAAACACACGATGTAAATGTTTCTGTCTTTTTCTATGTAAGCAGAGTTTATCACTACCACCTTTCTTTTCTCTCTCATTGTTGAGCTAGGCAAGATTTGAAAGGCAGGGAAGAGAAAGTGAAGAATTATTGATGAGATGGAAATCTGCAACCAAGAGCACAGAGACCCGTCTCTTCCCAAGATGATTCTCACCCTTCCACCAACACACCTAGCTACTGTGGTCAGCCCTCACCTTACACAAGGGATATGAAGAATCATCCAAAATCACAAAAAGTCAAAATCATGAGAAGGTACTTTAAAATAAATGTGATTTTTATGTCTACACCCAACATGGGGCTCAAACTCATGACCACAAGATCCAGAGTCACTTGTTCTTCCAACTAAGCCAGCCAGGGACCCCTGTCCTTTTCTTGATTGCACTGTTTTACCTCTACTTAAGACGAGAAGAGGGGTTGCTAAGCAATTTAACAATGTAAACAAGGGGGTGGGGCTCAGCATCAATGGGAAGTAATACCTTCAAACTTGTTAGAGGAACAAACTGCATTTAATGATATTATCACATTATTGTCTACATGCAAATGTGTGCTATTTGTAAATGAATCACATCTCTTCATTAAGGAAGGACATCTTATTTATCATCCTGGTAACAATTTCTGTGACAAAGTAATCCCCATTTATTTAAAATTGTCCACTATTGATAATAGCTAACATTAAAAAAAATTTTTTTTAATATTTGTTCATTTTTGAGAGAAAGAGACAGAACACAAGCCAGGGAGGGGTAGAGTTAGAGGGAGACACAGAATCCGAAGCAGGCTCCAGGCTCTGAGCTGTCAGCACACAACCCGATGCAGGGCTCGAACTCACAAACAGTGAGATCATGACCTGAGCCGAGGTCGGACGCTTAACCCACTGAGCCACCCAGGGACCCCGATAATAGCTAACATTTTTTGAGTACTTGCTATATACAGGCCTTTTCCTAAGCAAGGAACACTTTATGCAAGCTTTTGCATTTACTCTTTACAGTAAGTTGTATGAGGTAGGCACCACTATCGTTCTTCTTTTTAACAAGTGAGGAAACTTGAGACTTAGCAAGGTTAAGTAACCTGCTCAAGGATGTATAATAACGGATAGGGCTTGGTTCAGTCTAGCCCAAATGCCCACGTGCTGATGATGGTCTTTCAACGGCTCCAAACTAGTGGTGCAAATCTTTCTTTTTCAGTGATGGTCAACTAGTGGCTTTGTTCCAAAACAACTCTATTCCTTCTTTCTGCTCTGCTCAGCCAGTCCCCTTGGGTACCAGTCTTCTCTCTCAGTTAGTGGTGGCCAAGGTGAGTTGCCTAAAACATCAAAGAAGGAAATGAATGGTTTTTGGAAGCAAGACTGACTTGGTATCTTCTCTGCAGCAGCCCCCTTGCTGGGTTCCAGCACATTCCTTACTAATTGCATAGCTTAGGGTTATTATTCAGTGTTCCTTATCTGTAAAATTGGAATAATATCCCCAACCTTGCAAGGTTGCTGGGGAAATGAAGTACTGTATGTAAAGTACAGACACAAGATAGTATGTGTCAAATGCAAGTTCCTGTTTCTATCTTTTATGCATCCTGTGGGATGGATATCTCTCTTCAAAGTTAGCACCTTGTCTAGGAGATACTTGAGCTCCTTGTTGACATCCAGACTTTGCATGTAACTGGGAGAAGAAGTTTGTGAGATGACAATTGTGTGTCATCCTCCCTCCCTGCTCTCCCCCTCCCCCACCCCCAACAAAGAAATCCCATGATAATGTACCCAAGAAGTAGAATTCAGGATTTCTTCTCTTTATCTGGAGTCACCTGAAGTTGAACAGCCCTCCTCGCCTGGAGGCCATTTTTCTTCTGCAATAAATTTGTCTTCATAACAAACCGAAGCCACTGACCTCCAGGTGGAGCTCCATGAAAGAGAGACAGAAGGAAAAAGAAAAAACCATGTTGGCACCCCAGAGAAGCTGATAGCCTGAGGAAGACACAATGAAATGTAAAGATGGGGTGTGGTCCTTAATGGATTTGCAGGGAAGAGAGGGACATGTGGAACGCATTCAGCCAGTTTAATTCCACAGGAATTTGGAGAGACTGCCAAAATGCTCAGCCAGCCCAGGGAGGGGTGCGAGAGAGAGGAGACATGGTCTAAGGAGCTGGCAGTCTCCGGGAGTGACAGCACATGCATTGGAGGAGGAAGAGCAAAAGATCAGTTACATTCCATGGTCAACTGTGGTGCAGCTTAGGATGTGGTTTCACAGGTGAGAGGACTAGTGTTGTTTTTTGCATGCTGCTGTATTCCAGGCACCAAATTAGATGAGTTAAATGGATCATCTCATCTAATTTAACCCTAAAAACAAACCTTTGACATGAGCCCACTTTGATGGTGAAGAAATTGAAGTGTGAAGAGATTAAACCTGCCCAGGATCCAGCAGCAAGTGAGCTAGAGGATTTCAACATAGATCTGTCTGAATGCAACACCCATTCTCTCAGGAGGCCTAGAGCTCCCTGCTAACTGTAAGATTAAGCCCTTCTAACCTTCCTATGCCCCAGTTTCCTTATGTGGTGAATGGAGATAGTAATGCTATACTAGAATTGTTTGCGAGGTAAGCTTTGCTCAAATCCTTTTCTCTGGCAATGGCCACCTCACTTTAGTTCCTGATAATGGGTTATCTTTGTACCCCAATCATACTGCAAATGTTCAGACCATGGTGGACACTGACTCAAGAGAGGGGTGGGAGTAGAGAGTGACAGTTCTCGGAACTACCTCAGTTTTGTCTCGTCTGTCCTGAAGCCTGATTGTTCAGTTTTTCTTAGATCCAGTGAGACTGTACCTTAACCTTGCAATAATCCCCAACCTTCATTCCTCCCTGTTTTTTTGTTTTTGTTTTTGTTTTTGTTTTTGTTTTGTTTTGTTTTGTTTGAGCTGAATTGAGTCTGTGTTACCTGCAACTAACAGATAGATCCGTGACCAGAACGAATACTTTTCTCGTGGACTTATTGTGAGGAATCCATGAGATAAGGGAAATTACAAAAAGCAAATGACTGAGACCATAGCTTTTTATCTTAGTAAGTAAAATAGCAATTTGGCCTTTATAATTGGGTCTTAAGATTTTCAGTTTATGGAATGCTTCATTACATCAAAAGGAAGATTTGCACAAATTTCACTTCTACTCTTCCTGCCAGGAGGAATCAAAGTGGCTAATAGTCATGTCAAACTAAAGACGCACAGCTCTCAAGTTCTCTGTGTTGGGGGTTGAGTGACTCTAAGCTGGTCATCTGGTAACCACTTTAAACCAGGTTTCCACTCGTTCCCAACTGTACCCTGTAGAATCTTCCAGAGGGCGTTGTAGATAGCCTGACCGAATAACAAACCACCTGACTGGCTGCCTGGTCGGCTGGTCAGCCACACTGCTGTCTTTACTCGGTTGAGGGTCCTGAGAGGAGAGTGAAGCTGAAATTCAACATGCTATCACACCAAGGAGACTTCTTACTTGATGTGGTTCAATTGCCTTGACTGGTCACGTCTCTCAAAATGGCCAGACTGCATGGGCACACAAACACAGCCTGAGAATACAAAGCTACTTCTTTTAAGAAAAAAACAAATTTCACACTGGACAGTTTAAGACTGGGTTATTTAGTATCACAAATGCTTTGCCTTTGGGCAGATGATTCAGTAGGTTTGAAGAGCTGGCCAGAAACAGCATATTTTCTGCTGGCAGTCTTATTTGTCACAAAGCTGCATATTGCTTTATTTTTTATGGACCTCAGGATTCCAGGTCTTCTTTTCTTTCTGGATAATTTCAAAACCTCTTGGTTAGAGACGAAGCCATCCTAACCTGATTCTCTGTCCTGACCACCTCCACATGCACCCCACATTCTCTGCTTTCTCTGTAGATGGTCTTGCTTCATTCTCAACCTGCCAGTCAGGCAGCAGAGGAAGCAATATTTTTTTAAGTAAGTTTTCCTCCATGGCTGCTTTATTACTTAACTCATACCATGTAAATCACCAGTCGGAAGGTGGCCTTTGGGTGAACCTCATTCTGAATCTCAATTGAGTGGTGCAAAGATGGTCAGTATAATTTCCTGCTGCTTTTCACGAATCTCACTTTTCTCAGCTTTTGCCCATTAAGATGGGCTATGATCCTTTAAAATAAAGTGCCTATTGTTTGTATTATTAGCGCCCCCCCACCCCCTCCTCCGCAGCTCTCTGCAATAAAGCAGCAAGTCAGAGCTTTCTCTGGGAGAATTTTGGAAAAGGTTCACGGAAGGGCATCTGGTGCCATATACATACTATGATAACCTTTAATACATATGATTGCTTGGAAGAGAATCTGAATCCTACTTTGTGGTTGGCGTCCTTTTACTGCCAATGTCTTCAGAAAAAGAAACTGCACCATAATCTGATATCAGTGGATGACATTGTAGGCACCACACAGAAATCTGTTTTTGGAGCAGCCTTCTGCACGGTGGGCGGAGGGGGTGGGGAAGTGGCACTTTCCCAGTTATCTGCTCTTTTGCTAGAATCTTGGCGGCCATAGGTCAGGTAGGGTTTACCCAGACCAGATATCTATTTACAACCATACTGGTTGGGTTAATCCAACCATTTAATGCCTACCAAGCTTGTGAATGTTAAATATATGCAAGTATAAAATAACAGTGAACCTTCATCCAGTATTTACTGGATGCCAGACGTAAAGCCTATCTCATCATCTGAGCAAACCCTGAAGTTATAATCACAGCTACAGTTTACTGAGCTCTTACTAGGTGCCCCCAATTATTCCAACTACCATCCATGCGCAAATTTACTTATTTAATCCTCCCAATAATCCTATGATGTGGGTACAGCTTTTCAACCCATTTTATAAATGAGGAAGCTGAGCTACACAGAGAGGTTAGGCAACTTGCTCAAGGTCACACAGTTGGCAAGCTGCGAAGAAGCCGGGATTCACACCAAGCAGTCTGATCTCAGATCCCACGTGAGTAACTACAACTGCCTCTGCAAAAGATCCATGGGGAACCAGGGAAAATTTCCTGTTCCTCCCGTGACTAAGGGAATAGTCACTGCTTCCGCCCGGCCAGGACACCTCTGCTTTCAGGTTCTGCAGGTTCTCACTATGTGGCGGTGCTGGTATGGTGGCGGCTTTTGCTGGGGCCTGTTACTACCTGCAGATTTTTTCCATCTCTGCCGGTGTCATTCCTCAGATTTCCCTTTGAATACAGCCTTTGTCTGTTGATTTCTACAGACATGGGCTCTTCCAGTACCTGTGCAGTATCCCCACCTCTGACTGCCAAGACAGGCCTCTCTCTGGGATTGTTTACCTGGCACCGTGGCTCTGTCTGCTCAGACTATGCCCTCCATGCCCTGTCTGTGTGCCTCTCCTCTATTAGCATTCTCTGCCACATGAAGGCAGAATGTGAAAACAGCCACCTTTCTCTGCCTTTGTTAGGAAGAAACATGTTGATATTCGGATTTCAGCTAAAAAGGGACCGTCCCATTAAGCACCTCTAGGATACAACTAAATCTCCCTCAGTAATAATAGCTCGGGTGTGTTCTGATTAGTTTTAAGGATTTTACACCCAGTATCAAGTAGGTTACCTAAAAATAGGAGTCCTGCCTTCTACATGGAGACAAAACAGTAGAGAGGCATGGGTGTGGACTTTGGACTCAAATGCGCGAGTTTGCCTTTCAGCTCCAGCATGCACCTGCTGTGTGGCGTTTGACCACTTCACGGAACCTCTCTGAGCTTTTTCCTTCCATTAAAAAAAAAAAAAAGAAAGAAAGAAAATGATAACACCACCTCAGAGAACTTTTGGAAGATTAATAATGATAGTAGATGTGAGGTTTCTGGCATAGACTAGATATGCAATTGCTTTTCTTTTCTTTCATCTAATTTCCTATTCTGCCAACATTTGTCTGTGACACTTCTCTCTCTGGAACTCGTTTTAAAAAATGAGGTATTAGGATAAGTTGACTATCAAAGCCCCTTCTAGTTCTACGTGTCTCCTATATCAACCTGTATCAAACCTGAGTGCCTTCCCGTGTTGTCTCATGCCATCCTCTTAACAGCCCTTTGAGTTAGGTCCCATTATAATGCGCATTTTACTGTTGAGGAAACTGAGACTCCGGAAGAATGAGTAAATGGCTGGGGTTATTTAATTCATGTCAGCTAGGAAAGGAGGACTTGAACCCAGATCAGTGTGCTGAACTGCAGGGCTCAGACCCAAACCCAACAGATCCTGGACAAATGGCTGCTCGGCGATGGCTCTCGGTACTTGGGAGCGTTCAGACCATGCATCACTTATGCTAAGCTGTGGTGGGATGGGTCCTTGGGTCCTGCCCAGCCGGTGTGTCAACAGGACATACATCCAGGAAGATGGGAATTTCATTGGAATGACGGGACAGCGCCACACAGGACACAGGCAGATAATAAGGTGTTACCGAATTGCTGACTGACGGGCCAGCCATCTAACCAACCTGGACAGATACTGAAGACGGTGAGCACTGAGACTGAATTGCCTGCTGAATGAAATCTTTGGCAAGAACATCTATGTCACTCTTTGGTGATACCAGGGCGCCTTCTGTAGCAGCCCCACTCCTTTATCTAATTTCTGGCTGGGAATAAGCCATGGGTTCAGCAACCAGCTAACTAAACTTGTTAGATTTGTGTTTCCAATAAGGGAGCCTATGCGGTGCTCAGGGAAGTGTGACGGCTTGGAGGGTAGGATATTTCCATGTCATCAGAGAGAAGGAAAAGCCATTCACAATAATTTGAAACCTATCAAATGTTTAAACTAATTTGCATACACAAATACATGGATGTTGATGCCTGCTATACCCACATTTGGCTCTGTTTAAATGTTCTGTTCCTTGTTGATCTCATTCAAATAGTGGCCATATTCAACTTTTGCAAGTAACTTGCCTAAAACACCAGGTATTGACTCCTGGCAATTGTATTGGTGTATCTTTCAGGAACCCACAGTGGCATTACAATTATCTATTGGTAGAAAGCTAATACCCGCTTTCTGGGCTTTGTTATCTTTTTTTTCTTCCTTCTGCAGATATATTGGGTTATAGTTTAGCAACGCTGCAGGTACACTCTCGTGTGCTTAGGTGATTCTAATGTGTTATTTTCTTTAACTTACTGAATAAAAACTCAACCCATCAGCAGTGTTTCAGATCCCATTGAATTTTTATTTCACTTTAAGACCTTAACAACCACCAGGAAAATTGTGCAGTAAGAACACGAGTGGCAGCCAACATCTTTCATCAAAGAAGCTCAAAATACTTCCCAAACATTAATTAAATCTCGCCACATTGTAGACGAGTTGTATGCTGCATTTTTTTTCCTTAAAAAAAAAAAATCAATGCAAGCAAGTAGGTGACAGATGTGCACAGCAGAGGAAAATGAAAACTTCTTGAGGAAACAAATTTGAGTTCTCAAGTACCAAGGGTATCTACTCTCTCTTAATAAAATGATATGCTGGTCCCTGATCACATTCAACTGCTCTTCGTACATATAGAGCTGTTGATCCAATCTTTCTTTCTATGAGCATTATTCTCTTGGCACAGGCAGGAACATTTGCTTCTTGCTTTTGTTGCAATCAGACGTGGTAAGGGAAACCTTTACAGTTTCTAAGGTAACAAAGAAGTTGGAAACATTCCTGGTGTCACACCCCATGCACCTTGTTCACTAGGAACTGAAGGATTCTAAGCCAGGTTGAGTCCCTTGCAGTTACCAGGACCTGTGGAATGAGAGTTGGGGCGTAGACCTGGCTTGGAGCTTTGAGGTCATACAAGGAACTGGGATGTAGGGAGATATAAATTCGACTTGCCACTCCCATCACTGCTCACCCTTGCAATGCTGTCACAAAGAAAGCTAAATTGCTAAGCATGGAATTGCAGAGTCTTTTCCCAGAAATCCTCTGACTCACCCAAGCAGTGGTACCACCCTTAAAGTAGATGTTGTCTATAAGTTTGGTAGCATTTTTGGTTGTCCTTGAGTCTAGTTTATTTATTTATTTTTTTTTTGAGGTTTGTTTTATTTACTTAGTTATTTATTTTTTTAAATATATGAAATTTATTGTCAAATTGGTTTCCATACAACACCCAGTGCCTTGAGTCTAGTTTAATTGCTCTAATCCTCATCTCCCTAGACATATCAACTCATGCCTCCTGGTATCTTATGGTTTCATGCCTACTGGATTCAATATCTTGGATATGTCTTCTTCCTCAATTATCAGTTTTTGCGGGGCGCGTGGGTGGCTCAGTCAGTTAAGAATCCAACTCTTGGTTTCGGCTCAGGTTGTGATCTCACGGTTCTGTGGGTTTGAGCCCTGCATCAGGCTCTCCGCTGACAGTGTGGAGCCTGCTTGGGATTCTCTCTCTTCTTCTCTCTCTGCCCCTCCCCTACTTGCACTGTCTCTGTCTCTCTCAAAATAAATTCAAAAAAATTATTAGTTTTTGCATCTAACATAGGAATGTTAGTTGTTGCTGCTATGATTATTATTATTATTACTATTAGTGTCCTTGACACGATAGTAGTTTAATCACCAATCTTAAAAAACTAGGTACCATATACAACAATAATAATATCTTTCATTTTAAAAATGCTTTTACAACTTGTACCTCCTATCTTGGATTCATTTCTTTATTTGCTCATTTATTCACTCATTCAGCTGAGAGACTTCTATGGTCTCACTGGGGATACAACAATAATTAAAATGTGGTTCCTGGTTTCAAGGAGCTGACAATGTACAGGGGAGACCAGACGTGTAAACAGATGCCAAGAAGACAAGTTCTGTGCTTGAGCTGATCCTCAAATCATCTTATTTACCGATGAGAAAAAGAGAGACAGTAAAACAACCTTCTCAAGGTCACACAGCTAGATACTTGAAGAATAAAAGCTAAAATGCAGCTTTCTGATTATTAAGCCGTTGCATTTTGACAGTTTTGTCATTTAGCTTCCTTGAGAGCAGTGGTTCTCAAAAAGACTTGGCCTTGGTCTCCAAACACCAGCAGGTACTTGTTAGACATGCAGATTCTCAGACCCCGCCCCAAACTACTGAATCTGAAATTCCGGAAGTGGGGCCCAGAAACTGGTATTTCAGTGCACACTCCAGGTGACTCTGAGGCACTAAAGTCTGAGAACCCCTGCTCTGTATCAGTGCTCCACAAACTTCTATGTGCATAGGACTCATCTGGGGTCTGGTTAAAAATGTGGATTTTGATTTGGTAGGTCTGGGGAAGGATTTTCGACTCTGCTTTTCTCCTAAGCAACCTGGCTATGCTTTTGCTGCCAGTCCTTGCTTGAGAAGCAAGAATATACAGAGAATTGACACCAACAGAGAGCACTGATCAAGCCCAGCTGATGAGTAATGCTGCGTGTCAAGAGTATTCAATAAAATTATTCGCTGTCATCTAGGCCATCAAGGAACTTAAACACTAGCACAGACGATGTTCAGATAAATAGACTTTCAGGGCATAAAAGCTCTCAAGTGACAACTAAGTGTGTGTATGCGCGTGTGTGCACACGTGCACGTGTGTGTGAGCATCCCTATGCAGGGATGCCCATGCATGTATACACACACAGAATGGGCAAGTGTTTAAAGAGACAATATTACACAGCAGCACCTCTCTTATTGAGAGATCATTTGAATATACAGGTATTGCAACCAAACACAGTCAAGAATCAGGAGGCCAGAAACATTTATGTGAAAATAAATACCACAAAATCCACCATTTTTATTGATAGCTTCATCCTTTAAATCATTATTTAGAGTTGTTTACTTTTAGTTTAGACAAAATCCTAGCATAGTCACATTAAAAGCAGGTGTTAAAGAGTAAATTGGATAGGCAAGGCCAAGATATCATAGGTGGCCATTCTGTCAGTAAAACACTCCCAACTGGCAAGAGGGAGAAAATGTGTGTGTGTGTGTTTGCATGCACTTACAAACATAAACTTAGCATACTGGAACCATTGAATATAGAGGAAACACATGAGTAAACATTAACAAAGAGCATTGTATAGAAAGCAGAATGTAGTAATCACAGAAACATGCAGAAAATATTAAGATTACAAAGTGTTCAAGATATTTGGAAAGCTTGTAAAACATTTTAGACAGTTTCCCCCAAAAATGGTAGGGTTACTAGATTTAGCAAGTAAAAATATTTTATTTGGCAATACAAAAATTGGCTAAAAACAAGAGGGCTTGATAATCTCTGGGAATTTCATTGATGTGGGTTGCCAGGTTTTCTGAAATGACTGTCAAGCGTTATCGTAAGGGGAGATGGTGGGGGCAACTGATATTCGAGCTGTAGGAGTTGTGTGTTTGGACAAGTAAGTCCCAGGCAAGTTTACTTTGGGCCTCTCTATTGGTTAAGAAGGACATATCTGGAGGCACCTGGGTGGCTCAGTTGGTTAAGCATATGACTCAATTTCAACTCATGTCATGATCTCACAGTTTGGGGGTTTGAGCCCCTCATTGGGCTCTGCACTGACAGTGCGAAGCCTGCTTGGGATTCTCTCCCTCCCTCTCTTTCTGCTCGTCCCCCACTAACACCCCCACTCTCACACACTGTGTCTCTCAATATAAATAAATAAACATTAAAAAAAAGAAAGGCATATCTGTCAAGTAATGACGCCTGACAAAAGGTCATGTAGACAGGAAAGGAGTTTACTGTCTCATGCCAGAGCAGATCTGAGTTGGCATCCAAGACTAACATGAACCAGCAACATCATCAAGGGTCCAGGTTCTTTAAATCTTACTATTTCATCATCCTTAAGATTACATAATGGCTGCTGTATTACCAGACACTAAGTCTAGGTCTTAAGCAAGAAGAAAGGGAGGGGCACCTGGGTGGCTCAGTTGGTTAAGCATCTGACTTTGACTCAGGTCATGATCTCACAGTTCAGTTCATGAGTTCGAGCCCCATGTCAGGCTCCTTGCTGACAGCTCAGAGCCTGGAGCCTGCTTCAGATTCTGTGTCTCCCTCTTTCTCTCTGCCCCTCACCTGCTCACTCTCTCTCTCTCTCTCTCTCTCGTAAATAAACATTAAAAAATAAAATAAAATTTAAAAAGAAGGGGAAAAGAACACCAAAGTTAAAGGGCCAAAAGCACACCAGCTGAAATTGCCTCTGAAAAGTTCCTGTGAGTTGTACTCAGTGCATTCCTCTTTAATCTCCTTGGCCACAACTGGATCATAGGGCCATTCCTAACTGCTGGGAGTCTGGAAAGTTGTTTTAAATTGGACACATACACCTTCAAAAAAATTAATACATTCAAGGTTCAGTTGGTGAGAAAAAGGGGAGGAATGAATGAATATTAGGTAAGCAATTAGCAAGCATCTTTTTTTTTTTTTTTTTTTTTTAGAGTTGACACACAATGTTATATTGGTTTCAGGGCTACAACATGGTGGTTCAACAACTCTATACAATGCTATGCTCACCGTAAGTGTAGCCACCATCTGTCACACACAACACTACTACAATACCGTTGACAGTATTCCCTGTGCTGTACCTTTCATCTCTGGGACTTATTCATTCAGAAAGTGGAAACCTGTCTCCCACTTTCTTTCACTCATTTTGCCCAACCCCCCAAACCCTTCCCCTCTGGCATCCATCAGTTTCTTGCCTGTATTTACAGGTCTGTTCTGTTTTTTGTTTGTTTGTTTGTTTGTTTGTTTGTTTGTTTTATATATGTCACATGTAAGTAAAATCACATGGTATTTGTCTTTCTTTGTTCAACTTATTTCACTTAGCATAATACCCTCTAGTTCCATCCATTTCATTGCAATGATAAGATCTCATCTTTTTTTGGCTGAATATATTCATATTATTGGTTGAATTGTCCAATTCAAAGATCTGGAACATGTCATTTTGCCTGATTCTCTGTACCCCAGACTCTTGGAAAACAAGCTTAGCGCTGTGTGACAAGTTTCACATATTTATTTGACACTTAGTTATTAGTAGACCGTGTTGCTTCTCAGTCTAGTTTAATTTGAGAGACATGGAAGGAAGGCAAGGTCTCTGGGCAATTGATAATCTATTACAGGGTGCACCTTGTGATATGACATTATTTTAACCACCGTTACAAGCAAGATGGGAGCATCTTTGTGGTTTTCATAGCATCCTCTGCTTAGACTAGTGAAATCTGTAATACCGTACATAACAAATGACTAGGTTGCATTAAGAAAATATTGAGACATTGGGGAAAGCTTCACAAAATAACATTTGAACCAGACTTTAAAGGATGGGTAAGATTTCACCAACTGATACAGACACAGAGACGCTTCAGGACACCGCATTGTTAGAGAACTGTTAAATTACCTTGAAAAGATGTATCTTGCTATGTCAAGAAGATTGAGTCACCTATCTTGTAAAGAAAATTTTGCAAGAAAAAGTAGATTTCTCAAATGCTACAAAGGCTTTCTGCTTTAATTCAGATTCAATTATCCAGAAAATAGCATTCCGAGTCCTTTGAAATAATCAACCTTTTACCCAAATCCTAAAGCATCTTTCTTGTCATGCTGTGTTTTGTGAACATTTCCTTCCTTTCTCTCCTGCAGATATTATGTGTAGCCCAATCTTGTTCATGTCTTGACAGGTAAAAAGGTGGCAGTCTCTTATTTCACCTCCGTCTAAGCAACAGAGTTAGGAATTGTTCCTCTCTGGCTTGATATTTGTATTTTGAGGGGAAAGAAAACAAAAGGAATGAAGAACAAAATCGGGAAACGAGGTTAAGAACATGTCGCTCCAGACCCTGGGAGCAGTCAAATCAAGCTGCCAGCTGCAACAAGAATCTCTCTAATAAGGAAATTAGAGCATGATCATTTCTGGCTATGTGACTCTGATTCTAAATAGGTTTTACAAATAGATTGTGATTGAACTTGGAAACATAAACAAATTGGCTTTGCGGAATAAAGGCTGAACTACATTTTGGTTAGAGAATTAAAATGCTTTTATGGGAGGTACTCTGGGAGAACGGACAGCTATTTTAATGACAGCATATGCATTTCTGAAACATACCGGCTTTGCTGGCTTCTCTGTAGAGAATCAGGTCTGATAAACTCAAAAGAAAGTTTCCCAACAGAGTCCCTGGGAGGACAGCTGATAAAGGCAGGGAATGGGCAGTGTGTGTTTGAAATTCCCCATTCAGATGCCGAGAGGAGAGGTGCCATTTAAAAATAATAGATTTTAAAATATCAGTGGCTTAAAAAATTCTAGTCAGCTATCTCCCTTGGACATTTCTTTTGTCTCTTGGAGGGTTGGGGATAGACGTTCTTTAAGCTCTATTAATACATTTTCTCTTATAAATATTCATGCAGTGTTCCAGGGGCCTCCCCCATTGCCTCAGTGTGGCTCTCCACCCTAGCAAGAGTGATGCCGGAGGAGATGCTAAATTTCTAACAAGGCCCCAGGTCAGCCTCAGACAACCCAGAGCCATTTGAAAGCACCAAAGACCTTTCAGTTGAGATAAAGGGTTATAAATGTCTGTGTGTCCAAGCTTATATTCCACATGAGAGGATTAGTTTTCACTTTCTGTAAACTCTTCCAGTCGTTGGAAGTAGTCATGATTTTGTGTGTTTTGTGCTTCACACAGGGAGAAAACAGATCTGCTGGTTGGAAAGATGCTTTTTTATTTCCTTTTTTCTCAATCCACTGATTACTCACTAAGGCCTGATCCATTATTGAGCGCAAGTCAGCAAAATCTCTCTGATAGCAATAGGTTCGTACATTTAGAAACATAAAGTGTTCGACCTGGGATCCCAAGGTCATTGGCTTGCTGGGTAGGAATTTAGATTCAGGTCATGCAGAGTACATTCCATTATTCAAAGTGCTTACGCTATGGAAATTTTTCCAATGATCTAACCCTAGATCCTTTTGTGCTGTTCTCCCTACATCAGGGTATGTTACTAGGAAGTGGATGAAGTTTAGAGCTGCGTTTACTCATTCCCCCTTATTGGGATATGGATCTCTCACACTGCCAGGGCCTGACTGGTTAATTTTGCCCACGAAATGCTTTCCAGACCCAAGTGGTGAGCATACAGAGCTTATGTCTACACTTATGTCTGTGGTCCCACTTTTATACTTGTGCACGTTTTTTCTTAATTAAAAAAAAAATTTTTAACATTTATTTATTTTTGAGAGACAGAGAGAGACAGAGCATGAGCAGGGCAGGGCAGAGGGAGAGGGAGACACAGAATCCGCAGCAGGTTGCAGGCTCTGAGCTGTCGGCACAAAGCCCGAAGCAGGGCTCGAACCCACAAACCACGAGATCATGACCTGAGCTGAAGTCAGACGCTTAATCAAGTGAGACAGCCAGGCGCTCCTACACTTGTACACGTTTTAAATTGTGGAGGGTAATAAAATATTTTACTAAAAGAAGCTTATCTTGTCTTTCATTTTTATTTCAGAGATACTTTATTTTCATTTATGATTCAGCTTTAAATGGTATCTGGGCCCACTCTTTCAGTTCTCTGCTGCTGCTTTTTCTGTCAAGCAGGTAGAAATTTATAAATGAATTACCAGGTGAGCTCCTTATTTAAGTGGAACTCACATTAATTCATTGTGAAAATAAAATTTCTGCTCTCCGTAACTCACCCACTCAGTTTATTTTCCTTACAGTGTGTTTTCCTTAACCAGTACAGCACAGCAGAAAACACATCAAACTGGGTATCCTGTGACCTACACTGTAGACACAGCTCTTCACAAATGGGTAAACCTGGACAAATCATACATAAAAGGATGGGGTTATGCTAGGTGCTCTGGAGGGTGAGCTTCTCAGACTTTACCATGTATATTAGTCTGGGTTTTCCAGAGAAACAGCACCAGTAAGAGAAAGAAATATAAACATAAATAATATACAATATATACATAGAGAGATCTATATCTATCTATCTATCTATCCATCTGAGAGAGAGTTATTTTAAGGAATTGACTCGTGTAATTATGGAGGTTTGGCAAGTCCAAAATCTGCAGGGTGGGCTGGCAGATTGGAGACCCATGGAAGAGTTGCAGTTTGAGTCCAAAGATGGTCTGCTGGTAGAACTCCTTATTCCTAGGGGAAAATCAGTCTTTTTTCTATTAAGGCCTCCAAGTGATTGGACAAGTCCCATTCACATTATGAAGCATAATCTGCTTTACTCAAAGTTTATTTATTTAAATGTTAATCTCATCTAAAAAATTCGTGTAGAGAAACATCTAAAATACTGTTTGACCAGATATCTGGATACTGTGGCCTAACCAAGTTGAGACACAAAATTAACCAACACACCATACATAAGAATCACCTGAGATACTTGTTAAACATAGATTCCTGGGCTCCATCCTTAGAGATTCTGATTCTTTTTTTTTTTTTTTTTTTAATTTTTTTAATGTTTATTTTTGAGAGAGAGAGAGAGAGGAGAGTATGAGTGGGACAGGGGCAGAGAGAGAGAGGGAGACACAGAATCTGAAACAGGTTCCAGGCTCTGACCTGTCAGCACAGAGGCCCGATGCGGATCTCAAACTCACCAACTGGGAGATCATGACCCGAGCGGAAGTCGGAGGCTTAACCAACTGAGCCACCCAGGCGCCCCAGAGATTTTGATTCTAATTGCAATTCTAATAAGCTCCCAGGTGATGCTGATGCGGCTATTTTAGGAATTACTTTCTGAGTGGTATTGGTCTTGGTATGCTATCGTATGATCATGGGCCAGACTCTTCTACAGATGGGGACACTGAAGCCCGGAGTTATAAATGGGCTTGTCCAAATGCTCTTATATAGTAAGATATTCTACCCCAAATTTTAGCCCAGGGCTCATTCTTCTTAACATACTTATCATACAAATGAACTTTCTTAGGATGAAATCTAGCTTTGTAATTGAGGTTTCCTCAAAACCAATGAACTAATGGGATTTTTCATAGAACTTGGCAACCTGATTCTAAAATTCATGTGGAAGAGAAAAGGCCAGGATTAGTCAAGGCAAGTTTGAAAAAGAATAAGGAGGAAAGACCCACACAACTATATCCGCAGGTGTTCTGTAGAACTATAGCAATTAAAGCAGCATAGTATTGACAAATAGACCATTGGGACAAACCAAGAACCCATTGTCAGACCACGTATATTTGAGATGTTCATGACTGAGGTAGCATTATGAGGAAAAGATAAGCTATCAATAAATACTGCCAGAAAAGGGTCATCTATGTAAGGAGAAAATATACTTCCTACTCATAAAAAATTAAAAATACAAATGAATAATAGAAAAAAATATTTTTAATACATATAACCATCAAAAGATTTTACACACACACACACACACACACATGCACACTTACAAATGAATATGAAAAAGAAACAATTCAATAGAAACATAGGCACAGATTATGAAGTCACTTCATTGAAAAGGACAGTCAAATGTCTATAATTGTATGAAAATATTCGTGCTATGAGACATAGAAATCAGTATAATCACTTTAGAGGGCAATGTGGCAATGTCTAGGAAGGTAGAAGGTGTACATTCCTCATAGTCCAGGAAATTCTTTGTACTTGCAAAGATAGCTTTTGCAGAGTTGTTCCAGCAAAAAATTGGAGATAATAGCTCAGTAAAGACATAGTTCAACAAATTGTAGGATAATTACATTTTGGGATACAACATAGAGTAGGTCTTGATAGCTCTATACAGATAAAGTTAAAAAAAACCCAGTGTTGAGTGAAAAAAAGAGAAGTTGCAAAATGACACATAACATATGATACCACTTGAGTAAAGTCTCAAATCTCTCAAAACAATGCTGTATATTGTTACGGATGCACATTGCCATAGGATATAGATCAACTTCAGGATATGATTATCTTTGGGGTGTAGAAGGTGGACAAAGGGAGAGACTAGAGGATGAGAAGAGGGATTTAGCTG
This sequence comes from Panthera onca, assembly GCF_046562875.1. Taxonomy (NCBI): domain Eukaryota; kingdom Metazoa; phylum Chordata; class Mammalia; order Carnivora; family Felidae; genus Panthera; species Panthera onca. The sequence goes on from NC_138347.1 coordinate 54,826,700, forward strand.
TATCTTTTTTTTTTTTTTTTAATCTCAAGGTGACATGACAAAAGAGTAAAATGTTTATGTTAAACTGTGTTAAATTTGGGTAGTGGGTATCTGAGTGTTTTATTATTTTCTGTATGTTTGAAATTGTCCATAATGACATGTTTTTAAAGAAATAAAAACACTACTCCCACTGTTATTATTTTTAGTATACAATTGTGTTTTTTCTGAGGCCTAAAATGTATGCACTTTCTCCTTTCTATGTATTATTTTTTATTAGGTATCCTTTTCCACTTATTATAAAATCTTTGAGTTGGAAGAAAATTTAGAGGACATTTGTTCAAATCTACCACTTAAGATGGGCACTTCTGGATTCAAACTGGTGTTCCAGGTAAAAACACTTGTTAGAGTTTTCTTATAAGCTTAATAATCTGGAAAATATGGTTTTGGTTAACTGGAAATTTTGTTTTAACTGAGTCAAGGTCCAGGGATAATGACGTTTTTTTAAAAAGTAGAATATAATAAATTACACTTAACATTAATACTATGCTGAACACATAATTTTAACTGTAATGACACAGAAGGCTGTGAAGATTTCGGGGTCATCATCATAACCATCAATTATCATTATTTTGGTAATATGTGGAAGTGCCAATTGAAAGAGATCTGATTGGCAAAATGTCAGTTAACATGGAATAAAAAGAATCCATGTAGAAAAGGGAATTGTCACTTATGGAGGTATTGTGGGGTGTGCTTTAGATATATAATTTCATTTAAATAGTTCAGCGATCCTGAAATGTAGATATCCTTACTCTTGATTTTCAAATAAAGCCATTGCAGTTCAGAGAGAGAGGTAATTTACCCTAAGTCCTGTTGGGAAAATGATCCCAAACCTGAAAATAAAGCAAAAAGATACTTGCATGACCTTCAATATCATACTGGAGCTTTATCTAATTGGAGCCCACAGAGTATTCATTCTCTAGGGGAATGTACTCTTGTGTGACTTCTTATTTACTATTGATTAGTACCAGGCTCTATGAACTTATATGAAGTTATAATTTAACTTGTGAATTTCATTTCATTTCTCTTCTTTTCTTTTCTTTCTTTTCTTTTTTCTTTTCTTTTGTCTTTTTTTCCTTTTCTTTCTTTTGTTTTCTTTCTTTCTTTCTTTCTTTCTTTCTTTCTTTCTTCCTTCTTTCGTAAGCTCTGTGGCCACTGTGGGGCTCAAACTCATAAGCTTCAGATCAAGGGTGTGGACTCGGGTGACTGAGCCAGCCAGGTGTCCCTAACTCATGAATTTTTGTCGTGAAAATGCAACTGATTTTTGTCCAGTATAAAATGCAATTCCAAAGATCATTTCAATCTATCTGTCTTTCTATCTATAGATACAGATTTAGTCTTTCCAATTATTGAACCAGTTTTACAGTCCCACTGGTTCCTTCATTAATAAGGCAAATGAATGTTGGCATGTGTCCTTTGTGTATTTGTACAACAGTCAAGTTTGTACCTTATTGAAAATACTTCAGGGGCCCACAGCTAGAGGCAGAGCTTTGGACCTAGAGTGCATGCTCTTGCTCTCACACTCTCTCTTTTGGGCCGTATGTAGTGTACTTCATTATGGAGAATCCAAGCTTGATTAAAGAACTGGTCCTCCTAAGTGGAGGCAGGGAGAATCTCATTGTTAGAAAACAATGCCAGTTTTCATTAATCTGAGAGGTAGATACAATATGGAGAAATCTCATCTCTGGACATGCATCTCCTAATAAGTAGAGGTCTTATCCCCTGGACCCATACATACAATTGCTACTTCCCCTTGCCCAGTAAATAGAAGGATAGGATGGTGATCCACAATTTAGTCCTAATCTGTGTGACTAAGTGTCCTGTACATATACACAAAATATATGTGTTTTGTATATGTGCACAGAATGGTTGAGTTTTGTACTAAGTCTCTTGCGTTTCATAGGCTGGATTCAATAGATTGTGCTTCTGTGGGTATTGTCAATGTCCCTATCTATAATTTCTATCACGATCTCCACCCAACTGACCTTAGTTCTATACTGAATCCCTATAACCCAAGTCGTTTTACAAACATAGTTCTATTCTATAAACTCTAATAATATACATTCACAAACATATACCATGAAACCCTGCTCATTCCGTGTAATAAAGAAAGTGGACTGAATTAGTGAATATGGATTTGTGGACCATTTTTCAAGGACTGAAGTAGCATTATTTTCAAGTACATATATGCTGGTATTTCAGTTATGAAACTATACCCAGTATTTGCCCTTAGGGGCTTAATTAACAGGGAGATAAAAGTGGTATGTAATTAGCTTATCAACAGAAGGAAGAAATGGACATTTCTTAAGTGATTGCAAAGGTAAGCAGGTTAAACAATCTTAGTTTCCTTGTAAGCCTTTCTAGACTATCAATTGAAACAGAATAACCTTTCTTGATAAGAAAAACCAATAGAATTGTTTCAAGTCCAAAGAAAGGATGTGGACTGGGGAGGTTCCCATGCTTTTACATTTCCCCTACAGGTTACTTCATTAAAGGAGCTAATTGGCTTAGTCCACATCCCTGGTAACATCTTCTTGAAGCAAAATGTGGAACAAGGTCTCCTGGCAACTGGAAACTAGTGGCCACTGCCCTTTTGCCCAGAAAAAAAGGGGCTATCGTTGAACCAGGTGGAACCCAGAGGACACAGCCGAGCTGCTTGCTGATGCTAATTATCCTAGCCCAGTGCTTCCCTTCTGGGGAAGTAGGAGGAGAGAAATTCATGCCAAGTTCTTGCACAAGGTCAAATGTTTCTGGAGGAAGGCAGCCAGGGTTAAATTAGCAGTCAGAATGAGGTAGAAAGCTGGGTGGAGAAAAACAGGCTGGGAGAAGGGGGGAGAAGTCTGGAAATTCAAATAAAGACAGCAGTAAAAAGTAATTACTAACACATTTCCCAACTTGGAAAGCTAGCCACATCCCACACCAGGGCCAGACTCAGAGCTGTTCTGTTCCAAGAAGGTTGGAGCAGGCTCAGGCACAGGAAGGGACTGTGCAAGCCAGCTGCCTGTCCCTGGCTTTGGAGCTGTGCTCCCCGAAAAGGAAAATTCATCTTGAACGAGAAAGCAAAGGACATTGCTGCCTAAATTCTCCATTAAGATCAACACTCTCCATACATTCAATATATCTGTCCTTCCAGGACTACCCAACAGCAAAAAGTCATCAAACATCAAAACAAAGGAAACAGAAATCTTCTAGGAAAATGTAAGCCTTTGTGAACCTAAAATATTTCCCTTCTCTGCTGCTCATCAACATAACCGGAGGAAAGAAACTGTTTGTGGGAGGGACAGATCTCAGGAGAAGAGGAGGAGGTGAAGAAAAAAAAAGGAAAAAAGAAGCAATGCTCTCTGGTGTCAAGAAGAAAATCATGATTGGATTGACTGTTTGGAATGAACTGTTTTGACAGTTGATTTTTATTATTTTTTCCCCCTCCAACTTCAGAACCATGACAGACGATTGTGGAACATCAAATTGACGAGCGAATACTTCATCAGATCTGGTTGCCTCAACAACCAAAATAGCCAAAATGTTAAGACAGTCAAATAAGATTGATTATTTCTGATACAATCTGTGGGTGGTTGACCCAAGAATTCTCAGCCTAATCACACATATAAACACAGAGGCTGTCTCAGCAGATGCAGAAGAAGGCAGCGGACAAGTGAAAAAACCGTCAATCACCTGGATGGATGCCTCATCACTGCCGTGCCACGGAGCAGTGTGAAGAGAAACACCCAGAAAAGCCTCTGGATTGCTTCTGGGTGCTGGGTGTCACAGGAGGCAGCCAGCCTTAAAAAGCTGGGAATTCTGATCCTTCCGGTTTCTAGCAAAAAGACAGAGTCTGCTTGTAATGGAAAAACAGATTCCCTCAAATTGTTGTCTAGAGGTGCTGAATCATGCATGAATGTCAGGAGATGACGCCAACCACAGCATCATTTCATGGGGACTTTATCTGGTGTGAACCAAGAGAATTCTACTTTATGAATTTTCTTTAAGCATCCACAGATAATTGTTGTGCTGGGTCATATACCAAAAGGGAAATTAAATCTCTCTCATAATTGGATTTGGTATTTGCAGGCTTTCCTGAAGACAAGGGAAAGGAAGTTCATTTCAGACTTAAAGAAAAATCTTGAATTAAAGAATTGCAATTGCCGTATCAGGTGCCTGTCTGAATTTAACCCACCGCTTGCAGAGGGATGAACGCCTTAGGGTGATGGCGCAGGTACAAAAGGTTCCTGAGCGTCACACTTGTTTGTTTGGTTAAGTTTTTCCTTTTCATTGTGAGTTCTAAGAAAATTATTATTTGATAGCTTGGTGGCAATGCAGTCTGTGTTGAGAAAATAGGCATTGATTAAGAAGTGAGAGACTGTGAGAGACTGAAAATGAGTGGGGAAAAAAGCCTACAAAGCATTTACAGTGTAATTTTCCAATACAGATTTGAGCAGATACCACATGCAGTTGGAAACAGATGCATTTTCAATGCTTTATTATTGAACGAAGAATAATTTCTGTTTCCCTCTTTTTAAAGAGAATCCAAGAAAATACAATGCTAAAATCTACATATTAGCATGGTATTCACTTGAATGCCTAATTGCTTGAAACTTGAAGGATTCTGTTTCGACTCAGAGATCCTGACATGGCTAGCATGCAGCCAGATGTTAGGGAAGAATATTTGCAAGAATCATTTATGGAAACAAAACATTAATCTGTAAAGACGTATGCTAGATTAATTAGCAAGGATGTTAACTTGATATGTGGATTTCTAATGAACCTGGGGATATGTCTGAATGTATGTTTAAAACTTAATAGGGGCACCTGGCTGGCTCAGTCAATGGAGCGTGTGACTCTTGATCTTGGGGTTGTGAGTTCAAGTCCTATGTTGGAAGTACAGATTACTTGAAAAATAAAATGTTTTAAAAAAATAAAATAAAACATAATGTCACATCTTCTTCAATAACTTTGTATTTTATAATACTTTTTACTTTTCTGTTCTGATTGATCTGCACCGCAATCCTTGGGGGTCAACATCTACACTGGACCATGCTGATGAATATATAGCCTTGCCTGACGATTGACTGCCCTTTTCTTCCAGCTAAAATTGTAAGGGCTGAGCCTGTCTTTATATAAGAGTGGTTGCTAAGTGACCCAAACAGATAATCCACTGTGAGGCCAGAAAATTATCCCATTCCTAGGAATTTGAACCAGGATCTTCCTAAAGAATAAGATAGTGGTGAGAGCCAATGTTGACATGTCTCTATGTAGAGGGAAGTTGGAGAGGCCATGATGCTAGCTCAAGTTCTAGGAAAGCAAAAACCATGAACCATTAGAAGTGATAAGGAGAGTCGAGAGACAGCAGAAGGTGAGCAGGAAGCAAGAGGGAGAAACTGAAAGGCAAAGAGTAGCCAAGTCAGATAAATGCAAGAGGACCAGAGTGGGACTCCATGACCTCCACTTTCAGTTCTGGGGCAGCTGCCATTCCTACCCTTGGTTTGTTTTTTTCCTGGCAACCCTTGGTAACATGAGTGAGTCTCTATTCCTTGCATCCTATGGAGTTTGACCACAAAGAATTGCTATCCTCCATGTTGCCATTGAGGAAACTAAAGCAAAAAGAGAAGGCAAAAATCCTTTCCTGGTACAGCATAGGGAATATAGGTGATAGTACTGTAATAACACTGTATGGTGACATAGGGTGGCTATGCTTGTGAGCATAGCGTAACACTAAGAGTTGTTGAATCACTGTGCTGTACACCTGAAGCCAACGCAGCGTTGTGTGCTGACTATACTTCAAGTTTAAAAAACCCTTTCCCGAAAAGATGGGTTGTATTATTACACATGTAGAAAGTAATAGAGCCAACACACATGCCCAGGCTTTTCTAAAATTGATGCTAATTTCAATTTATCACACTATGGCATTTGAGAAACATTATCCCTAAATCCTCCCATTTAAGAGGTAGTGTCTATGTCCCCTACCCTTGAATCTGGTGGGGGGGGTGGGGGTGGAGTTTGTGACAGCTCCAACCGAAGGTGAGCAGAAGAAGTAATGAGTGATTTTTGAGACTAGCTTAGAAAGGATTTTGCAGCTTCTACTTGGCCTTCTGAGAATGCTTTTGGAACCAACAGCCATGTTTTCAGGAAGCCCAACCTAGTCCTCATAGACTGGAAATCTGCTGAGACTATATGAAGAGAGAAAGAAAAAGAGAGAGAGGTCTTGCCAGGTGCCAGCTGTTCCAGCCCCCCCGCCCCCTCCCCGCCTTCCCTTTCACTACCCCCTCCAACAACCTCACCCCACCACCCCTCCCACCACTATTCAGAGCCTAACCATTGTTGGACTACAAGTACATGGGAGACCCAACCCTGACCCACCCAACTGAGACCTTCCTGGATTCCTGCTGCACGTTAACTATGAAAAAAATAATTACTGTTTTTAGCTAAGTTTTAAACAGAGCAATAAACATTTGGTGAGAGCATTATTACCAAATGTGTACTACAGCCAGAACCTAAAGAGATCTAACCAGGCAGTGTGCTTCTCCCTGAGTGGGTGAAGGGGTAATATACAGTATTTTGTTCTTTTTACCTTGAAGAAGATGTCTTGGCATGCCGCAAACCACTAGACAGCTGAAAATTTCATTGATGTGGTAGGTCCCTGGATCCTCATTAGCTATATCTTCCACCTTCTGCAGTTCACGTGTCTTACCAAGGCCTCCAAAATATTTGCCACTTCATGCTTATTTGAACGGATTAACATGATGTCACCAACAAAGTAGACAAATATATGGTTGTCTGAAATACCCAAACAGGCCAGTCACTGTATTATGGGAGAGGGAGAGAGTTAATATAGCCATGGGGCAAGATCATGGCTATGTCCTGTTGTTTATATTATATCCAGGTCAATGGCTGTGTGCCATGAACTAAATGCCATACTCATCGGCTCCAGCAAAGATACCACATTTGGGACAGCAGCTACAGATGGCGCTACTACTTGATTGATTTGTGGCAGCCCACTGTCCTACTGCAGGACGCATCAGACTTTTGTAGGTACAAGACTGGTGATAAATGGGGGATAGCGTGGTAGATACCAAAAACAAAGGAACCAATGCAAACATTCTGTCAGCTCCTTATTCCAATTGTATATTCAGGGGCTGGAGAAATGACCAACAGTGTACATACCTGATGCTCTGCTGACCTGATGCTCTGTCATCACAGGGTTATTGAAATGTTTGAGTATCCCCCTTTCCCTAGCACAGGGTTCCCTAAGCAGATGATTGTAGATCCCTCATGAGAAGGTCTGGGAGAATGGTTACTATAGTACTTGCCATGATCTTGCAGGGTCCTTTCTTCATGGGACCCAGCCAGTCTTTCAGCTGATGGGCTCTGGGTTGACACCTAGATCAGATTCAGAAACCCAGAAGGGATTGTGACGTTTTATTGGGGCACCAGCCCTTAGCCTTTTTTTCTTTTTGTTGTATACATTGAGAAGTGATTGTTGCCTGCTCATTCTGTTTTTGACCTTGGAAATGCTGTGTTCCATTCACTATCTCCATAGCACTGTAGGTGTCATGTCTTCTTGCCCCAAACTTGCCAGTCTTTACAGTAATTGAGCTTACTTTACTTCTGATAGTTAAGTGCCACCACCTGGACTGTATTTTTTCAGGAGTCTCCCAGCACTTGGTTGTCTGAGAGACAGTTCTGCAACAGCATCTTCCAAAATCAGTCCTGATCTATAGAGGTTAGCCACCACAAAGATTCTTAACAATGCTGGTGTCCCCAGAGAATCCCATTTTCTTTGGTAAATGGAATGTCCTCTGAAGTCTCTCACAGAACATAATAAGCTAACAGGTTTTCTGACATTGCCCGATATAGCCACATTAACATGCCCACTCTCCCTTGGCCTTTCCATCCCTTCCTCCATCATCTGCCACAACAATGTTGGCATGTTTCCTGAGGTTCTTGCTAGGATCTTAAATCCTGCATCAAGGGCAAGTGCTTCTGTATCTAGAAACTATTTTTTTTTAAGTTTATTTATTTATTTTTTAGAGACAGAGGTGGAGAGAGAGAGAGTGGGGGGGGTGGGGAGAGAGAGGGAAAGACAGAATCTGTGCTGTCAGCAGCAGAGTCTGATGTGGGGCTCAAACCCACAAACCGTGAGATCACCACCTGAGCTGAGATCGAGTCAGACGCTTAACTGACTGAGCCACCCAGGCACCCCTCTATAAACTATTCTTTATCCAACTTTATATTCCATCCTCCTTAATCAACCCCCCGTCCCCAAATTCCAGCCCATTCATTCATTGTCCCTTGCCAATAAATGGTTGGATCCTTCAGGTCCTTAGGTGTATAATCCCCTTCTTTGATTTGTAATCCCAGCACTTCCCCAAAGGGGCTACATTATGATTTGACCCTAAGTTATTCTTCTGGTGATTATAAGAGGTGGTGGGGTAGATTATAAGGGGTGTATATTGCCTTGAAAGGTAGAGTCTTCTGCATCACCTTCAAGTAAGAAAGAAAAATTAGCCTTTAATAAAAATGAATGCTCTACCTTTTCTAGGACTAGATAGTCCAGTGGAATCTGAGGGTTTAGATTCTTCCTCATCCTGAGTATCAGGGTCCCCCTCCCTCCAAGCAGGGCCATGAGCTTAGTGTAGGAGACCTGCCAAAGTGAAATTTCAACCTACATGTAACTCCACTACTCTTATACTTAAATCCTGGCCCTGATCCTCAGATTTTTCTGCCATCTTGCTGAATATGGGAGTCTCTTTAAATCCTGCCCAGGAGGCTCTATGGCTTTCACACTTTGCTTATATTGGTGGTTAGTTGCCTTCAGCCATTCATTGCTGTCATCTCATGCATGGATGGTTCTAGCAAATAGTCATCTGGTTTCAAAGTCCTTATAATTAGTATTTACCACAAAACTCTCAAATGCCAGAAATACTGTCCTTGCTGGTACAATTTACTTCCATCAGCATCCTATCCCAATTCATCACTGGTGAAAATTTTAATGATTACTACACGTACGTGATAAGGGCAATTAATGCTTCATCTCCCACCAGTTATGGAGTCATCATTGCCAGCTGGCTAAAGTCTGTTCTCTTGGGCCCCTTCTGGTACTATTCATGGCAGGTCAGGTTCCGGAGGAAACAGGTTCTGAAATTCTTAGAATTGTGTGCAAGAGGTTTATTGGGAGATTTCTCTCAGGAATAATAACCATGAGAGGTGAGGGTGGTGGGGAAGGCTAGATCTAGGAAGAAACTGAACTGTCATGAAATTGCAACAAAGGCCCCGACCAAGTTTTAAGAGGAGTTCTGGAATATCAAATGGTCCTTTGACGTTGTTCTGCCCTGAGGCAGGGAGGTTGTACCTTCACAAACCTTCCTCTCTTACCCCCCAACTCAAACATCTTGCCACCAACATCTTGGTGGGGGCAATTCTCTTGGGCTGTTGCCAATTCTTGGAAAGGAACTTAGCCAAGAGCTGCCCAGAATCTGGGGGAATGGCAACTCTGGCTCTGAAAGACAGATCTGGTTGGCATATCACAGCACTCATTATCCCACAAGATGACGTTAAAAACAAGACAACAGGCCCCAAATGAAGTTGCTTATGCTAAGCTCCACGTGACCAAACCAAGACTTAACTTAATTACAGTTTCAGCTCTCCCAGAAATGGAATCTTAAACCAGTCATTCAAGAATTGCCTGATCAGCACTAGTTCAGTAAACTGCTTGATAGACCCCTGCCGTCTTTTAACCTTTTTTTTTTTTTTTTTTTGCCTAAAATAATTTCTTTGTTCCTGCTACTTTCTGCTTAAAAAAGTCTTTCATTTTATACATCTCCATGGACTCTTTTTTTCCTGCTATATTGGATGCCGCTCAACTCATGAATTGTTGAATAAAGCCAATAAGATCTTTAAGATTTACTTAATTGAATTTTATTTTATTTTGTTTTATTTTATTTTATTTTTTAACGTTTATTTATTATTGAGAGACAGAGCACGAGCATGGGAGAGGCAGAGTGATGGGGAGACACAGAATCCGAAGCAGGCTCCAGGCTCCAAGCTGTCAGCACAGAGCCAGATGCGGGGCTCGAACTCACAAACCGTGATATCATGACTTGAGCCGAAGTCGGATGCTTAACCGACTGAGCCACCCAGGCACCCCTTGAATTTTATTTTTTTAACAATGATAACTATTTTCCATCTCTGCATTAAGGCCTACCAAATATTCCTGATAGGCCGACTGCTTACCACACGCTAGACATGTCAGAGCAACAGCATGGGTAGAATTAGAGAGTGAGCACTTGGCATCCTGTGATCCCAAAGCACACAGGAAGTGGTCTTGGAAAGGGCATTCTATTCCAGGCTTTCTGCAGGTTCTTTATCAGATTAGATATGTTGCACAGGTCCAGGTGGTCTGCGAAGTAAAGGAAAGGATACTTGTGACACTGTAATTTATAATAAGAAATATATATTTGGCTTTCATCCACTGTTCTTAGCACAGGGCTCCTAGAACCCATGGAATTTCCTAATGGAAGAAATCGATAAAGGTGTCTTTTGTTAATGAGGTGACTTTTGAAAAGTCCCTAAGTAACCAAAGGATGGGGGCTGGTTGCCAGGGGAACCAACCAAGTGATTAAAGGGTTGTAATTTTCAGTTTCACCCCCAGCTTCAGGGAGGAGAGTGGGGCTGAGACTGAGTTCAATCACCAAGAGCCGAAGATTTAATCAATCGTATCTGTGTACTGAAGCCTCCATAAAAACCCAAAAGGACAGGATCAGAAAGCTTCCTTGTTGGTGAGCACAAGGAGATCCAGGGAGAGTGGCATGCTTGGAAAGGGTATGGAAGCTCTACATCCCTCCCCATTACCTTTCCTATGCAGCTCTCCCACCTGGCTGTTCCTGAGTGAGTACATCCTTTTTATAATGAACTGGCAATCTAGGAAGCAAAGTGTTTCTCTGAGTTCTGTGAGCTGCTCTAGCACATTAATCAAACCAGAGGAGAAGGTCATCAGAACCTCCAAGCTATAGTATGTTGTCAGAAGGAGTGACTATCTGGACTTACAACTGGCATCTGAAATGAGGGAGACAGTCTTGTAGGATTGAAGTGGGATCTGGTACTATCTCCAGGGAGACAGTGCCAGAATGGAGTTGTTTGGTGGTGTGGAAAAAAAGAACACATATTGGAGTATCAAAGCAATAATATTTGTGCTTTTAATATCATTGGAGCCATAGTCAAAGGATAGCAGCAAGGTGTAGTGGGAAAATCTATTGCCCTTGGAACCAGAAGATACAGAAATTTGGAGTCTAGACCTGGCTTTGCCGTGCATTGCTAAATACTGTGGAAAAAATCACTCAACCTCTCTGAGTCTCTCTCTCTTTTTTTTTTTAGCTGTATAATGAGTATAATATGACCAAGTTGTGTTATACTCATTTTACAGGTGGTTGTAAGAACCGGAGGGGCAATATTTGTAACATATAAAGTATTATTGTTTTGGTTGAAAGTTGCATCTCTTTAAGGATTGTAACAGGGCTCTAAAGTGACTTTATTTTTATTCTTCACCAGCTTTGAGTCACTAATTGGTGAATTTTTCCAAATTATATTGTATTATACCTTAAATAGGTTGATTTTTTCCACCCTATGGGACTCTGAAGATAAACCCAAAGGAAACTTTGCCAGGTATGACCTAGTGACAGTCAGTCTAGGATGCTTTGCGTTGGAAACCTCCCCCTGATAGTATAGAAAGGACCAATTTCAAACAAATAATTCAAAGGAGATGGTCATTGTGCGATATAGCAACCAAAAGCAAAACCTCAGGCAATGCTCATGAAGTCTCCGAGGATAGCAAAAAAGAGAGAGAGAAAAGGTAGACAGAGGGGAATGATAATGATACTTTATAGGCATATAGATTTTTCCTTCCATTGATTTTCAGGCATTTGGCAAATTTTAATTGGCTAATCCTCGCATATCCCTTTGAGGGTAAGTAGGCAGCAAGTATTATCCCTGATTTTCAAATGCAGGAATAAAGGTACAACAAGCTCACGTGCCTTGCCTGAGATCACAAACATGGACTAGGGGATGAGGGCCAGCGACCCCACTCACAATCCACAGACCAAACTTCGAGGTCTCCCTTTACAGAATCATTTGGGTCTTTTGCAGATCTTTCTGAAGCAAATACCTTGACAATTTGTTTCCCCAAAGACAGAAGACGTGTCTTTTTTCCTCTGTAGCACTTGCTTCGGATCAGAGGCAATGATACGTATTTTCAGGCGTGATGAACCTTCCTACAGTCAAGCAAAACTCAACGTGGGCAGTAAAGAAGCCTTTTGTGTGTGTGTTTAATTTCCAAGTAAGACATTGATGTTCTTTTCTGGGGCTGAACACTCTTTGAATCCAGCAGCCAGGCAGAGCCTGTGAACAAAACCCTTCCTATTCACTTCAAACTGTAGTATCTTTGCTAAACATTCTTTAGAGAATTCCCAGCTTTGTTTTGCAGATTACCAAGGTTTCTCTTCAAACTTCCCAGCTGACCCCTGTTCATCTAGTATCCTGGATGTTGCCAGGAGAGAGACAGTCCTCACCAGATTAAAGCTTTCTGTGGGATAGAAGACAATTTTGCATTAAAAAAAGAGAAAAATACTCTGACGAGAATTGCAAAAAGCCTTTAGGAATAGAAGCAGGTAGAAAATCTATGACTCAAGTTAGAATAGAATTATTTCACCTTAATGAGACTCACAAAACATTGAATATTTTAGAAACGAGTCATTATGCGGAGAAATGAAATTTTCATGCGGATTCCATTAAGCACTGTGGTGTTCAGGACATCCTGCCGTAGGCTTCATCAGAGTCCTGAGGCCCTTCACTTTGAGGCCCATGGCACCCATGATGCTATTACATGTCCCTAAGGAAAAAAAAAAAATCCGAGTTTCTTTGAATTGGAAGGTGCAGAGAAAGAAAGAGGGAGGGGATTTGGGGGTGGGGTGAGGGGAGGGGAGTGAGGAGGAGAAAAGGCAAATTGTAAAAGGATGATTTGGACCGCAACAAATTGATAATAATTCCCAAGCCTTATATTTAAGTCAAACCATGTCCAGTGTCTGGTACGAGCATGGGTATGTTGTGTTAAAAGATAAACTGAGGCATATTCAACATTTTACGATGACATTTGAGCATATCTCTGTTTGAATGGGTTAATGCCAAAACCCCAGGTGGTCAGGGGTGTTCTGATGGGGAGCCAGGGGAAAGGCTTATATAGAAAACATGCGGAAACAAAACAAAACAAAAAAAAGGAAATAATTGATTGGCTGTAACTGAAAGCCTAGTTGCCTGTTTGTGTCTGGTCTTCCTTAGTGTTTCGATTTTGTAACCTTGAGGCATTTACAGGCTTGGATTTTTGGTTTGCTTATCTAGGCCACTGTGGCATTAGACCCTCATCAGTCTAAAGGCTCCTTGTTTAATTAATTTAACAGGAGGGAGTCTAGAGCTCACTGAACTAGTTATCCTACCTAGTTATCTACCTAGTTATGAACTACCTAGTTATCCTGGGTTGGGGTCAAGCTCTGCTCTGCACTATTTCTGTGAACCTCAGGCAAGTTTTTTGATGTTTATGGCCTTCAGTTTCCTCACAAATCAAACAAGGGAGCTAGGGGATTTTTAAGGGTTTTTTTTTTTTTTTTTTTTTCTAATGATCTCTAAATGACTAGTGGCCAAAACAACCAATTAGCTCTCCCTTCCTCTGTCCCTCCTTCCCTCTTGATCAGCTCGTGGCCTGAAATAAGGCCGGTATTCTTTGTAGTTGGGTTACCCAGACTTGCTTCTTGCATTTTAGAGCATGCTCTTTCCTGAGCTGCCTGCCCAAAGCTGCCAAAGTCCATCTCTGGGGAAAATTGGAGAAAGAGCACTTTGGGGGAAGGAAGGAAATTGTCTTTGTTGATGGCTCACTCTCTCAAGCAGGCCCTTTACATACAAATCTCATTTGCTCTTCAACCCTGAGAGGAAAATGTTGTTAAGATCATTTTCTAGATCAGGAAACTGAAAGTCAGAAGAGATAAAGTGACTTGTTGAGATCACGCAGACCTAAGAATAGAGTCAAGGCTCTGCAACTGGTGAAGCCAAGGGCGAACTGAAAATGCAGGGCCCTTTGTTTCAAGATAGTGACAGCAGAGGATTGGACCAAGCGTGGGTCCTTCCAAGCTCAGGCCTCTGTGACCACAGGTAGAAAATGCGTGAGGCCATCCCCGAGGAGAGCCAGAATACAAACTTGTTCTCTTGTGCACTTTGTGTCTGTATTTTCCCCATTTGCTCCATCCGATCCATTCCACCAAACCACGCTCCATGCCCCGGAGGCTGAGCTCTAGGACATGCCCCCTGGTTCTGGTTCGGTTTGGCCAAAGGGAGGCACTGGCAGGAAGCCAGAGGGCAGGGCAGTGTGAAATTCCTTCCTGTCCCGTCAGGCTACAGTTTGGCAGTGGCCGTGTTCTCCCTGCTCCCTCAGTCCCATAAGGTCACATGACTCTAGCCTGGTCAGTCAGACTCTCCTGACCTCCCTGGCCACCTTGACTGCCTCCAGGATGCGCACATCTCCCGAGGACATTTCTGCTGGAATTGGTGGAGGGGCTGAGAGTCTGTCCCCTTCCTCCGAGGAGTCAGAAAACTTTTTCTGTTAAGGGCCACATAGTAAATATTTTAGGCTTTGCAGCCCACATAGGGTCCTGTCTCATAGGCTTCTTTCTTTGTTTACTGTTTTACAACCCTTTAAAAATTTAAAACCATTTTTAGCTTGCCATGTGTGGAGTTGCGGATGTACAAAAGCTAGTAGCTTGCAGGTTCCTTGGGGACATAGTACAGAAACAATGAAGCAAAGAGCTACTTTCAGCATTATCTCTAGTGGTATAAAGGACGCCAGCATGCGTGCGTGCACACATGTGCTGAACAAAGGACAAATTCTGGAACCACTGAGACTTCCCCGGGCATCACTAATGCCCTGGTTCTGCAGCCCTTTCTTCTCCCTGTGAGCCACACAGCATTGTTCCCAGTGGCTGAGCACACCTGAGCTAGGATTGAGTTGCGTTTCTATTATTTGCAAATGACCAAATCCCTGCTGAGTATCTTACTAACTCGAGAACCCACAGCCAGCCCCTCCCTGGGTTCCAGTGGTCTCAGAGCAATCCCGTGCAGCCCAGGACCTTGTACAACTCTTGGTCAAGGACACCAAGGGTGACAACGAGCACTCCTGCTGGAAGTTTTACACAGTGGACATTTTTGGCAAGAGAACATTGGAAAATAGGAAATTATTACCAAAAATAAGGGTGAGGTCTCTGCGTAAACGTTTAGTGCCATAGCTCATAGCCCAGACAGCATCGTTGTTTCTAAACAGGCCCTCAGCAGTGCCATGGATGGTAACCAGAGGCCTCTGACCAGGAAGCTGGGGCTTCGGGAACAGCAGGCCTCGGTCTCTAATTCGTCGGTCCTGGTGAAGGGCTGCTGCTCTCTGGCAAGTAGGCATTGCGGGTCATGCTAAAACACTGCCGTTGCAAATGACCTGGGATCCTGTGTGTACAGTGGAAAGAAACAAGCATTTAATAGGCAGGGCCTGTGATGTTCATTGATGGGGGGGCGTCCACCCCAGTTGGGCTCATGGCCAAGCCCCATCAGTGCCGTGTCTGACCCCCGAAAAGCAAGGTGGGAAGGGGGAAGATTCCTCTTGGGGGGTGGTCTGTAGGAAATCTTTTCTTCCTTAAAAGAAATGTTTTGGGAGAAAGGCGTATAAAAAGTCACCACAAGGTCTTATCCATGACTTAGGCTGGGCTTTTTAAAAATAATGCTCCACACTTTTCAGAAAGAAGAAAGCAAAATAGCTATGAAATGGGAGTTAAACATGGTGATGGGAAAACTCAAAGTCAGGTATTCTGTCCCCTTGCTCCCGTTAAGTAAGTTCCATATTTCACATGACCACAGGTCTAGTCTGGGGCTGTGGGAAAATGTTTATCACAAGGAGAATGTTAGGAGAGATTGTTCTTCTGAATAAAGCGGGCTGTTTGGCCCTTTCAGGGAGGTGCAAAGTGTCGACCGCAGGGCCTCTAGAACCCGACCATGTGTGGAAATCTCCTGGGGATCTTGCTAAAGTGCAGAATCTAATTCAGCAGCTCAGGGGTGAGGCCTGGGACTCTGCCTTTCTAATAAACTCCCAGCTGACGAGATGAAGTTCATCTGTGGACGCAGAGTGAGAAGCAGGGGACTAGCCGTGCCTTTTTGCTGGTGACATTTGGTCACTAATAAATGTTAATAATAATAGCTAAATGTACTGAGTGTCAACTGTGAGAAATAAAGTCACAGAGCTAGGAAGGAGTGTTGATAGAAACTGTCTCTAAATCTCACGCTTTTCCCGCCACTCCAGGCTGGCCCTCTGCAGAGTAGAGAGGCAAGGGGGACGCTCAGGCACTCTCAGTCCAACATGAGAGCCCTCGCAGCCCCAGGAGCCGGTAGCCCAGGTGCAGCACCGGGCAGAAACTTCCAGATGGAAGCTTGGCCGTGTTCAGTGACAGGCATTCCAGGATTTAAGAAAAAGTACATCTGGCATTTCCAGATGAACGGGCTAGTCTTTCCATTCAGCCAACCTGACTGATTGTGCAGAAACGAAAGCAGGAAAAATCTGATTGAAAAAATGGCTGATTCTGTACAAAATACAGTAGAATGATGAGGTGCTCCTCCAGGGCAAATGTGAGATGTTTCTTTATCGCTCACCTTAATCCTTCGTGCGGCGGCACGGTATCCTCAGAAGATAGATGCCAAGAACACGGTCTTGACTCCTGCCTTTGCTTCTCCAATTGACAGTTAGTAAAGCATGGGTTCATGAGGAACAAATCTTCCAGAGGGGAACTGCATATTTCAAGCAGTCTGACTCTGACAAGCTTGGATTCCAGGAACTTTTGTGGAGTGGGTTTATTGCCTCAGTCTTTGTGCTGACTGGATGTGGGTGACGGTGGGCCTGCAGGATGGATAAGAAACACAATCAGCTTTTCAGAAATGTCTACCCCTGGAAAGCTTCACAGAGGAGTTTCTCCTCTTTGGCCTCCTTTCTGAACAGTTTCTGTGGTAGAGCTTGAGGCAAAAGCAGCTCTGGGCAAAACTGGGACACAGGAGAATTTCTCACTGACATTTTCCCACCTCTTCCATCTGGTCCTTCCTTCCTACTTCCAGCCTCCTCCACTCTTCCAATGCCATCCACAGGCACAAGGTGAGTATATTTGTAGGAGAGGGAGGGAGTGGGAACACTCACTTAGGTATTACATGGATTTGTATTTATTTTCTGTATTGATGACAACTTGGCCATTTCTTTTAGTTGTCACAGAGCAAATAGAACCATGATTTATGTTTTATCATTTATATAACTGATTGCATGTACTTCTAAAAATTTTATCAGATTTCTGACGGTTGTGAATCATTTTCCCCATCTGGAAAGATGAAGGAGCAGGTCCCCCCTCTTCTGCCCAGCAGCAGTCACCTTGGAGTTTATAGTTCCACATTGTTTTTCAACAACAGTCTTGAAATAAAATTCTTGGCCCTAGAAGGAGCACCCCCTGCCTAGGGGGCCACGTCAGCCACCCAAAACGTAGGCAGCTTTTATGTTCTAGTAATGTCTAATCAGTCATTCCCCAAACACCAAGCCAGCTCTGGGCTCTGTACTTACTTCCTTCTTTTTATTCTGTAAACACTTCCTGCCTTCCACCTCGCAGTTCTCCAGATGGACACATCCACTTTATGAGGTGTTAAATAAAGTCTGTTTGTGTTACCTAAATTGTCTTCTTCAATCATTTTTAGCAGTAGTAATCAGTTATCTGATGTATTTACTGGTGAAAATTCAGGCTGTGTGGATCCCAAAGACTATAAAGCCTCTGGGGGCTTGGAAGAGTCAAGGGACAGACAAGATAACCCCAGGTCATTTGCACCTCTACTCCATCAATATAGGGCAGTGTAAGAGACCCTGAGGAAGCCAGGCAACCAAAAGTTCTGCAGTTTTTGAGATTGTCTTCCATTAAGGGAAAGATAATTATTTGTGATAAATGCACTTACTCAACAAAAAGCTTTTACGGCAACAGTGAACAACTGGAAATAATTATCCCCAGTTTGGGGAGTTGGTCAAAAAATTATGAAACTAGTAAATAAATCATAGAACTGTTAAACTATTAAGCCATTAAAACAATGAGTGAGATCTCTAGCATATTTGTAAATGAGGAAAAATCAGAAATGTGTAATTTGCTCCTATTGTTTTTGAAAGCTCAGAAATACTGGGTATCTATATAACATGTCTGGAGTAATACATAGACAATATTAATAATGGTAGTCACTGGTAAGGGAAGCTGGTGCCTTTAATATATACTCTTTTATGAATTCTTGCTATTATTTATCATAATATTGTTAACATTTACTGAGTATTTGCTCTGGGCCAGGCAATGTTCTAAGTGTTTGGTGTGTATCATCACATTTAACCATCCAAAACCATGTGGAGCAGATTTCATTATTTTTAGTTTACTTTTGTATAAACTGAAGCAGAGAGATGTCAAGTAACCTGCCCAAAGTCACAGAGCTAATAGGGGGGCAGAGCTGGTACGTAAGCCTCTAGAGCACTTAGAATTCATCACTGTGCAATGGTATTCCGTTATCTCCTGATGTGTTAAGCAGGAAAGCCTGGATTCAAACTCAGATAATTCTATTGACTATGCTACCTGCTCTCTTTCTTGTACCGTTTGAATTCTTACCAAGCAGATGTATTAATAGTCAGATGTAAAAGATATTGACAAAAAGTGGAAGACACTCTATAGATTTAAAAATTCATTGAGAAGCTACTACAATGTTAGCTCCATGCTAGGAACACAGAAACAAACTAGCTTGGCTTGCCCTTCAGGCCTCACCATGGAATGGGAGATACCTCCAAACCCAGTACTAGAGAGAGAAGCATAAGGTACTTTGGAGGCCAGGCTCCAGATCCAGGCTGAGGAGGAGAAGGGAAGGAGGGAATCTCAGACCTATAACATCTGAGAGGAGTTCTCACAGGATAAGTAGAAAGGAAGGAGTGGTCAAATTAAGAAGCTGGTGAATGGGGGAGGCAAAGACAGGTGTAAGATAATAGACACCTCCCATTTCCAGCACAAAGTTAAGAAGTCTGAGTAGGTAGAAATCAGACTGAATAAGTGGCCAAAAAACCCAGCAATGTGTTTCAACTCAAGAGTTATTGGTCTCTGGATGAGACACTTCCTCTTTGGGTAAAATTTCTTCTCCCATTCAGGATGTTTAGCATCCCTGGCCTTTGCCCACTAAATGTCGGTAACATCCTGGTCACTGAGAAACCCCAAATAACTCAAAAGGGATAATACTGCTTGATCCCAACCTCCTTTGAGAACCATGACATACAAAGTGTTATGGGCCATAGGGATAAAGACTTATCATAGGGGCACCTGGACGGCTCAGTTGGTTAAGCGTCTGACTCTGGTTTTGGCTCAGGTCAGGATCTCACAGTTCATAGGATCGAGCCCCATGTTAGACTCTGTGCTGACAACAAGGAGCCTGCTTTCAATTCTCTCTCTCCCTCTCTCTCTCTCTGCCTCTCTCACTCTCTCTCACTCTATCTCACAATAAGGAAATAAACATTAAAAAGAGACTTTATCATAAAGACAACAGGACACATCAAGAGGAACAACCTTTGGATTTGTGTTTTAGAAAGATTTCTCTCGTTGAAGGATTCCGTATCATTTGGAGGTGTGAGAAAATTGGAGGCAGGGAAAACAATGAAGAGATTGTTGTTGCTCGAGGGCAAGTAAAAATTCTGAGGGCTTAGAAGAGGGCAGGGAGGAAGTAGGAAATAAATTAACCACCATTAAGGAGATAGTAATGTATGTGTCTAGAGGTAGAGATCAAGGAGAGAGCAGCCAACCATGTTCCCTGGGTAGATCTTGGTGACTTTGGGCAGACAGTGGAGCCATTTGCCAGAAGGAATATAGAACGAGCAGGTCTGAGAAGAGGAAGGTGATTTCATTTTGGACATGTTAGATTTGAGGTGCATTTGTCATATACAAACGGGCATGTCCAGTGGGCCAGGAGAGGAGCTGAAGTTGGAGGTACACACTTTAGAGTTATCCATTTCAGTATTTGGACAGTATTTGGAATCATGGTATCGAATGAGCCTCTCGAATGAGAAGAAATTTTACCCAAAGAAGAAGTGTCTTATCCAGAGACCAATCGCAGAACCAATGTGATGTATACCCACGCTGCTTTCAGCAGGAAGAACCATTAGGCGAATCATGAAATTGCCAATTCTTAACTGTTTTAATGACTTTCAGGAAAAGAATTTCATATGGTTCAAACTAAGAGGAACCTCATCCTTACAACTCATGACACTGCTTTCACCCTCACCTGCAATAGGGATTTAGATAATCTTTTGCTTGGGTACCAGGAGGCATGGAAGAGGTAGGTGTGCCACGGGGTGGAAACTGGGAAGCAAAACTGCAGCTTGAAAATCTGAGGCCCTTGCCAGGTCAGACAGGAGAAAGTCAGCCCACAGTGAGGCAGGGGGGGTGATGATGAACCGCTCAACTGCACTGTCAACGAGGGATTTGTTTTGGGGGCTGAGTTCCTCCACACCTTAAAGAAAAACAAACTCCCTGTCTTCTTTTTTGGGAAGCCCAGGGAGATGGTTGTTAGCCAAAGAGCAGTGCGCAGACAAGTCAAAAGCATTTTGGTCCAAAGAAAGTGAGTAAAGAGCCAAGATTCTCAGGACCTGGGCTTCCTCTGATTGGGATGGTCCAGCCCGTCTCTAGGCCAAGGAAAACTCAGCAAGCTAGCTACACATTGCAGCAAAAATGTGTACCCTTATACTCCAACTGTAAGACCCCATGCTTCAAGAGTCTCATTCTGTTACAGTCCTTTGAGAAAGAGGGAGTTTATCTCATGCCTTTTATTGAGCTGTCCCCTGGGCGGATGCCCTGTCAATTTATGTCTTTATTGCCATTCCTCTGACCACCATTTGTGTCACAGCCTGGAACCCCTGGACTCCAATGACCCTTAATAGAATGTTATTTCTCATAGGTGGTTGATAATAGAGGGATAAATGTGGAAAGTAGCCACACTTCCCTTTACTGCTCTTTTTTCTATTCCCCAAAAGACCAATATTTGGGGTGGTATAATTATATAAAATGTTCCTGAAAATCTATGTATAACTAAATAGATTCTTACTGAGGGAGGGTAGTTTTATTTTACCTACATGTTTTTGTTGAGAGACAATTCTCCACAAATATCTCACATTTCTTTGAGCAAAGACATTTGCAGCCAAATTAAGAATGTTTGTATTAGGAGACATTTCAGGATACTAAAGCTTAGTGACATCTCCCTCCCTGGAGATGTTTCGAGGTAAGAAAGATAAATACTTCCCCTCCACTACCAAAAGATTAGCTTAAATTCAAGATTATAGTTAAGGTTTTTTTCTCTCCAGAGAAAGAGGACATGTAGGTTGCCAGCAGCCTTATACAAGAGCAGAGTTTTTGAACTGTGGAGGTTATCTCCAATAATGCATCCCACTACATGTGTGGGTGCCATTTGGCCCTCCCGGCATAAACTTTGGGGGATATTTCTCCAACATGCTGCATTTGACGAGAGTAATAAATGGACTTTGTCATTGACCCAAAGATCTCATGACTTCCATCTGTGTGTTTGTCTGTTTTATATATATATATATATATATATGTGCATATATATACGTATATATGTGTATGTATATATACATATACATATATATGTATATGTATATGTATATGTATATATACATATATA
This sequence comes from Panthera onca, assembly GCF_046562875.1. Lineage (NCBI taxonomy): Eukaryota > Metazoa > Chordata > Mammalia > Carnivora > Felidae > Panthera > Panthera onca. The sequence continues at coordinate 54,848,531 of NC_138347.1, forward strand.
TGTATATGTATATGTATATATACATATATATGTATATGTATATGTACATATATATGTATATATACATATATATGTATATGTATATGTACATATATATGTATATGTATATGTATATATACATATGTATATATGTATATGTATATATATGTATATGTATATATGTATATATGTATATGTATATACATATATATACGTATATATATGTGTGTGCATATATGTGTATATAGATACATATATAAATGAAAATATATATTGTGGTACATGTAAATAAAACTGTGGCAGTCTAACTTGTTAGCTTGCAAGCAAGATGAAAACTTCAGACCCTTCACGGATTCTGACTTACCAGTTTTATGTGTAGATTCCTCCAAGGAAATGGATTCCCTACTCAGAAGGATCATTCTGACCTGGGATCCATCTTTCCCCCAGGAAGTCATGGGAATAGGGACTTTTAGGATATTTCAGGTTGGATTTTGACATCCCAAGTCCAAGGTGATTGGTGGTATCCCTACAGGTATGGATTGTCTTCTTAGTATTTAAAGGTATCAATAGGTACACACTGGATCAGATACACTACACGTCCACACCTAGATGAGGCCCTAGAACAGCCATTAATATCAGACGGAAGGTCCTGAATCTCACCGAGGAGGAGACGTGGTTTCTGAATGTCAACACTCACCCTGCATCACTAACACTCCCCTAGGAAACTTCACACTTGACATGGATTGCAGACTCAGCCACCCCTTGTTCCTCTTCCAGCTTCAGACCATGCCTCAGGGCCTACAGATGTCAAAGAAGTGACCGTTCTTCAGGCACTGTCACTTAATAGCCACCTCTCAGCTACACAAAGACTTGGCAGCATCAGCAGCTCTGAAGTTAGCCTGTGCTTATCCAGAAATGCTTTCTAATTATAAGCAGGCCTCAGCTCCCCATCTAGAACATTCTACAACTCCCAGAAACTCTCAGCCCTCATTGAGGCCCAAGCAAGTGAGGGCACTGAAGGTCTATTAACTTTACAGAAAATGCACATTCGTTTATATGTTTTCCCTGTTTTGAAACAGGGAAATGTTTTCCCTACTTCCTTGAAGTTCTCCCAAATTTCAATATTTAAAAAGAAACAAAGTAAGTAATGCTTTCTAGTAGAACTTCGTTATTTCTGGTCATTTCTGCTCCCTGGCCACCCACATTGTTTCCCCCCTTGTTCCCCCACCCCCCACCTCCTCACCACATGTTTGCACATCTCCATCTAATGAAGCCAATCTGGACCGTGCATGAGATGGTCAATGTGGCAGATTCTAGGCTTGCCCTTTCAGAGACAGCAAGACTATTCTAATTATCACCTCCATACTTTTCTCCAGGATGAAATTCACACGAACCTCCCAGTTATCCGCCCTGCCATTCACTCATAGAAAAGATTCTGTGTTAATCCTCTTTCTTCCGTCCAGGAAGGAAAAAAGAGCTCATCCAGTTCCTGTTGTGCAGCACCACCTGCCCATTTGTGCAGAGCCAAGTAATGATGGACTTGGAGCTGGGGGGATAAATGGGAATGGTGTTTATTTTATGAGCTGCAGAAAGTTGGCTGGGGAACCCAGCGGGAAGCTTAGCTGGAAAAAAAGAAATGATTTTCTCTTATGCTGTGTGTCTGCTGTTTAGAAAAATATGTGGCCTTATCCTTTCTTGATCCTGGGAAAGAAAAAAAGGAGGAAGAGGTATTCTCCAAATACTGGGTTTGAGGCCTGACCTTCACAGGGCCTTTCTCTGTTTTGGAGGAGGCTCCGCCCAAGCCCAAGGCCTCCTGCTCAACTGGGCGGTGGTAGAAGGAAGGATGAGCACATGGGGGTTGGGGGGCCGGGGGAAGAGGGTCCCTGGGCCAGTGTTCAGTGGCCTGGAGAGAATCCTACATTACTGGCAACTTTTTTGAATGGGAGGAAAGAGCAGCTGTCCTCAAAAATGGAGACTCTTTCCTCATGGCAATATTCTGGCATGCGTTCTTGTGGAAGTCACCACAGTTACCTCAAGGAGAAGTCAGCTAACCGATTTAACCCAGAATGGCTTCGGAGGATGTCATGAAGAAAAAAACACGCTGAAGACTCCGCTATCGGTTTTGATTGATTGGTGAGAGACAGCTCCTGTGTTGTTTTCTTGCTAAAGCAGCTTCCCTAAGTTTCGTTCTGTACAAAGTCCAGGCTGACCTCGTTGTGGGAAGGGGACTCTGGTGTGCACATTCGAAGAAACGTCTCACTGCCAGTTCCTGGCTGACGAGCTCCTGGGCAGGAGGGAGGTGCAGAGAGGAAGGGGCATTAGTGAGGACATGGACACGTCCTTACTGCGGAGAACAAACAGTGCCAACAGAGTCAAGCCAGGGCCTAATGAAATTTTATTCTTAGTGTAGTCGCAGCTGCGTGTCTCATTCCCACTCTCTTTTAAAAAGTTATAAAATTTTGGTTGGCATATAATTTATATACAACACAGTATTCGTTTTAGGTGAACCACGCAGTTATTTGATTTATGTATACTTTGCAAAACGATCACCACAGGAGGTGTAGTTAACATCATCGTTCACAGTCACTACCTTTTTTCTTGTGATGAGCACTTTTAAGATCTCTTTCAGTAACTTTTAAATATACAATATAGTATTAACAACAGTCATCATGCTGTATATTACATCCCCAGGGCTTGTTTATCTTATGATTGGAAGTTTGTGCCTTTTTGACCACTTTTAACCTATTTCTTCCACCTCCCTAACCCCCACCTCTGGCAAGCACCAATCTGTATTGGTATCTATGAGTTTGCTTTTCCTCCCAATGCCACAGAAGAGGAGGCTGAGAGCGATAAGGAAGGCGAATCTGGAGGGCAAATGGTAGTTGTTTTGGAGTAACAACTGTTCCTTTTGTTGCCTTAACTGCCCAGGCCGTGGGTCCTTGACCATGCTGGATAAGCTGAGGGCCACTGCTAACCCATACAGCACTTCTATTCAAATTAGAAAATGCCCCCTTCTTCCAGGTGGCAAGGTTGGGGGAACAGAGTAAGGGCTGAACTTCAGCCTCTCTACACCCCCTGGGATGATGCCCTTCTGTGGTGAACAGTCCATAGCGCTGGAAAGAAACCACTTGTGTGGCTGAGGAAAGGCCCATGAACTTGAATGTCTGCCTTGGGGTCAGTCTTCCTGGGAGTCCCAGCCCTCCAGCCCAGAATACAACTCCAGGACTTCAGGGTAACACAATTAGGTGACAAATGTCACAGCTCATAGTGTCTCCCCCACCCTGCCCCCATTCTTCAGTAAGAAGCCCTTTTCCCTCAGAGGCCACTATAATTAACTCAAGAGAGAATAACCATTGTCCTAGTTAAATAAGAAGCTGCTAACAGTTTGACATAGGCAAACTTAAACCCTCTTTTCAGGGCTCACCCCGTGTATATGTCCTTCCCCATGACGTAGTTGATGTAAAAAAAAAAAGAATAGCCACATTAGTATTCCATTCTGCCTCCACCTCATCCTCCTGAAGGAGCTGTTCTGCTCATTAAGGAATCAGACAATGACAATCCCATCGCCCGAGCCAGGGTGGGTGCAGAGCTGTGAGCTCCTTTGTCTAAATGCCACACATTGTAATAGTTTCACTCTGCACTTCAGTGTTGGCGTCATCAACATTTCATTGGCCAGAAGGCTCTGCTATTACAACCAGAAGGAATAACAGCATTCTCCATCCCTGTCCAGTTTTGAATATAATTATTTGTCAGAATCATATTAACCTGATGTATGACAAACCCATAAAATGGATTCATTTAGGTCTCCAGGAGTCCTCCTTCATTAACTCTGATATTTATAGCCATGGCTTCCATGCTGCAGTCCCTCCTCCTGTGCAGCATAGAGCAAGGATGTCATATTTTCCTGACGCTGTTAGGGGAGTCATTTGTTTTCCAATGTTGCAAAGAGGGGCGGAATAGAGCCGGCCTCCAGTCCAGGCCCTTTTGAACCTTGACTGACTCCCTTGCCTGTTCCTCTCTTTTTAGGCAAGAGAAAGAAAACTAAAACTAGACACATATGTACAAATCCTATGAGATTAATAACTTTCCCAAGGTATTGAGACAGAACCAATAAGACTGGAGTGCTCAAAGGGCTGGTTCTATGGTCAGACTTCCTACAACCAAAGCCTGGTTTTATCACTTACTAGCTTGGGCAAGATGCTAAATTTTCTTAGACTTTGGTTTCCTTGTGTGTAAAATGGAGGTATTAATATTTCCTAACCTCATGGGGTTGTTGGGGGGGATTCAGTGAATTAACATATATAAAGTGCTATTTGGCACATAGCAAGTGCAAAATAAATTTACTTAAACGAATATTTATAATTGCTATTATTACCTTGGGCAGTGGCTAAATCAAGTTTCCATTCTGCAGGTATACAGTCTCACCCAGCTGGTTTTACACCATGTTCTAGGGAGCATTGAGCTTGAGCAGAGGTGCCTCAGTTTCCCCAGAGGGGCAAGTGTGTTAGCTGTGGAAAGCACAGTAGCCAAAGGCCTGTCAGAAAGGATTTCCTATGTTCTTTTGCCAGAGCCTTGACACTTTCATCATTTCATGTATTGGAATTCTGGATGTGTTTTCATTAAAGAATGAGTTCTTGCCTCAAAACTCCAAAACAGATGGAAAGATGCGGCTCTAGATACCTGTGATCTGTATAAGTTCCCCATCTAATGTAAGGAGCCCTGGGAATGCTGGTCCATATTGCTTACCCAGAGTCTTTCATGAAACTGTGGTTGTGAGGCCCTCAAAAGTTTTCTTTTACTGGGGAGCCTTGGTGGCTCAGTCGGTTAAGCATCCGACTTCAGCTCAGGTCATGATCTCGTGGTTTGTGAGTTCGAGCCCCACGCCGGACTCTGTGCTCAGAGCCTGGAGCCTGCTTCGGATTCTGTGTCTCCTTCTCTCTCTGCCCCTCCCCAACTTGTGCTCTGTCTCTCAAAAAATAAATAAATGTAAAGGAAAAAAGTTTTCTTTTACTTTGTAGTTACCAAGATAGGATCCCAAAGAGTGGCATCTGGCCTGGGGAGACAGAGTCCTGCTAATCAAACTCTTCAGTCATCTGGAAATCAGAATGCTTATTTTAGAGAAACACAGACCATTCATAAGAGCAGACTATGTGGATCTCCTATCCAGGATCTTCTTGCTCCCCGCATCAAGATGTCAGGGAACCTCAACTGGTCATCAGGAGGTTGACTAGACATTTCAGCAAAGAGGAAAGATAGCCGTGCAAGTTGTTTAATATGGCTTATAGTGAGAACTAGTTATATACCCCTTCTCTCCAAAAGGAATGGGGACCTTAGTGACCGAATGCTCTGGTCCCTAAATTCAGTGTCTCACTATTGGTTACTGTCATCAACCATAAAAAGATTTGCTTCCCTTTTCCCCCACTTCTTTAAGCTCACAAAACTTTTCCCTTCTATGACTTACTAATTTTTACGTTTTATTCAAGAAATATTTGTTGAACATGATTTACTATGTGCCAAGTGCTAGGAATATAAAAGTGAACAATACCCTAGATACCTTTACACCACTGGTTTTACTATATAGGCAAGTTTTGATATAGATCTAAAAGCCATTCTTTGTTTTTAAGGTGACTTTGGTATATCTTATCTTACCAATATTGGCCTGGGTATCAGTATGCTGCCTAACACTATCACCTGACTTTCCTGAGTGAATGTCTTGTTACCTCAATAATATTTTAAGCTCCTAGAAGGCAGAGAACAGCTTAGTATATCTCCTGGTATCCAGGGTATGCTGTGCACATAATAGGAACTAAATATCTGTCATTTTACAAGAGACACCATGTTTCTTACCAGTCATAAGGGAAAGAAGGAGGCAGTATTACATAGTTTTATTTCAGAGATTCCCAAACCAATGGCCCATAAATTAAATCCAGTCAGCAAACATGTTATATTTGTTTGGTCTACACTACACTATATTTGTTTCTATGTTTTTGTTTTTTTTTAAATGGAGCTAACATTAAAAAAATTGATATCTCTTACACACACACACACACACACACACACACACTGAGAATTCCAAGCTTCTCTGGATTTTCAATTTCCCTGGAAAAATTAGAAGACCTGCAACCCTTAGCCTCATACCTGCTGAGCAGAAGTGCTGGCATGAGATTGTGCTGAACCACTTCAGAGAGCAAACATTTCCCGGTGGGCTGCAGTTCCTGTCGCTCTGTGTTTCATCACACTTGGCCTGCCTCACTTATATAATGGCTGAATCCTAAGGCATTTGAATCCATGACCTTTGTTTTACATGAAGCCAGTATAGTGGGAAAGGGGAGAGAAAATAGCCCACTCAGCCCGCAGAAAAATAAGAATTCTGTGCCATTCCCATGTTTCCTGGCACTCTGAAGGTGAGGACAGGCTCCCAGGCTGGACCTGCACTTGGCCGGGGACCTTCCTTACAGTCAGTCTTCTCTGGAATGTTGGTGTTCCCTGCTGGGGAAACTACTGGAGATCCAAATGGCCTGTCTCATCTAATCCAAGCTATCTGCCTCCCAGGCTCTTCTCCAACTCACCCTGGACCTCATCTCAGCAGCTTTTTGGCTCATTGCTTGCTGACACGAACCACTCTAATCCTGCCAAGGAAATCTGCTTGCCTCGCTGTCCCTTCCCCCATGCCCATCTTATTCCTTCTCTCTGGGCATCTCTGAATGGAAAATGATACTTAAGAGGAAAGTTTAAAAATAAAAAGGGAGGAAGGAAGAAAGTAAGGGAAAGGGGAGAGAGAGAGAGAGAGAGAGAGAGAGAGAGAGAGAGAGAGAAAGCATGTAGAGAAGGCATTTTATATACTTGATACTATTTAATCTCAGGTCTCTGTCCACATAGATTTTGGTCACGTGTATGGGTGTTGTCGGTGAGCAAAACTGTCATCCCAAAATGTGTCTCTTTGTCATGTCGATTATTTTAGGCTGAGTATTTTTAAGGAATGGAAGGCTCAGGAAAGTCCCATGACCTAAAAGAATGCCTAAAAGAATGTACATGGAGGACCTGTTCCAGGAAGGGAGCTATCACCATATATAACTACAGTGTAATATGAACTAGGGGTCGTAAACAGGGAGGAACCTAGCAAGTCTATTTGTTAAAATTCCTCCCTATGTCCCATTGTTTTTGTATAGCCAAGCAAAGTTTTTTTTTTTTTTAAAACCAAATATTTATTCTCTTTCATCTTCCTGCGAATTGTCTTCCTTCCTTTTGAAGTCCCAACTCCCTGCCCCTTCCTCCTTAGCTCTGGATGGCATGTAAGTCTCAATTGTCTGAATGCCTGTGGGCCTCATATTCTTATGGACCCTGCACATACGTAATTAAATTTTATTTTCTCCTGTTAATCTGTCTCTTGTCAACTTAATTCTTAGACCAGCCAAAAGAACATTGAAGGGTAGATAAAAATTTTTCTGCTCCAAGAGTGGGTTTGAGTTTGTGTGTGTTGTTTATGTGTTGTGTGTATAGTTTTTCATGAGGACAGGGAAGAAAAGGAATAGAAAAAGTAGATTTACAACTATTATTCAAACTAGAAAAAGGAAAGCAATAAGAATGTGAAGCCTGGGGGGCACCTGGGTGGCTCAGTCGGTTGAACATAGGACTCTTGGTTTCAGCGCGGGTCATAATCTCATGGTTGATGGGTTCAAGCCCCACACTGGGATCTGTGGTGATTGTGCAGAGCCTGCTTGGGATTCTCTCTCCCCTCTCTCCCTGTCCCTATCCCACTCACATGCTCTTTTTCTCTCAAAATAAATAAACTTAAAAAAAAAAAAAAGAATGTGAAGCCTGGAACAGTTGTTGCAGCCATTTTGCAAGGGTGGGCTGCTTTCCCGTCAAGGCAGCAAATATGTGTGTGTGTGTGTGTGTGTGTGTGTGTGTGTGCTTGTGTACATAGGATATATATACACATGCATATATACACACATGGCATTTTTTCTTCATTTTTTTAAATGGCTATTTATTTATATTGTTTGAGAGAACAAGTGGGGGAGGAGCAGAGAGAGAGAATCCAAAGCAGGTTTTGCACTGACAGGAGGGATTTACCTTGTGACACCAAGATCACAGCCTGAGCTGGTATCAAGAGTCAGCTGATTAACCAACTGAGCCACCCAAGCATCCCAGCATTTTTTTTAAAGTTTACTTTTATTTATTTTGGCAGAGAGATAGAGAGGAAGCAGAGGAGGGGCAGAGAGAGGGGGGAGACAGAATCCCAAGCAGGCTCCACACTGTCAGCACAGAGCCTAATGTGGGGCTCAAACTACAAACCGTGAGATCATGACCTGAGCCAAAATCAAGAGTGGGGTGCTTAACTGACTAAGCCACCCAGGCATCTGCGGTATCTTTTTTTAAGGTTATAAATTAATCACTTGCTTACGTAGAAACTTAAAAAATAAAATATAAAAAAATAAAGGGAAAGTAATAAAAATCAAACAATCTTATCACTCAGAGAGAATTTTTAATCTATTTCTTTATTTCTATACATAATGCATATTATTTATATAGCCAAGAGTTTATATTGTATATTAAACTCACTAGCTTGCTTTTTCCCTGGTAAAATTTTATCATAAACACATTGTTTTAATAGTTCTGTTACATCTGTAAAACGGATTTTCATAATTTACTTCACCAATCTCCAATTTTTAAGCACTAAGACTAATAGAAGCCTTTTGACTTTTATAAGTAACATGATAATAAACATCTCTGTGCACTTGTCTTAGCATTTAGCATTATTTCTTTAGGATGTTTCCAAAAAATGGAATTACTAGACAAAGAATAAAAGTACTTTAAAAATTCATGAGGTGTATATTGTGAAATTGCTTTCCTAAAGGTGAAACTATTTTATCTTCCCAATACTCCTATATGAATGTGGCGCTAGAAAGCTCACAGAAATGTTCAACTGGATACATCTAGCTAAGACGTCCAACACTACATGAAGAAATTTTTTTATTATATAACTTGTGAGTGTCAACAGAATATATAATTAAAGAGTAATCAAAGCCACTAGATGAAAGTTTTTTGCCCAGACCACAACACAACTCAGTCTTTGTAAGAAAAATAAAAGAGTAACTCCTTGGCTTGTCCCCAGGTAGAGCTACAGGATCCTGACCCCTCGCTAATTGCCTCTTTGATCCCAGGGCGGACCTACAGCATGCCACACAAGTGACAGTGAAAGAAATAGCCTGTTCCCTGTGACTGCCTACCACACTACAGGCCAGAGGAAGAAGTCCCTAGCCTCACTGCCACAGGAGTCCCCTGCAGAGCCCGTGGGACTCCATTTTTCTTGACTGCCTGCTTTGCTACAAATTCTCTCTTGATCTGCAATGTGTCATCATTGTCTTTTTTCTTTTCCATAGCAAACTTCTCTTTCTGAAGTGAAATGGAAGAAATTCCTCCCCAAGGGATACTTTAAGTTTTCACAACTGTGCTTCCTTGGTCCTTTAGATACTCTGCGTGTTTCCTTATTACTGTTGTTATTATCACTTGCTCTTTGTCTCCCAGCCTTCTCTCCCTCATGGAACTGGTCCAGCCGGGGCTGGCTTGGCAGTCAGTCTGGCATCAGCCATTGAACTTTCATGCCTGAGCGAGCTCTGACCCCAACTCTTCTGTTTCTCTAGGAGGGAATTTTGCCCCATCTTGTTCACTGCCTGGGCCAGATGGAAGGAGGGTGTTAAGAGGTAACCTTTGTTTTCCTTTGGCTTAAAGATGTTTAGATCCAAAGTTTAGTGGTCCCTCAAAATGTCTAATCAATTTTCCATGCCATGAGGCTTCTTGGTCCACCATGTGAAGGACAGCTTGAAGTTTGCCCATAGGTCCACTAGGCATTCCAGAAGTTTCAGTTTATCTAGGACATAAGCTTTTACTGGAGACTGTTATGGACCATTCAACATAAAATATACAGTGTGATTCTGATGTTAAACTCCAATCTCTTCCTCCTAAGAAATGGTAAAATATCTCTGCTCCTGTTCTTTCTTGGGGATTGCCATGCTGATTTTCTATCTTTTGCCAGCCCTCTTATATGTTCACTCAGATAGCAATCTGTTGCAAATTGGTCATTTCCTTAATCCTAGGAATTTTTATATTAATTGCAAAAAAAATCTCAATCTCCCTATCTCTGAGCTTCAACTTTCTCTGAACTTCATAGTATGTGAAAGGTTTTGAAACCTCCTCCTTCATTGGCCAGCAAAGAGCAACTTTTAAGGCTGAATACAACCTGGAAAGCATTTTCCTGCTGTTTAAAAATTATAGATCTATGATAAATTCTGAGTTAAAACATACATCATTTCCCAGGGCTACAGCCCCATTAAGATATTACTGTTTAACTGAAGTTAGTCTCAGGGAGACATGCTGTATATCCTGGTCTTCAAAGTTCCAGGTCCAGAGTAATGACAATCCACTGATGAGACAACTTGATGGGATGTCTCCCTTTGTGTAAAAAAAAAAAGTCCATCACTGAAGGTAACCCACATAAGTTTCTTGCTAAATCAAAAAGGCCTGTATACTAAACTCAATAACTATTTTAATTTTTTTTCTCATGTTATAAACATAATTCAGGTTTATTATAGGAGATTTAGAAAAAAATTAGAAAAAACTCAATAGATTAATAATAATAAATACATAAATAATAATAAATTAACAATAAATAAAATGATAAATAAAAATTACCTGTAATTTATCAGAGATACTTAATTTTTCATATACTCTTCTAGACACATATATATACATGTATATATATATATATATACACATATATACATATATATATATATACATATATATATAATATAGGTATTATATATATAGCATCCTACTGTTTGGTAATCCTTTCTCTTTTGCGGAATAACTAATGTCTTCCTCGGATTTGAACATCAAACCCAAAAGTGAGCATCCTTAAATTTTATCTATAGTAAATATATTTTTCCTAAAGTCAGGTGAGAACAAGCCAAGAATCAATGCAATAACTTATAGCCTAAGTTTTGTGATTGTTGCACTTCTTCCTTTCCTCACTTTTCTTATTTTAGTAAACAAAAGTAAAGATGAGATGACAGAGAAAAAAGAAGACAGAGGGGAAAAAAAGAGACCTGATTAAGTCATTGTGTTGTCTCTCTCTACATGAGGTCTTATTATTTTTATCAAGGAAGTTGCTTCCTCTGGGTAGCATGGAAGGTCTTATGTAGTGTTGGGGAAGAAAAAATTTCCTCCTGTTCCTCTTAGTTCTTTTGACTGGTTGAACAACTAAAATGACAGAAATTAGATTAAGAGGAGAAAAACAAATTTAATTGTGTGTCTGGTGGGGAGCTCCTTAAGAATATGAGGCCCACAGGCAGTCAGGTAATCGAGGCTTATATGCCATCCAGAGCTAAAGAAAAGAGAAGGGTCTGGAACTTCAAAGGGAAGGAGAACAATTCACAGGGATGATGAAAAAGAGTAAATTTTTGGTAAACAAATATTTGCTGGGACTTCCAGAAACAATGGGATATAGAGTAATTTTAACAGACTTTTCCAGGTGCCTCCCTGTCTACTACCCCTAGTTCAGACTGTTCTATAGTTATCTATTGTGTTAGCTCCCATATTGTAGCAGGTCTTCTCTGTAAATTCTCTTAGGCAGTTAGGAGAAGGTCAACGATTCTTTCTGAGCCTTCTGTTTCTTAAACGTATTCAGCCTAAAATAGTCCACATACCAAGATGACACATTTGGGAGTGGCAAATTTTGCTCTCTTGCAATAGCTATGAGTTCTTGGGCAGGCAACAGTTTATGGTAACATAATTCTGTAATAGGAAGTGGTCCATAAGGTTGCCTCATGTTGGAGTACCATTTTTGGACTTGCAAACATTCTAATGGCTATGATTATGACATGGGAAGAAGTCCCAGCCAGAGTGTGGGCCCCATCCTCTTGACCCACTGATATGACCGTTTCACTTGCCTTTTCTGTCTGTTGGAACCCAAAATTGGCAGAGCTTTTTCAGTAAGTATTTAAGTTATTTTAGTGTTCTTTTCTGCTATCATCTTAGGCAGTTTATAGAAGTGAACTTGTTACAGTTTTTTAGTTTATAATCATCACAATCCATATTAAGAAATATTTCCACAGCTGTATTGTATGGGATTGAGCTTACCTTTATTTTAAAGGCTAACATTTTTGGATAGTTTAAATCATGACACTCAGACAAATAAAGAATGTACAGGTGTCAAAGATTTCATTTAACTCATTAATTAATGAGAAAGTAAAGAAGATGTTACTGAATCCTGAACAAATGTTTTTATAAGCAATGAAGAATACTGAAATAAATACATGAAAAATTGGTGACTGTCCACAGGGCAATAATCAACTACATTCGGGTAGACAGAAATTGTCTGCATTTCTATGGATAAGAATCATTTGCATTGTTAATAGTTTTCTATACCTTTAGCAACTGTAAAATAGCTTAAAGACAATGAAAGGTGGAGATGACCTCTAGACAGCATACCCACTAATCCTTTTTGCCCATTTCAAAATCTTTTACATTTCTAATTGGAGTCTGTGTCACCCTACAAGACTTGTTTCAATCTAGCTGTGTGCCATTAAGTAACACTGGTTCAGGAAAGGAGAATATGATATCTGGTGGGGAAGCTGCCCTTATGCAAACTTTTACTGCCATTAGACCTCAATAATCGACTATTCCACGAGTGACTCCACAGAAGAAATAAAAGATGTAGGCTTCTTGGGTGAGTTCCATTAGTGGCAGCAAAATATATGAACATTCACCTGGGCTCCAGAGAACAAAGGAGACAGAAATCTGAAATTTGTCCCTTGGATCCTCTTGTTCCAACAGCCCCAGGGTTAGGGGCTCTTTTGATGGAGTGAAACTGTGAGATCAGGGAGACCTCTGAGACCGAGCCAGAGCATACTGCAAGGGGAAATTGACCACATTCACACCATTTCAATGCACAGTTTTTACAACCTAAACAACTTAAGTACTTTAAATATTTAAATCACTCCTGCCAGCATAAGCTTCACTGGGACTGTAACATCATCCAATTTTAACCACTACATTAAAAGTATCTTCAAACAGTCCTACCAATGCTCAATTTAAATCATCTTGTGAAAATAATGGGTTTATAGGACTACTCAGCCTAATAAGTGGCCTCTGGAAACCATCGAAGGGGGAAGCACTATGAAATTTCCTGTCAGCTATAGCAAACCAGCCCTCAAGGGGACTTCCCAATCCTCCTGGTAATACCAGACCTCTTGAATGGGGGCAGAGTCCTCAAAAAGTACATTAGATATTTGTTTTGGAGACACTCTAGTTACTCACTAGGAATCATCTCCTCTTGGTTAGTTCAAGTGTAGCTTGATTGAAATAAAACTCTCCCTGTATACTTTCCCTGAATGTGAGTTATGTGTCTCCAAGAAAAAGGTGGGGTAAGGAAGAAGTCTAAATACTCTTTACTAAGAAGATGCAGGCTTAACAGAAGAGTTGAGCAAGGACTCGGGTAGAGATATTGGACAGCTTCCCAGCAACCTGTGAGTCAGGCCATTCCAGAGCAGTTTCATCATTTTATTTGAAGGGAATTCCCAGAACTCTAACCACACTCAAGATTGTTATGGTTATGCAGAAAGGCACTCCAAAATCAAACACAGTCACTGTGGGACTTTCCACCCCTCTACTTCTTGCTACCTACTAATATAATCAGGAAGTGTATGTTAGGCTACACATTTGTATGCTCTTGCATATGGTTTGGCTCTTGAACTAATCTGAGGGCTCAATAAGCCATCTGATCATGGGCAAATTTCCTCTTGACTCTACATATCGATGCACTTGTCTGTGCACTAGGAATAGGGTAGCCAGATTGTCTGCCAATCCTTCTGACTCTACGTATACATTTGCAATTCTCCAGATTAGGTCCGAGTTCCTTCGGAAAGCTTGTCAAGAATCCTGTGCCTGGCCAAGCCCTTGGAGGACAATGGCATTGCACTTGATCCAATTACCCAATTAAAACAAACTATTACTTATATAATTACATAAAACCTTGGTTTGTGAGCATAATTCATTCCAGAAACATGCTTATAATCCAAAGCATTTGTATATCAAAGCCAATTTCAAGAACCATTGGCTCAGTTGTGATCATGTGTTGTTTTGCATCATGTACTACTCATATTGTAAGACATTGCTCATTTATCAAGGTAAAATTTGTTAGAAATGTTTGCTTGTCTTGTGAAACACTCTCAGAACAAGTTACTCACAATCCAAGGTTTTACTGTATTTATTTAGGGTCTGGTCTTCCTTGCTAGACATTAAAGTACAGGAGAACAGGGCCAATAGGTATCTTTCTCACTTAGCACTATTTCTGCAGCACCTAACACAGGGCCTGGCACATTCTTAGCAGCCAATAAATATTTGTTGAACAAATGAAGAAGGACACTAGGGACTTGAAATCTGATCTCCACAGTGGCAGTGAGGAATTGGGAAAGCTGAAGAGGGTGTGACTAGGTAAGCTTTCTGAGCTGCTCTGACCTCAAACACAGGAGAAGCTTCCAGACAACTGTGATCACTGTGTGGACCTCTTCTGACAGCTGAGGCTGCAAAATCTGCAATATTGAATCCCCAGAAACCTGCCTAGCCATGACGTTGCAGCCTGGGACAGACAAAACAGTACACGAGCTGTGCTGCTTTATGCTTGAGTGGGGTCTTCCTGCAGAAATTCTGGTTGGGCCCAGGATTTAGAGGCCTGCCTCTCACCTCTCCAGGCCTGCCAGACCAACCTTGACTCCCGGTGCTCACCCTCATCTCCCCAGGGCTGGGTATGCTCACTAAGATCCCAGTGCAACTCGGTGAGTCAGAGCCACCCCTGAGGGCACCCAGCCCAGGGGACAAGTGGTGTTTGCAGCCCTGCCCAAGTTCCCTGCACCACCAGTGAGTCCTTCCTGGCATACCAGCTGTGTCCACCAGGAGGAAAGGGCAACCCTGAGGGCTGTGGTTAGGGTTAGACCAAGTCTTGACCCAGAGGAGTAAGTTTTCAATACTTTGCACAAAGGCAGCCCTGCCAGAAGCATCCTTTCTGTATTTTTTTTTTTTTTTTTTAGCTCTAAAGAGCTAAATGTCCTAAACACACTGGTCAGTCACTATATATTATATAAAAGTGCAGGATTTGATTTTTATGTAAAGTGCGGGACTTGCTCCATTCACTTCTGCCATTGGGTTGACAGCTGGCTGGCATGGTTAAACTCTCTTCTTCCAGGCTCAACTCAGAGGAGAGGGCAAGCCGAGAGAAGGCCTGTGAAGGCTCCTCTCCCCTCTGTGTCTTGGGACAGCATTGTGCCCAAAGGCACTGAGAAGAACTGTGACTGTACAAATATATATATATATATATATATATATATATATATATATATATATATGTCATCTTACCAGCCCACAAAGCAAGATATTTTCATCTAGCATCGAGTTAAACTTAATAACAGTTTAAGCTTAAAAGCCTCCCTTATGGTCTCCACAAGCATTTTGTTTCACTCTTGAAATCTGTGATCTCTACTAGAGATTGCTGAATTTAATACTCAGAATGCAGAAGAGCAGTGATTGGGTGCACACTGGAAGTGGGTGGGGGCGGGATGGCAGGGAGGGAGAGCTCGGCTGTATTCTGACAGGCTCACTCTGTGTCCACAGGGTGAAAGGTTTCCCAGGACGGAACTGATTAACATGTGGTTGTCCATAAACACTGTCCACACATAGATGAGGATCAAAGGCAGTGTGCACTTACGCAGAGAAATGTGAAAGTGAAGGCATTTTCTTTCTTTCTCTTACTGGATCTCTTCTTAGACTCATAATCCTAAACCTCGGGGGATGTTTGACAATGTCAGCAGCCATTTTCAAATGTCCAGCAGTTGGCACACACCTCCTGGATGGGAGGAAAATGAACAAAATGTATCTGTTTTGCAAACTGCTGAACAGATGACTTGTAATTATAATATGTATCTGAAATTTGCATTGAAAATTTTTATTCAGAACGTACAGGGGCAGGAGAACATGGGATTTTAAATCCATGTGTGTGTGCATGCACACACGGGCACACACGGGCACACAGACTCGAGGAAGGATGAGGGAGGGCAAAAGGACAAATGGTAGCAGCAAATGCTTCTCTGTTTAATAATAAGCAGCAGAAATGGAGATGATTTGGTTTGGGAAGCCTTACTGTACTTCCGCAAAGTGATTTTTGTATTAACTGATTTGCATACTGCTGGGGCTCCCGGGTCCCTGTGCTGCATTCCCCCAGGCCTCTTCTTGCCTGCCTTCTTCCCACGAGGAGGATGGTAATAATTAAGCTAGCAGGGAAACAGAACAAAAGACGCAGCGGCAGGGGCTCAAAGTCACCTCTTCACTTTTAACTCTGTAAAGATCTGGGGACAGATCTGCCCTGTCAGCTTCTCAGGAGAAGAGTCAGACATTATTTTCTCCCTTCTAGAAAGGAAACCCATTTGAGGGATTATGAATGTTACTCTGTGTCTCAGGCTGAAGTTTAAATCTTTTCAAGCATGCAGTTATTAAGATGCCAATTTGCCTCATTTAATTACAACCTTTATTATGGTATTGAATACTTTAAATGCACTATTTATCACACCTGAAGAGACGAGCCGTTCTACCTTAATGGACCACTCTCAGTGGGCCATCTATTGATTATCTTCTCTGCTGAATTAATTCCTAGTAATCACCTAGTGAACAGTCATTAAACCCAGTGCCTCCTGCAAGCGCACGGCTGGGGCCCGCGGCCTGCGATGGGCCTTTCAGATCACAAGCAAATTTTGCCCCCTCGCCACAATTGGAGTCCACGCAGTTAATGATCAGAGGCCTTGAGAACAAGTTGGTGTCTTCACTGTAGAAAGGCTTTATTTCCAGGTGGCCAGGGCAGGACAAATCCGTTCTTCCCTGAAGAGTTTCTTCGAACTGAGCCAATGCTACTCTGTTGGGATGCCCTTGAAGGCTCCAGCTTCGAAACGCTGGTCTGTTGGAGAGTCCAGCCTCTGAGGGGGCATGCCCTGGGCGTTTCTTCTGTGGCCTGGCAGCTGCATTGCCTCCTTCCACTGCATTTGATTCAGTTGTTGAAGGAGTCCCTCATTCGTGAAGTTGACTTCAAAGGATATCTTATTGGTTCAATATTTGGATGAGGTATGCGAGGTTCAGAAAAGCTGTCCAAGCCAACAGTAGTGGGTAGGTGGTAGCTGCCTGATTTCAAGGAGACGTGGAGAAAGAAGGCAGGCCAGTAAGAGAGGCCGGAAGATGAAGTCCAGAGTTCTGCCTCTGCCTTTGCCGGGTGGAAGAAGGAGGTCCCCACAACCCAGCATCTCCTCATCTCCCAGGTGACCTCCGCTGTCTTGTCTTTTTACAAATCCCTCTTAGGGCTCACTTACAGCACGAGGTGGAACCTGCTGTCACAGGCATGTTAGCCTTTTACAAATAAACTGTCTTCTCTAATTCAATTCCTCGGCCGTACCCAGCGGCTAGTGTGGAGGTAGATTTGCAAAGCCAAAGGGTGGGCAGTCTGGCTAGGCACCTCCTTTCAAACTTCCAGACCAGACCCAGGTAGCATGTTCCCTTCCTTGACCTCCTCTTCCAGAACCAAGTCGCACAAGGTGGCAGAATGAGTGGAGCCTCTGGTCAAAGGTCAGGGATCTGTTCTGAAATTTGAGATGTTTCTAGACAAACTGCCAGGTCATGGCTCTTGTGCCCTGTCGGGCCATGCTAAGCCTAACACAAAAGCTAGTGGAGTTAGATTTGGCCAGCCTAGAATGTCCCTAAGTCAGTATTTATGACCTCCAGTCTCCCTCCTTGCCTCCTTTTCTCCCTGTGTGGTATCTAATAATAACAGCAGCAATAATGATAATTAAAATTATAATAATACCTATCATTTATTAAATGCTTATTAAGAACCAAGCACTACCTTAGAGCATTACATACATTATCTCGCATAATCCTGACAATAGCCTGGTGAGTTTAGCATGATGACCTCATTACTAACGAGAGTCTCTGTTTGTCAGTTCTAAATGCATATGGTAGGCATTCAGGAGTTTTTGTAAAAACGTGGCCCCATGGAGATTGTTTTAGTTGCCTGGGTGGGGGAGCCTGAGAACTAATGGCTCTTAACAGTGGCTGTGTGTTGGAATCACCCAGAGAGCTTTAAAAAACATACTGATCCTTGCTCCCACCCCTACAGATTCTGATTTCATTGGCATAATGCTTGGGCTTTGGTATTTTAAAAACTTCTCCAGGTGAGTTTAATGTATAGTCAAGGCTGAGATCCACTGTGCTGAGTTGAATACTTTGCCCAAGATCTTTAGAAGTTGGGATCGAGGTTGGAACTTGAACTGGCTGACCTCAATTTGCTCCTGAGGGTTACACCTCTTTCTTTCATGGACCATTCCAACACCCTGTCAGGAGCCATTCGTTATTTACGCTTCCAGATGGATGGGTCCCAGGAGCAGTTTAAACCCCCCTTTACCTGTTTGAAGAGGTGAAATCAGCATATTCCATGAGAAGCATTTTATGACCCTGGAGGTGGGTGGAAGCATTTTGGAGGTTTGGGGGAACAGGGGTCCTGCCTGCTAAGTGTCTCACCCCACATTTACGTATGACACAGAAGTCATGAATCCTAAGGCTTGGGTGTCCCATGGCAGCTAGGAGCAGAACAGAGACTCAGTGTGCCCTGAGCCCACTTACTCCTCACCTCATTCCAGCATCATAGCTGCTCTCACTTTGCAACTTAATCCTTACTCAAGGGGTGAAGAAAAAAATGAATTCCAATATTGTTGCACTTTCAGAAAAGGTAAAAACACTCCAGTCTCAGTGTTTGAGCTTTTGAAATCTCCCTTGCTAGACGTGGATTTTCACAATCCCTTTGTTTCTAAAATTTAGCTCCTGGCAATGGCTACCCTGGCCAAGCCAGGGGCTATCCCAGCTAAGGGTGGGCTGCCACTCCTCTTCCAAGGTCTGAGTGGAGGTGGGCAGGCAGGCCTTCCCCAGCCCAAGAAATCACCATGTAATTGAAGACCTACCAACTCTCTTTCATTGGTGTTATTTCAGGCCCCAAATGCAGGCTCTCTGGTCCAGCATGGTTGCCACCATGGATTTCTGGGAGTTCCCAGGGGGTGCCCTGCATTCCGTGATGAATGAGCCCAGTCTGACATGTATTTCTGCTTTTTGGTGGCCCCCAGAAAGCCCTGTGGGACTATGGGAAGCAGGACGCACAGCCAGTGCCACACTTTGACAGGAGGGTTCCAATTTGGTATAGCTCAAGCCAGAGGCCCTACCGAGATTTAGTGGAAACTCTTTCAGGCTTTATTCACATCTTTCTCTCTCTCTGGGACCCAGGCAGAAGTCAGGGGAGGTCCAGGCTGGGAAAGAACGTCAGAGTCAAACATTGCACTTGCCGATTCTCAAAGTACTCCCCACTTCCCCTCTCTATTGCTAAGGACTGATTGTCATTGGTCTGGTAACTCATACTTCTTTGCTCTTGTGGAAACTGCTCTTCTGGGAAATGCTTCAGTTCTTTGGGTAAAGTGACTCTGGCCTCCCTCCCCTGTCCTGGTGCCTTGGGTACACCATAGACCCAGGCTCAGATTGATTGCAGCTTGGCAGTTCTGGGCCAGTCCCTAGACATACCTTTGGAATTGCCCTTTTTAGGATTGCCGGCCCATTGGTCACTGAAGCTGTGTCTTTATAACTCCAGGAAAATGAAAAGCTAGAAAGTTCACTGAAAAGAAATTAGATGAAGAAGCCTTAGTAATACCAGCTTTATTCTTCCAGTTGTTCTTGACCAAAACTTCCCCCACCCCTCATTCTACAGGTCAACAAATCCTGAGGGTTCTATCTTCAAAACACATCCAGAGTCCTCACATTTCTTGCCACCTCTACTGCTTCGACCCTGCACCCAGACACCAGCATCTCTTGTAGGAGCTCCTGACAGCTTCTTTTGTCTTCCACCTGTGCTGCTCTGTGGTCTAGTCAATGCAGCAAAGTGATGCAGCTAAAGTTAAATCAGATCATGTCATTTCTCTGCTTAAAACCATCCCTCCAAAGGCTTTCTACCTCCTATGGGGTAAAGCCAAAATACAATGGCTTCAAGGTCCTATAAAATCTGTCCCCTTGGGACCTTTCCTTTCTGTACAACTTGTCTGCTATTTTCTTCTAATTCATTTCACTCTGGCTACAGGGCCTTTGCATGTGTTACTTCCTTTGTCTGGGGTTGTTATTCCCCAAAATACATGCATGAGTCATTGCCTGTTGAGTTTTACTCAGATATTTAATTGTTCAATTACTTTGTATTGCATTGAATTCTAAACCCAGGTATTTGATTTTAAGCCTTTGTTTGTCATCAATTAGTTAAACCTATATGTAAAGGACAGGGAAGAATTGACCAAAACCTGCACAGGCAACTTTTCCCCCACCCTTCTTTTTAAAAAAGAAGCCACCTGTCATCGAGCTATGAGACAATTACACACACATACGCACTATTTTGTATTTGACCACATGTGGGCTATATATTATGGCACATGGAAGAAATCTGTCTACTTGTTAATAAGTATATCTCAAAGGAATATCTAGATGAACCCTGGACAAGTTCTGACAACCATTTATGACCACTGAGAATCCACTGAAGTGTGAGTTTCGTTTGAAAAATGACTATTAGTAATGAAAATGTCAAGTGAACTCTGACTTTCTATAACCAGAGTAGATGGATTCACATTTTTACAAAGCGTCAGCATGTAAAACAGGCTCTGATCTTTCACCAGGAAAAAAACCTTTTCAAGGCTATGGCTGGAAGCCCATAGTAGCAGTAGCTCAGGGAGGAATTTAATGGTTTTTAAATTATAGTTTCGGTGCCTCTAAATTATTCTCAGATCCTGGATAAGGCCAGCCTGACCGCTCCAATATACTCATTTTCACAGGTTGGCTCTAACATGGAGATAAAATATTCATACACATATGTGAAGTATGCATTTCTGTGCCTTCTCAGTTTGTGACTGTCTATATAATACATGGCATATCTATGACTAAGTAGGAAGGGGCGCCTGGATGGTTCAGTTGGTTAAGTGTCAGACTCTTGATTTTGGCTCAGGTCATTACCTCATGATCGAGCCCTGTGTGGAGCCCCGTGTTGGGCTGCTTTAGATTCTCTTTCTCTCCCTCTGCTCCTCCCCCACTCTCTCTCTCTCTCTCTCTCAAAAAAAAAAAAAAAAAAAGCAAGAGAAAACTTAGAAAATACTGATTCAGTGCCAGCTTGAATTATAGACTCCAAGTAGAGACAGTTTAAAACTCAAAACAAAGTATATTGGACCCAGCCCGCCTTTTACTCAGTAGTCACATATTGCTGTATGTTTCTTTAATTATTTATGTCCCCTTGAAATCTACGCTATGACAAGTCTTCAATAGTCAGTGCCAGAATTTGAATCTATTATGGTTTACTCTTATGTATCAGGTGAAATCAAAAACAAAACAAGACAAACAAACTAACAAACAAAACACCCAGAAAACACTTCTGTATTAGTATAGCCCAAGGCAATGAACAAACACTTGATTTCGCTCATCTTCACGAAGTGGTACCCTACGGTTACTCAGGTATTTAATCATTCTTATGAAACAAAGCCTTCAAAAGGAAGAAAATGTAAAAGGTTTCTACATTTGTTTTACATCCTAACTACTGCACATATGATGTCCTTCTCTGATATAGCAGTCATGTTGCTGCAGGGATTTCTTTGAGAAAAAAGTCGTACTGTCCTCTTTTGGATAAACTATGTTAAATGAAAGGGCTAGCTGCTTGCCTCTGGGGAGAAGAAATTTAAATTGTAGTTATTTTTCTATTCTCATCCAATTATATGTCACCTCTTCTTTTTTCTTTATTTTTGGCTTTTCCATATCTCTTCCAAATAGGGATAAAAATTGGGGAGGCTTGAAGTAAGCTGGGAAATCAAAGGTACTGAAAATCTGAAACTTGAAAGGAGATTCTACATGAAAATATGCTTTTCAGGTTCTCTCTACATCATCTCCATGTCCTTCTGTTTGCTTTTCTTTCAAATTCAGTATGCACCATGTGGTTTGCCCACTGCTAGTCATGGGAGATGTTTCAAAAATGGAGACAGGACCCCAGCCCCAAAGGACTCATCATGATGCGGTGACACACATGTAAGTGATCATTACAACCTGGCCAATCACTGAAGACACACATACACAGAATTAAAACTCAGTTGTATTCCCATTGCATTGAAAATATTATATAGTAAAGGTAAAATGACAATTTCAACCCTCCACTTAAAATGAAAAATCTTCAATGGTTCCAGACTTTTTCCTATGCATATATCAATAGTTATGTGTTTGTGTGTTGGGGGCCCCCAAGACCACCCCCAAGTTCTATGGTTTTCCAGGAGGACTCACGGGACTTAGCATATAATCATGTTCACAAGATCTATTTACAGTGAAAAGACTTGCAGCAAGATCAACAAAGGGAGCGGGTGTAAAAGACAAACTCAGAGAAGCCAGGCACAAGCTTCCCAGGGTCTCTCCCAGTGCACTCACCCAAGACATGCTTAATTCTGCCAGCAGTGAATTACAATGGCACATATGAAATGTTGTCTGCAGGGGAAGCTCTTTAAAGACTCCGTGTCTGGGGTTTTTATGGGGCTAGTCACACAGGTAGCCTCTAACTGATACATACCAAAATTTCTGACTCCCGGAAGGAAAGCAAGAGTTCGTGTGCAACCACATTGGTTGTACAAGCAGTTTAGGCACAAGTGAGCCACTTCGCTCATTTGGGAATAGCAGAACTCTCCTGAATTCTAAGTGTCCAGATACCAGCCAAAGTCCAACCTGCTAAACAGAACTTTCAGAGGATTACTGTCAGGCCTGCTTTGTTAACTCTTTCCTACACAATTCATGTTTACACTCTATACAAAATGCTCCATCTGTCTATATTCTACTGTCTGTCTGTCTGCAACTTTTCTTTTGAAGACATCCCTGTTGGAGACACCTTCCTATGCCAGATCACACAGGTTGACCTACTTCTTTGTCATAGTATTCCATTTGTGAGACAGTTTCTTTTATTCCTAGATAGATTGAGGTTTGGTTTGTTTGCAATTTTTGATATTACAAGTTATGATCAATGAACATCACTCTTCATATACTTTTCACATATCCATGCCTACTCTTTCTGTTACATAGGCTTGTAATTGCTGTGACGTATGTTTCTAGAAATGGTATCCTGATGTCATTTGATTTAGGAAGGAAGATCGCTGTGTTGGAATTTTGTACTAAATGAAATGTACTAAAATGAAGAGAGTTTGTTGGGAAAGAGGGCTATTAAAAAAGCCAGCTACAGTCGATCAGAGTCAGTGGCAGAGAGTTTGGAGAGGGGTGGATTTAGTTTGGATGTTGTAGATTTAGTCTGAAGGCAATATAACAGCTCCTATCTGTGGATGGCTAGTGAAGCGTGAGCCAGGAGAGGTAAAGATGACTCCTAGTTACATGATCTGGTGGGCACCAGTTAAGTGTCATGCAAGGAGAGCAATTAGGAAGTAATTATAACAACTCAGGGAAGAAATGACCGGGGTTCAAATTTCCAAGTAGTCATTCATTCATACATGTCAAGCATCTGCTAAGTATCAGCTACTCTGTTAGCTGTTAGCACTAGTGCATCTTTTTTTCTTTATTTGGCCAAGAACATTGAGATAGAAACTTGATGCAATATAGATTCAAATAAACTTGGCCATTAATTAATTTCATTGTTATTCTTTTGTGAATGGCACAAAGCTTAATAAAAGCTATAGAGAGTAATGGTGAATCACGTCCCAGATGCTTGAACAATATGCACACACTTTAGCGTAAAAATAAAAAGAAGGGGGGAAAAGGAATTATGAAAGAAAATAAGATCTCTCTTGTGTCTAGATTTGAAGACAGACTGTCTCCCACGCGCCCATCCCAGACAAATGCCCTCAGCAAGCAGGAGCGGGCGATCCTCCTCCTCACTGCGCCCAGAGAACATTCTCTCCTGCACAGTTCTGAGTATCACTTGTGGGGGCATCAAGTGTGATGTGAAAAAGAGAGGCCAGGAAGCATTTCTTTTTATTCTTTTCACTGATTTGCTGTTCCCTTCACATCTGCCCCTCCTCCCTTGTCCACGAGCCTAAAATGCAACTTCTTATTGTCTGAAGACCAGACACATATAAATCATAATTTGAATGACAAGGGGAATTTTATTTTTATAGGGTTTTATGCATCCCTCAATAGAAATTGACATGCTTTTATGCATTTTGTTTCACAACTTGCTTGAATTTATATTGGAATCTGCTTTCTGATTAAGTTTATTTGACTAGGCAGAAAAGTCCCATCTGCATTCATTTGCACTCAGTATATGTAAGGAATGTGATCTCACACATTCTTTTAAAAATTGGTTTTCGTAGTCTCTGAAGCTCATATGGGGAGAGGGGTACACATTTTTTTCTTTCTGCATACTTAAATCTCTTTATTCTCCTTTTAATTCCTGTAAAAAGTCAAGTTACATTTTTCAAAGAAGATATACAAATGGCTAATAAGCACACAAACAGATGTTCAACATCACTAATCATTAGGGAAATGCAAATCAAAAGCACAATGAGATACCACTTCACACCCAATAGGATAGCTATTATTTTTTTAAAAAAATACAGAAAATAATATGTTGGCAAGGATGTAGAGAGGTTGGAAACTTGGTGCATTACTGGTGGGAATGTAAAATGCTGCAGGTGCTGTGGAAAACAGTATGGCGGTCTTCAAAAAATTAAAACTAGAATAACCATGTGATCCGACAAGTCTACTTTGAGGTAGAAATTTCTACTCAAAAGAATTGGAAACAGGGATTGAACAGACATCTGTACCTCAATGTTCATAGCAGCATTATTTGAAATCACCAAAGGTGGAGTCAACCCAAATGTCCATTGGCAAATGAGTAGATAAACAGAATGTGGTCCATACATACAATGGAATATATTCAGCCTTAACAAGGAACCAAATTCTGAAACATGCTACTACATGGATGAACCCTAGGAGACACTGTGTTACATGGCAAAGCCAGACACGAAAAAGCAAATATTATATGATTCAACTTGTATGAGGTTCCTAGGGTAGTAAAATCCATGCAGACAGAAAGTAGAACAGTGGGAGCCAGGCCCTGAGAGAGGGGAAATGGAGAATCATTGTACGATGGTATAGAGTTTCTGTTTGGTAAGATGTAAAATTCTAGAGACGGCTGGTGGTAATGTTTGTTATAACAATGTGAATGTATTTAATGTCACTGTGCGCTTAAAAATGGCTAAGGTGGTAGATCCTATTTTAAGTATATTTTGCCACAATTTAAAAAATGAAGTAATCAAGGCTACCAGGGCAAAACTGTACTTTTCATCAGTGGTGCTTTTTCCTCATTTTGAAGGATTTTCTCTTTTTTCCATCTTTCACCCAGCTTCCTCTCTCTGTGTTGGTGCTATTTGCACTCCTCTCCCTCATCCTCATTTACCAAACTTTCTCTAATGACAGATTCTAATACAAACAATGATCCCCGAAGGTATTCAAGCCAAAATGATAGCTCCCTCTGGTATATTTTCATTTTAAGACTTAGCTCTAACTGAAAATGTTAGGTGGCACTTCCTGGGAGAGGAAGCCTTCTGGGGGCCGTAACATCTCCATGCTTTGGCCCCTGTGTCCCTGCAGAAGACTGATGTTCTGGTGACACATTCAGTCAGGAAAATGGAAGTCATGGTAGGTATTTCGAGTAAAAAGGGATTTCATACAGGGAGGAAAGTTTCCAAGTGGTTGGGAGAGCAGAAGTGAAAATGAGGGTGGGAGGAGCCATGTGCTTCAGAGACCCAGCACCGCAGCCATCCCTCCAGCCCCGTGGCCTCTGGGCCCACAGATCTCTCACCCTTACTGCCTGCATCAGCTGCTGCCCTGCAGGATCCCTCTGCTGCCGGAACTGCCTCTACCACTGCTCTTAGATTGTTGCCATGCATGCTGGAGCCAAAAAAAGAAAAAAAAAATTTCCTCTACCTGCCACCCACTCTCGTGTGAGGGCCTCCTATGGGTGGAATCTAAACTGGAACCAAGATGGCAGGGGAGTCTGAGAAATACCGTTCACAGGTTTCTGGCCCTTATGATTTGGGGAGCATAGAAAGGTAGTTCCTGAGAACAGCAGGCAAGACCTGGCGCAGACCTGGTGTTTTGTGAACTTAGTGCTTTCACAGGGACAGGCTGAGCCCTGCATGACGAGACAGCCTCAGGCTCCAGAAAGATCACGTCTCCCAGGTCAGATGGACCTGCCCCACAGCTCTTACCTAGATCTTGGGCAATGATAGCAATGAACATTTGCCAAGCCCTTTCAGGAAGCCAAAGGCTTTGTGAAGTGCCTGAGACCTCACATTAACAAGCCTGTGAGGTAGGTTTTGTCCCTTCCATTCTACAGATGAAGAACCTGCAGTGGGGGTGGGGGACAGGTTACACAGCCAATGTGTGGGGAAGCTGGGATTCAAACCCAGGTCTCAGTGGTTCCTCTTATAGTGAACTCTTGGAGCTTCCATTTCCACCTCCCAGTCTTGCTGGGGATTTGATGAGACTCTGGAGATACATGTCCTATTTTATGTGTCTATTCCTATCCCCAGGAATGTGGCCTTCGGCTCTCTCCATGGGTCCTGTGTCAGCAAGCACTTCTGAGGAGACCATTCGTGATAAGGTCTCCTCCCCACTGCAACTCCCCACCAGGATCTGCACAGTGTGCTGGTCGATACCGCTGCCTCCTGGTTCTGGCAAATCATCCTAGTCCTGCACCTAAGAGGGACGTCAAAAGACTTGAAGTTGTTTCTGCTGCTGGGTAACTTTTTCCTATTCAACCTGCATTCATTTCCAATGGCTGCTGTAATAAATTACCACAGATTTGGTGACTTAGTGGAAATGGATTTTCTCACAGTTCTGGAGGCCCAAGTCTGAAATCAAGGTGGCAGCAAGGCCACTCTCCCTCCAGAGGCTCTAGGGGAAGATCCTTCCTTGCCTTTTCCAGATATGGTGGCTCCAGGCATTCCTTTGCTTAAAGTCATGTGACTCCAGTCTCTATCACCATCTTCAAATCGACTTCTCTTCTGTGTGTCTATTTAATCTCCTTTGGCCTCACTCTTCTAAGACTACTTGTGATGGCAGTTAGGGCCCCCCAGACAGTCCAGGTTGATCTCCTCATCTCAAGATCCTTAATTTAGTCATGTCCACGAAGACTCTTCTCCCCGAACAAGGTAATATGCGTATGTTCCAGGGATTGGGATGTGGCCATATGTTTGAGGACACCATTCAGTCCACTGTATCCCTCCCAAGGGAGGAAAGAAAAGCAAAGAGATATTTTCTGCTATCTTTTCCCAGGAGCATATCTTTAGACACGGGCTTTTCTCCTTCATTCCGTAGCATCTTCCTTCTAATACCTTTCAGCCAGCACCACCAAAAAAATCACAAATCCTGACACACACACTAAACAGGTGGATATTGACAATTACAGCTTTTGGTCTTCTTTGGTTGAGCAAAGTTCACAGACTCAGGCCTTGTTTCCAGTTCAGGCCAAACAACACTGCCTTTAGCTCCATTGTCAAAAATTCCTCCATGGTTCTCACCTCAGAGAAACTACTCAAATTAGTCTCCTCCTTTCTGGTACTCTGCCCTATAAAAAACAGAAAAAAGATTTCTCCAACTAATTTATTCCTCTCTGGTTTCTTTTTCCTGGACTTTATTTCAGTAAAAACTTCTTCAGTATTCTTCAATTTTGGAATTGTGTCACGTAAATGGGATTAACATCCAAATTTTCTGTTTCCTTCCTTCCAGATCTCCACGTCTTGCCCTGCCCCACCCCCCAACATTCACTACATTTTCACTTCTCACTGTTTTCCCAGGATGTCATTAATAAAAGCATAAAACACAGGCATTGGATGACTTGGTGATACTGTACTGGCCCAGGAAGAAAGGAGGTGATCACCCTTCATTCTCACACAGTATTTGGGAGACGGGCGGTCTCCACTCTCTGAAACTTCAGTGGAAAGATGATCAACAGGCTTGGTTCTCTGCTATCTCCACCTGGAGCAAAGGACTGGAGTCAGTTGGCTCACCTCTCCCTATGTGGGGTTGATTCCATGTGAAATAAGACTTGCAAGTTCTCACAGCTTGGCTCCCAAGCTGAAGTAGGGGTTCCTTGCTCTGTTAACCATTTGGTAGATAGTCTCCTTCACTTTATACCAAGGACCTGGTCTCTTGATTCTCATACATCCTTTAAACACCATTTGAAGAGCTTCCATTTGTACAGCACTTCTAATTTTGCAGAACTTTGCACAGAGATTCTTATTTGATCCTGACAACAAGCCAGTGAAGCAGGTGGCTGGATGTTACTGCCCTCACTTTACAGATTAAGAGACTGTGGTTATGTGATTTGCACCAAGCCACCAGCCTATAAGTGGCAAAGTGGCCTGTAAGTGGGACCCCAGGGTAGGAACTGTGGTTATAAAAGTAGTTTGCTTTCTGCTCCTGGCCTTTTCCTCTTATTCTTCCCCTCCCCCTTCTTTTTCCTTCTTTCTCTTTTCACCTTCTCCATGCCCTCTGACTCAGTTCCCTACTATTCATCTTCCTCTCTATTCTGATTATTTCTGCCAGTCTCCTAAACCTGAGTTTCTATACTAACTTCTTTACTAATAACTGTGTAACCTTGGATATATTTCTTAACTTCTCTGAGCCTCAATATCCTCATCTGAAAACAGGGTTAATACTGACTTTCATGCAGGGCCATGGTGAAGCTTAATAAGATTTTATACACACACACACACACACACACACACACACACACACACACACATACACACGCATGCAAGCACACCCACACATATCCATAGAGACAGAGAAAGACAGAGAGAAATTAATAATCTGGCATTTGGTTGGTAGTCAACAGACATTTCCTTTCTCTCCTTTTTTAGTAGTGTGGACACATAGCTAAGATTGTACATACATTCTTGCCCCCATTCACCTGTGTCATCCTTATCATAGAACTGTTGGATTTGATTTAACAGAAGACCTTCGCTGTGCATCTGTGACTATGAACCGTGGCCAAATGAGAAAAGCCTGATAGATGTGGCTGGGGTGATTAATAGCAGCCTGTCCTCAGAGCTCTGAGAGTGGTGAGTGAGACGCATTGCCCTGGCTCTACTTCTAATTCTGTGTTGTCATGTGCGGCTGTTTGCCCAAGAGGAAGCCCTGTGTCCACAGCACGGCTTCTGGCTGCAAGCCCTGGATTTCTTGGGTCATCAAGACAGATTCTCTGAGTGGAAAAGAAAAGGATACAGAGCAGTGGTATTTACCCAGAGAAGGGTGTGAACACAGGGTGCGTATGCGGGTGGACTTTCATCCCTGACCAATCTCATCGCTGGACAAAGTAGGACCCAGAGAAGACACAACAGAGCCATGCCTGTGCTGGTTTGCCCCCATTCCCATGATGCCAGTATCTCCTGCTTTCCCAGTGAGAAATTCGTCATTAGGACAGAATGCCTAGGAATGGAAGAGCCCAGAGATATGGCTTGTTTTCAAACGTGCTATTTACTGACCTTCACCCATCTTCTGCAAATGAGATAGTGTTATTTTGCAAAGCCAGGTACTTACCTGCTTCTCTTCTGCATTTATCTAACTGCCTTAGCACAAGGAGGTTTAAACAGAAAGAATCTTGGGCTGTGTCATCGTTGCCTACTAAAGTTAGGATTTTCTCCCCCCACCTATGTGTCTTGAACATTGTTGTCAGGCTGGAAATAAATCTTGAGGCAGAGCATTGATTCCATTCAAGGGGAAACAACAGTGAATATGACGTATTCTTTCAAAGGCCAGTTGTCAGTTTCTAAACCGCACTTCCAGGGCTGTGATCAGCCAGGAATCGGGAAGCGGGGGTCCTGGTCTGCTGGGCCAGTGTCCCTGATATCAGCCTCACTCTGGAGTTGGATAAAACCCACAGTTCCTATTTGAAATTGGATAGTTAGATGATGTGTCTCTTGGCTTCAACTCTGAAGGCTGGTGCCCAGAGCCAATCTTTGGCAAAAGGGAGAAGAATGAAGTTTGTTTCTCCCTCAAACTTTCCCAGCTTCCCTCTCCCTCCCCTTTTCTCCTGTTCCTCTCCAAGGTCCCAGGACTTTGTCCCTCTTGTACCCCATCCACATGTGGACTCTGAGAGGATCTGAGGCATAGTTTCTACATGTGCAAGTGGATGATATCATCCAGAGCAGTGCTCCACAACTTTAAAGTGTGTACGGATCTCCCGCATTATTAACATGCCGGTTCTGGTTCAGCAGCTCTGGAGTGGGCTCTGAGATTCTGCGTTTTTAACAAGCTCCTGATGATGTCCATGAAGCTGGTCTGTGGACCACACTTTGGGTAATGTGTAGGGAAAACCTCCAATCCTCCTCTTTTGTTTCTTCATTACTCTGACACCACTACCACACTGACAATGCTTCTGACTCCAGTTGTGTGGGCTTTCCCCCCACCACCAGGCAATTCTGCGACACCAGCTGGGTGTTCTACAGTTTAACTCAATTCTACCTGAAGATAGGGTCCGATCCCCCAGGGTTAAGCGCTCAGTTCCATAACACTGTCCCCTCTCCCCACCTGATATGCCTCTCACAAGTTGTGGGTCCCTAGGTTAACCACAACTTCTGTCCAACTTGGCTACAAACTGGAGGTTCCCATGACCTCCTCCCCTTTGGATTCAACACTTTGCTAGAACAGCTCACAGAACTCAAGAAACACTTACTTATGTTTACCAGTTTATCAAAGGATATGAAAAAAGATACGGATGAATGGCCACAAGAAGAGATACATAGGGTAAGGCCTGGGAGCTTCTGGAGTGCAGAACTTCTGTCCCTGGGAATTGAAGTGCATCACCCTCCTGGCATATAGATGTGCTTACCCACTTGGAAGCCCTCTGAACCCCACACTGCTGGGAATTTTTTGAGGCTTCGTTACAGAGACATGATCAGTTATTTATTCCATTTCCAGCCCTCTCCCCCTTTTGAAGAACGGAGGGAAGGGGCTGAAAATTCCGAGTTTCCAGTCATTACCTTGATCTTTCTAGTGACCAGCCCCCAGCCAGGAGCCCACCCAAAGTCACCTCACTAGAACAAGAGATGATTCTCGTGCTCTTATTATTTAGGGATTTCTAAGGGTTTCAGGAGCCCTGGTCAGGAACTGGGGGCAAAGACTAGTATATATAGATATTTCTTATTATTTCACAAGGACCAAAGCCTTAAACCAGCCCTAAGGGGAGATAACAGGAATGGAAAAATTCCCTCCTTTTCCTTTCTGGTTTAGGGAAGAGTGTGTGTGTGTGTGTGTGTGTGTGTGTGTATTTCTCACATTTCCTCGTTATTAGGTATATCTGTGTGCTTTTTTTAGATCCTGCACAACAATTGGTTTGCTTGATCAAAATTTTAAAATTAATTGTTCAGGTCAGTTCTCATTGATTCATACCCACGATAAATATAATTTTCACCTAGAAACCTCTCAAAATACCCTGATCTCTCATTTTGTTAAAGATCAATTAAATTTAAACTAAGTTCCTTACAAATTTTGTTTCCACAGTGTGTTTTCGGGGCAGGAGTTAGGAGGGAGGAATCCAGAGATGGGGCCAGTGAAGATGGCCCGGCTTATGCCTTACCCACTGCTACAAGTTAATGAATCTAGTGAACCGCCAGGGGAAATGATTTGCCTGAGAAACCGAAGAGCCTGAAGGTGGGAACTCATCTTGGAAGAATCCAGCCTATAAGCCAGACCCAGAACCAACACCTTAGTTCTCAATAAATGAGATGGGTCCTCATCCCAGCCTTCTACTGACTCAATATTCAAATCACTCTGTGAGCAAATACAAAATGCTATTTTCCTGAATTATTCTTTAAGAGATTAGCTTTGCCTTTTAACAGAATGGAATGCATAAAGGCAGAAGTCAACCTCAGGGTCTCCCCATCTCCACTGCCCTAGCAAGGGTACTCACCGAAGCTGAGCAGGGCTTGCCCAGGCTGGCAGAAGTGCCCAGCAGAGGCAGTAACAAGGCCTGTGGGATTTAGGAGCACATTGCCTAGAGCCCAAGGGGGCAACAAGGGCAGGAGGAGAGGGGAACAGACTGCATACAACACAACAGGCACATGTAGGGAGCTGAATGATATCAGTCATGATCATTGAAAGAAACTCTCTGGAGGCTTCCAAGAATATGAGGGAAGAGGTGCTGGTGAATGGGGATTTGGCTGGGGGCCAAGGCTCTGCATTACCAATAGGAATAAAAGCTGAAGACCACTAACTGAATTTATGCAAAATCCCATATGTTTAGGCCTCTACTGTGTAATCTATAAAACCAGAACCTAGGACATGATGAGTGGTTGGGGTCTACACTCATGCTTTGGTCAGAGCAGCTCTGTTCTTACCTGTTTCCTCTTCTTTCTTTTTTCTTTTCTTTTCTTTCTTTCTTTCTTTCTTTCTTTCTTTCTTTCTTCTTTTTTTCTTTCTTCCTTTCTCTCCCTCTCCCTCTTTCTTTCTTTCTTAAAATGTTTTTATTTATTTATTTTGAGAGACAGAGGGAGAGGGAGAGAGCACAAGCAGGGGAGGGACAAAGAGAGGGAGGGAGAGAATCCCAAGCAGGCTCCAAGCTGTTAGTGCAGAGCCCAACTTGAGGCTCAGACTCATGAATTCTGAGATCATGACCTGAGCTGAAATCAAGAGTCACCCAGACACTTAACTGACTGAGCCACCCAGGTGCCCCTTGTCTGTTCTTTCTTATGGGGGCATCCATATGTGATTTTATTTGATGACAGAGTTCCTAAGCTCAAATCCCTGAGCAGGATGCTCCCTAAGGGCCCAGCCAGCACTAGGACCCTCCTGCTCTTCTTCTATGAGTAAGAAAGTAATAGTGGATGGTTTGATAAGGTTTCAGAACACACAGGGCTTCTGGGAGCCAAGACCAGGCCCGGGGAGGTTGTAGCCAGAAGGGATTCCCAGAGTCTGAGCCCTTGTTAGATTAATAGCTCTAAATGTTGACCAAGTCCAATTCTCTGTAGACACCTGAGCCATTTAGCACAGTTGTGGCAGTGTTTAGGGCCAGGGGAGGATCTTTGGGACATGAGCTGAAATCCCTGGAGAAAACGAAGGTGGGCAAAGCCCCAGACCTCACAGGCTATTTTTAACCAGGAATTAAAAAGCTCTTGCTCACATTCCTAGCTTTGCAGTGTTCACATTCAGGCCCCATCACCAGCTGGCCTCAGAAGCTCTGAATGTCCCCAGGGAAGGAGGCCATTTCCAAATTAACCAGGATCCAAATCAGAGACCTTATTCTACCACGATTGAAATGTTCCGAGTAATAAGATTTTGGATAATTTAGTTATTCATCATGAGAGAGGTATTACAGATAAATACCATACCTCATTGCTATTCCAAGCTGTCCACTAGTCATCTCCTTTAAGGAGAAAAATAGAAGAATTAACATGGTTCTGAACAGTGATCTGCTTAATGATTTCAAGGTTTTTATCTGGAGAAGATTTCAATAAACTACTTTAAAAGAAGTGGAAGCCCAAAAAAACCCCAGAAAACTCCCAAAAAACCCCTGTGTGAAGGGCTTGTATAATTGCTGAAAGGTTGGTTCTCTAGAGCTAGAAATCAGCAAAAAGGGTGAATGTTATGGAAAGATTTTTAAGTAGTTATTCAGAAGAAACTAAATAGAAAATCAATCAGGAAAATAAAAAATTCATAAATCCAATTGCTTCTAATTGGCTCCGAACATAGTACAGAATTCAAAATGTTTGCCTATGAACAGCTCTGTCTCTTGAAATTATGACTCTTATCATAGGAAAGAGCATTTAGGTTACTTTTTTTTTTTTCTATCAAAGAAAATTCATCAAGGCCAAAGCAATCCTGCAAATGACTTGAGCTGAAAAACTCTTCATTATGGCTATTTATGGAGAAATTCCTACCAAAGATTTACTCAGACTAGGAAGAACATACTTTCATTTCAAGCCTTTAAACATTTATTAAACCCCTACCTTGTACACACCACTAAGCTGGGCCCTGTGGGAGATAAACAAACTTATGAGCTAGGATTCCTGAGAATTCACAATTTCAAAGGGGAAAGAGATGAATGCTTAATTTAAAAAAAATTTTTTTTAACGTTTGTTTTTGAGAGAGAGAAAAACAGAGTTTGAGTGGGGGAGGGGCAGAGAGAGAGAGAGAGGGAGACACAGAATCTGAAACAGGCTCCAGCACAGAGCCTGATGCAGGGCTCAAACTCACAGACCGTGAGATCATGATCTGAGCCAAAGTTGGACACTTAACTGACAGAGCCACCCAGGCACCTAGAATGTCTAATTTTTAAAAAATGTTTATTTCTTTTGAGAGAGAGAGAAAGATATAGACAGAGAGCAAGTGGGGGAAGAGCAGAGAGAAAGTGAGAGGAAGCAAGAGAGAGAGAGAGAGAGAGGATCCCAAGCAGGCTCCACCCGGTCAATACAGAGCTAGAACTCACAAAACATGAGATCATGAACCTCAGCTGCAATCAAGAGTCTGAAACGAAATGGACTGAGCCACCCAGGGGCCCCGAGATGAATGGTTAATTAACTTGAGGACAAGCATTAATACAGTAAGGGTTTAATAATAGAGATATCACCACACAGTGTAGGAAGAGAGAGGGGCACGGATGGTTTCTGATGAAGGAGATCTACAAAGGTTTCTTAGAGGAGGTGAAATAAGAATTAAGAAGATACTTCACACAGAAAGAACACTCTGAACGAATGTCCAGTGCAGATGTGGACTAGGCTTGAGGAACACAGAATATTTTATAATAACTGAGAAGAAATGGTACAAGGTAAAGTCCTGAAGAGTATGATATTTATGTTTAGCACTATATTCTCTGCCTCTCCCTCTCAAACTTTGGGGGGCAGCCATAATTTGTGTCCTGCTCTCATTTCTCTTGTTAGGATGAAAATTTCCCAATAAACATATACACTCTTAAATGTTACTGACTTAATAGGTTACCCCTCCCAAGGAGTATTTGCGCTTTAAAATAATTTTAATTTTTTATTATGTATTTATTGAAGGTATAGAAGAATTCAAGATATGGAACTACTCTTGATTGCAACAGTAAACATACCCTTAAGAATATTCTGTTCCCCTTTTCTTTATCGTGAGCATTTTCAACGTTCCAAACCTTGCTCAGTGTTTGTTTTTAAAACAGGGGCATAAGGAAAAAACCACATTCTGTTCCAAGGTATTATCTTTCCTCTGGTAGAGTAATTTCAGGCATCTGTGTGAAGATGGTATTTTCAGGTGGGAAGATTTACCTAAGAAAGCCCTCTGGGCCTTACTTAGCATTGTGGTATGAGCACATGTTTTAGAGACAGAAAGTCCTGCATTTCACTTCTAGCTATGCTTCTTAGAACGTCAAGCCTGAGGCAGACAGTTCTGCCAGGACTTCCATGTGTGCAAACGGGAGTGCTCTCTGGCCATTATCAAGTCCAGAGTGGGGCATAATATTCCCTTCAAACCACGACAGCAAGTCACCCCTAGCACAGGTGCAGAGACAGTGAGGGGCCGATGGAGTCCCCAGAACAGGTATAGGCCACGAGGACCTCAGGACAGCTCCCATAGCCCTCTCCCACTGCCCTTGCTGACACCCACACTCTCTCTTCCCAGCCAGTGTCTCCTAGCTGGACTGGGCATCTTTCAGATCTCAGAAGAAAATTATTTCTTCCACGGGACTTTGTCTTATCGTCCAGACCCAGTCTCTTGTCGTTCATGGCAGCTTCTAATTTACTAACATTTAGTGTCTACATTCCTTGCCTGACTGGAAGATTCATGAGACCAAGTATCAGATCACTACAGTTTACTGCCTGGCCCCTGGTAGATGGCTTCAAATATTCTTGAATTACTTAATAAAAGAAAGAGAAAAGGAAGGAAGGAAGGAAGGGAGGGAGGGAGGGAGGGAGGGAAGGAGGGAGGGAGGGAGGAAGGAAGAAAGGGAGGGAGGGAGGAAGGAAAGAAGGGAATGGCAGACCCTGTTAAAATTTACTCCATTATAATCAAATAAGCCATCTAGAGGACTGAAGAAGGGTGCATTCAGACTGATGTGGCAGCCACTGAGGAAGAATTAGGAGTAGCTCCCATTAATATGCTATGATCTTTCTGAG
The DNA here is from genome assembly GCF_046562875.1 of Panthera onca. Lineage (NCBI taxonomy): Eukaryota > Metazoa > Chordata > Mammalia > Carnivora > Felidae > Panthera > Panthera onca. The sequence continues at coordinate 54,884,743 of NC_138347.1, forward strand.
AGAACAAAAGGCAGCACTGGGGCCCACTCATTCTTACATATGTCAGCTTTGCTTTCAGCGCTATTCTTGCTAATGTTTAAATGCCAACATCATGACCCTGGGGCCTCATGAACTGCACATGATAAATTCCCACGAACTGACACTCTTCTACGGCTTGGCAGAGAACTTCATAATATCTTTCACCTGCTTTGCAAACTGGACCTCTTTTACTGAGTATAGTAGATGAATATTTTAAAAGAGTCTTTCAAGAAAATATAATAGAGTATTCCATCAGAAAACATTCTGCTTCTGTTTGAAATTCAAAATATTTTATGGGGTATAGGAACGGAAGATTTGGATTATTCCTTTCATTCTTATCTTGACTTCAGATAGGATTCTGAAGAGAAGAGTTATGTTAGAGAGAAGTAAGGGTGCAGTGATAAGAGCTTAGCAACGGGATTTAGCATTCAATTCAATGCAAGGAATATCTATTAAGTACTTATTGAGTTGAGTGTTCAAAATAATACCAAGGGTCAGACACTGCACTAATAATTAAAATGTTTCATGCAGTTATGATGTCAGGTAATAAATTGTTTCATTTAATCCTATTGGCTCTATAGTTGGTACTGTACTACTGTTATCCCAACTTTATAGATGAAGATAAAGGCACAGAGATTAAAAACAAAAACCAAACAAACCAATGAATTAAAAATAATATCCCCCGGGGACACATAAACATTAAGTGGTGAGGCCAGGAGTCCAACAGGGAAGTTAACTTCTCAGTGTGTACTCTTAGTCACTACAGAGAGGGGCAGGGTGGGGTCTGAATGGGAAGTGTTGGTGAGAAAAGATTTTACTCTACCCTTCAAGATTCTTTGGACTGGTCATGAGACAGATTAACAGGAGAAAATCAAATTTAATTGCATATGTACAGGGTCCATAAGAATATGGAAGTCCACAGGCAGTCAGGCAACTGAGGCTTATATGACATCCAGAACTAAGAAGAAGGGGTCAGGGGCCTGGAGCCTCAAAGAGAAGGAAGACAATTCATAGAAGATGAAAAAGAGTAAATGTTTCATAAACAAATGCTTGCTAGGCCATTTAGAAACAATGAAATAGAGAACTTGCTAAGTTCCTCCCTGTCTACCTCCCCTAGTTCATATCATAATGTTGGTATCTATGGTGACAGATTCCTGTTGGAGCAAGTCCTCTACCTAATCTTCTAGGCAGTTAGGGGGAATGTCAAAGGTTCTTCCTGAGCCTTCTGTTTCCTTTTTTTTTTTTTTCTCTCTCTCTCTCTCTGTTTGTTTCTTTTTTAAATTTACATCCAGGTTAGTTAGCGTACAGTGAAACAATGATTTCAGGAGTAGATTCCTTAAGCCCCTTACCCATTTAGCCCATCCCCCCCTCCCACAACCCCTCTAGCAACCCTCTGTTTGTTCTCTATATTTAAGTCTCTTATGTTTTGTCCCGCTCCCTGTTTTTACATTATTTTTGTTTCCCTTCCTTTATGTTCATCTGTTTTGTATATTAAAGTCCTCATATGAGTGAAGTCATATGATATTTGTTTTTCTCTGACTGACTCATTTCACTTGGCATAATAATACCCTCCAGTTCCATCCCTGTAGTTGCAAATGGCAAGATTTCATTCTTTTTGATTGCCGAGTAATACCCCATTATATATATATATATACCACATCTTTATCTATTCATCTGTTGATGGACATTTGGGCTGTTTCCATACTTTGACTGAGACTTCTGTTTCTTAAAAATAAACAGCCTAAAATAATCTGCATGCCAAGGAGACACATTTTGGGTGGCAAAGTTTGCTCCCATACAGAGGACAGAGATATTATGAGGAGACAGAATTTCAATCATTGAGAGGCTTGCAATCCATCAAAGTGTCTCATAACAAAAACCTAGATATCATCATCCTTTTAAAATTTGTTTAATTTTTTTTAATTTTTAAAAATATTTATTCATTTTTGGGAGAGAGAGACACAGTGTGAGTTGGAGAGGGGTAGGGAGAGAGGGAGACACAGAATCCGAAGCAGGCTCCAGGCTGTAAGTTGTCAGCACAGATCCCGATGCAGAGCTTGAACTCATGAACTGTGAGATCACAACCTGAACCGAAGTTGGATGCTTAACTGACTGAGTCACCCAGGTGTTCCCATCATGTTTCTTTAAATGTTTTTTTAATTTATTTTTGAGAGAGAGAGAGAGCACAAGAGTGCGTGTGGTGGAGGGGCAGAGAGAGGGGGACAGAGAATCTGAAGCAGGCTCAGCACTGACAGCAGAAAGCCTGATGCAAGGCACGAGTTCACAAGTCATGAGATCATGACCTGAGCCAAAGTCGGTCATTTAACCGACTGAGCCACCCAGGCCCCCTTCCATCATCTTTTTTAATACTTCTTTATAGTTAGGAAGTCCTCCTTCTGGAGTTGGAGACAAGTCTATTTTGTCTGCACCTGACATCCACACAACTGCCTCTGTTTACCTGATCCTGCCATCATGCCCATGGCTGATCAGAACACAGATGCAAAGGAAGGAGACTACTTTCTAGGAAGAGAAAAGAGCCTCTGAGAAATCCCTGGTATAGAATTTTCCAGGAACTGAGAAAATAGTGGTATGTAGAGAAAGACAGAGACAGACAGAGAAAGAAGAGCAAGAGGTGAGCAAGGCTGGACTGAATCATGTCTAGTCCTGTGGTCCAATACGTGGCACCCTTTAAAACTTTTTTTTTAAATATTTACTCAACATTTGTTTATAGGAGAAGCTGAGAGCTCTGCTTGGGAAAAGGGCAGAAGAAGAGGCTGTGCTCATTTGCTCATTTGCTCCATTGTCACAATTTAGCTCTGACCCCAACCATTACATCCAACTCAGCCAAACAGAGGCTCTAGGGTAACTAGCAGCTTCCTACTTCATATCATCCCTCTCAACTGACCCCAGGTCTCATTCTAGCCATCTTCTGTTACTTCTCCAGCACACTCCTTGGGGTGTCATCCTCTCCCCACCGCCCCAGAGGGTCACAATCTCCCTGATCAGCTCTGGTCAGGATCTTGAAATATTTTAAGATCTCCAAACACATGCCATAATCTCTAAGAGGGGATATTTCTCTGGTAACGAGTTGGTGCCTGGTTATATTTTGTTGTCTCCCACAGAGAGCACTCCAAGCCTGTCCTTGTTTCTGAGATGAGGATAGATGATCTGCAGTGTCAAGTTTATAATCCCACGGGGCATTGTCCTAAGGGCATTGGGAGCATTGGAGGGTTTTATGCAGAATGAAGCAGCTTGTGTTCTAAGAAGACTACCCTGGAGGCAGTGGACAGAATCCTTCACAGGCCGTGCTTGGTGGGTCTGGAGAACTGAGGATGGAGAGGGCCGACGGGGACGACATTGGCACTTTTCAGTCTCCAGTCTGCCCAAGTCCCCCACTCTGTTCCTTTTTCTTTTCTTAAAAGTAGTCATTATTGCCATTGTGATCACCTTCATTATCATAACTTGCATGGCCCAGGATAAAATAAAAATGCATAGTCCCTTGTTTAACAGTTATTAAGAATTTCAGGGCAAAAATTGCAAGTTGAGAGTTTTTTTGAGCCCAGTGCTGTGAGACTGCACAGGTCACACATCTGTGAAGCTGGCCTTGCTGGTAGCCACAACTTCTCTGTTCTAGTATTTTCTATGACAGGAACCCAGCTACTTACTGTTTCAACTTCTTCTTTGACTCTTTATTGACTCTATTTTTTCTGCTTAATAGTTTCTGCTTGCTGTCTTCTTTCAGTATGTCATTTGGCCTCCATCCTGCTACTGACTAATGATTTTCTCTGAATATCCTGTTTTCACACCCCACATAAGAGGGTCTGATAGGTTGAAATAGATACTATCTAGGAGAGATTGTTTTTGTTGGGAAGAGCCCCATCATAATTAAACTCAAGGTCATAGGCTGACCTTGACTCAGGTGTCCACTTCTGGCCAGGCTGGCAGTGACACGTGGACAGAAGGGAGTCCTGTGTAAGGCAGGCACAAGTGTATAATAGATTCCTCTCCAATAAAAAAAAATGTAGGGTTGAACCCTTGTTCAGGTTCTAGAACTATAAAGAATTATAGGAACCATGATAGAGTCTCTCTTCCTGCACTCGCAGGGCTTATAAACTTACTGGAGGAAAAGGAGATAAAAACCTACATCACACTGTGAAAAACCTTACAGGACTGTGATAAGAAATACACCTCACTGGTTACCTGTGCCCCCATGCCCCTTGCTCTCCCAGTGGTAGGTGGGGAGTCAGATTGCCTGTATGGCATTCCTGGCCCTGCCACTTGATTGTTATGTGTCCTGGGGCATGTTCTTCTTCTTTGTGCCTCAATGTTCTCAAATTTGAAAAATTAGGACAATAAGAGTACAGTCCCAATCTCAGAGAGTTTTGTGAGATTATATGAGGTCATCTATTCCTGGTAAATAATTTGGCCTAATACTTTCTACCATAAATCTTTCTCTTCTTTGGGATGCCTGGGTGGCTCAGTCCGTTAAGCGCCTGACTTCGGCTCAGGTCATGATCTCACGGTTCATAAGTTCAAGCCCTGCGTTGGGCTCTGTGCTAACAGCTCAGAGCCTAGAGTCTGCTTCGGATTCTGTGTCTCCCTGTCTCTCTCTGCCCCTCCCCCACTTTCTCTCTCTTTCTCTCAAAAATAAATAAATAAATAAACATAAAAATATCTTTCTCTTCTTGTATTTATAAATTTCTCCTCCCCCTCTCGGACAGGCAAATCATCTCTCTATTGGTGCTGAAGGCCCATGCTCCTTTCTGATCTTATCATTTTGCTCAGAGTATTTCCACAAGAGATTTATCTTCACAGGCCAGCTTAAGTCCCAAGGCCTTTATGCAACTTTTCTTGATTATTTCAAATCACATATGGAGACTCAGAGAAGAGCTGAGTGTTGAAAGGACTTAGAACTCAGAGTGCTGCACCTCTTTACAGCTCAGGAAATTGAGGCTCTCAGAGCCCCTCTCTCTTTCTTAATCTCCTACTTACATCACTCATCTCTGGCATCCATAGTCCTAGGACTTCAACGTCCACTTCCTCTGGTCCTCCTGCTTCCTCTCTTAGCCTATAGAGCACAGTTTGAGTGACTCTTCCTTATCCTTCCTCTCCCCAGAATAGGTTAATCCTACAGACTGCCTTTTTGCTGAGCTGCCTGTTCTTCCCCTTGGAAGACTTCATTCAAAAGGCAGTTTAGGAATTACTACTGTAGTTAGTGGTTTAATACTCCTTCAGTCACTGGAATGAAAGCTTTTTTGTTTGTTTGTTTAATCAAATATTTGCTGGGTGTCTACCATGTGCACGGTGGTATGCTGTCTGTTGGAGATTTAATGGTGAACTGGACAGGTCTGGTCCTTGCCTTCATGGATTTTAGATAAAGCCATCAGATTGAAAAGTGAAAGGAGCTTCTGGAACTTTTGGGAGCTCTCATGGACTACATGTGGCTAAAGAAAATGAACAGTACTGGAAATTTTATCCCTGCTAAACGGAAGCAAAATAGTGACGTTATTTTTACAATCAAACATAAGCTAACAGAAATATCTCAAGTGATCTGAGTAGCACAACAAAGAACAATGTTTTGAAATGAAATACTACCTTCTTTAATCTAGAATCCTCTTTCAAAGGCCAAGAATCAACATTTACTCCAGTCTTAGTTGTCTAAACCACTCTAATGCTCTGTTTTTTCCAACTGTTTGTTTCATAAAACCAATCTAGTTCCTTGTCACACAAGTGGCATGAACCCTGAGCACCTGAGCAGTTATCTTCCTTTGCAAACTAATCTCAGTGCAAACAAAGCCTTTCACTTGAAGGTCAAGAGTTTCTTTTGTCCTTTAAATAAAAAAAGGAATCAAAATCTGGTGAAATGACACTAACTTGTAAACATTCAATCCCTTTAGGGTGAGACTAGTAATTTTCTAGGCTTCAAATTGTCCACTTAGGGAAACCACCTTCTGCTAGTCTGTTTGAAAATACTCTACTTAGAGACTACAACGTTCATGCCATCCTTTGAATGTTAGGTTTCAATTGCCTAATGGGCATTTCTGTTTCACTGTCTCATAGGCAGTTCAATATCAACAAGTCCCAAATTGAATTATGATCCAGTCACCCTCTTTTTATTCTTACTATGTGTTAATGACACCTCTGAACTAGAAATCCAAGATTCAGTCTCTTATTCAAAAACAAATTCTACACTTTTAACCTAAATGTCTCTTGAATTTGCCTCCCAATCCCCCTTGCCATCCTGCCTTCTGCTGCTGCCTCAGGTCTTCACATCTTCATCAAGCCTTCACTGTACTTGGGCTGTGACTTCCTAATTTTTCTCAAGCCATCACTCTCCTCTTCCTGTATCTTACATTCCCATTGCACCACAATGAACTGTCTGAACTTCCCCTCCGGTCATTTACCTGTTGCAACCCCATCAGCGATTTTGTATTATTACCACCAGTTTTTCTCAAGATGATGGGACTCTTTTGAAAGTTTTGGAGGGACAAGAAATTCTTCGTTGTTCTGGACAGTCCACTGACACTGTAAGACATTAAATGTACCTGGATGCTGGCTACTAAGTGCCAGTAGAAACCCCCTGGTCTTTGTGACAACCAAGAAATGTACTCAGACAAGCCCTGGTATCGGCCCTGTTGACAGTCACCTGTAAAAGAAAAGCCTGTACTTCTCAATGTGGTCTAGGAAGCCCTCAAAGACCCAACCCCTCAAAGACCTAGACTTCTGGCTGCTGTACTTCTGCACACTGGGTTCTCTTACACTGATTGCTGTGCAGTGTCACCTATGTGACATCTTCTCCAGCCTTCTTATCCAGTTAAGTCCTCGTTCTTGAAGACTCAGTTAAGGGTCTCCTCCTTCCAGAGGCCTTCCATGAATATCTTCCTTTACTTTGTCTCTCTTTGTCTCTTCCTTTTGCCCCACCCCCATTCCAGCACCAACTGGACAAATGCTCCTCCTTTGAGTGCAGCCCACACCGTGGGAATACTATCCCAACACCGATCAAGTTACAATGACCTTTCCATGCTTGACTGCTCCATTAATGTTTCTGTGCACAGGGTGGAAGAGACAGATGAACCTTCCAGGTTCCCCTATATTTGTGTCCTAAGGCTGCTGAAACAAATTCCCAAGGACCAGTTGGCTTAAAACAAGAGACATGTATTCTTTCAGACCTCTGGAGGCTGGAAGTCCGAAACCAAGGTATCAGCAGGGCCAGACTCCTTCCAAATGCTCTAGAGGAGAATCCTCCTTGCTTCTTCCAGCTTCTCATGGCTCCAGGTGTTCCTTGGCCAGTGGTTGTATCACTCCAGTCTCTGCTTCTATCTTCACTTGGCCTTCTCCTCTTCTCTGCCTCTTCTGCTCTTCTGTCCTTTATGTGGACACTTGTCATTGGATGTAGGACCTACCTGGATAATCTGGGATGATCTCATTTCAAGATCCTTAACTTAATTACATATGCACAGACTCTTGTTCCAAATAAGGTCATAACCACAGATTATGGGGTTTTGGAGGTGGACATACCTTTTTTGGGGAGCCATCATTTAACCTGCTGCACTGTCCAACTGTGAGAAGTCTGTTTGGCAAATAGCCTCAGGCTGTCAGCTTTTTCAGGGACTGAGGGATCAGTTCCATTAGGAGAGCTCTGTCAGACCAGGTTACCTGATCATAGCAAATTGGGATGGGTCACTGAGAATTAGGCCACCTTATCACCTGGCACTGATTGGAAACACCCATAACCAAATTCTTTCTTCTTTACTTTAATTTCCTTTTAGAGTAGTCTCCTCCCAACACCCCATGCCCGGCAGTTTCACTTTCTGTGGTTTCAGTTACCCGTGGTCACTGTAGTCCCAAGGCAGATGATCCTCCTTCTGACGTATCATCAGAAGGTCAATAGTAGCCTCATGCTATGTCACAGTGCCTACGTCATTCACCTCTCTTCATCACATCATGCAGGTACTTTGTCATCTCACGTCATCACAAGAAGGAAAAGTACAGTGTAACAACAATATTTTGAGAAACAACATATTGTTATAATTGTTCTATCAGTTGTTGTTAATCTCTTGCTGTGCCTAATTTATAAAATCATAGATGTGTATGCACAAGAAAAAACAGTGTATATAGGATTTGGTACTACCTGTGGTTTCAGGCCTCCACTGGGGGTCTTGGAACATGTCCCTTGCAGATAAGGGGGCTGCTGTACTCATACTCACCAAGTTTCTTTCAATGAAGTTATTTGTGAAGGGCCTTCTGAACCTGACACAGAAATGAGACACTGAGGTTGCTACAGAAAAAGCCCCCTAGATTCCCTTGTCCTCCTGAAGCCAACCTTCCCATAGGGTAGATGGGAAGCAGGAAGAACACAGGCAGCTGGCGAGTAAGTGCCATGAGGAATGGGAAAGTGGTGACTTCTGAGAGGAGGCAAGGTTGGGCTCTGCCAGCCTCAATTTCTTGAGCTGTAAAGAGGGCTGCACTCTGAAGTCTAAGTTCTCTTAACACTCGTTTCTGCTCTGTGAGTCTCTGGATATGGGTTGAAATAATTGAGTAAAGTTTTTTTAATGTTTATTTATTTATTTATTTATTTTGAGAGAGAGAGAGAGAAGGTAGGGGAGGGGCAGAGAGAGAGGGGGAGAGAATCCCAAATAGGCTCCACACTCTCAGCACAGACCCTGACATGGGGCTTGACGTCATGAACCGTGAGGTCATGACCTGAGCCGAAACCAAGAGTTAGACACTTAACCAACTGAGCTACCCAGGCGCCCCTTGAGGAAAGTTTTATAAGGGCCTTGGGACTTAAGCTGGGATGCCAAGTGTAGGTGGGGCTTAAAGAAGAGGGAAGTGAAGGGAGGACAGCCCAGCCTGAAGGAAAGGATGGGGGCAGGAGAAGCATGGATATCTTTAGGGAGGGGGGTAGGATGTGCCTGCCCCAGAGGAGGAGACACGGCCTGGGAGTAACATCAGGGCTTCAGATGTGAGACAGCAGGTAATGAGGATGGCAAAATGGGGCCCATGTGCAAGGCCTCAAAGGCCAGTTTGCTGACAGTGAATGGCCCTTCACAGAGCCATTGAAGGAGTTTCAGAAAAGAGAGGAGCTGAGGTTATAAAAGTAGTATTTTTCTTTTTTTACACGTTCAAGACATGGTATAGGTGAGAAAATGTGAGAGACCAAACACCGGAAGCCAACTCAAGATGTTGTGGTAGTTGCCCGGGTGTATGACAGAGTGGGATTGGGAATTAAGGCATCGGTACTATTAGAAACCCACATGAGTTGTAGGTTTAATTGCTATGAACTTTAAAGACAGAGGAATCCTAAGTGATTCCAAAGTTAAGATCCTGGGAAACGCCCAGAAGTAAGAACACTTGGGAGTACAGATGAAAAAGACTCTGACCTTGCTTTGGGACATGCTGAGTTGTGGTAATGTCAGGACATTCAAATAGAAATGTCCGGCTGTTTGTTAGAGATGCCTCATTGCGGCCCTGTCACTGTGGCAGCACTGTCCTGTCACAGTCTGTCCTAATGGGCATTGCTCCTGGGAAGACAGCCTCCTGTTAACTCCACAAAGGCATTCTCTGTCTTATCTGAATGTGACCTTTCCCTCAATGTGTAATATCTCCTTCTGGATCTTTTGGTGTGTTAGCATCCGTTTTCCAGTCTCTGGTGGCTGAAAAGAGGCAGAGGAAAGGAGGTCAGGGCAGCATCTATTTATTTGGCCAACAGGTATTTATTGAGCACCTCCTGTGTGCCAGGCATGGGCCTCTGACAGGAGTAAAACAAACCGGGTCCACGTGGGGGTGGGGAAGACAGATGGTAAATGAAGGTGAAGAGGGCAAGAAGGAAATTGTAGGATTCTTTGAAGTAAGGCAGGGAGGGAGGCCTGGAGAGCCCCGAGGGGTTATGAGAGTTTCTAAAGGAGCAGCTTTTAAGCAAAATCTCAAAAGGTCCTCGGGAATTATTCAGGGCAGGGCTGCACAACCACAGGGGGTGCCTTTCACATTGTACTCTGTGTAACTGAACCCCATGGAGATAAACAAGAAACTGGTGCAGGATGAGGGTTGGGCAATGTGATGGGGTGGGGGGCGGGCGGCAGGTGGTGGGATGGGACTTTTTTAGTTAGAAGAAAATCTTGGGGAATTTACTGCAGCTCAGTTCTTGCAGGGACCCTGAGCTGATCAGAGTTAAGATACTGACTCATGCTAACTAAACTCACAAGGCATTAATAAATATAAACCAACATAGCTATTTGCTCATTTCCATGAGAAATTAGAATATATATCTGTCATGCAGACCGGAGATTGACAGCTTTGAGGTGCTGATTCATGCTAACTAAACTCCCAAGGTATCAATATATGCAAGCCAGCATGCCAGTTTGTTAATTTTCTGTGAGAAACAGAGTTGATCTGGCAAGGAGACTAGAGATTGACAGCGTGTCCTCTCCTTATGTGGGGGGCTCCCTGGGAAGACCAATTATCCCAGGGTTTCGTGGAGAGCCTGGGATCAGAGGAAAGAGCAGTTAGCGACACAACTTGAAGACCTAAGGGACCTCGGGCTTTATGTCTAAAGTGTCCATCTCTTGTTGGGGACAGGCTCAGTGGGTTTGTCAGGGGAGAGGGGCGAGGTAGGGGCTCAGCCTACCCTGACCTCTTTGCACCTCTCTGCTCCAAAGCTTATTAACCTTCCTGACCCTCCCACTCTTCCTTTAAATGTGTGACTGCTAACAGTAGCTTGGGATTAACCCATTTACTGCATAACTTTATAAAATCAGCCTTTCATGCGGGTTTCAGTAATTTAACTCTCTGGTACTCCCATTGTTCAAGTTCTCAGTGTCACCTTTCTGCTGTCCTCAATGCACTTTTACAAGCCAATTTGGTACCTTGGATTATTATAGTAACAGTACAGTAGTCTGTGGTTTTAGGGCAAGCTGAATGCAAATCAGCCTTTAATCAGGTGAAAAGCAGGATAACTTTGGGGTCTAGGTTAAGTCACCCCTTCATTATAAGAACTCACACCTGCTAATTTTGGCTCCACCCTCTTGTGGGTGCCTGTGCAGGCCTGGCTAAGCACTGCCCTGCCACCGGAAGCTCGGGCATGACCTACACGGGCTCCTTCTCAGTCTGGATACTCAGCGTGAAAGGCAGAGTCATAGCCCCTCCAAGAGATGGCCATGTGACCATGTCCCTCCCACAGCCAAGGGACTGACACAATTGAGGATTTTGAGATGGGGATTTGGGGCGGTGGCTGGAGATTGCTGTGGGTTATCCGAACCCAGGGTAATCGCAAGGGGCCTTATGGGGAAGACGGGAGGCCAGAGAAGTGAGAGAAAGAGACGCATTGATGGAAGCAAGAAGTCAGAGAAAGGGAGAGGTGGTGGACTCTGCTCTGCTGGCTTTGAAGATGGAGGAAGGAGACCCCAGCCAAGGAGGGTGGCAGCCTCTAGAAGCTGGAAAGGGCAAAGGAGGACTGTCCCACGGAGCCTCTAGGAGAAACACAGCCCTGCTGGCATCTTGATATTAGGATTTCTGATATACAGAACTGTAAGACAATAAACTTGTGTTCTGTGTGTGTGACACCACCGAGGTTGCGGTCATTTGTTGTAGCGGCGTTGAGAAACTTATATACTCAGCTTTTCTTGTCTCCAGGACCTACCTGGCAATGTTCCTCCTGTGCTTGAGAGCCCTGAGACGGAGCAGAATATGGGACCACTTTGGCGTGTGGACTATTTTGAGCTGATGGCAATCTTAAGTCCTAATAGACTCAGAAAGAGTTGGGTTTTTCTCTCTTTCTACCTCCCTCCCGCCCTCCCATCCTTCCTCCCTCCCTCCCTTCTTCCCTTCCTTCCTTCCTTCCTCTTTCTTTCTTTCTTTCTTTCTTTCTTTCTTTCTTTCACCTCTCCCTTAACTGCTTAAAAGAATTTAGATTAAGGGCCTATACCAGGAAGAGAGCTATTCCCAAAGATAACTTTTTTAAAGTTTACTTATTTGAGAGAGAGAGAGAAAGAGAGAGAGAGCACCCACGGGGGGGGGGGGGGGGGAGGGAGAGAATTCCAAGCAGGTTGGGTATGCACTGACAGCACAGAGCCTGATGCAGTGCTCAAATTCATGAACTGTGAGATCATGACCTGAGCAGAAACCAAGAGTCTGGAGCTTAACCAACTGAGCCACCCAGGTGCTCCCAGAGATAATTTTTAAAAAATGTTTATTTTTGAAAGAGAGAGAGAGAGAGAAGCAGAAAGAGAGAGGGAGACACAGAATCCAAAGCAGGCTCCAGGCTCTGAGCTGTCAGCGCAGAGCCTGATATGGGACTTGAACTCACAGATCATGAGATCATGACCTGAGTCGAAGTCATATGCTTAACCGACTGAGCCACCCAGGTGCCCTGAGATAACTTTTTATATCTGCATGGCATGCAAACATGTGTGTATCAAGCATTGGCTTTTCCCAGCTTTCTGTGAATTGTCTTCCTCCCCTGTGAAGTCCCAGATCCCTACCCCCTTTACCTCAGCTCAAATTGTATACAAGCCTCAGCTGCCTGGCTATCCGAGAGCCTCATATCTTTGGGGTTCCCATACATATGAAATTAGCTTTTTTTTCCTCCTGTTAATCTGCCAATTTAATCACTAGACTAGCCAAAGAATCTAAAGAGAAGAAGGGAAAAGTTTTCCTCCCCTAGAGCCCCATCACTCAGGATACATCCGAGAGTTTGTTGGTGACAGCCAAGTACCCAGTGTTTATGTAGGGTGACAGTTACGCTTCTCACAAATAGTACAGCATTAAAACCTCCATCTCGCTGCTGCCTGTTGGTAAGTGGTGGTCCCATGCCCTGGGCCCAAAATACAGTTGCGCTGTCCCTGCCTGTGCTGATTCGGCCCTCCTAGGGTGCTGATGAAGACACTGGCTTCCTCTGCAACTACTTGTTCAAATCAGCTCTACGGGGGCCTCAAGCAACATGAGAAATAGTTCCAAGATTCTCATCATGATGCAGGTTTTGTATCAAAAATGCACAATCAAGCAACTGGAACAGGAAATAATTAATCAGGACATTACAGAGCAGTTAAGTATAATTAATTCATACAAAAGAATGTGAGTGTGCAGTTTTAGCTGCCAGAGTGATTTTATTTCCCTGCAAATTTAGTTCAAGATAAACAAACATCAGAATAATCTTTTCAGGTTTTTCATGACTCATGGGTTATTTCCTTCTTTCTAGTTACCAAAAATATTATTAAACTCGTACACTAATAACACCTCTAAATTGATCATAATCCAGAGAAGGAGCTCCTTGCTCCTAGGAAATGAGAAATTAACCCTGTAGTAGAAATCGCTTCCTGCATTTGTGTGTGTGTGTGTGTGTGTGTGTGTGTGCGTGTGCGTGTTAGAAGGTGGTGCTGAATAAAAGCTGGAAGGAAATTTGATTTCTGCCCAAACATCTTAAAATCTAAGCAGGATGCCTAAAAGATTTATGTTGTGAAAACACCATCTAAGAAAGTGACTTAATCTCAAGGGTAAACTTACTGATATTGTGTGGATTTTCCTTTCCTCTTATCCTTTTCCCCCCCCTGGCTGGGAGTTCTTTATAAGGAAAGAAGTAAAAAATGTAAGGCAGTGTGAGTTGGGTGCACAGCAGTGCTTCAAGTCATTTCTCCTGTCAGAGTTGGGGCATTAAAAAACCCAAAAAGACAAGACCCATAAGCAGGGTTTTATTTAGAGGTGGGAGAATTTATCATGCAGGAATATTGGAGGGAATATTTTCTCCCCTTTTTGGCTCCAGAGAGCACAGTGTGCCCTGTAGAGCTAGAACAATAGAATTGGGTCCATGTGATGGATGGTTATTGTTTAGAAGTGCAGATCTGTCACAGAAGCAATAGGAGAGGCCGGGCTCCAGATGCGCGCAGGGGCGGTGGGTTCCTTTCCCTGATAGACTCACTGCTTGGATCAACCTAATCCCAAGTGACAACCGAAGAGCTGTCTGATCACCTGAGCTTGAAATAGTAGCGTCCTGTTACGTGACAGACATAAACATGCTCTAGCTTCTGATCCAATTCACAGTGTAATGATATTCCAGTCTCTTAAGAGTCTTAATTCTTACATTTGGAATCAGTCTAGCTCCCAAGAACTTTACTGTCACGCCCTGTGATTTCCACCTCCACTGCAGGGTTATAGTTTTTAAGATGAAAGTTATGACCCATCAGTGGGTTTTGAAATAAATTTGGTGGGCCACACCCAGCATTCTTTAAACAAAGGCATAGGATTTAAAAAATCAGAATATCTTACACAAAGCAAGGGTGATAGTGTGTGAAACTTGAGTCTGAATGATTATATGTGTGTGGAAGTGTGTGCATTTATATATCTATATCACAACATACACTCACCTACATACCTTCATGTTTGTGTGCACTTGGCCGTGATAAAAATTTATTAAATAGTGGTCAAAAAGTTTGGAAGTGTCTGCTATATGTATTGGGCATTCTAATGGCCTGTCTTGGCCACAGAGATATGCAGAGTAAAGCCTAACGAAGCTAGTCTATACTGGCAAGAGAAGTGCACAGAGCCAAGAAGAACTGAACATGCACACTGGGGGGCTACTCTGGTCCCTGCAGCTGCCTCAGACCCAGCTGATGCCCCTGGGAGGTCTGCTCACACACTTGGCGCTTTCCCTGCATGCCTGTAAGATCCCCATGTTTCTTATTGCTATGTGTGTGTACACATGAGTTTCATATGATAAACGGAACATCACATGACTTGATTAACTAGGGGACATGCACAGACTCTTAAGACCAATGCAGAAGTAGATAATGTGGGCACAGGGAAGGACCTGTTGTTTGAGAGTATCAACCCCTTTGTTCTGCAGAGGTGAGGGAAATGTGTAAGTGTTACATAGGCGATGGCCTGTGACATTATTCTTGAGCAAGAGTCAGATGGAGTCCCATGCTGCTTTTTTATGTGAACATTTAAGTAACCTAGCTCTATACTTGAAACTATAAATAGTGATTTTGTTATAGCGGTTCTTACAGTCCCCAACGCTCTCCCCATTAAAAAAAAAACCAAAAACTGAAACACAAGTTTCCATAATGCTGTTTTGTTAGGGGAAGGTTGCCTGGGTACTGGACTTTCACATGACCAGAAATGACTGTGCTTCTGTTATTTGGGCCAACCCAAAGGAATTGCTTTTCCTTGTCATCAAAAGAATCCAAGACTGGGCTGCCTGGGTGGTTCAGTCAGTTAAAGGCCAGCTCTTGATTTCAGCTCAGATCATGATCTTTTTTTTTTTGTTTTGTTTATTTATTTTTGACAGAGAGAGAGACAGAGCATGAGCAGGGGAGGGGCAGAGAGAGAGGGAGACACAGAATCTGAAGCAGGCTCCAGGATCCGAGCCATCAGCACAGAGCCCGACACGGGGCTCGAACTCACAGACCTTGAGATTGTGACCTGAGCTGAAGTGGGATGCTCAACTGACTGAGTCACCCAGGCGCCCCACTCAGATCATGATCTTAAGATTGGTGGGTAGGAGCACCAAGTTGGACTTTGCACTGACAGTGTGGAGCCTGCTTTGGATTCTATGTCCCTCTCTCTCTGACCTTTCTCCACTTGTGCTCTCTTTCAAAAAAAAAAAAAAAAAAAAATTAAAATTAAAAAGATTCTCTCCCTCTCTGTCCCTCCCCCACTCATGCTAGCTCTCTCTCTCTCTCAGAATAAATAAAGAAACATGAAAAAAAGAATGGGACCTAAGACTGAACAGGTAGCATATCCAGTATCTCAGACTCATAATTTTTTATGGAATATTTTTGAGGTAGTTTTAGTAAATGGAAGCCATTTCAAAAATGCTGGTCACAACTTAATGTTATGATCATTAACAACTAATAATATCCAAAGACAGAGACAACCAGGCATTATGTACTTCCTAACACAAGTACCAAAAAAAACCCCAAAAACCAAAAAACCAAACTAAGTTTGTGCAAACCTCCTGCTCTTAGTACCTCTTTACAGGAAATACAGAAGAGAAGGAAACAAATTAAACAATGTCAAGAGGGTGTCATCAGCAGAATCCAAATCGTGGGAAACTACCAGACAAAGATAACTCTTCCCTTCAACAACAACACAGCAAATAAGAAACAGGAGTATGCACTTTATTTGGATTCTGAGCAAAGGAAATATGAAGAAATAGAGAGAGAGAGAGAGAGAGCAAGCGAGTACAAGGGGGATTATTTATAGGATAATCAGGGGAATGTAAATACTGAATGCATATTCCATAATATTAAGGACTTATTAGTATTAATTTTAAGGAGGTCTGATGATTGTTAGAGAGGTGTGATAATGCTATCATCATTGTTTTAAAAAGGGTAGTCCTTGTCTTTTATAGATGACATGTGGTAACATTTAGCAATGAAATGCCCTGGCATCTGGGATTTGCTTCAAAACAATGTGGGGCAGGGAGGGAGCAGAGCAGGAAACAAGATAGGTCAGAAGTTGAAAACTGTGAAGCTGGGTGATGAGAGTTCATTACAATACACTATACTTTGGTATACTTTAGTATATAAATTTTTCCTATTAAATAATCCAGTGCTGGGGTGCCTGGCTGGCTCAGTCAGTGGAGTGTACAACTCTTAATCTCAGGGTTGTGAGTTCAAGCCCCATACTGGGTCTGGAGATTACTTAAAAAATAAATTCTTAAGGGGTGCCTGGGTGGCTCAGTGGGTTAAGCCTCTGACTTCTGCTCAGGTCATGATCTCCCGGCTTGTGAGTTTGCCTGCGCCTGCATAGGCTCTGTGCTGATGGCTCGGCTGGGAGCCTGGAGCCTGCCTCGGATTCTGTCTCCCTATCTCTCTGCTCCTCCCTTGTTCATGCTCTGTCTCTCCCTCTCTCTCAGAAATAAATAAACATTAAAAAATAAAAAATAGGGGCGCCTGGGTGGCGCAGTCGGTTAAGCGTCCGACTTCAGCCAGGTCACGATCTCACGGTCCGTGAGTTCGAGCCCCGCGTCAGGCTCTGGGCTGATGGCTCAGAGCCTGGAGCCTGTTTCCGATTC
Organism: Panthera onca; assembly: GCF_046562875.1. Taxonomy (NCBI): domain Eukaryota; kingdom Metazoa; phylum Chordata; class Mammalia; order Carnivora; family Felidae; genus Panthera; species Panthera onca. The sequence goes on from NC_138347.1 coordinate 54,901,772, forward strand.
TGTGTCTCCCTCTCTCTCTGCCCCTCCCCTGTTCATGCTCTGTCTCTCTCTGTCCCAAAAATAAATAAACGTTGAAAAAAAAAATTTTTTTTTTTTTAAATAAAAAATAAAAAAATAAAATAAAATCTTAGGGGGCACGTGGGTGGCTCAGTTGGTTAAGTGTCCGTCTTTGGATCAGGTTACAACCTCACAGGTTCGTGGGTTCAAGCCCCATAGTAGGCTCCACTCTCAGTGAGAAGCCTGCTTCAGATCCTGTTTCCCTCTCTCTCTGCTCCATCCCCACTCTCTCTCTCAAAAATAAACATGAAAAAAAATTTTTTTTAAATCTTAAGAAAAAATTCAGTGCCTATTTTATTGAGATATTGGTTCTTTTAACAACATGTATTGAAATCCTATTGCACATACAAAATAATGGGGATATTAGAACCAGTTTGTGTTCTTCTGGCCAGGCTTATCATTACTTCATATTTCTTCTTTTCTAAGATTAATTTTAATTAATTTTAAAGACACACAATTGTTTAGACTGCAGCTTTTGAATTCTCCCGACTTGCAGGTCAGAGCTCAGTTGGGGTGTGGGAGAAGAAGAAAAAAGATTGTGCCATCAAAATCACACACTGATTTTAGGGCACACCTTGATTTCAGAGTATCCAAACTATGTATCTTGGAATAAAGGAAGAACAGTAGTTTTTATCTCCTTTTGGATCTCTAGTAAATATTTGGTTGTAAAACCTGAAGGTTTCCTAAGACAAAATATGATTGTGTTCAGTATAACTGTGGGTTTTGTCCTTTATGGACCTTTTTTTCTTTTTTGTAAGTGTGTCAGAATCCAGCCATCAAGTTGAAATAGGTTAATCTGGTCTTATCACCAGCAAACTCATCTCAGTCGTCTGGAAGAAGATGCTGACATAAGAAGTAAACCACAGGTATGCTCTTTAGAAACTATGTAGCTGGTTTAAATGCTTCCGGTGACTCAAGGTGAATTCAACATCTGAGACCAAAAAAGCTTTCTCCAGCACAGCCTTCCCAGGCACAGCTGCAAAGAGCAGAGCTGGGGCTTCAAGCCAGAAAGAACTGGATTGAAGCCTGGCTGAAGCAGTTACCAACTGGGTGACCTTAGGTGTGTCTCTTACCCTCTCTGAGCCTCACATGCCTCGTGAAGAAAATAAGCTGGAGAAACCTACTGTTGAGTGCTTCAAGATTGAAATGAAGTAACAATATATAGAAAAGTGGTAGGACATAGTAGAAACTTAAGTTCTTACCATTTTTTTTCTGGAACCCAGTTCAGGCTCCATTGGTACATGTGTGGATTAAAGTTTTTTGTGGTCTTTTGACTGGTACCTAAAGTTAACTGGTCATTCTGCAAAGCTATCATTTGGTGAATTCATTGCCAAAGAACAGAGTTTGGGTGATGTTGTTGAAGGATTCTTTACCACAATACCTGGCATTCGTTGTCTCACTGCTTTGAAGAATGAACTGGTGGACATAAAGTGAGCAGCAGGCAAATGTTTATTAGAATATAAGATTAGAAAGTAAGAGTAGTAGGAAAGTACTCTTTACAGAGAGGGGACATTGGAAAGTAAATGCCCACCGACAGTAGGCAGAGGTCCTTGTTTTATAAGGTTCCAGTCGCCCCCCGCACCCAACCCCATCCTTTCCTCCTCGTTCCTTCTCAGGTTTTACCTTTATTGGCTGGATAACTCTAAGTTGTCCACTCCTGACTGGCTCATTTCCATTGTATGAGGGGTGGTCTAGGGCCATACCAGTTCCTTGTGGGTCATATGTTTTATGGTCTATTTATTTTTAGTTAGGTTTTTTGTCAAATTCTTGAAGCAAACCTCAGGGCGAGTCACTTGAGGGGGTTGGCTATGGTCAGACATTCTCAGCATTGTTTCAAAATATGTCTTTCCCCACCCAGGGACCTCAGGTCCTAATCCTTTAGCTCTCTGCCTATTTCATCCTATTTTTTTCCTATCATATTCTCCCCTCTGAACATGTGACTCTTGAATGCTGTTAGGAATTGGGGTGATGATAGATCTTAACTGCTTCCTGGTGAAGGGAGGCGATGATGGGGAATGGCAGTCAGGGCAGGTTCAGAGGTCATCCAGAGGTCCTGTATAATGGGAGGGTGTTTGGAACATCTGGGCTATCAGAATTTTCTTTGATGTCTTATTTTTCTGGCATATACAATGGCATCTACGAATGACATATAAAGAGAATTAGGACCAACAAGCATTAATATTCCAAATGCAATGCCTTTTAGGGAGGATGTCACACCATAAGAAGGGAAGTTAAATTGTAGCCATCCAAAAAGTCCCTGACACATCTGGTGATATTTTTTATTAATTTAATTATAGTCTTTCCTCCCTCTTCCATACTTATTTGGATTTGTGTGATGTTGATTAGAATAATTAAGCACCTGAACTAGTTTTTCATTCTCAATCCTCAATTTCTCCTTTGGCCATCCAGTTTCCATAGGAACAACTCCATAAGGCATATTTAGTTCTACCTTGGGAAAAGATTGATCTTCGATATCCAGATTACTATAAGTTTAGGCAATTGTTTATCTGTTTTGGACCTACTAGCACTATCATCCCAAACTTAGTCATAATGTCCCTTCCTAGCAAGGGAGTGTGGCTCTCTGGCATTCATCAAAAAAGAATGTGAAAATACCAAGTCTCCCCATATGCACCCCAGAGGCTAAGAGAAAAATTTAGTCATAAGTTCTCCAGAGATGGCTTTAATTATTATACTGCATTTGGATAGTGGTCTGGGAGTAGAAAGGAGGACTGAAAAGGTGGCTCCAGTGTCAAGAAGCATATCAATCAGTTTTCCTTCTATTTCTAGTTACCCAAGTCTCTGGGTTTCCAATAGACCGTTGGTTCAGGGGAGCCATCGAAAAGAGCCCCGGGCCCCATCAATCCCTTTCAGAGACATTGGTTATCTCAGCCCTTGCAGATTGAGGACACTGAGGGTATTTAGATCTCTAGTGATGGTCTCCACACAAGGGGCATGCCTTATGGGGTTTCAACATTGGTTGTCCCCTCTGAGGACATTCTGGTTTCCAGTGCCCTAAATGGCCATATAAATGGCACTTGGTGCCAGAACCTCAGGAAGTCTAGTCTGAAACAATATGTAAGGATGCGACTAAGGCCTCAGATTTTTTTTCTTTTTAAAAAAAAATTTTTTTTTAATGTTTATTTTTGACAGAGAGAGACAGAGCATGAGCAGGGGAGGGGCAGAGAGAGAGGGAGACACAGAAACCGAAGCAGGCTCCAGGCTCTGAGCTGTCAGCACAGAGCCTGATGCGGGGCTTGAACTCACAGACTGCAAGATCATGACCTGAGCCGAAGTTGGACACTCAACGGACTGAGCCACCCAGGTGCTCAGGCCTCAGATTTTTTCTTAAGCTTCCTTTCCTGTTCCTTACTCTCCTCTTGATCTTGGTTATAACATACCCAAGTGACAGCTTGAAAGAGCTCCTCCAGGATCCCTTCCAGACCTACAGCCAATTTTTGCAGCTTTCTCTGAATATCTGGGGCAATTGAGATTCTGTCCTTCAGAATCAGCTAGGCCTCAGGTGTTAGAGGAGATGGCTGTATATTTAAGGAGAGCCTCCCTTAACCTCTCCAGGAAGGCTGCCAGGTTTTCATTCTGCGTCTGTAAAATAGTGGCTAATTTAGCATAATTTATTATTATTATTATTATTATTATTATTATAATGTTTTTATTTATTTTTGAAGGAGAGAGAGACAGAGCATGAATGGGGGAGGAGCAGAGAGAGAGGGAGACATAGAATTTGAAGCAGGATCCAGGGTCTGAGCTGTCAGCACAGGGCCCAACATGGGGCTCGAACTCACAAACCGTGAGAAGTAGGGAACTGGAAGTCCCACGATAACGAGTTATTCATCCCCATTTCTTAGCCGCTGCCAGAACCCCACATTTCTCTGTCTCATTGAGTCTTGATTCAACAAAAACATTATACATTTTCAGGTCAATTAAAAAACGTACATAATACACTTCTGAAAGACCTCTATATACTTAACCAGATCAGAAAATTTACTTAGATCGCCTTTTATCTTTCTTAAATCTTGTAAACATATCATAGTGTTGCCTCCTTAAATCCCTTCTGCTGGCACTCTAGCTTCTTGTAGAGGACACATGACTGTTACATTACAGGGAGGGCCTAAGGTGGGCAGCAGGGAGCAGAAGTGCACGTACTTAAGTCTGGATCTATGGATCAAGGACCCGAGGAGGAGGAGGTGGAAGACTTCTTTTCCTCCTTCTCTAAGTCTGCTTTGGGTGCAGGCAAGGAGCCCTTAATTTCCCCTCCTGATTGCTGGACTTTAGAAAGGGTTGGCATTAAATTACGATTAACCTTACATTGCTTACACATCTCGTTGTTTTTTCTTAAGGCCCCAAAACACTGAACATAGGAGCCTTCTCCCCATTTTCCCTCATATTTGCAAAATAAGTCCAATTATAGGATAGTGTTATAATTGATATTTCCTGGGGGCGCCTGGGTGGCTCAGTCGGTTAAGTGTCCAACTTCGGCTCAGGTCATGATCTCACGGTTTGTGAGTTCAAGCCCTGTGTCAAGCTCTGTGCTGACAGCTCAGAGCCTGGAACCTGCTTCAGATTCTGTGTCTCCCTCTCTCTCTGCCCCTCCCCTGCTCCTGCTCTGTCTCTCTCTCAAAAATAAATAAACATTAAAAAAAATGTAACTGATATTTCCCTCTGGCATCCAGGTTTCCTCCTATCCCAATTTTTCACAATGCATTCCAAAGGAGTACTGAACTTGGTGGGGGAATTGCCCATCTATAGGTAGAAGGAAGAAAGGTGTCCCTTATCTCAATTTCCTATAGCTGGACAGGAGAAACCTCATCTCCTGACCCCGTGTTTTGACTGGCTATGCTACTGGCAGTCAAAAGTCCTGCCAGTCTCACGAGGTGCTGGTAGTAGTCACTCTAACCGAGGCTTGATTCTACCTCTGCAAGAGCTGATTCGTCTTCCCTGATGTCTCCTATGCCTCCGTTTCCCACCTGCAGGACCTTGGGAGTAAGACTGTGACCAAGCAAGATTCCCTGGTTGTAGAAGGATGTATTAATTTTATTTTGGTCCAATAGTAATTTACATATCAATCAACATCCATTGAGGGGGGTGTTAAAAGGGCCAAAATCAAGGTCTATTCCCCTGCCGTTTTCAGCAATGCCCATATAACTATGTTCCAGCTAGGTGGATATCCATTTTTGGCATACACTGGGCTAAGTTTAGCAAAATGGCGCCCATGTATCTTAGTAAAAGCCTTTCCTATATCTTCCATCCCTTACATGGCACAGGTGTCCATTCCTCCGCTAAATAGGAACAACACAAATGTGGAGCATTTGGAGGCTGGTGCAAGGGTATTGCCACCAATTCCCCAGCTTTTGGATCAAAAGTGGGGCAATTTTAATCTTATACCAGTGTACTTTAAAAAAAAAACAACAACTTTTTTTAAATGTTTATTTATTTTTGAGAGAGAGACAGAGAGACAGAGAGACAGAGCATGAGTGGGACAGGGAGAGAGAGAGAGGGAGACACAGAATCTGAAGCAGTCTCCAAGCTGTCAGCACAGAGCCCGACACGGGGCTTGAACTCACAAACAGTGAGATCATGACCTGAGCTGAAGTCAGACGCCCGACCAACTGAGCCACCCAGGCACCCTACCAGTGTACTTTTAAAATCCATTTCATTTCAACCTTAGTTCATCCTGACCACACATAAAGTTCCTGTCCAAAGATTTCCCTTCACAAACCTTCTACAACTTTCCTTTGCATTCAGATTTTGTCCCAAGCCATTTCTCTCCAAACAACTAGTCTCATTTAGGACAAAATTACTTTCTTTTACCTTCAACCAAAATGTATTTCCATTCCTTATATCTTTTTTACACATCTACTTTTTTACATACAGAATTGCTCTCCTTGTTTCTGTCAGTCTTAACTACATTGTGCAGATTTTTAACTCTTAGAAACCTTAATCTACAGTGAAAACTGTAGTAACCAATTGTAACCAATTGTAAACTGTTACACCAGAATTTTTAGATGGCAAATTTATGAATTAATCAAACACAAAGCATGTTTTCCCAACAGATCCAAATATCCTTAGTTTCTCTGCAATAAGTCAAAAGCACAAACCTATGTTTAGTAAGCCATGCTTTAATTTAGCATTCCATCCAATTTGGAAAAGGCCTAATGTTCAATGAATTTAATCCAGTTTATCATCCAAGCAAAACTTTAAAGTTTCAACAATTACCCATGAAAACTTTGAGACAGACAAAAGTAACCATCATTTTAAGTCACCTTTTTGTTGACAAATTGCAATAGAAATAACATGAGTTTCCTTGACCTTCAGCAAATCTAGGTAGAACAAGTTTTATATTTAATGCTGATAACTCTAAAGACATGTCTATCTTAATTAAACCAGACTTAAATTAGTTTAAATACCAATATGTTCCATCTGTGTCCATTTAAAAGTCAATTTGTTCTCCATTGTCAGGTTTACCTGGGACACCAGTAGGGAAATCTGAACCTGGGCCACCAGGGTGGTCCAAGTGGTGTGCTCTTCCCTCCCAGAGTGAGGGTGGGAGGAGGAGCCAGTGGTGCCTGAGGCACTGAGGATGTACAGGAATCAGTTTGTAGGCCCCACCCAAGGTGGTGCCGACACAGGAGGAAGAAGGAGAAGGCTGATGAGGTAAGGTGTCACCAAGAAGCCTGGAGGCAGATAAAAGTCCAAAGGGCAGAGAAAGAGGTCTCCTGGTCCTAAAGCCTGTCACCTCAGAACAGATGAGAAGATGCAGATTTTCTCTCTTTCTTTTCTTTTTTTTCTTCCCACCAAAAAGTGGAAATGGGTGATCCATGTTGGACCGGAGAGGACAGGGAAATTCCCTAAAACAAAAGGAGTTTCTGCAGCTGTTTGGGAATATTCCTTAAAGTCCCCATCCCAAGGCAGATTAACCAGAGATGGTTGGCTCTAATTATCATCTGCATCTTGTGGGAGGCTGCCAAATGTCTTCTTTCCCATCCCCACCGTGGGCATCAGGAGGAGGGTGAGCCCAGAAGATGTCGAAGTAAGTCCTGCTCTCCACTCTGCAAGAGGCCTTTGCAAATGAAAGGTCCAAAAAATGGGGACCTGGGAGGTGATCCAGGCCAGAGTGTTAGAAATAGAAGCAAGCAGAGGGCCATCTTCCACTGTAGTTGGGACCTGTGAGGAGGATCCCTTGGTAGGTCCTGAGTAGGTCACTCAGATCACTCCTGGGAGGATATCTGAGGGATCAGTTTGAGCTTCTCTACTCATTTCCCAAAGGGAGAGGCTGGCCAAGACAGAAAAAGAAAATTCCACCAGATACCCAAATGGGATCAGGTTCTGCCAATAGCCTTCAGGCATCCAGAGTAGAATTGGTCAGGCCCTAGAAGTTGCTATTTCTCCTCCTGAGTTCAGTGCATCCGGGGGTTTTTCCTGAAAGGAGATTGGGACTCCACCACACCAACATTCCCAACTGTGATGGGGGATCAGCTGGGAGGAGATCCAAGGAGCCTGTCACCCAAGACTTGAGAATGGCAGTTGCACTATTCGCTCTTAACTGGCTGACGGGTGCCCATTGTTTGGCTTGAGAGCTTTATTTAGGATAGAAAGAAAAGATGGGGTGCCGGCTGCTCTTTACTTATGGCTAGAAGATGTTGATATCCTGGACAAGCCCCAAAAAATGTTGCAGGGCTCTTTATCACAATACCAGGGATTCGTTGTCTGGTCACTTTGAAGGATGAAGAGGTGGACACAAAATGAGCAGTAGGCAAATGTTTATTAGAATATAAGATTAGAAAGTAAGAATAGTAGAAAAGCTCTCTTTGCAGAGAGGGGACATTCAAAAGTGAATGCCTACCAATAATCGGCAACAGTCCTGGTTTTATAAAGTTGTGGTTGCCCCCCACCTCCCCCCCCCCCCCCCCCCCGCCTTTCCTTTCCCCTTGTTTCTTCTCAGGTTTTACCTTTATTGGCATGATAACTCTAGGTGCTGCGTTGTCCATTCCTGATTGGCTTGTTTCCATTGTATGAGGGGTGGTCTAGGGCCACACCAGTTCCTTGTGGGTCATAGGTTTTATGGTCTACGTATTTATAGTCAGGTCTTTTTGTCAAATTCCTGAAGCAAACCTGAGGGGGAGTCACTTGAGGGGGTTGGCTGTGGTCAGATACTCCCAGCATTGTTTCAAAATATTTCTTTCTCCACCCAGGGGCCTCAGGTCCTAATCCTTTCCCTTTCTTCCCATTTTATCCTATTTGTTTCCTATCATAATGTCTCAGTCACCTCGGGCTGTTATAACAAAATACCAGAGACTGGGTGGCTTAAACAACAAATATTTATTTCTCACAGTTCTGGAGGCTAGGAAGTCCAAGATCAAAGATCTGGCAGATTCGGTATCTGGTGAAAGCGTTCTTCCTGATTTGCCTTTCCCTTTTTATAAGGCAGTTAATCTCATCATGAGGGCCCCGCCCTCATTACCTATTCTAACCCTAGTCACCTCCCAAAGGCCCTACCTCCAAATACCATCATATTGGGTAGGGCTTTGGTATATGAATTTAAGGGGGCGGGGGCACATTCAGTCAATAGCTGCTGAATTGACTGCTTTAACACTGACTTGGAACTTCAGACACAGAAGCCTCAGAAGTTAGTCAGGATTTTCTGCAGATCTCACTCATGCTCAGCAAATATGCTCTCCTGTGGATTGTGTGGCCTTAGCCGGGGATGCTGGGGAAACTGTGTCTGTCTAGGTACCTAGTACTTCGTAGGTTTTGTACATAGTAGGTGCAGAGTAGATGCATATCACTATGAATACAGTAATACACAGTAGTGCGTAGTAGGTGCATATCAATAGGGACTGAGAGTGTGACTGGAAAAAGGACCCCTGGAATCCACATCCAGGGTCGTATTTTTGCCCCGTCAGTGCCAATGCAATGAGTTGCTCTTTCTTTAGGATGTTTATATACACTCCAAGTCCCATGATATTACTAATCTTGCTTCTCTGCATCTTGGCAGAGTGGTCTCAGCTCCATTTCTGAGCTCAGATGAGTGTTTACCCCTTTCCTGGTGCTCTCCCTCCTGAGAACTGAGTAGCACTGGGCAGCCCTACATAGAAAACTAGGAGACCTTCTGGCCTGTCCTTGTCCACATGTGGCCAGGTGCTCTGCTGACTCCAGGCCCCTACTCTTCATGGTCAGGCCTGCTTGGGGTGGCTGGAGTGGCTCCCCCACAGGCAGCAGGCCTGCGGCGGGCAGACACCAGCTGGCTCCTCTCCCCGCACTGCCCCATCTGCTGGATGAAGGTGACCTTGGCGGGGGGGGGGGGGGGGGGGGGTTGAGATACTGGGTAGTTTACAGCCTGAGGGCTAAGTGTGTGTGCTGGGAGAAGAGAGAAGGAGGTTGTGGGGGAAGGGCACCTTGCTTCCCCTGGAGAAAGGAGCAAGAAAACCTCCTTTCCCCACACCCCTTCTAGACCAGCTGGTGCTAGAATTCCACCTTTCAGCAAGTTACATACCTGTCTGAGCCTGAGTTTCCTCATCTGTCTGAAAGACAGGGAAGATCATAATGGAAATTCATGTTGTTAGTACTTCAAACAAAGAAGCTAAATTAGTTTGCCAAATTCCCACCTGTCTTAAGATGAGACTTAAGTCTGTGGCAGGTGATGAAGCAAACAAGGGCTAAGGACAACCAGAATCCTGCCAAGATCAGGTGCCAAGGCAATCCTGCCATGACCTTGAATAACTCCAGAAGAGAAGGGCTGGACAGAAGTTGCAGGCTGTCTGCAGATTTCCATCCTCCCAGTTTTCCAGGGAGAGGACAAGAATAAAATGCCTTTAAGAGCCAGGCCAGGTAATGCAAATGAGTGGAGTATGTCGGGGATTGCACAGAAAACACTAGCCATGTGCTGCACTTCTACAAAGATGTGTTCTTGACTTGCTGATAAAGCAAATGGTCCTCTGGGTATGTTTTATTTTCTCACTTTTTGTGGATTCATGAGCTCAGAGAAATTATTTCTCTACCACAAGCAAAATACTAAAATACAGGCCCAAGTAACAGCTGTGGAAAGAGCTATAAAGACCTGGGGAATGTGTGCCCCCCCCCCAACCCCCCAGAAGAGCAGAAGCTGGTAGCCCAGGCTAATCCATGGGGGGTGAGCATGTGGGCTCAGGGTGGCCAGATCTCCTTTTTTAATTTAACAGAAGCTGGAAATCCAGACTTTTTAAAATCTGGAATCTCCTGTTGTTTGCTGGAATTTTTCTTCTTTTCTTTTAATGGCACAAATGTTGTTTACAACTTTGTACACACCGAATAAAACCCACCTGCCTGTGGTCCATTTGCATCCCACCTTCTACATAGTCTGCTGAATGTTGAAGTGTTCTTGACAAATTACTCCAAATTTGGCATTCCTGGGAGGGTTTGCAGCTGGGAGGGCCATGTCTTTGACCTTGAGTTGGGCCTTGTATCCTCAGGACATTCCAGGGGGCTGGGGCAGGCTGGACAGAGGGGCAATCTCCTTTTGTCAGCAGAATTTCTTTCCTGGTGTCTTTATGTCACCCTAAGGTAGTCACTGGGGCACCAGCTCCTTTTGTAGGCCACCTCCTGACCTCTCCTTGGGTGGATATTAAAGAAGAAACACTTCCGATTGTCCTGATCAACTTCACAGCAGAGACAACAGGCCAGCAGCGTTGTGGGGAGCCCTGGTGGCCTCCAGGCCCAGCCCCTCATTTTAAGCATATAGAAGCTGAGATGCAGGAAGCCCAGCCACCTTGCTGGAGCCCCCAGCTCCTCAGTGACAGCTAAGAAGTGAGTTCCTAGGCTTCCTGCCTCATTGTCCAACAACCATGCCATTGCCACCCCCACCATGGACACTTAGCCCCTTCAGGCCTTCTGTAGAAGTTACCTGGACATTGGAACAGACTAAATGGCCAAACTTCAGAACTGAGGCTGGGAAAACTTGGGAAGACCAGAAGAAGAACAGGGGTCTCTGCATGTGGGCAGAATTCACCCAAGATCCATCCAGAAGAAAGGTGTGTTATTTTGTTACCAGGATCTGGGGTCACCCATGCCCTGGAACTTACTGGACCATGATGCCAGGCAAAGCCAGCAGGAGGGCAGGCCTGGAAGAGGCATTTCCCTGGGTCTGCGCAGGTTTTCCCAGAGCTGCTCCCATGGGCGGGTCAGGGAGGCAAGCTAAGGCTCTCCCTCCACCCTCCTCTCAGAGGGCTTTACACCTGCACACTTTTCAGTCTGGTGGAGGGTTTGTGTCTTCTGATGGAAGGTTTCTTGGAGGGAAGTGTGGCCAAAAAAATTGTTCATCCTATGATTCCTAACCTGTGATCTGCTATTTGATCTTAAATCACTCACTTTTAAAAATTAAGAGCTTTAGCGGCACCGGGGGTGGCTTTGTCGGTTAAGCATCTGACTTAGGCTCAGGTCATCATCTAATATGAGTTCGAGCCCCGCATCAGGCTTTGCCCTGACAGCATGGAGCCTGTTTGGTATTCTCTCTCTCCCTCTCTCTCTCTCTCTGTCGTGTCCCCCCCCAACCTCTCTCTCTCTCAAAATAAATAAACTTTAAAAAAATATCAAGAGCTTCGACTGTACCCACCAACAATCTTTTTGAAAAAGGTATAAATTATTAAGAAATTGGAAAATGTATTGATTTAGATTTTATTTCTTTTACTGCCTATGATTGACAGGGGTGAGTAACATTAATTCAACCCTGGTTATAGTTCCCTGAATACCTTTGCATACCTTATTTCATGGAGTATTCAAAGCATGTCTTGAAGGTGGGATTCTTATTTTTTACTTTTATTCTTTTTCTATGTACCCTTTGGGGGAATCAAGGCTCAGAGACAGTAAAAAGCTTATTAAATTATCCACCCCAGCTTAGAAGGTCTGTCTGTCTCATTCTGGCTGTATCCTCAGGCTCTGACATTGTGCTTACGTGAAGCAGGTGCTCAATAAGTAGTTGCTGATATGTAATTCCCCAGGTGGAAGTGCAAGTGGGTGATGAGACTTTCATGAACGATGAACAAAGGCCTCATGGGATGAAGAAGAAAAGAAAGAAGTTTGCATAATTAAAAAAATTTTTAATGCGTATTTATTTTTGAAGGAGAGAGAGTGTGTGAGGAGGGGAGGGGCAGAGAGAGAGGGCGACACAGAATCTGAAGCAGGGTCCAGGCTCTGAGCTGTCAGCACAGAGCCCAATGTGGGGCTCGAACTCACAAACCAGGAGATCATGACCTAAGCTGAAGTTGGACACCCAATGGACTGAGCGACCCAGATGCCCCAAGAAGTTTGCATAATTAATCTTGAAATAAGAAATGACTTTATATGTCACAACTTCTTTCTTCCAAGGACTTTGAGGTGTTTGACAGGTACCTCACTTGTCTGTCCACCCATCCTGGCAACATTTCTGGCCAGTGAGGAGACACAAGCCCAACATACAGTGATCTCCTGCCTCTGTTTGTTCCTGCACTGCTGGAATCTTCAGGCATCTTGAAGGAGAGGCCCTTCACTGCCCCATCACCTAGGAGTGGCCATCACTGATTTCAGCAAGGAAGATTAACTCAAATGTCACCTTGGCCTCTTAGTAGGTGTAGAGAAAACAACTTAACATTGATCGTGGTAGGGTATTTAGAGAAAGCATGTGGGAACAATTCCCGAAATCTGCCTTCCACTCAAAATATGACCTTTAATGGATACTGTGATTCCTAGAACATTGCAGGAGATAGAGTTGAAAAGAAGCAAAACCTCAAGTAAATGCAAAACATTTCGGTAAAGCTTTTATTATCAGAAAGCAACATACTTCTAATTTTAGCTATAGCTGTAGATATAAGCTTTGCTTATATTAATTCGTCCGATATGGTATCTTTTCATCAAAATCACAGAGAAAAAATAGGGGAAGTGACTTTACAGTCACAATATTCCTGGGATATTTCTATGTCCAAACTGGAGATACAGAAACCTGTAAATTGCACATCGTGGGAAGTTCACATGAGACTCCTAAATTCACCATTGCCATGACCTGTCTTAAAAGTTGGTATGAGACACAGAAGTCTCGATTAAATGCAGATGACAAGGTGTCCTGAGTTGATTTTTCTCACTTAACATTAGACTTTCTTAATTTAAGCAGCTCAGTAAGAAAGAAGACATAATAGAGTGTCTTGCTTTTAATTAAACATATAGATATATATTTTTTAATTTACTAGTTTCACTGAGATATTGCTTAATTTCCATTAATGCTGTGGATTTTTTTCCCTTTCCATAGAACACCATTCTTATTAATCTTGCTTGGATACAATTAGTTGTGCTGTGTTTATCTTCCTGGTTCCACAGTTAATTTCAGCATAGAACAAATTTATTTATATTTTTCACTACTCAGAACATCCTTCCCACCGAAAATTCATTGATAGTGGCACAATTCACGTTGTACTTTTATTTTGGGTGGAACAAAGCAAGAGATTGGTTTGGAGGAAGAAACGAGAGGGAGGTGTCTATAAAATGCTCTTCATCCGGTAGCATGGAATAGCAATGTTCCTAATGGAGGATACTAGCGCCCACTTCTTGGTGTAATTATGGTGCTGTGATCGGCCCTCTGCATCACTTTCTGTTCCCTCGGAAACAGATGACAGACTAAGAAAAGACTCCAGTATAGTTATTGCATTTCTAAACACCCAACAAACATAAACAGAGAAGCATCTTTTAACAGACTGTGACATATTGATTCACCACACATCTCTTGCCAAGTTAGGAGTCAGGAACTAAAACATTGACATAGGACAGCTCAGATTCGCTCTCTATGGAGAGTGTATAATACTGTAAGCATTCAAGGCTTAATAGAAAACCAGGTCTTCAGATGTATCTGGGGCCTTTAACCAAGCACTGTGTAAAGCAAGTTTCCGCACTCTGCTCAAAGGACAGGCCGTGCAGCCTCACTTGGCGTCTGATTCCCCCTTGAACTGGGCATCATCCATGGCCATATGAGTAGGCGGAGAAGAAGCAAATAGAAGCTACTTCCAATTCACAGCATGTCTCCAGCTGCCTTTTTTGCTTTCTACAGCCACCCAGGATGGAGCGAAGACTCTCCTCATTTTAGAGAATGGGCTGATTACAGTATAACCTAAGCCTTATCAAAATCCCCCGACTGCAATCCTTGCATTTGTCAAATAATATTTACCAGGACTCAATATTTTCAACATTCATCTTCCCTCCTATATACTTGGATTTAGTTTCTGCTGGTTATTAGCCTAAAGGCAGCTCTAAGTTCTTAATCTAAGTCTTCTATCTAGAGTGATTGGAGGGCCTGCTCTTAACACATTTCGAGAAGTCTTGAGAATCAGCCACTGACACGAATGCATAAATGGATGAGCTGAGTAAAAGTGGCAGGAGTAGGGCTCCAAAGACCCTCCCTGTGCTATAGGGACAGGATCCTCCTCTTCCATCTTTGCATTCCAGGATGGGGAATTCCTCCTTGGCCAGTGTTTAATAAGAAGAGGAAAAAAATAGTTTACAGTTCCTGGGGACTCCCGGTGGGTCAGGTGCTGTGCTGAGTACTTCCCATACGTGATCTCTTTCAATCTTCACATTTCATTTTTATCTTGCAGATGAAGACACATAGGCACTGACAAGTGAGTTCCCTTGCACGGGGCCACACAGCTGGTGAAGTGCAGGGTGTGGGGTGCTATGACTCTGCACGTTGCCTCTCCTCTAAGTGCCTGTTCTACCAGGTGCTTGGATGGGACGGTGTGTAGAAGCAGAGGAAACCTCGCTACTCCACAGAAGAAACTACGAACAGGAAACCAGAAACCTCTGTGGCTCTCTTTCAAGAGTAAGAATAGATGTGCTGAACTATCCTTCAAGGCACTAATGACTGGGCTGCTGAACACTGTCATGGCTATTATTGTTTTCCAGGCTGACACTTGGCCCGTTCTCTCTCTTCTTTACTTTCAGGCTAATAATTAGATTTAAATCCCTGATAGGATTCTAACTTTGGTCACCCTGGGGGGTTCCAGATTTCTTTACTATTGCTTGCAAAGATTTTATTTAAAAAAAAAAAAAAAAGCCCTTTGAAACTAAGTACGTTACACTCAGCAACAGCTTTTTAAAAAATCTATTATCTTGTTGGGTCTTTTGAAAAACACATGCTGCTCTCTCTCTCTCTCTCTCTCTCCTCTCACCTTGAGATGTCAACCCCTATTTTTATCTCCCAATACAAAGAATAAAAATACTCAGGAGTACCAGAGAAGGCAGACTCCTAAGACACTGTTTTCATCCATGACTGTGTTACTGCCAGGTTCATTTGGACAGCATCCAGGCACTTGGAATCTGTTGACTCAGGAATTTGTTTTTTTTCTTTTTTTAAAAATAAATTTGTTTTCTACATATAGTAGGACTTACCGTGGTGGTTTTGCCTCTCAGGGGAAAAATAAGGAACTGTTCTTTCTATGAATGAATGAATCTCTTGGCCTCTGTGCCCAGTTACTTTGAGCAAGGGATTTAGAGGCATAGTTTTGCATGGAGCTGTTTACCCACCACCGGACACCCGTGCCGATTTGTGGCAGCTCCCAAGTGCTCGTGATCATGAAAGCAGCTTTTCTCTACGTAGGTACCTGACCCAAAAAGGTATGTTAAGTACTTTGAGGAACTAGATGGAGTCCTATAAATGAGTAGCTGGCTCGGGAGGGGATCACCAGTCTCATTAACACATGTTAAAGCAACCGAGTGGCCTCCCAGAGGATCCAGTCACTCAGGAAAAATCTGTTCCGAGACCTTCTCATTGCTATATGATGGCTCCTTCAGAGGATCCCGGATGCTTTTGAGGAGGGAGCTTGTTGGTTTCTCTACTGAGTCTACTCAGTTCATACAGCAAAGAAGAAGGATCCCAGCCAGAAGGCACAAGGATGAGGTTTGGTAATTCTTCCAGTCAAGCCCTTCAGCCGGATGTTTTCCAGGAGACTGTATTTAATACTTTGCCAGAAACATAAAAATAATACAAGAACATTTAATTTTACTAACTGGGATGCTTTAAAAAAAAACTTAGGGGCAGCTGGGTGGCTCAGTCAGTTAAGTGTCTGAGTTCAGCTGAGGTCATGATCTCACGGTTTGTGAGTTCGAGCCCCGTTTCAGGCTCTGTGCTGACAGCTCAGAGCCTGGAGCTTGCTTCAGATTCTGTCTCCCTCTCTCTCCGCCCCTCTCCTCCACTTGTGCTCTTTCTCTCTCTCAAAAATAAACTTAAGAAAAGACTTTAAAAAAATTGTTGTATAATTTTGTTCACAATTTAGGCAATGAATGAATGCCTCATATCAGGCTAAAGCAATGAGCTTAAAGCATAAAGAAAAATTCCATTAATTTTCTGACAACTTCCTCTGAAAGTGAAAACAACTGATACTTGTTGATGTGTTCAAATATATCCCTCCATAGGTCCCACGGTAATATTTTCTGTTCTGATTTAGTAACAGTTGTTACCAGAACAATCCCTGTTGATAGCTAGGTATGTAGCTAAAGATAGGAGGAGATGTGGGCTCTATTGAATCCAGGATAATCAAATTAAAAAAAGATCCAAGATATATATACCCAACCAATTCAATTGTGAGAATTGAACACTTGATAACAGTGCAATACAAACGTTTTTTTCAATTAACCAAATATAGGCATCCTCTAGCTTGCTAAAATGGGGTTTATGAACATCACATTCTAAAAATGTCTGGTTGAGTTGGGGGTGGAAATTCCCAAAAGAGTGAGAAGCATTCCTGGGGGGTGGGGTGAGAGGCCTGCCACCACCCAGCTCTCACCCAAGGCGGTAGGGAAACTAGTCCTACAACTGGCAGGCAATGAGGCAAGGGCCAAGATTCCAGTACTTTCCAGTTGCCCTCAGCACGAGAGCTATCTCCCCACACAATCTGTTATGTATACTGAAATTGCTAAATTACTCTATACTTAAAAAGTAAGTAAGTAGAGTGCTCCCACGGAAGATATACTCCATATCTTAAGCAAACAACACTTATATTTTGCCAACAATCCATGTGTTTAGACTGTCTATCAGCTTCTTTATCATGTCAGTTTAACCTTGAGGAATTTCGCAGGCAATTCAAAGAAAATTAGGAAGTGAAACGACAGTTGTCTTTTCTGGAAGGCAGGGCTGTGATCAAATAAGATTATGTGAAGAGGAGGGTCCCTAGCCTCGTGCCATGCCGCCAGTGTGACAGCATCTATAAGGGAACTGCAATTTTGCAAACGTGCACACCTTGCAGGCTACCTGGCACTGAGACTGACATGGAATTGCGGTTTTTAGACTTCTAAATCATTTCTCTCCAAATTGGACTCCTCCCCAAGCATACTACTTAGGAAGCATTTCTCATTGTCGCCCTTGGGAAAAGATACCTGGCCCTCCACGGGTGGCGGGCTATTCTCAGAGCTGAAGCGCTCCTGCATTCCAGTCAAACAGCTGACTAAAGGGATGGGTGTTCGCTAGAGTTCTAATTTCTAGGTCCACCATCACTTCTGTGCAGTCTGTACTGCTATCTTCGACATGAAACCATCAGTCCAATTATCCAGAACTCAGGGTTAAATACTTTATTTCCCCGATTCGAGCATGAAGCTTCTACATGCAAAATAAACACTGGGTGCAGAGTTCCGGCACGGCCTCATACTTACTAACACCAAGGCTGTCGAGTGTGCTCGAATCTCTGAGCTTCTGGGGAAATCATGTCCTACATAGATGGTGTTACCATAATCCAGTATTTTCTAAAGCTGTCAAACTTGAAGCCTTCAGCTGGAAAGGCGCCGTGCAAAAATGAAATCGAGTTGCATCTGGAAGGCTGCACCTCCGTGGGAGTCCTAATCAGGTTGAGTGCAATTCCGTGCTATCCAGAGCACCTTCAGTGCAGGAGGTAGGCCATTTGAATGCTTTGTGAACTCCATTAGTTACTCCTGCTGAGAGTGAAAAAGTCCTCATAAATGCATAAAAAATTAAATTGCCTATAAGGTAAGAAATGACATGGTACCTTGCTGCCAAATATTATTTTCCATTCAAATAGTCTACAATCACACATACAATGCAGAATCATAGAGCACATACCTGTAAGGCATGTGGCGCTGACTAGGAATGCTGTGCTGGAAAAGCTAGTGACATCTCATCACCTGGTAACAATCCCCTGACTTGACTTCAAGTTTCCTTCCCCTCAGTCCCCACCCCCATCCCAGATGGCACTCCCAGTCTCCATTCCAGGCTCAACATGGGGGTCAGGCCAGCCCAGGGGCAGTGTCAGAGACGCCTGGCCTAGATGAGTGTGAGAAGGAAGCCCAGACCCTGTCAGAACTGCCAAGGTGCAAGCTGGGGTGCATGGGACTTCTGAGAGAGATGCACTCTTTTTTTCTTCCCTCTTTGTTCCCAGACCTTGGCAGAAGGTGTCTGGGACTGCAATTGCTGTTTCGCCATACACGTGCAACCTGTGAAGGTAGGCAAGAGCTAGCTGGAGAGCTGGCGAGACGCTGGGTCCTTAAGACACCGTTCTGAGGCCCAGTATCCAGCTATGCATCTGAATTTTCAGTAACATTAGCCAATAAACCCCATTTTTCTTAGATACAAGTTTTCTTTCACTTGTAATCAAAACAGTCCTGACAAACAATTGAAATGGAGAACCGTTTTAACTTACATGTATCTTGGAAGAGTTTTCTCTCATTCTGCTGGTGAGGAGGGGCACAGAAACGTGGGGTGGGGTTGTCAAGTTCTCTGTTAGTTAGCAGTGTAGATGGGACCATAACCCAGGGTTCTTACTTTCTAATGGGATGTTCACACTAGACCATGGGAAAAATTCAACACAAGGGACTTGCTTAAAACTTTTAGTTAAACCTTTGCTCCAACTAAAAGATTACTTATTGGTGGAGTGCCTGAGTGGCTCAGTCCGTTAAGCGTCCGACTTTGGCACAGGTCATGATCTCACGGTTTGTGGGTTCGAGCCTCACATCTGGTTCTGTGCTGACAGCTCAGAGCCAGGAGCCTGCTTCAGATTCTGTCTCCCCCTCTCTCTCTTCCCCTTCCCCGCTTGCATTCTCTCTCTTAAAAATAAACATTAAAAATATGTTAAAAGATTACTTATTGGTTATTTTCTTTAAAAAAGAACTTCTAAATTAGTATCTTAACTGATCTTTTGCATCGTTACCTCGAATACGGACAACTTGAAAATACAATAAATTTCTTAGAAAGGTGCTTGTGGCCTGCTTTAACAACAATAGAAATAGCCCAACAAAATAGCTTAAAATGTTTTATTAAGTATATATAATATTACAGGGTAATATTTACAAAGTTATGTTTTTAAATAAAAAAGTATCTTGGCAAAGATTGCAGATATTCAAAGCTTCAAACGGTGATAAATTGATTTAATACATATAAAAAAAACCTTTAACGGTAACACAGCTGTAAAACAACTTTGGTCTTTAAATCACTGCAAAAAATGGCTACTGACAAATAGCACACCTTTAATTGCTATGGAAAAAAGCCCCAAGAGAGGATCTTGCACATAGCAACACTGGAGTTTTTTTTATTTAGAAATGGTTAATGGATATTTATATGATGTGGGATCTAAATCTCAACAATGGCTTTTTGTAAATAATGCTCCATTTAATAAAAACAGAAATGTTTCTTTCTCTCATCAACCCTGATAACAACACTTTTAAGATTCCATTGATGTCGCCTTACAGAGAAGCTTATTACAAATGCTCTCTTTTTTTTCAAAAGGCTAAATTTATGGGAAAGCTGGTCTTAAATGATAAGTAAGAGCTGTCAAAAGCCAAAGGCAGGAAAACTTCCTGCTCACTGCTTATCTCTTAAAAGTTACCTGGATTATTATCCCTATTAGCCACAGAAAATGACTTAACAAAGGACCCCACTGGGTGATGGCAGTTAGTGATTTTGAAAATATGACACATGTAAAACTAAAGTTTCTAAACAAACTCTCCATCAAATAAAACATAATAAAAAGATAAAGGGTTGCCCAACAATAATTTCTCCAGTTTCCAATGGCAGGTAAATAAAGGAGTATGCATTTCCATACACATCCCACAGGTCTGTTGTTGAATACCCCCTTTAGGACAAAAAAACATCTAGAAGGTGATACAGAGCTTAATTCTTAATGAGATGGAGGAGTTGAACATATCACTTTTTGAGCTTTATTCATTCAAATCACAATTTGGTCATTTACTAAATTGACTGTAGCATCCCAGAATAACCAATACTCTCAAATTTGGGATACCCCATTATTTTCATCTTGACATTCTCAGAAATTTAAACAAAATGGACCTGGAGTTTCCAGGTGAAAAATCATCACCTTTTAAGGTTTTCGGAGCATGTGAAATTTGTTGGAAAAGAAAACTATCTAGATCACTCTACTGAAAATAGTAGGGCATCTACACACAGCCAACTCTCAATCACTGAACCTATGTACTGAACATCTAATGTATGCAAAACACTGCAGGAAGAGAAAGGAAAAAAAAAAAGCTCTTGCCATAACAGAATTTCAACATCAAGTGAGAAGCAAGACAAAAAAAACCCCACTAGAACTCAGCAGACACACGTGAAGTATTAAGCAAGGTGTTAGATGAAAGAGGGGGGTGGACTACAGAGGAGAGCCAGTAGGGGAGGCAGGGCTCGATGAGAATGTTTTGAAGGAGACGGAAAAACCAGATTTGGCCAAAAACATTGGAAAGGTTGTTGCAAAAACGACAAGGGGTGTCAGAGAATGTACAATAAATAAAATCGAGTGGAAGAGTCGGTGGCAAAAATTGGGATCACTGAGTTAAAAGCAGGTTGTGTGGGGGAGGAACAGATACGTGATGCTCAAAACTAATGTTAATTCTAATTTGGTGGAACAAAAAAAATTGGGAGCCCACTACACGTCTGATTTAAAGAGAATGACCTGGCCCAATGATGGCCAAGCAAGAGGGCTCCCGCTGATGTGGTCCCTTTTCCAGAGAAGCTGACAACTAGTAAGAGCGAGAGTTGATGTCACCTGGCATCTCTCCTGCTTCCTCTGTGCGTTGTCTAGGGCAGTGAGTGCCTCAAAAGACAGGCAGCATTAAAGAGAACACAAAGGATGGGTGGGTCCCAAGACTGAACCCCAAAGAAATGAGAGTTTATTGCATATTAAAAGGTACAACCTTAGTTTATAAAAAAGTTTACTATAAAGGTTTTCATGCCTTTCTTTTTCTTAATAGAGAGTAGGTATCTGGATGGTTTTAAAGTTCATCTGCTTTTCTCCTCCCTTCATCAAAACTGACTTCTAAAGTAACAAACAATATAGTAAAATATAAATATTTTCAGAGGGAAAAAGAGCAGCAAGAGCCATCAGATTTATATAAAGGAACACAGCTCCCTCTACATATGATAATATTTTGGACAGCAACACAATTAGGAAAGAAAAACAAAAAATTTTTTTTTCAAGAAGAGCTGTCCTCATCGTTTGTTCGGTTTTCTGAGAAGCATCAGCAGGTCATAAAATTGAGGTTTGCCATGGGCAAAACCATTTGGTCCCAACATGAAATATGAAAATTAATTTGGCATAAAAGAGGCACATGGGAACAGTTAGTGGACTAAGAAATAACTATTAGTAATGTAACTACAGATATGAATGTCTTATTAGACAGACGGGAAGAATTACTAGTATTTTTAGAAGGTATTGTGAGCAGTCAAAAAGCTTGGCAAATTACCTAGAAGTTTTTGAAGTTTTAAATGATCAAATATTCGCATCAAATATAATTCCATCCAATAAAGATCTTTTTAAATGTTTTTACTAAGAGCATGAAATTAACATTTGCTCTCCTGTGGGTACCCACTGTTGTCCACACAGAAGATGCACGTGCCTACCTTATACATGTGCACACACACACACACACACACACACACACACACACAGAGGGAACCGAGTGCTAATAATCTAAGAGTACTCCAGGTGATCACAACGGTCAGAATGTTAGTTTTCTTCTAATGGGGGTAGGAAACGTGGGGGTTTTGTTTTACTTTCCAATCTTAGGGTAAGGGGCTTACGGAGGCAGGACTACAGGAGGGAGATGATGAGTGTTTATCATGCAACACAGACACAACAGTAACAAAACCACCCTTCTGAGGGCTGGCTTGTTGGCCTGACGGTGACACGTTATATTGCCATGCAGGAGACTCACAGTTCAAATCTCAATCTTGGTTTTTCATGCCCCAGATCAGAAAAGAAGTGAAGAAACATTGTAGATTGTGCCTTCAAATCCGAGGAAGGAAATACATATGTTACAACCATCGCTACTTTTGCTGAAAAGTGTGAGCATAGTTCTCTGAAAATAAGTCTGGCTCCTTTCTGCAATGATGCTACCATGTCACGTGTCACGGGACCATGTTCAAAGAGGAGAAAAGGTGCTACATCTTGTACAGCAGAAGCAAATAACAGGAGGACAAGACAGGGTTTAAAGGGTTGTGTGAATAAGAGATAAACACATTCATCAATAAAATTACCCTAACTCTGAAAAGGATTCATCACACGGTATGCTGAAGGAAGAATGTGTGAATGGCAACCCCCAAGAATGAAGACCATGGTCTCCTGCCGGAGATGTAGGCGGCATTCAAGATGTTCCCAACCAAACTCCTATCTGTACTTAAATTTGCTATTCCTTTGACCCAGAAGTTCCAGAAACCTTACTCGGCTAACACCAGCCATAACTGCCAAAGTGGCTGTGAACCTGAGTCTGCTAAGGTTCTGTGGAAGCCACTGTTCTTCACAGATCTCTCTGGGAAACCAACAGGTTAGCGTCAGGTGATTCTCAACCTCGAACCAATTCAAACTGGTAAACTACAGTCAAGAGGCCCTAAGATCTGAAAGGCATCATTCTTGGAAATTAGCCACTCTACCCTTGCCCTTTACTGAATAAAAATAACAACAAAAAACTGGATCTCAATTGGGCACACAACACAGATAATAATTCTTTTATTAACTAAATTACAAATGCTTTGAATAAAAACTTAACTGTAACAATCATTTAAGGGTCAAAGATTTACTTTCTCCCACAGATGAGAACCAGTAATTTTTCTTGTTTTCTTCTCCTGAACAGTGAATCAAGGCCATGGTGCTTAAACACAATTGTATTCCTTTCATGTCTTACTACTTTCCAAATCAGAGTCCATCACTTCACTTCAGTTACTCTGGAAAATTGAAAAATGAACATATAATCATTATTCCTGTCCATTTTCTATGCATTAACAAGTTGATGAATTTTTAAAAATTAAAAGTTTCAGATATACAGCATCTAAAAATAAAGAAAAAGTGTTTAATCTTAGATTTACAAAGGTCACAGATGTAAACCGGGTAAATCATTAGCCTTTTTAGTTGTAGTAACTAAAAGGCCAATGCCAAATGAAAATAAAAATCAACAAAGTCTGATAATCTCAGTTGGCTGGGTTGGCTGAGAAGCCAAGAGATGTTGGTTTTTCAATGCAAAAGATATTGACCACAGAATAATATTCTATCACATTCACTTTAGACCTACATCATTCATTTGATGTAAGTGAAATAAACATGCGAGTAGGTACAAGTGAAAGAGAAAACGGGATTGTGGTCCTTAGAAAGACAGTCTGAAACTGACGAGGCAGACACACTGTGAGGGCCTGGAGCCCACCAGAAAGATTTAAAAAAAGGTTAAAAAAAAGAAAAAAACAAGAACAAATTCTGAACAGCTAAATATTAGCAAAATTAAGGGAATTTCAAAGATCATCATAGACTTTGTATGCTATGAACACACAAAAACTGCTGTATCTACTGACATGGTGGTTCCAAAAAAAGTCACATGAAATTAATAAAGGAAAATGCACTTGAGGTTCTTATACCAGTTTTCTGAAAACAGAGAAAAGGAGTTTCATTTCTTTATACAACTACAGAAGAATCACATGGCAGAAGAAAAAGAGCAAAGAAATAAAAACAAAACAAAACAAGAGAATGTAAACATGGACGAACCATGCCACAATTCCAGGTACCAGTTCTTTTTTTGAATGTCACTTAGTTTATTCCTACCAACTGCAAAATTTTTTTTTTATTAGGAAGGTGGTGGTTGGTAAATAAAACAAACATTTTTGTAGTAAAGGCTGTGGCTACAACACAAACCTACAAAAGTGGAATCGTTCTGTGATTCCTTGTTGAACACAGCCTAACCATTGTTTTAAACTTTGTCCACCAGTACACAATTGATGTGTTTTTAATCTTATGCAAAAATTAATTGCACTCATGGGAATATAGCCTCTTGTGTTAAATGCTGCACTTTGCCACAGAGGTGAGGAGGTTAAAGCAGTAAAATAGCACACTATTTACATGATCAAGGAATGACTAAATATCAAAGGTATGAAGAAATGTTTGATAAGATAAAAACATACAGTTATTAAAATATTAACAGAATTGAAGTATCATAGCATCTTCAAGCAAAATCAAAATGAATACTCATAGCACTCAATATGTCCGACTTACTTATCTTTAAAAACTAGCAAATGTTTTTGAAATATTCAATACAAAATAGAAGTGATTAGCCCAGAGTTCCAAAACAAGAAGCAAAAGCTGAGTGACTAAACATTTCTTTTTAAATCCTTTTTCAAATGGTTACAACTGAGTCCCTAGTTGGAAAAGCAGAGATATTAAGTCCCCATGAATTAAATGCAACAAATCACCAACACAAGCACAAAAGAAACCCTGTCAAGATGATAAAGATTTGTGCCAGATTATCTATGTGTCTTCTAAAAATCATTTTTAAAAGTTACAGGCACCAGACATTGTAGCTGAAAAATGTTTTTAAAAAAGCAGTAATTTCTCTTTGCTACAAGCAGTAAGACTGGAAAGTCTGATTAGTGACACCCTACAGCTTTTATATCACTGGTTTTGCAACTTTTAAGAGTAGCTTTAAGTTTTATAAATCAAAAAATGTAGACCTTTATGATTTGACAGTGTCCCTTTTATATACAAAAAAAGCATACTTTAAAGAAGCCCTTTTATTTCTTTTCAATGTTCCTATTTTAATCAATCTATAATTGCAGGTGCATTTTACACTTACCATCATTCATCATTCCTTTTGATTCTTTAAATGCTAAGAATTAGTAACAAGCCAAGCAGTTAGTAAGGTTCAACAATTAGAAATCATTTCTAAATAAATATGCAGTAATATCATGCTAACTATTCCACAGCTATGAAGACAAATTAATTTTAAGTCTATTACTTTATTACAAAAGCATGTCTGTGGCTCATATCCAGACTCTCAAAGGAAACAAAGTCAGTTGGGAACATAGATCTAGGTTTAAGGAGAAAGAAAGTGAGATGCTTGGGTCTCACTACATGATGACAGTCTGTATCTGAATTTGTAAATCAGAAACTGAAATTAATTGAGATTCTTTTCTATCGGCTAATATAAGGCAATGGTCTTCTTGCCTAAGTATTGCTTGGCCAGTGCAAGCAAGGACTGGAGAGATACTGAGGAGTGCGTTTTTCTTAGAGATAAGAACATTACAATAGTAATACTCTTAATTATTATTTTAATTATTATATTAATTATTATAATCAAGAAAAGAGAGGTCAGGCAAGAAAAAAAATGGGATTTTTTTCCCCAGGCATAGATGGAGCATTCTAACTGCTTTGGGGCCAGTTCAAATTATCATCTGGTAATGGATCAAGAAGAATATACAAGTTTGTAATAACCACATACCATTAAGGGGTTCCTCTACAGCTTTCTGGAAAATATTTAAAATATATTTACGTAAAGATAGAATTTATTTCATGTCCTTTTATACTAAAATTTATATATGCTAACATTTAAACTCTATAGTAAAGAGTGAATCCTATAGGCTAAAAACAAAGTAAGGCAATAAAAGTTAAGGAAACAAAGATTGCCAAGTTTACCTGATAGTTTAATAATAACTATTAGTCTTTTAATATTTTTCTACGCAGAATTTCCCACCCACTCTGCCTCTTTCAGTTCAAGAAATTCAAACTTCTCAAAAAAAGTGCAAACATAAATAGCAACACAATAATAGATAATACAGTTAAACAAGGGGGGGAGACAAAAACACAATCATTTTCAAATCATGCAAGTTGAACTCAGTAACAAGGAAAGAAAATGTGTTAAGATTTAAGGGTCCAATGGTTGGATTATCTCTAACAGAGGCACTTTAAACACTGCTGGCTGTTGGTGACCAATGTAGCTACAGCCCCAATCTTTTCAGAATAAACACCCATGGAAAGATGCACCCTCAGGCCCTCCTTGCCTATTAGGCATGTCTGTGGAAGCTTGTCAGACTCAGGAGTATATGTAATCTTCACTTCCTGCCACAGACAAGAGTCTCAATTTTGGCATTTCAGATAGAGCTACTATTATTCCTTCTAGGAAGGTGAGTACAGTATAGTCCTCTCCAGGTCTTCTTTCCATAAAATAGTTCTTGGGCCTGTCACATGATAATTCTCTACACGGGTTTTTTCACCTGCTCATTTATCTGGTTTATTTCCTAATTTGTTCCTTTTCTTGGAATTTTCTTAGATAGTTTTTAAGGTATCCAAGATAGAGTAAAAACTATAGTACAGTTTGGAGGAAGAAAAATGCTTCTCAAATGAGGGAAGAAGGGAAATTAATCATAATTCAGAACAGATATATTTCAGCAATATGTACATTTATTGCATAGATTATTATTTTTAATGAAATCAATTTCATACAAATCTCTCGCTCTCATTTTAAAAGCCTGAAGTAACATTTTGTATACCTACATCAAATGGAGCCAATAGGTGAGGCAATATACTGGAATCAGCTTCCTTCAGCAGAGATAATAACCATTATTCTTACACAGAAACTTTCCAGTTCTGAGAAAGTGAGAAGTCACTTGAGAAATTATTAGCACAATGTTAAGCAATCACTGATTCTGTCCTACTGCAACTAAAATGACCAGATATATTTTAAAGTAAGTTGGATCTACTCATGCAAAAGTCATGAAATTACTTCAGTGTTCTCTTAATCTGATGGTATACACTGAACAGAGAGCAAAAGGCTTTAGTATCTATCTCAATTATCATTTCTCAGTCAAAACCATCAACTGATCATTCCAAATTCATTTAAGAAAGTTTAACTTACCCTAGGAGGTTGTATAGTCTTCTGATTGGAAGCTGATATAATTAAAAATTGAGAAAATAAATTTAATACGTTAAGGCAATATAATGTTTAATCTCAATGACTATTAATGGTTAATTTCAAATGATTTTATGCATTGATAGAATATCATGATCAAATGACCCACCTACATCAAATAATAAACCAATACATTCTCTCATTTGTACAGGCTATATTTCTCCTAAATCAGCCATTTGTTATACTTCTTGGTGAAAAATGCTGTCTATCATCTATTCATCCCCACTGTGGACTCTATAGCCCTCCCCACTCAACCCAGCCAGAATGTGGACAGAAGGTGGCAATGACCAATCTTCACCTCTACTCCACTGCCTGCCCTTATTAGCTCACTGTTCTCATTCCTTGTGACCCAGTCTTCTCTTCTGCTTCCATCTTTCCAGTTTTCAACGCTCCAAATAGCTAACAAACTGAAAAAAAATATTCAGATCCCTCAGAGTTCAATGAATTCTCCCAGCAGTTAGTTTTAGCCACAATCAACCTCTTCTCCAAGTATTCTTTCTCAGTTTTCCAAGTTACCCTTTGCACTGTTTCTGAGTGGACTGGTTAATGAAGGAATACAGAAAGAGAGAGGGGAAAGACATTTACTTCAGTTGCATAGGGAGAAAGAGAGAACTTCATTACAAAAGCCAAGTGAGAAGGACCCAGCGCAGCGGAAGCCAGTCCTAAATCAGAGTCCTATATGTATGAAAGCATGAACCAGCAACATCCTGTGAACAGGCTGGTGGGAGGGTAATGCTATGGGATAGTCAATTACATTATCCTTGGGCCTGAGGAAGGCTGGAAGGCTGAATTTGCTTGTGAGCTACTGATGCAGGGCCCCAGAACCGCTCTAGTGTTCTGTGCTCTTTACTTACTACCATTCCTCCTCCACATTCACCCCTACCAAGCTTCCAAAGCTGATGGGCAATGGGAGTGAGACCCCACGCAAGGACAGCCAATGTAGAAACCAGCCAGAAGCCAACAGGCTCTCTCAAACAGAGACCATGGTGACTAACTAGCCTGAAAAGTTTTTCTCTCCTACTGGGACCTGAAGAGGAGAAAGAGAAAGTAGACCAGAAAGTTGGTGATGGAAAGGAAGGTGACAAGGAGACAGAAAGCAAGCTGGGAGAGAAGCTCAAAGATTAGAGACAAACATAAGAGAAACTACCAAGGAGAAGACAAGAACAAAATATAAGATGAGGCCATAAAGAAGAGGATGAGCTCTTAGGGGAAGAACCAGAAAGGAACTCACAGTATAATCTGCAGATGAGCACTGACTAACTCTTGTTACTCAGAGGGCAACACGATGATTCAGTTTGTAGAGATGTATCAGAACTTTCTAATTCCTAAATGGCTTACTGTCTCAGCCCCTGTGAGGTCTGGTTATATCTCAGCTCTCAAGAGATCCCCATCTCTGCTAGTGTCACGTGTGGCTTTAAAGTAAATCTCCCTTACAGGAGGCACGGGGGCAGCGGTGTGGTCCTTGCAGCCAAACAAAGAAACCACTTTCTAAAGTAGTATGGAGTGAAATGGGTTGGGAATATGGGTGAATCACATTTAGCAGCCTCTCAAAAGAAGCCAAGCAGAATTACAGAACTTCATTAGGGATCATCACAGTAGTTACATATATATACAAGTCACTTCAACTAAACCATGACTCTATGTTCTATCAAAGAAAAGAAAACTGAACAGCTGTGCAAATTTTTGACTGGTAGCGCGAAGGATCAGAGGTAAGATTTTAGAGCTATATTTTTGAAATCATAAATTTATTTATCAGGATTAACATTAAGAACTTCCAAGTAACTCCTTTTCTATCCTAATAATGTGTAAAGAATAGTTTCTGAGTTCCAATTCTCAGGTCCAAGGAACATCACATTTTGGCTAGACTGTTCTGGAAAATAAGAGCTGTGCTCTCCCTAGTAGTAGTATAAAACCCAGAAGTGCAAAAGCTAATTTGAGTTTTCACTTGAGTTAATTCTCTCCCACACACATATGACCGAGGTGACAAAATGGCTGTGGTTTATCTGTTCTTACCATGCCTAAGGCACTACACACATACATACATATGTGTATATGTGTGTGTGTGTGTGTATGTAGTCACATATATATGTAGTTTAAATACGTATATTTATTTATTTTTAAGCCACAAGCTTTAAGGATTCCATATGAGCCCCCTTGCAAGGTTTCTTCCTGATTTGTTCTTCTCTCCCTGAAACATCTGATGACATGACACAAATATATTTCTACGTTTTGAATTTTCAGAAATATTTTTCCTAGTGATAGCAGACCTACCTCTTCCTAACATCCTAACAGTGAACTATAAAATATCACTTATATATATTCATTCCATGTCATTCTAAAACAAGTGATATGTTGTGATAAATCTGGTTTTTGATTACTAGTAGGTTGATTTATAACAAAACATAATTATATGTCTTTATACTGAACTGGTAATGGCTTAAAAAAAAAGGAAAACAAAATGAACAAGTATGGACTCTTATAAATAATGGATATAAATGCCCCATATAATCAACAAGCCTAATTCTAGTGAGTTTAGTTAGCAGTATTTAATTTTCTATGTGATTCACATTATTCTTGTTTCCAACCCCAATTCATTTTGTAAAACTTAAATACTTCCAGTAAAAAAAAAAAAAAAAAAAATCCAACAGCTTAAAAAGACCATAAAAAGTGAAAGTTAAAATCTTACTTCTAAAGTAACAATTAAGGCTACAAATTTAAACTTGGAAATAATAAAAATAACAAAGTTAAAATTCTCATAGGGCCATTAACTTACTCTTAAAAAAGATAGCTTGGATTTTAACAACAACAAAATCTGAGAATTTTATTGCATTTAAGTCAAGACACATTCATTAAGCTTTTCCAAAACAGAGCACAATGAGTAAAATTTATTTTGGAAACACAATTACTTGCCTCCTGATAAAAATGCTAAAATTTGCAACCTTAATGTTACATATACTGATATTTACACACTCAGATTATATAAGAAAAACACACTAATTTTCCTATTCTACAACATTATCTAAAGAGCAACTTTCCTGTACCTTTTCTCTTCTTGCCCTTCAACTGACCGAAGGTGTGCCTCTGAATTCTGGCATTAGACAAGTTGATTTGGAAAGTTAATTTAGAATATTCTCAAAATGTCAATAAAATTGGACTAAATTCTTAACATATAAATATTTATATGCTAAACTATGATAAAGAAAAAACTGGGGGAACTCTTTTAGGATTTTACTTTCACTTCGATTTTTCACATGAGAACAGTATGTGTGTTACTACACTGGTTTCCCAAGCTTCTTTGGGAGATAAGCTATGGAGAAGGGAGAGACAGGACCCAGGAGGTGGTAGCTAGACAATGCCTATTTCCACCCGAGTCGGCATTCCAGACCTGTTGGCAATTCTACTGAACATCATTCTTTGTCAGACATGGAAGGCATGGGGAGCAAGGCAATAAAAGGGGAGGATGATCCAGGGGTGCCTGGTGGCTCAGTCGGTTAAGTGTCTGACTTCAGATGAGGTCATGATCTCACAGTCCTTGAGTTCGAGCCCCATGTCCGGCTCTGTGCTGACAGCTCAGAGCCTGAAGCCTGCTTCAGATTCTGTGTCCCACTCTCTCTTTGTCCCTCCCCCACGCGCGTGCGTGCTCTCTCTCAAAACTAATAAGCAAACATTTAAAAAAAGGGAGGATGATCCAGACAATGAGGAATAAACAGAACAAAGAGCCATCAAAGACACCTAATACTACATCATGTTGTAGGAATACTGAGGAGAACATTGTATTCTCAAACATTCACACAGAGCAATGTAACTAGCAGTATCAACTTCAAGAACCACACAAATGGGGACTGGAATACTCAACAAAAATAGAATATGTATCAACATTCATAATGTGATGCTCATGATAGCTACTACCATTGGGCTGAGAGGTCTTCATTGTATTTTATGGACCTGTGAGTCATGAACTAAGAAAATTTCATTGAGGAAACAACTCTGATTTATGAGAACATAAACCAAAGATAGGGAGATTTTAGTTAAGTATTTTGTTTATCTAACAAGCATTAACTAGATAGGGACAAAAGAATATGTAACAAAACTGAACTCAATGATCAGTCAGCAAAAGCTGAGGTTAAGAAACACAGGTAAAGTTTCTTTGACAATATTATGTAAGCCATATGGAAAATTATTTGACTAACAATTCAAGGTTCATATAATTTTTGAAACACAGTAAAGTTCACCTAAAGCAGAACACTGATTTTTTTTTTTTACTCTATTATTTGGCAACTTTTAATTATTTTGACAAATTTTTAAGAGTCTGGTTTACTGCTTAAATTAAAAAAACCAACTTTTTTAAAGGGATACTAATGTAAACCAATTGCAGGGAACATTTTTAGCTTAAATCAGACAACATAATACCTAAAAGCATCTGCCTCTATGTATAAAAAATAAGAATTTATATAGACATCTGTTATTTGAAAATTGGCAGATTAAATATGAAATTCAAAAAAATTAGCTAATTCCAACTTACTAAACATTTATTTTAAAGGTAGTAAAAACAACATGGAAGGATCCAGAGTGTATAAATGCTAAGTGAAATGAGTCAGTGAGAGAAAGACAAACACCATATGATTTCACTGATATGTGGAATTTAAGAAACAAAAACAAAGGAAAAAAGAGACAACAAAAATAAGATTCTTAATTATACAGAACTGGTGGTTACCAGAGGGAGGTGGGTGGGGGATGGGGGAAATAGGCAAAGGGAAGTAAAAAGCACACTCCTCATCATGAGCACTGAATAATGTATAGAACTATTGAGTCATTAATATTGTGTACCTGAAACTAACATAACACTGTATGTTAATTATACCGGATTTTAAAAATAAATAAATAAATTAATTAATTAATTAAAAGGTAGCAAAAGCCTAAATTTTAAAGCTCCATGTTTTTATTATATTTGTTTCATTGCTGTTGTTGTTGTTTTGGGAGGTTTTATTTTATTGTATTGTATTTTTAATTTTATTGAAATCCAAGTTAGTTGACATATAGTGTATTAATGGTTTCAGGCATAGAATTTAATGATTCATCACTTACATATAACACCCAGTGCTCATCCCAACAGTGCCCTTCTTGGTACCCATCACCCATTTAGCTCATCTCCCCTATTCCCCTTCCCTCCAGCAACCTTCAGTTTGTTCCCTATATTTAAGAGTCTCTTAAGTAAAAATATTTTAAAGTCAAGTAAAGTCAAAAGACACTGTTCTTTTAACAAAAGTGACAGATTTTGAATTTCAACCTGTCTACTTAGGGGAGCCAAGGTCTATAAACAATCTGCAAGAAGAGCAAGTAACAAGTAGGTCTCTCATAGAAACAATGGGACAATTAAAAATCTTTTTCTATTAAAATGAATCTTTGCCCCACTTCAGGCTCTGTGCTGACAGCTTAGAGCCTGGAGTCTGTTTCAGATTCTGTGTCTCCCCCTCCCTCTGCCCCTGTCCTGCTCACACTCTGTCTCTTGTCTCTAAAAAAGTGGGTAAACGTTAAAAAAAAAAAAAAAATTAAAAAAATAAAAAAATAAAATGAATCCTCTACATTCTCTCCCTTTAGCTAGTATAGTCTATACATTCTAAAACATAAAGCCATTTTTTAAAAAATAGTTTATAATCTAAAATTTTCATTAATTCATATTACTTCTACCCTCTTTCATTACCCCCAAATCATTCCAATTTTATTATTTAAGAAATACAGCTGCATTCATGATATATTCTCGTTTTTGGGAAAACTGAGAAATTTCTTTAGTCAAACCGTAAGAGCCAATCAAAGCATTACATTCATTATATTTCAATTATATAACTGAAATTCTCGGCACAGGCTAACAAAAAATAAGATTGACTTACCAACAAGTTTCATATAAACTAATCCAAGTAATTCTGCTAGAGCTATAATACCCAAACCTGAAATCAGAAGAGGGCCGTTCACTGGGGTGCACTCTGTAAAAACAAGTGAGATTTTACATTAAAAATCTACATGAAATAAGTTATCTTTTTAAAAGAACAAACAACAATAAATCAAGTTTTAAGGAGAGTAATTCTTTTTCTAATTATTAAGAAACAAAAACTACCTACATATATTCATCATTATTAACTCAGTGAAATGCCTCCAAATTATTAAAAGACAAAAGATTTTGTTTGCATAACATGTGCCTTATCACATCAAGACTAATAGAAAATAGTGTGTAAAGCCTTAAGTTCCAACCAATTAGAGGCTGGTTATTTAAAAAATTCTCCCACAAATATAGGCACAGCAGTTTGGCTGCTAGAATAATCAGCCCACAAGCCATATACAGCCAATATTCTCATGGCAATATGGAAAGCACTATTCTCAGTGGGGAAAAAATGAGAGTTAAAAAAAGAAAGCTCACAAAGCCCACAACACCAAATGCTGGCAAGGATGTGGAGCAACAGGAACTCTCATTCATTGCTGGTGGGAATGCAAAATGGCACAGCCACTTTGTAAGATAGGTTGGCAATTCATTACAAGCTAAATATGTTCTTAACATAACAACCCAGCAATCACACTCCTTGGTATTTACTTAAATGGAGTTGAAAACTTATGTCCACACAAAAACACGCACATGGATGTTTATAGTAGCTTTATTCTTAATCATCAAAAACTGAAAGCGGCAGGATGTCCTTCAATAGGGGAATGGATGAATGGATAAAGAAGAAGAAGGAGAGGAGGAAGAAGAGCTCTGTCCGAGAGAAATCTGTAGTAAGAAAAATTGGGATGAGAGAAGAACGTAACCCTTACCTGAGACACAGAGGCTTAGTCCAACCACAGAGAGCACATAGCCCAGTACCTGAAGGATCAATATGGCGATGGTGAAGGAAGACATCCAAACACCTGAAGAAAGAAAAAGTGGGTTGAGAGCATTTAAGAAGCAATCATACCGACTTGTATTTTGTGCAATCAAAAATAATATCCGGTGACCATAGACTGACTCTGGATTTCCTTATGAGATGCTCGATTCTTTCCCAACGATCTAAACTTTGCCTTTTCACACAAGTAGTCTGTTCCAGAGTCACACGTTCAGCAGTCTTTTATTTTCACAGTGAGCTGAGCTGGACTGGTGCTTTTTACCCCAAACCTTAGAACAATGCTGCTTTTACCACATTTGTGCATTTTACAGTATGAATGGCTATTATGCGTGACTTCACCACATGCACATAAAATTACTCTAGCAAAGAGAACCATTATGCAAAACATGCTGCTGTAAACATCATAACCTCTGTCTCGTGTGCCTAGATCCGTGGTTTTATAACAAATTAATAACTTTCCAATGTACACCAAACCAGAGATAAGCTCAAAGACCGAGTTAAATGTGCAAATAGGAAAAAACAGACTGTAATAGTAACAAAAATATGTTAGTGATTGACTCCAAAAATGCAGTGAAGATTATACCAATTACAATTTGGATACCTGCATCATCTTTTAAAACTACAATGTTGAGATTTGCCAATAACTAAAAAAGATATATTTCTATTTATAATTGATAACCCTAATTTGTAGAACTATTTTTTAAGACAGGCTTAGCAAAAGAAGAGAAAGGGCATGTTTAAGGTCTACTTATAACTTGAAAAAACTGAAATAAAAATATGAAGATAATCATTAAGAAATTATATAACATAATTTTAAAAATCCACTGGCTAGCATCAAATATATATGAAAATTACTTTTTATTAAATAATAGAATGCCCTGAAAACCTAAGCTAACCTTAAAATTAATCCACACAGGGAAAGTGTTACTAAGAACATAAGCCGACATTTATTAAGTTGTGAAAAAAAGAAAAAAAGAAAATCATACAAGAAATATTTTAACCAAAAATGTTTTCAAAAAGAAAAAGGTAGACAAAATCATGCTATAACATATACTTACCTATCATAAACACACAGTACTGAAGCAATATTAAAATCACTGTAGGAACCACAATTAAACCAAGTCCACAAGAATTCTTTGTTGAATATTCACCTGTTAATAAAAATAACATTAAAAATATTATCCTGTGTACTTCCTACTTTACAGGAAGTTAAAGTACTCAAAGTTACGAAGTGTATTAATCTCAATACTACTCTTACAAACTGCAAAAGGTTCAAAAATATATTTCTCCCAAAACTTCACACAAAACAACTATTTTTTAATTTTATTTTTTAATGTTTTATTTATTTTTGAGATAGAGAGAGAGCGTGAGCAGGGGAGGGGCAGAGAGAGAGAGAGACACAGAATCCAAAGCAGGCTCCAGGCTCTGAGCTGTCAGCACAGAGCCCAACGCAGGGCTTGAACTCACAAAACGTGAGATCATGACCTGAGCCGAAGTCAGACGCTCAACCGACTGAGCCACCCAGGCACCCCACAACTATTTTTTTATTAAGACCAAACTTAAAACATCTACTAAATGTCAACATCTAAGTCTCAACATGTGGAAACCTTGACTTGGCTTTGCCTCAACTACCCACAGAATTCCAGTGAGAAACTTGGGAGTCCCTCTTACTATTCCCTTTACTTGCTGTGTTCAATCTGTCCCAAAGTCAAAACAGTTGTTCTTTCAAGTTATCTTCTCAACTCTTCTCGTCCTCCCGGTGTCCTAACTCCAGAGGCAAACAGAGCTGCCAAATTTATGTTCCTAAACAGTACACTGTACTGTATCTAGCTCCAAAGCAATGACAGATCTCTCCAGTCTGCACTGTGGGTCCCAGCTCATATCTGCCATCTTTCCATGTGCTGCACTCCCTTTCTTCCCCCTTCCACTCCCATCTTCCAAAAACAAGTGGTTTCAGATAGAATTGTTTCCTACACCCATCCCCATTTCCAGGTCTTGGCAAATGAAGTCTGCCTCTGCAGTGGGGTGAATGATGGCCCTAAAGATACATCCACCTCCAAATCCCTGGAGCCTGTGAATATTAACTTCTATGGCAAAAGAATATTACATTATATAGCAAAGGATGATTCAGTTAAGGATCCTGAAAGGAGGAGTTTATCCTGGATTATCCAGGTGGGCCCTAAATGTAATGACAAGTGTCTCTGTAAGACAGGCAGAGAGAGATTTGACAAAGATACTACTGAGGCAGCAATGGAAATTATGGTGCCATAAGCCAAGGAGCTATAGAGTGCCAGCAAACATCAGAAGCTAGAAGAGGCAAAGAATGGTTTCTCCCCAAGAGCCTCAGGAGGGATTATGGTGTTGAAGACATCTTTAGTTCAGCTTTATGGCCTCCAGAACTGTGAGAAAATTTCTACACTTTTAAGACACCCCCTTTGTGGTAATGTGTTACAACAGCCCTATGAGCACCCCCCCCCCCCCCAACCGCCCCCGGGTCCTCATTTCCATCAATCCTGCCTCACTCATATAACTGTGTATCTTACCTGGGACAAAAAGAATGGCTCCAACAATGACAGCTATAGTGAGCACTAGTCCACCAACAAATAAAAGAATGGTTTTCTCCTTCATGAGACTGGATTTATATTTAAGCGCTTAAAAAAAAAAAAAACACACACAGAGAATTACATGAACCCAATCACAAAAAGTAAAGCCATTTCTGTAACATATGAAATGCAGAGATAAACTGTAACTTACTGTAACTGAATAATCTTTGAGGAACAACTCCCTCCTATCATGTGAAGCTACCTCAAATCTTTTTCATAAGTCATTATCTAAATTATTGTCATGGCAGTATAAATATGGATACTAAATTTAAAGGTGATGCTTTATTCCCCTATATTTAAAGAATGAAGGTATATACATCAGGCTTTCTAAATTAAAGCATTACTAACATTTTGGGCCAGATAACTCTGTTCCATGTATTATACAATGTTTAGTATCCCTGGCTTCTACACACTCTATGTCATGAATGGCCCCTCAGTTGTGTCAATCAGAAATGTCTCCAGACATTGTCAAATGTCCCCTGAGGAACAAAACTGCCTCAGGTTTACAATTGATATACATACACTGATGAGAAATAACTGGGTACTTAGTAAAACATAAAATTAGGAAAGCATTTGGAATTCTAGATTGTTTTGAAAAAGTAGAATAAACACTAGACACATCAGACCCTTTTGGTATCCTGAGGGTAAAACATGTTTACATTGTTCAATTAAAATAATTGTATAAAAATAAACTACGAATACTCAATAGCACTCATCATATGTGTTCCTGTTTTTGGTGCTAGCTCTATTGTCAAGTATCTAATACCTTCCTTGAAAGAATATAATGGATAAGCCTAAAAATATTAGAGTTGCCCCCTGAAACAACACAGGTGTTGGGAGCACTGACCTCCCTCACCATCTGCAGTCCAAAATCCAAGTATAAAACTTTTGACTCCCCCAAAACTTCACCACTAATAGCCTATTGTTGACTAGAAGCCTCACTAATAACATAAACAGGCGGTTAATACATATTTTGTATGTTAGGTGTATCATGTCCTGAATTATTTTATAAGAAAGTAAGCTACAGAAAAGGAAATATTAAGAAAATCATAAGGAAGTGAATATATATATAGCATTGGACCATAAAAAATCCACATATAAGTGGACCCACAGAGTTCAAACCCATGTTGTTCAAGAGTTAACTGTATTTCTTTTGCTATACATTCACCTTTTGAGTTCTGTTTTGGTTAATATTAATTTTTCACCAAGAAAGTTGTTAAAGTAACCTAAAAGGAGGCTGAGTAGCAGAGTGTATGACAGAAATTCTGCTGTGTTTCATACACACAATATTTTCCATGCCATTAATCAATGGGTGACTGAACTGAGGTGAAGATTTTTTAAATGTTATATTTAGCATTTAATCTGCTTCAACTAAAATGACAAACTATAATTAAATATATATTTATACATTAATTATATATATTTATTTATAATTAAATATAATTTTAAAAACAACAAATAAACCCTTAAATGACCATAACAAAATCTATGTATAAGGTATTATAACCTAGGATTCCATTATAATCTATGGTTAAGATGTTAAGATACAATGCAGGCACCTGAAGATTTTTTAACTCCCTACCTATTTTAGGTTGTAATCATACTTTAGATTGTAACCTCAACTTTATTCTCTTCAGGGGGAGATGGAAGGCTAAGCAATAACCAGTCCTGAAGCTGAGTAATCAAATCCACGTTCATCAGAAAAGAGAATCAATATGGCAAGTTACCCAAGATTTCATTTGACTCAATCAGCCTTGAAACTTACGTGACTATGATTCAATCATGTTCCTGACTTATTACAGGGCACCAGTGTTCACATCTTCCCTATTTTCTAGGCTCAAACACTGTTTAGGATGAAATTCCACGTATAGGTCACAAAAGGCACAAATATGGTTTAAAAAAAGAAAACTTTCTCTAGACATATGTCAGATTTCTGATTTAATCCCATGCATACTGTTATCTAAATAGAGCCTGAAAGTTCTGCAAAAGGGTTATAAAATAGAAGTTGTGTTTCAAACATACCTCACAATCAATCAAACATTTATAAGAGACTCTGGTTTAATTCAACACATAAAAGAGTTACTAAGATCACGTAGTAAGAATTCACCTCGGAGTACAGTACAAATTCATGCAAAGAGGCAGACATATCATTCTTAACAAAAATAAGAGTGTGAACCTCATATAAAATTCCACCTTTTCAGACTCAGAAGAGCTTTAGGAGAAAAATAATGCCAACAATAGTCACAAAAATAAACCACCACTTTTCAAACCTTTGCATATAAATGCACTACATGTTCAAGATAGCTGTTGTTCCTGTTAATTAGTTCAACTACTACTTATTTTCAAGGATACTATCTTCTTCCTTAAATTAAGTAGCCATTTCTATCAAAAATATCAGTGGAGTCTACTTATGTAACCACAGGCAATGAAGCAGTTCATCTCTATATACCTTTAGTGAACCTATAAAAAGAAATTCTTTTGACTCATTTTCTTGCTCACGATGGTGCCTACGCAGGTCCTACAGCAAGTATGGAGAAAGCACCTTGTTGCTAAGTCAGCTGTCAAAGTCTTCAGTGTAGCTAAAAAGTCAGGAATCTGATATAGATGTCAGAGAACGCAATAATCTCAAGGATCTTTTATTGGTGATTTTTTCTGGCCCTTTATTAAGTATAATTACTCTTATTTATCAAACCTATCAAAACTTTAAATGTATCAAAGAAAATAAATTCAAATAATTTCCCACTTAGCATTAAGATAAAAATGATACAATGTGCCTTTTTTTGTAATTCAAATCTAATAGACTTTTTAATATTCTGACAATTGTTTCAAATTTTTATTTCAATTCTAGTTAGCCAATAGTGTAAT
Source organism: Panthera onca (assembly GCF_046562875.1). NCBI lineage: Eukaryota > Metazoa > Chordata > Mammalia > Carnivora > Felidae > Panthera > Panthera onca. The sequence continues at coordinate 54,941,346 of NC_138347.1, forward strand.
ATTGGTTTCAAAAGTAGAATTTAGTGATTCTTCACTTACAACACCTAATGCTCACCACAAGTACCCTCCTTAATGCCCCCTTGCCCATTTATAGCCTATCCCCCTGCCCACCTCCCTCCATCAATCCTCAGTTTGTTCTCTACAGTAAAGAGTCTCTTATGGCTTGTTTCCCTCTTTTTTTCCCTTCCCACGTGCTGTTTTGTTTTTTAAATCCCACATACAAGTAAAATCACATGGTATTTGTCTTTCTCTGATGACTTTCACTTAGTGTAATACACTCTAGCTCCATCCACATCCTTGCAAATGGCAAGATTTCATTCCTTTTGATGGCTGAGTAATATTCCAGTGTGTGTGTGTGTGTGTGTGTGTCTGTGTGTATCCCACATCTTCTTTATCCATTCATTGGTCAATGGACATTTGGGCTCTTTCCATAGTTTGGTGATTGTTGATAGTGCTTCTATAAACACTGGGTGCAAGTGTCCCTTTGAATCTGTATTTTTGTATCCTTTGGTTAAATACCTAATAGGGCAATTGCTGGGTTGTAGGGTAGTTCTATCTTTAACTTTTTGAGGAAACTCCATACTGTTTTCCAGAGTGGCTGCACCAGTTTGCATTCCCACCAACAGTGTAAGAGGGTTCCGCTTTCTCTGCATCCTTGCCAACATCTGTTGTTTCCTGTGCTAATTTTAACCATTCTGACAAGTGTCAGGTGGTACTTAATTGTGGTTTTGATTTGTATATCCCTGGTGATGAGCAATATTGAGCATCTTTTCATGTGTCTGTTAGCCATCTGGATGTCTTCTTTGGAAAAATGTCTTTTGAGGTCTTCTGCCCATTTCTTAATTGGATAATTTGTTTTTTGGGCGTTCAGTTGGATAAGTTCTTTGTAAATTTTGGATACTAACCCTTTATCAGCTATGCTGTTTGCAAATGTCTTCTCCCATTCCACAGAGTGCCTTTGAGTTTTGTTGATTGTTTCCTTTGCTGTGCAGAAGCTTTTTATCTTGAAGTCTCAATAGTTCATGTTTGCTTTTGTTTCCCTTGCCTCCAAAGATGTGTCTAGTAAGAAGATGCAACGGCCAAGGTCAAAGATGTTGTTGCCTGTTTTCTCCTTTAGGATTTTGATGGTTTCCTGGCTCACACTTAGGTCTTTCATCCATTTTGAATTTATTTTTGTGTATGGTGTGAGGAAGTGGTCCAGTTTCATTCTTCTGCCCTTAACTGCAGGCTCTTATCAAACTTCCTGGTTGTTTAGCATAGATTTTTAAAATCCATGTAATTTTAAAAATCAGCACGTGTTAAAAGATTCTCCTCAGCTAAAAGTACTGAAATCAATACAAAAAATAAGACAATAACACTCCTTATGTTTTAAGACTTTATTTTTTTAGTATAGTTTTAGGTTTACAACAAAATGAAAGGAAGGTAAAGAGAATTCCCATATATACCCTACCCCTAAACACGAGTGACCTTCCCCATTATCAACATTACTCATCAAAATGGTACATTTTCTACAAAGGATAAACCTATGTTGACACATCCTAATCATCCAAAGTCCCTAGTTTACAGTAGGGGTTCACTCTTGTTGTATGTTCTTGAGTTTATAGAAATGTATAATGACACCTATCCATCATTATATCGTACAGAGTAACTTCACTGCCCTAAAAATCCTGTGCTCTGGCCTATGCATTTCTCCTCCACCCCTAGCCCCTTCCCTGGCAATCACTCATCTTTTTATTATATCCACAATTGTGGCTCTTTCAGAGTGTCTTATAATTGGTATCATAAAGTATGCAGCCTTTTCAGATTGACTTCACTTAATAATATGTATTTAAGTATCCCCCATGTCTTTTCATGGCAACTTGAGAGCTCATTTCTTTTTATTGTTGAATAATATCCGTGTATGGATGTACCACAGTTTATCCACTCACCTGTTGTAGAACAGTAAAGCTGCCATAAATATCTGTGTGCCAGTTTCTGTGTGGACGTAAGTTTCCAACTCCACTTGGATAAATATCAAGGAGCACAACTGCCAGATTATATGGGAAGAACATGTTCAGATTTTAAAGAAACTGCCAAACTGTCCTCCAACGTGGCTGTACCATTTTGCATTCCCATTAGCAATGTATGAGAGTTCCTGCTGCTCTACATCCTCATAAGCATTTGGTGTTGTCAGTATTTATATTTTTAACAAAAACTCATAACCCTAATGCTGCCTGACAAAGGAGTACCAAGTATATGGGGGAGAACTATTATATTTTTGACAATAAATTAGGAATTCTAAAATTTTCCCCTTTTACATATTCTATAAAATAATTAAATATAGCCAGCTACTTCTCAGAAATGAGCAAGGCTGATTAATTTGTTTGTTTTAGAAATATTTACTACGTACCGACAATGTAGCAAGCCCTTTTCTTAGCTGAAATCCTATCAATGAAATCAAGGTACAAGTAGATGATTATGCAACAATAATGGTGCACTTACCATGTGATAATCACTATTCTAAGTGCTGGCATTGAACAAAAAACCCAAATACTTCTGCCTCAAAGCCCTTACATTCTAGTGTGTGTGTGTGTGTGTGTGTGTGTGTGTGTGTGTGTACATGCGTGTGCACCTGTATGTGTGTGTTAGGGGTAAGGGAGAAGCGACTGATGGAATGTTATTCCCTGGCCTTCTTTCCCAGTTCAGTAAAAGGTGTGGGTCTCCTCTAGCCTAAGAAAGCCCCTTTATGTATTTAATCTTCAAATTCAAATGTGAATAAAAAAATGACATGTCCCTCTAACCACCTGAAACAACAGCTAATGTCATGAATAGATAGTCCATTTAGGTTTTCTTGTCTCCTTGTGACTAACAGAAAGGACATACAAGAAAAAAATGCAGGCTGTAGTTGATAAAATATAGTGAAATTACTAGATCAACTTGGAGATCAAATAAAAGCTGTCACCCTAGTTTTCATGATATTCCAAAGACAGGATTCAATATGCCCATACAGATCTACAAAGACCTCAGTCTATCCAACCAACAAACCCCCAAATCTATGAATGTGATATCTGCTCAAAGGCATGACATTTAGATGTTTCCTCTACTGAGTAGTCAGTGAGTTAGTGGTCAGATAATAAGGCTAACCAGCGAGATGTAATGCGTACCAGATTAAGAATAAATCATAAAGGGAGACATGTCTGACTTCATTATTTTCTGACAACTTTAGGAGAGTAATTGTAAGATCTTTTTGGTATCTGTTCAGCTGCAAATCAATATTGTCTTTGATGCAGGATAAAACACATCCAATCACTTTGAAAGTGAAATTACAATTTCCAAATTTTTAATTATTTAATTAAATTACTACTTTACAAATATTTAACATACTCATAAAAAAAATAACAAATGCTATGTGAATCTGGTGCTGGAGGAAACAGAGTATGACTACCCATTATAAACTGATTACTTGCCAAAAGGCAAGTAAAGGATTTTATAATAAACTGCATGCACTATCCAACTGGCTTTGATGAAACAATTTGGTAAAAATGAATCCTGACTAAAAATCACATTCCTGGTCTATAGGACGCAGAAATAAAAAAGCCCAGGCACTGTACAGAAAGTACTTTGAATACAGAAGATTAAAGAAGAGGATGTCCAACACAGTAACTTCCTTTCCTTGGTTCCAAATGTTCCCTGATCTTATGGATGGTGCCATAACTTCAGAGTATATGCAGGAAGCTGGGATGCTTGAATTTGTAAAAAGTCGAAGGAATAACAATTACATTTCTACAAGAGTATACTGCCAAGCTACAGTTTTGTTCAGTTCTTCCTACAATAAAACCAGGGCATAAAAACATTTAATAACACAGTGTGATAATTATGTGGAAAGGACCAAGGGAAGGCACTCTAAGTCCAAGATTAGTGAATGAAATTCAAAGGAAACTTAATAACAAAGTCCTATTAATAGTATCCATCAACCAGGGCACAGAATGATTCTTTGTAATAGTATTTATTGTGCCGATATTTTACCTTCCTGGATAGAAATTTCCTGGAGCAAATTAGTATATATCCTCACTTCTTCAGAATGATTTTTCTGATCTACAAAGAAATCCCCTGTTCCATTACGTTATTTTTTTTAGGTGTGCTCACGGTCTAACTACTTTCAGTATCAATAAAATAGTCCTAAAAATTGGATTCAAGGTCTTAATAGGATCTCAAAGCTGTTGTGGTAATTTTTTTCCTTGAATTTCGCAACAATGACTTCTACAGGAACATATAACCAAATACCTCTGAGCAGTAACCAAAATCTTTGTGGAGTAATTTTGAGCAAGGACTAGAAAGTTAGAAAAGGACATGAAAGATGCCCAGAATGCATGAATATGAAATAAATTACAGTGGTCCTCACTTGGCTCAGTTTCAATATGCATGAATTTCAGTTGCCATGGTTTAAACAACACAAATGCCCCCAAATTACAGTAGAAATTTCAGTTATCACAATACCACAATAAATTAACTGAGTACTTGCATGAAGTGCAAACTTCACTGTTATCTCTTCAGTACACAAATCACCCTGTTAATATCAGATGTGTATCATGATCAGTGACCAATCATGTCACTTCTTTCAAAGACTGTTGGTGACTGCTCACTGAACACCTGTTATTCAGTTCATGCACAGACAGCAAAGCAGGTGTTGTGTAACTTCCTTGTGTCCCAGTAATAAATCAGTGTGATACTTTATGATGGATTATCAAAGCAGGAAACAGGCAACAAAGATGAAAGAGTAAAGAAATATAAAGTGGTAATGTTGGAAGTGAAATTCAAATAAAATGTAAATGGCATCATAGAAGAAACAACTGGATGAGGGAATATCAACAATACTGCCATTCCAGGGACTCTAGATATACAGTCAGAGAAACTCAGTAAAAGTGAACTTATTGGCATAAATGGGGACAGTGAGTAGGTTGTGACAAAAGGAACACAGATGTCCCAAGAGCGGTGACTCTGGCAAAAAACTTCACGTGAAAGAAACTGTGGGAGATATTGTGTAACCCTGTAAATGCAAAGGATAAAATGTTGGAAGCTGATCCCAACTTAAAAAGGAGTATGACAATTCACTGAGGCATAAAAAAGATGCCTGCTCTGTATTCAAAGTTCTATAATAAGAAGGAGGTAAGTCCAAATGTCCACGGATGGATGAATGGATAAAGAAGATGTGGTATATACACACATACACACACACACACACACACACACACACACACACACACACACACACACCGTGGAGTATTACTTGGCAATCAAAAAGAATGAAATCCTGCCATTTGCAACTATGTGGATGAAACTAGAGGGTACTTTGCTAAGTGAAAATAGTCAGAGACAGACAAATATCATATGACTTCACTCATATGAGGGCTTTAAGATACAAAACAGATGAACATAAGGGAAGGGAAGCAAAAATACTATAAAAACAGGGAGGGGGACAAAACATAAGAGACTCTTAAATATGGAGAACAAACAGAGGGTTACTGGAAGGGTTGTGGGAGGGGGGATGGGCTAAATGTGTAAGGGGCATTAAGGAATCTACTCCTGAAATCATTGTTGCACTATATGCTAACTAACTTGGATGTAAATTAAAAAAATAAAATAAAATAAATAAATGGTTAAAAAAAAAATGAGGCAAGCACTGTTCCAACTACTCTTGATGAAACACTTTAATTCTCAATGTTTTTGATGTTTCAATTTACCGTCTACTAAGTATTACTTTTTTTCCTTTCCTACTAGTGTTATTACTGACAGTAAAAGTTTTAATGTTTTGACAAAAATGTTAAAGGTCGTGGAGCAATAGAAGTTTTTTGCATTTATTTTAGATTGCTTTGCAAAGTTTCAGCTTACCTGGTCAGGTTTATTGTCTCACAGTTTTGTGGAAAGACTCCTTGTAAAAAGTTCAAAGGAAGGAAAAGTAAGAATGTATATGCTTAACTCAAAGAATTTCAGAATGTTAGTAAGTTCCTGATATGGAATTGAATCTTAACCCTGTAGGAACCAGAGATTTTGGTGGATAACACTTGAAACCACTTATGAAACACCTAAATGATAGAAATTACCTGGTATGTTGTCAAAGACTAAGAAAGAAGAAACCTGGAAATCAAGCCAGTACCTTAATTGTCATTAAGGGAAACTGTCAAGCAGGAAACTGTGAGTTGGTATAGTTTTAGAAAAAAACACAAAGTGCCTCAAATACAATACTACTAGGGATTTGTGACTTTGGTTGAGACTCAGTGTTTGATTCTAGTAACCTCTGAGCTTGCTAAGCATTAAGATTCTGCTTAAAAGTTTATGAGTTAAAGATAAAGGCAAAGGTATTCAGGAACATTTCCCTGTGAGAAACCTTTGTCTTCAAAACATGGTCTAGGGCTCACCAAGTCCTGGCTTGGCTTCAGCAGTTTAAAAGTCTTCTCAGGCTTCTTCCTCAGTAGGATCAATGGCATCTTGAGATACAATTCAAGATACATTTCTGGTAGAAAGTAACTCTTTCTCCTAAAAATGAAGGTACAACCTGTTCTTTACTACATGTTTAGCCTATGGGAAGTCCAAGTTTAATCTTGGGCTACCAAAAGACTGACATGCAGAACCAGAAAACCACTGAGGAAAACCTCCAGTGGTCAAATACAGACTATAAATGGTAATCTGAAACAGTTAAGGGGAACTAGCAATATAGAAAGTGAAAGTCATGGGTCTGAGTTACTATTAATACTTCAGGGGCTACATGATACCACACTGTAAAAAAACATATAACCAAGTGGCAAGTGAAAAACAGAGGGGCTCTCCTGTTTGGTGGAATCTCTAGGCCATAAATAGGAGGTCTCTTAGAAAGCATACCAAAGTAAAAGGTAGACTTAGATTCATAACTATCCCAAAAATGTGACAGAAGGCACAGAACATGCACACTTACATGTCTCCTCAACTGAAATGTGGGTGCTACAAAGCCAGGGGCAATATGCATTTCACTTCCACATCTCGAGCCTATAGCCCATGCCTAGCAATCAGTAGGCACCCTGTCAATAGACATTTGTTAAATAAATTAAAACAAAGTAGGTCTACATTCTGCTCTGTCAGTAATAGTTTCATCTACTCAGTATGTGTACCCACATATAGGTTCACTCTTCATGGAAAAAAAAAGTTCTCAAAGTAAGTTCAAGACACGGAGGCAGTATACTGCAGTGGTAAATAGCACTGGTTCAAATCCCAGTACTACCAGAGAACAGCTGGGGGGTTGTGGCCAACTGCCTAACCTACCTGCACTTCCGTATTTTTCTACAAAATGGGAATAACAATGGTACCTACCCCCACAGAGTTCTTGTGAGATGAAAATGTGACTGCAGATGTGCTCCACAGCATCTATCATACGGAGCAAGAGTTCCACAAATAAATAGGTATTCTTATCATAAACACCTTTAAATGTGAGTCCAGACTGAGCGAATCAAATATATAGGTCCTCCTCCACACATACACACACACCCCACATATACTTGTTCTAAGAAGAGCCTAAATAAAAAATTGCCATCAAAATATTTTCTTAGCTTAATTAGCATGTTCTTTAAAATATGATCAGTGGAATAAATACAAAAAAAGAGCATTCAACCTAACACAAAAATGAAAATTAAAACAACATGGATGCTTTTTTTGTCATCAAATTACTAGCGAAGATTTTAGAATTATAATTATGTCAGGATTAGGTGGTAAAAAACAGCACCCGGGGGCACCTGGGTGGCTTAGTCGATTAAGCGTCCGACTCCTGGTTTTGGCTCAGGTCATGATCTCACAGTATGTGAGTTCAAGCCCTGCGTCAGGCTCCGCAGTAATAGTGCTTAGGATTCTCTCTTTCCCTCTCTCTCTGCCCCTCCCCTGCTCATTCTCTCTCTCAAAATAAATAAACTTATTAAAGAAACAGATATTCTCATCTGTAGTAATTGATACAAAGTTTCTAGAAAACATTTTGGCAGTATGTATCAAGAGCCTTAAAATACCTCTGCCATTTCCAGTCTTACCTATCTTTAGCAGAATTACTTTCATAGTATCAAAAAACTTGGAAACATCCTTAATATCCATCAAGATGAGAGCTAAGTAAATTATACTGCATCCATAAAAGTAGAGCATAGGCAGCTATAAAAAATTTTCTGAAAACAAGGGGGGAAATTAGGATGTAAGTATGTAAGTTACATCAGTCCATATATGGTTTTCTTTCTTAAAGAAAGGTTAACAAAAATACATAGAAAAAACAGAAAGGGAAGAAGAAAATTCACTATAATATACGAATAGTTTATTTCTAGGTTCTGGGACTTCAGATTTTTATTTTTTCTCTATAATTTCCAATTTTGTATAAGGGTTCTTAAAGTGGTATTTATTATTTTTTGAGTCAGAAAAAAATTGTAAAACTTATTTTGTAAAAATAGGGCTGATAGTAAACAGGCTAACTCCTGGTTCAGTCAATGAAAAGTTATGTCATTAATGAGAATGCTATGATCAGCAAACTTCAATCAAACCAAATGCAACAAATCACACTGTTATGAAATAATTTCATTATCTTAAAAAAAAAGGCTATTCTCTACTTCAAACATATGACATAGGCTTAAGGCCTGGGGCTACCAATAAGGGTAAAGGCTTTCCCTAACATCAATACAGACTGAATAGGTCTTGATGCTGTATCAGTCTTTTTCGTGATATAAAAGACTTACCGAAATCCTAAGAAAATTTCCATAAGAAGTCTAGACACTTTTTTGAAAATAAAAGTTGTGAAATGTCTTGACAGTTGTCACTGTTAGCCCTTTTCTTCCCTTTCTTTGCCTTTTAGACAAAAGTTGAAAACAGCTTTGAAATCACAAAGCATTTCCAGAGTGTGATACATTGAGAAGAGCCCTTAGAATATATAATCAGTCATCTCTCTTCCATTTTCAGATCACTTTAGATTTCTGAGTAAAAGTGAAATTCATGAAATATACAATAAGCCAATCCACTACCACATTTTATTATTTTTTTTACTTTTTTAAAAGTTATAGAATGAAATAAATGAAATCAGCATCATTCACACCTTGCCTCGTATAAATGCTTGCTGGCCTTCAATGACTGACCTCTCACTGTGTGAAAGGGAGATGAGGAATACATCTCACATGTTAAAAGTTTAGAAGTTTACACTGTCACCTCAGAACTTCACTAATTTAGTAAATTTCTTTTACCAAACCAGTAGGGAAATATGGTTGAGTATAAGCATCAACCAGAATACATACTACCTTTTCACCTAGTAGTGACCATTCTACATTGTTAATGCTGATTCTGATATAGCATCAAGATTTTCCCTGACAAGTTTGGTCACGTGATTATTACAATAAAACACGATCCAAAACCACAATTTTCCTGTGGCCACTTCCTTACAGAATCATAGTAAGAATGACAACACACAGTTCAAATGGGGCTTTTGATGAACACATGGACACGGACAAGTGCAAACTGGGAAAATAGAAAGTATAATATTCTACCCTAACACTAAGGTGGGCTGTGACCATCTCTTTGCCAAAATAATATGTGTAAATGCTCTGAAAATATTAAACTCTACATAAGTTTGAGGTATTGTTATTGCTAGGATTCCCACCAGTCATTCCTAAGAAATTAAAAAAAAAAACACTTATGAATCAAGAAGAATATTAAGACTGTATATTCTTATTTATCACATTATCACACTTTTTAATACAAGTCAGGTAAAATATTTCACTGATATTACCTCCCAGAAATAATCTTTTCATCATTAAAACGTAAACAAAAAATAGAAATAAATACTTACTCACAATACCAAACTGTCCCCAAGAAAGTAGTACAGCCAAAATTGGGAAAATGACAATGAGGATATTTTCATTTGGAGAAAACCATGAAACTGGGAAGAAAACAAAAGTCGCAATTAATATTTACTATAATCATGTTAAGTCCTGCCATTGAATAGTCAACAATATATTTTACTGTAAAGATAGAATATAAAAATAATTTATTAAGCTGTGGCCTTAAAATAATTACAAATTACACAAATAATTTACTTATACAACAAATTTTATTTATGAAAAAAGAAGCTAATTTAAGTGTGTTTTCCACGTTTTCCCTAACCTATGATTTGTGGAAGAAGACAGTATGGCACAGCTGAGAACAGGGCTCTGGCTGGCTTGAAAGCTAACTCTATGTTACAAGCTTTGTGACCCTGGACAAAGTCTTAACACCTCTCTGTTCTTCAGTGACCTCAATTGTTAACCCCAGTACAACAGAATACCTATACCCTGAAGGACTGTTGTGACTATTAACAAAGCTAATATGTGAAATGGGCTTAAAACAAAGCTTGACATGTACCAAGTACTCAGTCAACCTTTACTAAAATGATTTAACATTAGGTATTAAGGAAGCTTCTGTTAAGTGGGTCACATGTTACCTAGACAGTGAAAATAACAGTCACACGGTCTATATGAAAGAAATCGTGACATTAAGATATCAAATAACTTGAGAACTTTTTAAAAATTAAATTGAATCATATCTTAACACTAATACACTGATTTTATCATGGTATTTCTTCCCTAACAATAAAGCTAAGCAAATGCACTAAAAACATTTCAAAGTTTGCCTCTACAATGGGGACTTGCTGAACATTCCTCAATACTGCCCAAAGCAAGCGCTGGTGTTCCTCTGAAACCAACCCTATTCATTCAAATCCTCCCTGGCTCTGTCTTTCCATATTGGAGTGTGAAGAATCTTGTGTGCTTTCGTACCACCATGATAGCCATGCATTTCTTGTGCTACTCTTACGTTAAAACCTGATAAACATTCGCAATGATCCACACAAAATAACGTTACAAATTCTGTCTTAGAGATATGACCTTTCAGAATCGAGCATTTTGCCCTGTATATACTAGAGACTCAACGGTTTACTGCTGAAGGTTTAATCATGAGATAGTTTGGTGAGTGAATGGAAGACCGTATCTTAAATTTTGCGTTTCTACCAAGAGATGGATTTTTCAGATACTCTGAATCAATACCGTAATTTCCAACTATATTACTGTGTATCTTCCTACACCAAAGAAAACCTATTTCAATTTGGCCAAAATTCCTACCAGGAAAAATCTTTGTAAATTATGCTTAGGTTTTTGTATCTAATGCCCAAAGGATTTAAAAGCTCTATGATCTAATGACTATTCTTAATCTACGTTCTCTATTATTGTGAGTTGTCTACATTAACTCTTTAATTCTCACAATTATTATATGAGGAACTGTTAGCCCCTCCTTAATGCTGAGGGAACTGAGGCACAGTGAACTAAGAATCCTAAGTATCTTAAGTTTTCATGTCCCAAACAGATTTCTGAGAGACCTCCCCCTACTTCCCCAACAAACCTCCCCCCTAGGGTTTCCCCATTTCATCAGGCCAAAAATCTTATTGTCATCCTTGACTCCTTGGTTTCTCTGACACCCCATACCTGGTCCAATAGCAAATCCTGTGCGCTCTACATTCAAAATACAACCAGTATCTGATCAACATGAACAGTGTATGTTCAAGATGAGCTAACAATGAAATGTTCTTTCACTGACCTCCCTGCCTACGCAACAAAATAATCTCAGAACATATTGACAGAAACCTATTGAGAGATGTGTTTAACCATGGTCTGACCACTCATTTTTCACTTATTTCACAAACATTTATTGAAACTTAAGACCCACTGTGAATTTGGCAAGTAGGACCATGAGCTTGAGCAGGGGAAGGAAATGAAGATCAGACTTTTGTGGGTAGTAAGGAGAGGTCTCTGGGTGAGGAACTGGATCTGCGCCACATAAAGACAGGGAAGAAGAGACACCAAAGGAACAGCAAATTCAAGCAACAAAATGGTGGCCACTGTGGCTAGAATTTAATGATACAAGAGGGGATGGGAAGAGTCTCCTGGGGTAAGGTCATATTGGGTCTTAATAGCTTGTAATAAGAGTTTGGATTTTATCACAAGAACAATGATAAGTGATTCGAAAGCTTCATCCAGGGGAGAAAAATGACCTGATTCATTTAAAATCTTTGCCAGCCACGTAGACAATGGATTAAGAAGCAGGACTGATCATAAAGTTGCTGCAGCAATTGTGTAGTAGCAGGAAAGCAACATGTGATCCACAAATACAATCTTGAGTTCATTTTCACTCCTCACATTTAAACACATAACAAGGAACTGTTCCAAAGCATGGTGATTAGAATGGGGATCCTGAAACATAAGCAATGGCTAGAAGAACCAGGGATTTCTACCTTAGAGAAAAACAAGCTTGGGAGAGAAACACCACAGCCTTCTTCATGAGAGAAATTACAAAAGGTCAAGTTCTAGCTTGACTTAAGTTACAACTAGAACTGCCTACTAATAAACCAAGACCTTTGGGAAGGAAGAGAGTTTCATCATGTCACATGTTGAGGTAAAATGTCTGAATGACCAATTACCTGGCATGTGATAGAAGTACTTCATGAGTGAGACGGTGAAAGAGACTAAATGACTACTGGAAAACTCCAAGCCTCTATGCCGAAATAATGAGAAGTATGAGAAACATTTCAGTGACATACAGAAAGTAGGATTATAGAATAAAAAATATTATTGCCTAAGAGATGCTTAACTGAAACTTACTAGAAGGTTTATTCAAACTTCACACACTCTTTCCTCTCAGCTCTCACCCCAAGACTGTAATATGTTCTCCACAGCAAGAGTGTGTGTATGTGTGCATGTGTGCACATACGCACACATGTACATGGTGGTCCATCATTCTCTCAGTTTAAAATCACTGCTTCAGACCTCTGGCATAATTTACCTCTTCTCACTGGCACGAACGTGTTACCTCTCTCTAATTTGTTAAGGTGGAGAGTCCGAGGGTCACCAAAGTGGACATTCAAGAACCAAATGAGATGCTGGGGGGAAAAAGCCAATGTTTTATATAAAACCACTTATATACCCATTAAGCTATTGACCTGTCTTGGTACTATTATCAGATGACTTTAACTATTGTTCCTCAAGGGGCGAAAAGAGATAAGATACTTCTCTAAGGTCCTTCTCAATTTTCAATGTTTATGGTACTAAGAAAATAAACTAAGCTTAAAATAGTCCCTATTGGATATTTTTCCACCTTAGGAATAAGAAAGATAATCCAAAGGCAATGCTATTCCATTCAAGCTGTGGCTGACAACTCTGCCCATTACTCTTCCCCAATTCTTGTTCAGGTAGTGTGGTCTCAAGAAGATGAACTTATTAGTGGAAAAACAAAGAAATGATATTAAGAGGATATGGTCTATGAATGAGTGTTTAAATTTTTCTTCCCAGCCTAAGTATTCTAAAAACCCAGTACTTCACTCCTCTTATCACTGTATACAAAAGGGGTAACTGGAAAAAGTAAAGAGATCACTTAAACAAATTAAATGTGCCTTTCCTTCAAATATATACATGGTAAACCTTCACAAACACCAGTTTCCACAAAAGAAGGTTAAAATAAAATTTATAACACTAAAATTCAAGCCACATTTTTACGTGATGTTTCAGGACTGTGATGACTTTCTTGATGTGTTGACTAGGCTAGGCTAGTCCCAGTTACTTAATTAAACCCATAATTCTACGGTGGCTCCCCAAATCCCTGCTCCCTACAATCAGCCTTTTATAATTCTCTCCCCTTGAAGAAGGGATGGGGAAGTGAATATGATGGATTTCATTTCCATGATTCTGTTGTGTTATGTATCAAAAGGGATCCTGATGATGTGATTAAGGTGCCCAACCAGTTGGCTTTACGAAAGGGAAATTGCTTTTGGGAGAAGAGGGGGCTGGTCTTATCAAGTGAGCTCTGAGAAAGGTCTGAGCTCTTCCTGGAAAAGAAAATCAAAATGTGAGAGAGATTCTTTGTACAAGAGGAAGGTTCTCCTTTGCTGGCTTTATTATATGGAAGAGGCTGTGTGGCAAGGAATGAGGTGACCTCTAGGAGCTGAGAAAAGCCCGTAGCAGACATCTAGCAAAGAAACAGAAGTACAAAGAAAGAAGTCCTACGATCACAAGGAACTGAATTCTGCCACAATCATGTGAGCTTGGAACAGGCCCCTGAACTCCATGTGAGAACACAGCCTGGCCAACACCTTGATTTCAGCCTTGTGAAGACTCTGTATGGAGAACCTAGTTACACCATGGTCAGCACTGTCACTAGAAAACTAATACGATAAAACTAATACGGCACTAGAAAACTAATACAAGGATCTTGCAATGCCCTCATGTCAGCATTTGAAGCATAATGTATATCACGTTGACAATAATGGAAACGGCAACTCTGCTGAATTTGAACTGGCCTTTTTTTTTTTTTTTTTTAAGTTTCTGTCTCTGTGCTGACAGCAGAGAGCCTGATGTAGGGCTTGAACTCAAAAACCGTGAGATCATGACCTGAGCTGAAGTCAGACGCTTAAATGACTGAGCCACCCAGGCACCCCTGAACTGACCTTTTTAAATAAAACCTTAATAACTTACTTGGAGAAATATAAAATTTTAAGCCTCCAAGCTTTTGTATCATTAATGATATAAACAAAGACATTGATAACAAATTTTATAACATATTTACATTTAGCATTTGGTTATTTACGAGGTATTTTCAAAGAAACCATGTACTATGTTGGAAAAATACTGGGTTTTGAAGACAGATAGATCTAGGTTAAAATCTTGGTGTGACTCAAACCTTGAACAAGTAATTTAAATCTCGCCTGTTGCCTCACCTAACAAATGGTAAGGCCTATGTCTATCTCCTAGAGTTCTTGAGAAGATCACAGGACACAACATACATAAAGTATCTGGTATGCGCTCAAATAAATGTTAGGTTATTTTACTGTTCTTATTTATACTGCTATCATTTCCTTGAAAGTAGGGATCACATCTTACTCATTACTGAATCCCTAGTGCCTAGCACAGTGCCTGGGAACAGTAGGTACTCAATAAATCTTTTTAAGAAAGAGAAATATTAACTTATATACATCCCAAACAATTCTGTCATGGAGACAGTATCCCCATTTTACAGGTAAAAAATTGAGCGCCAGATTGGTTGAGTTTCTCAACCTAGTTTTCTTAAACTAGAAATGGTGAAGTATAGAAAAATCTTTATAAATTCAAGTCCTGTGCTCCTTCCAAAAGTATACTACTACACAGAGACACCAGAGGTATATAAAACTCAAATTCATATATAATATTCTACACATTCAGTCCTAGTGCTCAGAAAAGGAACACAAATGGTCACCATTACTCCACATTCCATTAAGTAGATTTCTCTATTAAGTAATTTCTGTTCCTCATTTATGCCTACATTGGCAAAAAAAAAGCACAACATAGTGATAATGGTTTCTCCTGCTAAATCTCCAAAGTCCACATGATGGGCAAGTAGCACTACTATAGTAACTCTGTACTGCACAGTAAGAGTCCTGCCCCAAATTAACATTTTTGAGCAGAGGAGGTTTATTTCTTCCCCCAGTCAAAAATGGGTGTAAAACAGAGACAACACCAGATGCTGGCAAGGATGTGGGGAAACTAGATGGCTTGTATGTTGCTGGTGAGAACGTAAGATGAAATAACCACTCTGAGAAACAGTTTGGCAGTTTCTTTAAAAACTAAGCATATACTTACATACAACCACTAATCATACTTCTGGGCATTTATCCAGAGAAATGAAGACTATGTCCACACAGAAACCTGTACACGATTTTTCACAGCAGATTCATTTGTAATAGCCAAAAGCTGGAAACCACCAAAATGTCCTACAATAGGTGAATGGTTAAACAAGCTGTGATATACCCATACCATGGAATACTACTTAGCTCAGAGAGAGGAAGTGTGGGGGAAACAAACTATTGATACGCACAGCAAATTGCATAGTTCTCAACGGCATTGTGCTGAGTAGAAAAAGCCAATCTCAAAATACTGTATGATTCTACTTATACGACACTATTGAAATGACAAAATCATAGCCATAGAGAATACATTAATGTGTGCCAGGTTGGGAACAGTTGGGGGTGACTATAAAGGGATTGCATGAGGAAGATCTTTGTGTTAACGGCACAATGGTTCTGAATCTTGACTGTGGTGGTAGTTACTTAAATATACACATGTGATAAAATGACAAAGAAATATGCACACATTGTACCATTGTGAACCTGCTGGTTTTGATACTTTACTACAGTTACAGAAGATGTAATCACTGGGGGAAACTGGGCACGGTAGACAGCATCTTTCTGTTCAATCTTTACAATTTCCTATGAATCTTTATTTCAAAAAATAAAAATGGGTACAAAACCAAATGTCTGAAACTTCTTGTATAGTATTCAACATTCTCTGCAAGAAAATAGTACCTTCTCATTCTAATGGCCCAAAAGGTAAGTACAACTCATTTTTTTATAGGGTACTTTGAAAACAAAGAAAAATAAAATAATTGCACATGAAAACATAAACTTGGTCTTCATCTCAGGTATTGGTATTTCTTTCCCATCCATCTTCACTCCATCTTCTGGCCTTTCAAATCTCGTATCTCGAGTTTAACAGTCTGTCTCTCAGGGACTGACGCTATACTCCAAAACTGCTGCTCCCCGCCCCCTCCATCTTGTTTGTTCATTCCCACATAAGTATACATTCCTTCAGAAAAATTTCAAGTAGGTGTCACGTTACCTAATTCTAGGTAATCCCAGTGTTTGAATGGTCAGACCCTGCTGAAAGGTATACATTTTTTTTTTTTTAAAGCTTCTTAGTCCCAGTTAATGTCAAATTAATACAAGTTACAACACAAGAGATTTCCTAGCAGCATCGCCTTCCAAACTCTGCCAGCCCGCTCTAAACTATCTCCTACCCATTCCTTACTGCACAAAAATCCCTCTTACAATACCCCAGGCCAGCTTCAACAACTTGATAAATCTTACTTCATAAAATAAACATTCCAGGAATACAACCAACATTTGCAAAGCACTTTGATTTACAAAGAACTTACATATGAGATCTCATTTGATGCTCATTACACTGCAGAATACATAAAAGCAGGGATCTACTTTCATCCCCATCCCAGAGATAAGGGAGGTAACTTGGACTCAGAGAAGACAGTTCTCAAGATCATACGGGCAAATAGTTAAGTTGCAAAATAGGTGATCGAATTTAGATTTCCTGATTACTAATCCTAAACACTGTCAAAAGATTCCACCAAATTAAACAGCTCATTCTCAGTCTGGTGACAGACATTTTATAATGTCTCAACACTAGGGGAAGACAAAGAGGTGATCCAACTGAACTGTTCTGGTCCCATCAAAGCAGAGGTTCTCAAAGTATGGTCTAATCCTAAAATCAGTAGTATGTCTAGTGATTCTAAACAGATACTTCAAACAGAAGGTCATGATGCACTTGTATGTGGTTGAAGAAATCAGGTGGCACAATAAAGAAAAGAAAGCAGGTTGTTTACTTCAACTAACTACTGCTTTATACAACTCACCAAGCCAAGTTTGTGAAGAAAGGGCAGAACCATGGTGCTATAATCAAGGCTGAATTCAAATACACTGAATTGGATCTCTAGTTCTTCCAAATCTTGGCCAATGAAGAAAACACCAAAGCAAAGCTAAGCATAGGAAGCCTTAAGGACTTATCCATGATAATCTGATTTTTTAATCTCCTGGGTCTCCTAATCTAGTCTCTGCAGAGGGGACACGGCTGGCACTCGTCAACCCTTGGTCAAAGTGTAAGGTTAAAGGCCAAATAATTGGAAAGGGGCTGGAAAATTAATCACATGAAAGAGAGTACTTTTGATGGCAGCAAACAGAAATGCAGCATAGATGACCTTAGGACTGTTCACCCCAAAGGAATAGTCCTGGGACCAAAAGTGTGAGAACCACACAATATACAAATTAACCAACAGCAAAGGAGTTTTACTCTGAAAAGTAGAAAAGCAAGTAAGATAAAACTCATGATCTTAAAGCTGATAAACATTACATCAACATTATTAATAGCCTGTGCTTTGCCTAGCCCCATTCTGCCCCCTTTCTAATAGGATCAGGATGCTACAGGACAAATAAATGGGAAGCTTTTATAGAAATCTTACCAATACGGTATTTTAGTTCTATGATGGTTTCGCCTTCTCTGCTTAATTCTGTTACTTCACAAGTGTAGTTTCCTACAACAGCCTCTTCCTTGTTCATCTCCAAAGAGGCAATGCCATTTAGTAATTTTTGTGGTATGATTTTTGTACTCTTAAATTTATCGTCGCGAGTGGTCTTTTCTACAGCGCCATCAAAGGTGAAAATGTCTTTTCCTCTAAATTTCCACTTTACATACATTTCATTAATGTTTGTGGCCTCCACATTATTAACATAGCATGGGATGATAACAGTTTCATTGCAAGCAGTGTATTCTACAGATCTGGTTATGTTAAATATTAGCTGAGCCGAACCTGAAAAAGAAAAAGAAAATTGTTTGATTTCATTATAGAATTCTGTAGTTTAAGATGTTACAAATCCTTAAGATAAAGAGCAATGCTTCTCTTGTTCATTTAAGAAAACAGTGCAACTATACAGAAGACAGGCAAGGTGAAAAAAAACCCCAACTTATTTCAATATTAATGTGCACAGCTGGCAGAGAACACTGTAACTTTTCCTTATTCAACCTCAGTAATACAAAGTACACATTACCATGCATCTTGGGAATAAATTCAGCAACCCTGCTGGAACATGCAGGGGTAGTATCTGGCTTTGGAAGCTTTGAAGTAATCGTTACTGCCTACTGATATATGTAGAAAAATACTGTCCTCACCATGTGAAAATTTTGAACAGAAAATCAAACCAAACATTATATCCAATCTCAACTTCATATACTTCCTCCAAATAGAACTTGCTAAACTGATAGGAAGTTTATCTCTATCCTTATGTTGCATTTCCAAAAAGATGATGGAGTCTACTATAATATAAAAAGGTAAACCAGATGAATCACATCACATCTCTCCATGAGGATGGAAAGTCTTAGAATGCTAAGAAGAAAAAGCACTTTCTGTGGCTTTTTCCCCACTGCAAAATACAGACAGCAATACTCATTTTGTACATATTAGAAACGAGTATATACAATTGAAAGGCATTTTCCCACCCCTGTATTTCATTAAAACTATGGAACAACAATTTCCAAATATGTATTACAGGTATTCTTTCCTCCCAGAAACCATAAACCATTCAAAAGAAGCTAAAAAACAAGTTAAAACCAAGAGCAGATACTGCTAATAAGTAGGGTCCAGAGTAATCCTCTCGTATCCATGGTCATATTTTCTGTGGTTTCAGTTACCTGCAGTGAACCAGTCTGGAAGCAGAGAATCCTCCTTCTGACACATTCTATAATTCTACATATTATACACTCATTTCATTATAAATTTCTATATTTTAAGATGCTAGAGTAGCCTAACACTATGTCACAGCGCCTATACCCTTCATCTCATCATGTAGGCATTTTATCAAGAGAAGGTATTTTGAGAGACCACATTCATATAACTTTTACTACAGTATACTGTTGCAATTGTTCTATTTTATTATTAGTTACTGCTGTTAATCTCTTACTATGCCTAATTTATAAATTAAATATTATAGATATGTATAGAAAAAATAGTATATATAGGATTGGTACTATCTGTGGCTTCAGGCTTCCACTGGGCGTCTTGGAACATATCCCCCCACAGGTAAGGGGACCATCATATTTTATCCAGTTCTTCTCCATATGATAAACTATTGTTGCCTTATAAATGAAATCTAAAATGTGCAAGAATATGGGGAAATTATAGCGGTCTTCCACATTGCTCAGCCATTTATCAACTCTTTTACCTAAGTAGTTAGCCGGCTCTTTCCTCAAAAAAACAAAGCACTAACAAATATAAATAAAACATCATCTTCAATAGCTCATCCTTAAGATTTCTTCTTTCTACATTCATAAAATGGGAATAAAAATCAGGGGTATAGAATGTTATTATTCTAGGAACATAATTATTATTTAGTAACTGCCCACTTAGTTAAATGCCAGGATGCATAGTGGAATATGAAGTGAACAATGTTCAGAAAGCCTGAGTACAAATCAAGCAATTAACTTAACTTTTCTATGCCCTGGTTTACTCTCTGTAGTAAGAGGATCAAAAACAAACACTGGCTACTTCACACAATTGTGGGGAGCACCAAAAGAGAAAACTTCTGGGCAAGTGCTCTCTAACAATACCACACTCTAAATATGAGGGGCAGTACTGTACAAGTGAGGCAACATAGCCTTTTAATGTGACAATCTGGACCTGGCAGGTCCAAACTGTTATATTTCTGGGAATGTGCAGTTTGAACCAACTTTGGGATGTCCACAGCTCACCCCTTCCCACTTCTCGGCATTGCTTGCCATCCAAACATTCACAAGTGCCAGGCAAAACCTGTACTTCCAGTAACTGTCCCTAGCCTTGGGGTTGTGAATTATTCCCCCTGAGAAGGAAGCACTGGAGGTGAGGGGGAACTACAACGTACAAAAAGGAGAGAAGTAAGTATGACGTTGGAATTAGAACGGAACGTGTCAGAAAATATAATGAAAGGTTTTGAAATGGACAAAAAGATTACTGACTGTCCTTTCAATGGAGTGCTAGGAATTGTGTGACAAATTCTTTGGGAACATCTGATTCTGTAGAGGGCTTGTGCCTTTCACTGTGTTTGTCTGTCTGGGCTATTTTACAATTTTGGTAAAACTGAGTAATGCAAATGATTCATGTACATAGAGGCACAAATAAACTTTGTTCTGTAATTCACTTCTCCCTGCTGGAAGAAGAGAGGATTTCAAAAAAGCACATTTTATTGCCCTGAGGATACTGACCAGTCTTGCATCTGTTTGAAAATTCACTTCAGCATTCCTGATTGCCTATAAATGTGTCTGTTCTCTCAATTTTCTTTTAAAATCAAGGTGGCTTTACCATCTTGCTGGCTTACTTATTAATTAACATGTGAAATTAAATCTTTGACACTTGGTCATTTTGTATTTGAGTCAAGATAAAAAAGAATATTTCTAAAAATTACCGTTTAATAAAAGAGATAAAAGTGAAGAGCTCGGTTCTCCTAACAAACTTTTTTAGAAGGCTCTAAGAAAGAAATGGCTGGCAAATACTCCATAATTTCATAACTTACATTTAGAGAATGAATTTTCTAAAGAATACAGAAAGCACTAATTGCACTCAATTATTTGTTGTAACAAAAGAATTTTATAGCTGAAGCAATTTAAGTAGAATAAATGCTGTCAATAAAATTCAAAGCAAAATTGACCTGGATAAGCCATAACTTTAATAACCCTTGTACTAATTAATAAATAAAAGTAGTCCAAATATACCACTCTACTAGATGTTAACTACTAGCTCCATCCCTATAAACATTTATTTAAAAAAAAAAAAAAAACCTATGGGGCACCTGGGTGGCTCAGTCGGTTAGGTGTCCGACTTCAGCTCAGGTCATGATCTCGTGGTCCGTGAGTTCGAGCCCCGCGTCGGGCTCTGTGCTGACTGCTCAGAGCCTGGAGCCTGTTTCAGATTCTGTGTGTGTGTCTCTCTCTGCCCCTCCCCTGTTCATGCTCTGTCTCTCTCTGTCTCAAAAATAAATAAACGTTAAAAAAAAAAAAAAATTTAAAAACAAAACAAAACAAAAAAAACCTATTACCTAGTAAAATTATCTGATTTGGGTTTTCTCTTTTGTGTATTGCTTTCTGATGAAACATTAAAGTGAAGAAAAGATTTAAAATAGAGAGCAAATAAAAGCACATAGGCAATTAACATGAATAAGTAAATTCTGATATGCCTATAGCAGTCTAAATCAGATAGGAATAGGTAAGTATAACCATCAGTGATACAAGACCTACAGATAAATTAACAAATGAAATGGTGAAATTATTTTATATAAAATGCCAAAAATACTGGACTTCACAACCTCTGTAAATACAGACCACCAACTGAAACCATCTCATACCACAGTCCTGAAAACAGCTATTATGTGTTGCTGACAGGGCTCAATACATGGTGGTCACAGCACACAAGTCTAGCTCAGAAATGTACAAATTCAATAAACATTTATTGAGAATTACCTGACCTGAAATATTTTGATAGGATGAGGGGATACAATGATGGGGGGGAAAAAAAGAAAAGAAAAAAAAAGCAAGAATTATCTTTTATTTTTTTTTTTAAATTTTTTTCAACGTTTTTTATTTATTTTTGGGACAGAGAGACACAGAGCATGAACGGGGGAGGGGCAGAGAGAGAGGGAGACACAGAATCGGAAACAGGCTCCAGGCTCCGAGCCATCAGCCCAGAGCCTGACGCGGGGCTCGAACTCACGGACCGCGAGATCGTGACCTGGCTGAAGTCGGACGCTTAACCGACTGCGCCACCCAGGCGCCCCTCTTTTATTTTTAAAAAAAATTTTTTTTAACGTTTTTTATTTTTGAGACTGAGAGAGACAGAGCATGAACGGGGGAGGGTCAGAGAGAGAGGGAGACACAGAATCTGAAACAGGCTCCAGGCTCTGAGCAGTCAGCACAGAGCCCGACACGGGGCTCGAACTCACGGACCGCGAGATTGTGACCTGAGCCGAAGTCGTACGCTCAACCGACTGAGCCACCCAGGCGCCCCAAGAATTATCTTTTAGAAGCTTTCAATTCTCACTTGGAAGAATGATACATACTTTTTGTAACACAAGGTCCTAAGTGCTATCCTTTGGTATGAAGAAAGTGCTATAGATGGGCAGGAGTGTAACCAGTCTTACAGATGTCTAAGAAAATTTGCATTGCTACCAAGGAAACAACAGAAGACTGTCATAGATGCCACCCATCTCAAGTCTTCAATCTTTTATCTTTCTATATATGCTACGTAAAGCCTCTGTCCTTTGCAACAACTCTTAAATCACTCTTCTTTTGCAGGAGCTTATCATATACTCTCCAAAGGAACCCTATTACTTTTTTTAATTTAAAAAATTTTAATGTTTGTTTATTTTTGAGGGGGGGGAGGGGCAGAGAGAGAGGGAGACAGAGAATCTGAAGCAGGCTCCAGGCTCTGGCTGTCAGCACAGTCTGACATGGGTGGGGCTCAACATAACAATCCTTGAGATCATGACCTGAGCTGAAGTCTGATGTTCAACTGATTGAGCCACCCAGGTGCTTCAGGAGCCCTATTTCTTAATCTGAGTCCTTCACATGAGAAGCCAGAAGCTTCCAATACTTCCCACTTATAAATTTACTTACAACCCCAACTATCCACAACCCCCTCTTCCTCTTCAGAATTGCATCCCTTCACCTGTTAGTTTTCATTTCTGGCTCCACACCCACTCATCTCCCTAAGGACTTTCCCTAACTGATTATCAGCCTCCTACATCCTTTATGCCATTCACATAGGGTTTTTTGTAATACTTTAAAAAATGCTTAAATATTAGCCGATGTTTAAAAAATCATTCATCTCTTCCCTAGCATCCTAAAATAATCTAAATGCATTTCTTCACCTCCCATTCACTTCTTAAATCTCTGCCACCTGGCCTCTACCTCTTCTTCACTATAATAGTTCTTGCCAAGCTCCAATAATCCCAAGTGAAAAACTGAATGTGCACGGTTTTCTCTGTATCTTGACTACTCTATAGTTCCTCAGCCAGTAGGCAGCTCCTTTCTTGCTCTTGTCCCTTGGCCTCTGCGATAGCTCCTGGTTCTGAATTTCCTCCCACTGCTTTGTCCAACGCACTTCATCTTTCTTTCTTTACTGAAATCTATTCCTTGACTCACAATAAGTATCAGTGTTCCTCAGAACTTCATAACCAGCACTGCCCACCTTCCTCCCAATGATCCAGGTCCATCATTCTCCTTAATCCACAGTTTTAACATCTACACACTTTTTGTTTAACCAAGCCCCAACTTTCTCAACTGCAGACCTGGAAAGCCAACACTCTGCTGTGCACCTCCACTTGAATGCACTACACTTAATTTAAAATTTGGACAACATGTCCAAAAGCCTATTTACCCTCTTCCTAACCCCCTCCCAAATACTCACCATCCAAAGTATTTTCTATTACCTATCCATCAACAAGACCTGGACCTAGTAAGAATCATGCTAGATTTCTCCCTCTCTTTAGCCATGAAAAATTCTTGATAGGCTCAACCTATTATTTAATGGTTCCTCAATCCAATGTCTGTTGTATGAATTAGACATTTATCATCTTTCTTTTGAGATACTGCCGTAACCTCTTGACTAGCTCCTTACCTCCAGCCTCAGTGTTTTCCCATCTTAGCCTCAATGTATTTTCCACAGTTCCCAAAATAACTGTTCTAAATGCAAATGTGCACTCTTTTGCCTAATACACTTTAACAACACCCCCCGCCCCCTTCAAGCTAAATTCTAAGTGCGTTATCATCAAATGCAAACTAGATCCTTCAAGATCCTGTCCAGTCCCACCTCCTGTACTCCCTCATTTCCAAACTAAGCTCCAATCATAATGACATCTTACAATTCCATGAATCTGCAAATGCCCTCTCATCTCCATACCTCTGCACATGCTGGCAAACGTGTACAGGTAAGAGTACACACTCTGGAGTCAGACCTTGGCTCAAGACTTAGCACTTTATACTTGTATAACCTTTGGCACGTTTTTTAACCTCTGTACCTCAGTCTCCTCATCCAGAAAATGTGTAGTGACAGTGTATACATCATAGAGATTTTAAGACTTAATGAGATAATAAATATTAGGTTCTTAGTGCAGTGCTTTTGCATACATAGGAAATGTTCAATAAATGGCAGCTATAGTCTGCTACTTTTGGTTCTTCCTACTAAAACACAATGGAGATGTTCAGTCCTGTCCTCCCTTCCTCCCCTACCACTACTCAGTCGTATTCATCCCCTCCTTATTGCTCATACTGCCCCCTGTTCAAGTTTTGTCACTGCACTCAACTACTGAATCCTGCAATTACTGTTTTCCTTAACCGAAATCTCCATTAGTCTCAGAAGTTAGAGAAACAATGACAGTGTCTTCATTTGGTATCCTATGTATGGATCCAGGGTCCAACAAATACAAAGCAATACATTCCCTATGAATGTAAAAAAATGTAAAGTATGAATTCCAAGAAATCAAAATCTAAACACTGTAGCAAAAAGGATTCACTCTTCTTTCATATATCCAGTGACTCCTCCACTGCTTCTCACTTCAATAGACCTCATTATGGAATTGAGAAGCAACATAGTTTAGTGGACAATCTGGAACAAGTCAGTTGCAAACTGCATGGAAGAGTTTCTTAAGAATTATATAAATGTAATGATCTTCCTAGAGGATGGTATTTAAGCTAGGTCTTGAAGGAGGAGTAGGAATGGTATAGAAAAGGAAGGGCTTTCCAGGCAGAGTATGTAACATGCACAGAGGAATAAGGAAAGTGGGTAACAGGAGGCAGAAGATTATTCAAGTGAACACTAGGAACAAGGGATGGTAAAGAAATACTGTAAAGGCTTCCCTGCATGTCACTCTGAGGAGCTGGGACTGGATAATATAAGCAACAGCAAAACACTCAGGTTTACTTGCATTAAAAAAACAGTACAGTAGTATGAAGGGTAAACTGAGGGCAGGAAAGGAGATAGGAAAGGAAGACCCACTAAGAGATCACCACTGCAATAGTCCAGGTAATTGACACCTGGAGAGAAAGCCAAATTACAGTAAAAATCTAATATAATCAACATATGTCGGATGTGGGAAACAAGGCGAAAGAGGAAAGAATTAAAGTTATTTACTAAGAGTATGTGTAACTCATTAGATTGTGGATTTTATTGAGAAAAGAGTTTTGGACATTTACAGGGGAATATTCTTTCAATATTTAATAGGCTAGGTATTAAAGTACCTGCAGTACAATGAAATGAGGATGTCCAATAGTTCCCAGGTCATATGGATCTGGATTTAAGAAGAAAGGTCAGAACTATTAATACCTGGGAATCACCAAGATAACAGCTGGTAAGTGAAAATTGTGAGCATAATCAAGATTGCCCAGAGAGTACTTGCAAAGCAAACAGCAGGAAGAAGAGAATAAAATGTTGGGGAACACCAAGATTTATGGAAAAATCATTAAAGAGGAACAAATCAAGGAAGTGAGAAAAAGAAGTGACAGCAGCAAAGAATACCACTGCAGACCACCAAAGAAGGGTCTTTATATGAACAAAATAGTTCTTAAATGGTATGAGTAAAGACAGCCTCTAGATTAAAAACTACATTATTAGCTTCTTTATCTACACCAATATCAGCAGACTAGTGGGAGCAAACATCATGCACTGGGAAGTGAATGGGTGGGAAGAAGGAAGAAGCAGTTATTTTTTTTCAATAGATTTGGCAGTGTAAGAAAGCAGACAGAGAAAGCAACAGAAAGAGTCTGGAGAAGGGGACAAGGGCAAGGTTTTTTGGTTTTTCTCCTTTGTTTGTAATAGGGGGTAAAACTTAAGCATGTGTGTAAGGAGCCAATGGAGAAGGAGAGATCTAAGATGAAAGATCTAAGACCAAACGGGGTAAAACTTAAGCATGTGTGGAAGAAGCCAATGGAAAGGTAGAGATCTAAGATGAAAGAATTAAGCTGTCTGGGCAAGTCTCCAAGATGGTGGAAGTGAAAGAGCTGTAGACAGGTGAACCTTTCCTTGGAAAGGTGAATGGGTATACTTCTGAAACTGGGGGAGGGAGGAGAATGAGATGAAGGCCGCTTAAGATATTGCAGATAAGTTTAGTAATGGTGGGAGGGAAGCTGAGCGAGTCCACACCACACATCACTATTTTTTGCAGTAGAGTAGGAAGTTAATTATCTGCTTGAAATGGATGTTCAGGAATGGGGTAAGAAGCCTAACAGTCACTAAGGTAAATGAAGCAAAGCTCATGAGTGAAGATAACAGCTCAAAGTGAATCCTACCACTTTTGGCCATTAGATCAAGCCCTTGGTATGAAGACCTGGAGTCTCAAACTGAATCGGGTTAGAATTAGGGTCAAAAAGGAGGATCTAGACAGCTCTCTCCCCAACAGAGACCAAAAAAGGCCTGGAGGAAAGTAGGGGTGTCCACAAGGTGTTCAGTAATCCCCCACTAGATTTAAAGTGGCCTTATAAGGACAGAAGTGGTCAACCTAGAATTGCAAGGGAGAGAAAGTTTCAAGTTAGTAACATCCAGAATTATGGGCTTCTCAAGCACTTAAAATATATTAAATGTCACCAGGAGATAAAAACAAACAAAATTTCCTATCCTTTATATACTACATTTTAAGTTACTGAGAAGCAAAAGATCTGAAATTTATCTCTTATACACAAGAGGGCCTTACAAAGTGCTTAGAGCATAGCATGGGCTCATATTTGCTCAAAATGGAAAAAGTAGTTTTGACAGACCTTGCAGTTGCCAAATGCCTTACCTTACCTTTTAACTGTAAGTGTGACATGTATTCAGATATGCACTTTTATTCTCTTAATCTCAAACTCTGCGGTTGACCAGATTCTGAGTCTTATATAACTGTTCCACAGATAGCAAATGTAATATTCAGAGTTTAGAACTTATAATTTCCATTTCAACTCTATGTAATGACAAGGAAAAGTCCTTAGTCTAGGTATATCAGGATCAAATTTCTTGGGTGCTCTATGTACTTTAGTACTACATGAGTTTAACAAAATCAATCCTACACTATTATTTTTGCTCTTTTGTCATGGAACTACTATCTGCACTAGGACACAAAGTAAAAGTAGCTTTATGACAACCCAAGAGTGCACTATATTAGTCTGAGTGAGACACAAGATATAAAAATATAGAGATTTTTATCTTATATAAAAAGGTAACAGCAAAAACCTGTAAGATGGCTGAAATGGTTATAGGAAAATTGTATCACAAAAAGAACATTAAAGTATTAAAAACAATGCCTATATAGCTAAAGATGAACTAACATTAAGGAATACAAACTTGGTTTTAATAATATGAGTGATTACTGTGGACTTAGAATATTTATCAAACTTGGGAAAAACACCTATTTTTCTTCTTTAGAACCTGGTCTTTCAAATCTCCATTAACAGCTCAGTGGCAAAGATAAAACATCTGCCAAAATACAGATGACAGCATGAGCAAGTGTCCTAATGGTAGGCATTTAGTGTAATGCTTTAACACACTGCCTCTAGACTGCTGGGGAGGCCCCATAAATAAGTACTTTTAAATAGGCATTTACTTCCTTAAAATGGCAACTTGTGTTTAAAAATAATACATTCTTTAAGAGAAAAGAAAACATTTTCATTTAAGCAAGACACGTTACTACCAGACGTAGATAATAAAAATGTTTTTTAATCAGTGTACCCTTGATTTTAAAAACTCACTTTGAACAAAGAAAAATCATTCAACCACTGAAAAGACAGTCAATGTCCCTGCCATTATTTGAGTAAAGTTTTATTTGCCAGTTGTTGAAAACTACTGAAACTGCTGATGTGCTTTAAAAAAAAAAAAAAAGTATAATTGGGCTTATAGGGGAGGGGGGAGGAAAGGAGCCTAGTAATTCATTCTGCATCTTGTAAACCAACAGGGGGGTGGCAGTTTGCCTGAAGTAGATGAAAGGAGCATTTTAGATAACTTCTTTTACCACAAAGGTCAACTGAAACTGTAGTGTCTTCAAAAAAATGCCTTCGATTAACAGTCATCTATAAATGAAACTGAAAGCAAAATCAAACTTCAGTACAAATAAACCTATAAATATGTGACTTTCTTACTCATTTTGGATTCTAAACTCAGTCTCTTAAATACCCTGGTTGGTAATTACTCGTGTTCTGAGACTGTTAACATATCTTCATACATGTCCTTTTTAAAACCACATATTAAACACACACAAAATCTATTATATCTTATGACAAACACGATCACTTCTTGTTTTATAGTCAACAAAACTCAAAAGTATAATGCCTCTATTTTTTTTTTCCGGGTTATTAACTAACTACAATAAAATACTATAAATTGTGAATTCTGTGACTGTGGGGACTTGAGCATACTTATATTGTATGTAAATGAGTACCAATTACATGTGATCTTAACCATTATTAAATATGGCCTAACAAAAATCCTATCTCCAAAAGTACCATTATAACAGTTCTTTCCGATCTGCTTGAAAACAGGACCTCTGTTTATAAAATACTATATGACTTACACTTCTTATTCTTCAGACTAGCTTTGATGCCAATGGTCTGAGTTATTGATATTTTATTACAAATTTGTAATTTGGTTCAACATGAAGGCTTTCTGATCCTACAACAGGTTTCTGAAAGCAGTATTATTTTAGGTATAGTAATAATAATGGCAATAAACCACTAATGATAACAAGAAAATACTACCTTATCTAATAACAACTCTTTAGATAATAAAGATATCATTAACAGCTCCAACAACCCAGGATGTTTCAGAGATTGAGGAAAGTGGTAACCAAGGATAAAGGCATAATGGAAGTGGCTTGAAGTCACAAACCTTTATAAATGACACAAGGAGGCTAATAATCGGTTTAAAATCTAATTAATTTAGCATTCTAGAATTCAATTTAACAATTGCTTCCTACTTTTACTCAAATTCAGTTCTGAATCTTACAAAAAGTTCACAGAAGACTGTACAGATGTGAAGTATGACAGGCACCAGAGAACCACAAAAATTCCTATCCCTCACTTTTTACAGAGGAAGCACACGTTTAAAAAAAAAAAAAAAAAAAAAAAAGCATAATGGATTCCAAAAGCCTGGGGGGACCAAACGCCTTTGGCGTTGAAAGACACCAAATCCCACTCTGCTGCAAATATGTTTGGACTCTATAGAGGTTACAGTCTTCTTATTTCAAGCGAAATCTGTATTACTATTAAGACGGTTCGCCCAAATAAAGTAGAAAAACTTGGAACGGGCAATAGGGCGTGGGGGTGGGTAGCGAGAGTTTCCAGGTAGCTTATTTCTAGAGTTAAAAAAAAAAAAAAGCACTCAAAATATTCTTCCTATTAAATGCTGGGTTGGAAATGCAACTTAATTGTGTCCTTTATGTTTCCTTAACTCCTATGTTCAAGTGGGAGGGCAAACAGGAGAAATCCCATCTTGCAGACTTCGCCAAAATGCGCACTTCTATCGCAAGAGGCCCGGGCCCTCCCACTCTCCCTCCTTCATCCCCAAATGCGTTTAAACACAGAGGAGGAAGCGGGGTGCAAAAGAGGGGGGCCCCCAACAGTTGCCACCCCTCGCCTCCGATCGCGCCCTTTCTCTCCACAGTTAATTTCTGCGCGAGGTGCACGGCTCAGAACCTTCTTCGGTGTCTTCGGTGTGCATCTGGAGGTGGAGTACGGGGGGGGGGGGGGGGGGGGAAGGAGAGGAACTCTTCTCCCACCGAGGGGGGAAAAGGAAGAGGAGGGAAAGGAAGGAAGGGGGCGCAGGATTACCCGAGGGCCCTCCTACGCTCGCACCCGGAGCGTGCAGGGCCCGAGCGTCCCGCGCTCGGACCACCCTTTCCAGGGCGACGCCGAGCCAGCCGGGGAGCAGCCCACACACCCGCGGGGGCGCCGCGGGGGCGCCGCGACACGAGTCGCCGACCCAGGAAAAAGGGGCCACTCACCGCAGCAAGCCGAGCCCAGCAGCAGCAGCACCACCAGGGGCCACATCGCGGCCGCCGTGGGGTCGCCGCCGGCGCCGCCGCAGGTGTCTGGAGCAGCCACCGAAGCAGTCACAGGCAGGATCTGCCGCCACCGCCGTCACAAGCAGGACCGGCCGCCGCCGTCCGTCACTGGCAGGACCCGCCGCCCAGGCTGCCTGGCCGTGCGCACGCGCGCTCCTGCCACCCCCCCCCCCCCCGCTCGCTCCCCTCCCACCCTCCCGCTCTCCCGCCGCGCGATACGCGCACGCGCACTCGCCCCCGCCCCGCCGCCGGGGCTGTTGACGCGAAGCCCTTCGGCTTTGCGGGCTCGAGTCCGCGCTCCGGTCTGCTCCGACGAGGTCTGGATCCCGCTCCCCCGCAATGGCACGCGCCGGACTTGCGGGTCACGTCCCGCCACCCTCCAGTCCCCACCCCCACGGTGTATTCGCCAGCCGCCACAGGAGGCTGAGCGTGTGTTCCTACGTTTACCCGGGACCTCCTTGTCCCCGCCCTCTCCGCGGTTCTCTGGTGCCTCTCACACCACCCAGGGCCCCGTGCCCTCCCTGCAACGGTCCTCTTCCGCTCTCACTCCCACCGTCACGCTTCAGGAGCGCCGCCTGGCGCTGCTCTTCCCCGACCTGGGCGTCTCCGCCCACACGAGCCCCTCCTGCCGCGTCCTCGCCCGAACCTGTGCCTGCGCCCCCTAATTGCCGCCTCGGCCCCCCCACCCCTCAACGCGAGCGCACTCGCGTAGGGGCGTCGCTACGCTTCCCCACAGTCTGGGAGCCCGGGGCGCCTCTCTGAGTGATGGGCGAGGGGGCGGGCCTGTCTGCGGCGAGGTCCCGCTCGCCCTCTTGGGCGCCGCTTCGGTCCACTTGCCCCACAAGCTTTTGTTTCCGGTGCGGTTGTGGGCTCCCCTCGCGCTTTCTCGCCTTGTTCTTTAGTGTGTTTCTCCTCTGAACAGGGTTCCTCCAGCACCTTCCGTCGTGGTGGTAAACATCTTTAGGTGTGGTTGACGCCAAGCCCCCAGGTTCAGTCAGGCACGGTTGTAAACGTTGGCTGACACACTCAAGACGTCCCTTCCCAGGATCCTCAATTGAGCCTGGTGAGTGACCCCAACTCCTGCAGCCCGCTACACCGTTCGGGGTTAGCGTGCTTGAAAAATGGGTTCAAAATGTGGACAAGGCCTTTGACTGTCTCACTGAATCATCATCCTTCTTCCTGAAGCGAAAGCCCTTTTACAACTACCGGTAACACTTAACCCTAAATGGTGAACTAATTCCTTAAAGAGTCCGTCTCCGGTGGCTACCTTAATGGGGTGCATATAGGTCTGCTCCCCTTGGTTGTTTTTCTCTTATCCGCTGGAAAAGAAAGCAGTTTCTCACCACAGGATCCTGCTTCTCCAAATCCTCTACCCGTGATGTCTCTTCCATTGCACCCCATCCCTGTCGTAATAAAATCCAGGAAATAACAATTGCCACCCCCGCCCCCGACACTGTCGCAGTATATTGTATACGTGTGTAACTTTTTTCTATAATTATTATTATTTTTTTTTGGTCTGGACCTCTTGTGCACAGCATTATCGATTCTTTCAGAGAATATTTTAAGTATTTCCTCCAAGACTTCCTATCGAACTGTGAAAACAGAAGGGGTTTAATAAATGTGTTGATGTGACTTGAGGCAAGCATTGTTCCAGTGAAATTTGTTTTTTAATGATTATAAAAAAAGAAAAACAGTTGCCTAGCAGATATCTCACTAAAATAATGGTTAATAATTATGGTGGTAATGATTTGAATGGCAGCCTTGACACCCTGAGGCTACCAAAGGGACTGATGGATTCTCCTCCAACTGCTGCTTATATGGATACAAAAGAATCATCCACCAGACTTTGAGCATTCGGGACATTGTGTATCACAGAGCAGCTGGTTGGCTAAATAAGGCTGTCAGCTGTCCCTGAGACCAACCGACCCCCCCAAAGCTGAGGAGTGACTGGGAAGGACTGTCCCCAATCTTCAGAGGTAGAGATTGAGGGATGCTCTATTTCATACTAGGAGCTGCCGAGGCTATGAGCTTAGTGTAGCTGTGTGCAGAAAATGCAGTAGGCTCATGTCAGGTGAATGAGAGGCCACCTGGGTGACTATTTCTACTCTTGGGAATGTGTTTTGATGGTGAAGCAAGAGGAGGCCTTTTCCACAGATAGAATCCAAATCTCTCTTAGATAACCTTGGGCTCTTCTCTCCAGTATCTAACCGCTTTACATTTATGTTTCCCTTTTAGTGCTCCCAAACCTTTTTATTTGGATTTTGAGCTCATCTTATCTTTACATAAGGGATTTTTGGGGGGGGGGGGGGGTCGTGGAGGGGAGGGTGGAAGGCAAGGGAGTAATACATATTAGAGTGTTTTAAACAGAGGTAATACACATTAGATTTATCACCTAAATTAGTCTTCATAACAGCCTTGAAACAGATATTATGATCTCCATTTTAGCAATGAAGAAACAAGGGTAGAGAGAGATAACGAGCATTTTGTCCACACTTATATGTGCTAATTCCTCTCTGTCTCTCATTTATGTCTATCTCCCTTGTCCTTTTTCTATCTCTTCCAAGAAGCCTTTCCCAAATGCTACTTTTCCTCTTTTCTATAATTCTCCACCACTTAAAGGATTTAATTACCTCTTCCATCATACTTTGTTCATGCTTCTAATAAAATATATCAATACATACTTCTTTCTACATATCTGTCTCCTCTTCTATCATGTCAGCTAGGAGAAAATGAATTTTTTCCTGGGTATATTTGCATCTCCAGGGCCTGGCACAGTGCCTGGTTGAGACCTAAAGAAATCAGTGTGGTATGTAGTATATAGAAAACTTTAGTCTAGCTTTGAGTTACAGCTCCAGCCATGTACTACCAGGTAACCTTAGACAAGTTTACTTAAACTTTCTGAGCCCTAGTTTCTTCATTTGTAAAGCTAGATGATAAAGATAATAGAAATTAAATCTTCAAATTGCCTTAACAGTGTAATAAGTGAACACTTTACACTTATATGAAACAGTGCCTGGTATACAGTAAGCACACAATATTAGCTCTTAATATTATAGTCTCCTTATAGTGAGATGGTTCTCCTAGAATAGAAATGAAAATTATTATCAAAAGGATCACCAGTTGCTGGTCTGGAGCCTTGAAGAAGTACTGGGACTTGGCAAAATGTCTACATTTGATTCAAGCTAGAGGCACATGTCTGTGCCCAGTGGGTAGCCCTTAATCCTCTTGCTTTTCTGAACACTTTGTTAGTGATTGAATGCCGAGTAGCCCACATCTCTGACACCTGGGTCAGGGCCCAGTGTCCTCGGATGTTATTTCAACTTGACCTAGTTATTAAAGCATAGGAGCTCCAGTCATCAAATAAAGCGATGTAGCAAGGAGAGTCTGTGCTCTCTGGTTAAGGACTAGATTTGGATGGTTAGGCAGCTGGGAGATATTGACATGTGGTTGAAGAGGTGGATTTGGCTTAGGGGGACAGAAGGAAGGCTTTAGCAGCAGGAAATGTTCTTCATCCTTGCTTGTGCTTCAATTAGGAGCAAATATTAGGAACAGAAACTGCCTCCATATACGAGGATGGTAGGACTTAATGGTTCCAGGTGAGAAGTATGCTACCAGAGTGCTGACAGTTGGCTCTGGTGTAACTTTCCTTCAGGATGTCAGATGTGCACAGGCGTGTTTTACCTAAGTCAGGGGAAACAGCATTTCCTCCTCCTCTTCCTCCCCCTCCCCCTCCCCCTCCTCCTGTTCTTGCTGCTGCTGCTGCTGCTGCTGCTGCTGCTGCTGCTGCTGCTGGAGGCTACCCATGTAGGGGGCCCACACATGACAGCTGGAAAGCACGAGAGAAAGCCAGCTTCTAGGTTAGGTTGTAAAATCACAGCAGGCTTATTTCTTTGAGAGCATGTAATGTTTGGGGTCCCGGGAAGGCCCCTCTGTATCTTGCCTAACTCATCCCTTTGATGGAAGATAACATACATGTAGTGGGTACATACTATGCACCAAGACCTCACTGTGCTAATGCATTTATTTTCTATTGCTGGCAGAACAAACTACCACAAATTTAGGGGCTTAAAACGACACTCATTTATTATCTTACAGTTCTGTAGGTCAGAAGTCCACTGGACTCCGCTGGTTTCTTGGCTTCCGGTCTCACAGGGCTAAAATCAAGGCGTTGCCTGGGCTGCTTTCCCTTCTGGAGGCTCTAGGGGAGAATCCATTTCCAGGTTTATTTGGGTGGTTGGCAGAGTTCAGTGTCTGAGGTCCCCATTTTCTTGCCGGCTGCCATCTGGGGTTAGGGGGGCTGCTTACCATCTAGAGGCCTCTTTTGGGTCATTGTGTGTAGTTGCATGTGGTCTCTGAACATCTCAGAGCTAGCAGTGGTACATTAAATCCTTCTTATGTTATCACATTTCTTCTGCCTCCCCTTCCTCTGCCACATTTCTATGACTGACTTTTCTGCCTTCCTCTTCTACTTTTATAAGTGCTCAAGTGATTAGATTGGACCCCTCGGTAATCCAGGATAATCTCCCTATTTTAAGGTCTGTAACCTTAATCACATCCACAAACTCTCTTTTGCTATGTAAGGCAACATATTCACAAATTCCCAGGAATTAGAGTTTGGCAATCTTTGGGAGGCATTATTGTGTGTACCACAGTTAGGTTCTTTTCATATTTATTCCCTTTATCTTTGTAACAGCTCAGTAAGGGAAGCGTTGTTCATATCCATTGTGTATGTGAAGAAACTGAGCTCCAGAGAGGTTTGTATCACAGGTGACTTACTTTGCCCAGTGGATTAGTTTTCTTAGGTCTACCCTAAAACCAAAAAACGAGGAGACTTAAGAAAAATTTATTCTCTCCTAGTTCTGGAGGCTCAAAGTCTGAAAATAAGGTGTCAACAGATCCATGCTCTGTCTGAAGTCCTCGATAAGAATCCTTCCTTGCCTCTTCCTAGCTCTTGGTGGATCCTGACAGTCCTTGGAGTTCCTTGGCTTGAGCTGCAACACTCTAATCTCTGACTCCGTCTTCACATGGCCTTTAACATCTCTATGTCCCTCTTCTTTCTAAATTTTTTTTTTAACATTTATTCATTTTTGAGAGACAGAAACAGAGTCCAAGCAGGGGAGGGGCAGAGAGAGAGAGAGGGAGACACAGAATCTGAAGCAGGCTCCAGGCTCTGAGCTGTCAGCACAGAGCCCAACACGGGGCTCGAACATACGAACTGCGAGATCGTGACCTGAGCTGAAGTCAGACACTCAACCAACTGAGCCACCCAGATGCCCCGTCCCTCTTCTTGTAAGGAGACCAGTCATTTGATTTAGGGTCCATCCTAATTACAGTGTTATTTCCAAATACTTAACTAAATACACCTGCAAAGTTTCCTGTTTCAAAATAAGGTCACAGTCTAAAGATCCAGGAATGGACATGAATTTTGAGGGAATACTATTCAACCCACTGTAGCCAGTAAAGTGTATTACTTCTGGACAAAAGCATAAAACCTAGCTTGTAATTTGCCACTCTTTCTTTCCCTACATCATGGCAATCAGCAATGCTCCAGACAGTGTCTGCTCTGTCGGCCTGGGCCCTAGAGTAAGGATGAGGCAAAGCAGAGCCCTGGCTGACCTACAAAGAATGTACAACGAGAATAGAAATAAATGTGTCATCTCTCCTGACAGATACCATCTACAGCATTTAATGACATAGTCCAGCCCTTCAGAAATATTCCCAGCAGCTAAGGCAGCTCCCCACTTCCTTGTTTGTATACAAAAATACCCTTGAATACTGGCATTAGCCAAAACCACTCTGAGGCCTCACTGTACCTCTTAGTCCCAGCTCCACTGGCAACGTTTTACTGCACTATTGTTCCTCTATGGAGCAAGGTGTAGAAAGAAATAGATTTCAAAGACTGCCTTTTGTATCCTTAGAGGGGCAAGTTTTCTAGGAAAAGAAAGAGTAAAGGCTAGAGCATATGAATGTCCTTTGAAATTAGCTGCAGAGTAGCTGTCTGCATGTCAGGCTGATAGTCTCCTCTCCAGTTTCAGAAGAGTTCCCCACCTGCAACAGCCAGGAATGTCTGTTGAGAAAGCTTTGTTCTCTGCCTAAACAGGGCTCTCTAGGTGTGCTCTCCCTTGCCCATCCATGGCCACTTGTGCAAAATTACTCAAGACACTGTGCCTCGTCGAGTTTGCTTATTGATGCTACATGAGTTCTCTGCGTGCATCTGCCAATCTGCTCTTCCCTAATACTGGTCTAATTGTGATGGGTGTGGGCCAGTGGACTCAAACTATCATCAGATGGGCTTTAAAAGTGAAGTGGATAAACTAGGATCAAACTGCCAGACAAGACAGATGTACATATTTGGAATCATGAGAAAGGTTGCCTGATTCCATGTGCCCGTAACCTCACTTACTTATCTGTCTTGAATGGCAGCCTGGACTTGAAGGCTCCCATGTGCCAAGTGCTATTGTTGCAGCTGCAACTTCTACCTTCTCTTCCCCAACCACAGGCCCCATGAACAACAACAGTAGGAGGAAAGGAAAATGTTATAGAAACACTATGCTTATAGGAGTAGTTCTCCAAGTGTGGTACCTGCATCAGCAACAGTTGTAGCCACTGAGAGCTTGTTAGAAATGCAATTCCTTGAGCTCTATCCTGAAACCTACCAAACCAGAAACTCTGGAGTGGGACCTAGCAATCACTGTTTCAGGGAGTCTTCTGGGCCATTCTGGTTTATACTAAAGTATTAGAACCACTGGCTTCAGGCCTGACCTTGGAAGTCAGGTGCTCCTCCTAGGAGGTAATCCATCTTGGTAAAAATGTCATCGGTGCCTCTGTCTCCTTGGATTTGGTGGGTACAGTGTAGAATCCCTGGCAACTCCAGTTGTCTCTTGGCCCACTGGGTGTTTTGTATTAGCTGCAGGTTTCTCTAACATCTTATGGTGAAAGAGCACATGCACTACGTCTGTACCGATAGAAACCAAAGTGTGCTTCAGAGTGACTTGAGGATCACTTTAGTTCTATAGTTAGTGGGTTTACAAGTAGTTGAAGAAATTGGTTTCATGGTAGTTTACAAACTGCCTTTTTTGTGTATTCATCCAGATATTTAGTATGTGAAATCTGAGCTAATGTCTTGTGAGTTTCCACTTACAAGATGCCATTTTTTAATAAATTCATTTATTTAAATTCAAGTTAGCTAACATACAGTGTAGTACTGGTTTCAGGAGTAGAACCCAGTGGTTCATCACTTACGTATAATATCCAGTACTCATCCCAACAAGTCCCAATAAGTGCCCTCCTTAATGCCCATCACCCATTTAACCCATTCCCCAACCTAATACCCCTCCAGCAATCCTTAATTTGTTCTCTGTATTTAAGAGTCTATTATGGTTTGCTTCCCTTTCCATTTTTATCTTATTTTTCCTTCCTTTCCCCTATGTTCATCTTTTGTGTTTCTTAAATTCCATGTTTGAGTGAAATCAGATGATATTTATCTTTGACTGACTTATTTTACTCAGCATAGTACCCTCTAGTTCCATCCAGTAGTTGCAAATGGCAAGATTTCATTCCTTCAATCACTGAGTAGTATTCCCGTGTGTGTGTGTGTGTGTGTGTGTGTGTGTGTGTGTGTGTGTATACCACACCTTTATCCGTTCATCAATCAGTGGACATTTGGGCTGTTTCCATAATTTGGCTCTTGTTGATAGTGCTACTATAAACATTGGGGTGCATATGCCACTTTGAATCAGCATTTTTGTGATTTTGGATAAATACCTAGTAGTGCAATTGCTGGGTTGTAGGGTAGTTCTATTTTTAATTTTTCGAGGGAGCTCCATACTGTTTTCCAGAGTGGCTGTACCAGTTTGCATTCTTACCAACAGTGCAAAAGGGTTCCCCTTTCTCCGCATCTTCACCAACATCTGTTGTTTCCTGAGTTGTTAATTTTAGCCATACAAGATGCCATTTTGATAAAAATGTAGAAATTTTCATATAGTCACATAAATGTGTCTCTTTGTCTAGAGAAGGAAGTAAATGAAACCAAGGATTCCCTGGAGGAATGACAAATCAATACCCATTTCACCAGATGACAGATTCAGAGGCACCTATGTGGTGGTATGTGGAATAGGGAAGAAATGAGTCATGCTCTATCATAATTCAAAAGAAAATTATTTGTTCGTTTTCAAAAACCACATGGGCTAGATCACCTGCAGCTGGTTCTGATAAACTAAGATAAAAGGGTCATCTAAATCTGCTCTGTCCTAAAAAGGTAAGCAGCATTCTTGCTGATAGGTGTGCATGAATGCTCCTTCCTCTGGAGATGTTAGAAGGGTTTCTGATGGACAGATCAGTCAGATTTGGTAATGGATATATTCCTCCTCTTCAGTTGTATAGATGATTCTCTTAATTTTGTCTGGCAGTACTGGATTGCCTAAGAAAATCTGCTTTCCTTGCATACTACAAATTCTTATGAAACAGAAATTTGTTGTTGTTGCTGGTATTATTTTTTGGTGTAAAGGTTGCACTTCTCGATCTTTTCCTCCTTTCTACTCTCAGAACCCTCACTGTGTTTTGAAGCATTGTAAGTATGGCCCCAGAAGACCAATGGAACATGCTTGTAATTTGTGCTCCAATAGTCATCCGCTTTCCCTGTCTCACCTCTTTGGGGGCTGAATACTATGCCTACCCAGCTTCCTTTTCCTCCCCAAGCAGTGGCTTTGTGCCAGTGGGACCACAAGTTAGATGAAAAGCTATCAAAGCACTAAGGGAAGAAATCGATAGTAATATATGTAAGTGTGCACATATATCACAAGTGACAGTCTCATTTCCATGCAAGTTAAGATGTTCTCAGTGCCTCTAATTGACACCCTGTGTATCTGGGTGCACACATAGTCTGATGGGGATATACATGGCTGGATTCATCTTATAGAGGCAAAGTGGACAGCTGCCGATGGGCTGTGATTTGATTTTGCTGGAGGGACCTTTCCATGACTACCCTAGCTGGCCCAGGCCTTTTGCCTGCTGGGAATTCCCACATCACTGGTCGCTTTGGATTGAGGCACTGAAAGTTGTTTAAATGCAAATTATTTTCTAGGAGGTAGAGACATTATTATTCATTAATATTTGGGCTTTAATGAGTTTATAAGCTTAGACGAGAACAGGCCAGAGTCTTTTGGTAATAGAAGCCAGAGAGATATGTTTTAATGATGATAGGCAGAACAGAAAAGACTGAGATCTGAAATGCTACAGAAACTATAGCCATAGACTTAAGGAATAGAAGTATGCTAGTTACATGGTGAGAAATAAGATGGATGGAAAAGAGAAAGTAGGAAAGTGGGAAATAAAGTGCCTCCCCAAGTACAGAGGTCATTTCTGCCTAGAGCTCCTGGTGATTCTTTCTCCTAAGCAGGAATGTTTACAGATACCCTGCTGAGACACTTCTAAGTATGTATGTATGTATTTATTCAAAAAGAGCTATTGAACAGCTAGTACATGCCTGGGCACTGTGGGTACATCAGGAAAACAAACCAGATAAAACACTGCCCTCACAGAGCTTGTGTTTTAGTGGGAGGGTGGGGAGAGACAACATAGGAAATAAAGGGAAGTGTGGTACACTAAATGGTGGTAGCAGCTGTGGAGAAAAGTAAAGCAATGAGAAGGGATGGGGAGGAAATGCCATTTTATTTTATTTTTTTAATGTTTATTTATTTTTGAGACAGAGACAGAGCATGAATGGGGGAGGGTCACAGAGAGAGGGAGACACAGAATCTGAAACAGGCTCCAGGCTCTGAGGTGTCAGCACAGAGCCCGACGCGGGGCTCGAACCCACAGACTGTGAGATCATGACCTGAGCCGAAGTCGGACGCTTAACCAACCAAGCCACCCAGGCGCCCCAGGAAATGCCATTTTAAATAAGGTGGTCAGGGAAGGCTCACTAGAAGGTAACATTTGAAGAAAAAGTGAGTAAAGAGTGAGCAAGTCAGGCAGATGTCAACATGGAGATCATTTCTGGCAGAGGAGACAATATATGCAAGGTCCTGCATTTGGAGCCCACCTGGCTTATTTGAGGAAGAGCAGGGGGAGGAAGACAGGCCTAGGGGCAGGGGAACAGACAGTGTGGTCAGGTGACAGTAAGCACAGGGGAGAATAGTAGGGGATAAGGTCAGAAGATCATGGCAGGGGCAGTTTACTCAGGGCTTAATAGGACTTGTACTCTGAGTGACAGGATTTTGAACAGGGCAGTGATACTCTCCAACTTTCCATTTAGTGGGTTATTTCAGGGGTTGGCCAGAGATAGTAAATTAGCAGGCCACAAGATCTCTGTTGCAACTCGTTGATACTGCTGTTGGAGCACCAGGTAAACCAATGAATATGGCTGTGTCTCTATAAAACTTTATTTACAAAAGCAGATGGCAGACCAGATTTGTCACAAGCTGGTCCTTGGGCTATTGCAGTAATCCACTGGGGAGATTAAGGTGGCTCAGACCAGAATTGTAGCAAAGGAGGTGGCCAGGAGGGGTTAGATAGTAGCTATGTTTTGAAGGTAGAACCCTCGGGATTTGCCATGGGACCAGATAGATGTTGGTTGTGGCCAGATAACTCCAGGGTTTTCAGCCTGTGCAACTAGAGAAATGAAGTTGCCACTACCAAAATGGGCAAACTGAGAAGGGGAGGTTTGTTGGGGAAGTGGGGGAGGGGTATCGGGAGTCTGTTAGAACATGATAACTGAAGATGCCTTTAGGATAAAGGAATTGGACTAGATGTTTCTTAACTCTCCTTCTAGCTCCAATATTCTGTGATTCCACAACTGTGAGAGAATAAACATCTACCCTAGTGGCTTCTGCTGTGAACGCATTCTTCAGGGAGACCTTCCACGCTGCATTACTCCATCTTTCCCAAATGCAATTGGTGATTATGCTGGCTAGAGATCAGTTGCTGGGAGGAAGAAACATCAAAAGGGAGGCAACTGGCAGCTGAAACTAGCAGGGGGAGTTGGAAGAGCAGCTTAAATCGTGTATGTGCCCGAGGAGGCTTTAAAGGGCTGGAGGCAAATTCCTGTGAATCTTAGTTTCCTGGAGGTTATTCATAATGGAGGGTTGTCAGCCGACCAGGCTAAGAATATTCAACTCATTTTCAGAGAAAAAGCAAAGCGTCATCTTCAACTTAACCTCTGCTGCTCTCTCAGAATGCCTACACTTCAGACCCACTCACCCCTGCATTAGGTACCCCTGGCAGTGTAAGCTGATTTGGTGGCCCCTGGAGACCCACAGGACATAGCCAAGGTCTTTGTCATTAGCTTCTCCAGGCCATTTCCTCCCTCTTCTCTCTCATCTCTCCTCACTGGGAGGTATGTCTTCTGTCTGCCCAAATTCTTTCTACCCAAGAAGTGGCTCTGTGCCAGTGGGGTTGTTTGCTGCATGGAGAGCCGGCAAACCACTTTGGGAGTGAGCTGATAGTAATATATTTAGAATATGAGCATTTATCAGAAGCAGCAGATGGAGGCAGCAGAGTGGAGCTCCCAGAACCGAGGGCAGGGAGTGTTTCATTCAAGTGTAAAGCGCATGCCATCTAGACTCGGCTGGCACCAGCTCATGAAACCAGTGAAGAGAAGGAGGAAAACAAAGAAAGGCCACCTTTGTGCTAGGTTCGATAGAGGTTACAGCATTGCCTGACCAAGAAGCTTCGGTGCCTCCAAAGACTGCATTCTCTCTGGGATAGGAAGGAAAACCCTTCGCAGTTGCTTTCCTTAACATTTTTTACTTTCCTAAAGCTTAATAAAAAAAAAAATTCTGAAGCCCAGAATAAGTGGAAATATAGACCATTCATTTATGTATGCATGGATTAATGCATTCATCTGACAGATATTTGTTATATGCCTCAGACATGCCAGGAGCTGTGGGATATTCTGGGACAGAGAAGAACCAGGCAGATATATATGTTGTAATTCTTAACTATTAGAGCTGTCAAAAGTATTTTAGTTTTAATTTTTTACCACCATCCCCACAACTAGCCCTTAAATATACAAATGTATTCAAGACCTGTGCTATTAACTATTTGAACTAGAGGAGTATATTTTTTAGTGGTAAATTTCCTGAGGGCATAAGTACCAAATTCAGCATATTAGTGAAGAAAAAATAATATTCCAAATCACCTTTTGGAGAAGAATACTGTGATGAAGCCATCCCATTTGGAAAGGCTGATTTTAATGGTGAATATCGGGTCTGTAGAAGGGCCCCAAGTCACCCCACAGAGGGCATATCGGTATACCCATAACAATGAACCTTGAGAAAATGCCTCTCTTCAGTTTTTGATTTTTGGGGTTTTTTTTTTTTTTTTTTTTTTGAGATTTTAAGTGTCATCAGTGAATGAATCACATATTTTTTCATATAGCCTTTATATGAGAGCACCAAAATGTGAACTTTTGCACTATTATTTATAGAAGATGTGGATCTCAAGTCACCTGGTCAGAATTAATCACTCCTGGTGATTGGTGCCACAGGAGGCTAAAATAACTTCACATTTAAATATACCAAGTTGTGTACTTGGCTCTTTCTCATGATGCATCATAGATTCCTCAAAGGAATGTGCAGCTCAGTGCCTGACACACAGTTGGTACTGAATACATCAAACAAAAGAATAAAGGCTACAGAGGGGTGCTGGGGTGGCTCAGTCAGTTAGGCGTCGACCCTTGATTTCAGCCAGGGTCATGATCCCAGGGTCCTGGAATCGAGCCCTGCGTTGGGCTCTATGCTCAGCATGGAGCCTTCTTGAGATTCTCTTTCTTTCTCCCTCTGTTCCTCTCTCTTGCTCATACTCTCTCTGTAAAAATATTTTTAAAAATTAAAAAAAGAATAAAGATTACCAAAATACTTGCAGTTATAAAGAAAAAAAAAGAAAAATTACCAAATGTTCATTTTTATCATACTATCTTCAGGATAAAATAGGTATATTAGAAAACATTCAGTTGTTATGGATGAAAATGTCTCTAATTTACATGCTCTCAAAGTTCTTTTATTTTGTTTTTGTTTTTGTTTTTTAAATGTTTGTTTATATATTCTGTAAGAGAGAGGGGAAAGGTGTGCATGAGTGAGGGAGGGGCAGAGAGAGAGGGAGAGAGAGGGAGAGTCCCAAGCAGGCTCTGTGCTGTCAGTGCAGAGCCTGATGCAGGGCTGAAACCCATGAACTGTGAGATCATGACCTGAGCTGAAATCAAGAGGCAGACACTTAACCAACAGACTCATCCAGGCATTCCTTTTAGTTTGTTTTTTAAGTCATTTATTCAACAACTTTTGTTAAGCGTTTACTCAACAAAAGATTGTGTGATTTAAGATCACACAAGATTGTGTGATTCCCTAGAATCCCTAGGTATAAAAGTCCTGTACTTCAAAGGGCTGAACCAGAACCATGTTTGGGGGAGCTAAGAGCACCACTGAAGCATAGAGCCAGAGTAACACCAGTGATGGAGAGAGAAACTGGGTAAACAGAGATTTGAAGGAAGTCTTAAAGTGGTTTTGGCAGACCAACAGTTCTCAGCAGGAGAGGTGTTGTCCCCTCAGGAACTTTGGAAATCTCAGGGGGCATTACTGGTGGTGGCACTGCTGAGAGGACGGTTCTAACATTTAGTGGATGGAGGCCAAAGATGCTAGATGCCCTGCAATGCGTGGGTTAGTCCTGTATAAGACAGCATCGCCCTGCATCCAACAGACATTTGAATGTCCCACCAGACATTCACATAGGTGAAAATCTGGTTATAATTATCTGAGACAAAAACCTGATTCCTGTCATGTATAGACACAAAGTATGACTTGCACAGTTTTATTAAAAACTGAATTTTGCAATATATGACTCCCTTGTGAGTCAAAGGAAGATTGTGTTTTGCTCTTGGGAACTTTGCCAAGAGTCATTCTCCATCCTGAAAAGTCGCATCACTA
Source organism: Panthera onca (assembly GCF_046562875.1). NCBI lineage: Eukaryota > Metazoa > Chordata > Mammalia > Carnivora > Felidae > Panthera > Panthera onca. The sequence goes on from NC_138347.1 coordinate 54,985,947, forward strand.
ACTGTCTCATTGCTCATGGTATTTGTGTCACCAATGCAATACACCTGAATTGGTCTTCATTTGTATCCATTCCCAGTGATTTTAGGCAAATATTTCATTACTTTGTTATGTTTTTAAGTATAATTGTGCCCTACCATTTACATATAGAAATATGTTTTATTCTATGTTACTTGCCTTTTTTCACATTATTATGAAAACATTATATTGAATTTTTTAAATTATGAGCATAGATACATTATCACAACATTTATTTCAAGATAGTAAAAGGCAGGTTACTTTTTTTTTAATATATAAAAAGGGGGCACTGGATCTCTAAGCCTGAGAACCAGTGAGATGTACAAAGTAGGTGGAAAGAGCATTCTGTGCAGTACTCAAAAACTTTAATGTGTTTAAGAATCACCTGGGTATTGTGGTAAATGTGGATTCTGCTTCAGTATGTCTGGGTGAGGCCTGAGAACCTACATTTCTATCAAGCTCCCAGGTGATGCCGATGTTGCTGGTCCATGGACCACTCTTAAAGTAGCAAAGTTCTAGACAAAGGGATTTGTAGGTGTGAAGGTATCGAGCCTTGGAAGAGCTTTTCTGGGGAACAACCAGTAATTGTTATGATTAGAGCACAGAATGCAAAGTGTTATGTGGTGGGAGATAAAGTTAGATAGGAAGGCAGAGTCAGAGCAGTCAAGACCTCGTCCACCCTATTTGTACTTCATTTTGTAGATGAAAAAGCACCTTGAAATGATTTCAAGTAGAGGTTGTAATATTAGATCTCTCTGCCACCATGTGGGTAGGCTCTGCTGGATTCAGGGAGTCCAGTGAGGAGGCCTTTACAATTATGTTGCCTGAACACAGAAATAATGAGGACCTGAACCGAGGAAGCCACAGGAGAAGTGGAAGGAAGAAGACAGGTTTGCTTTTTGGACTTAGGTCTACTGGGACTTAGTCATTGATTCAGTGTGGGTAGTGAAGGAGAGAGGCATCAAGGAATACTTGCAAGTTCCTGGGAAGAGCTCTGGATAGATAATGATGCCACTGACCAGAATAGGGAGCAAAGGAGGTGATGCAAGTTTAGGGGCAGGGTTAAGAGAGAATGGTTTTCAGATAAATGAATTCAAACTGCCTATCCTATCAAAAAACAGAGAGGTGTCCAACTGGACTTTAATTGTGAGAATTTTTTTTTTTTTGAAGAGTGCATTTTGTTTCAGAGAAAAGGGAACCCTTGTACGCTGATGGTGGGAATGTAAATTTGTGCAACCACTATGGAAAACAGCTTGGGGTTTCCTCAGAAAATTAAAAATAGAACTCCCGAATATGACCCAGAAATCCTACTTCTGGGTATATTCTCAAAGTAATTAAGGAACTCAAAGAGATGTCAGCACTGCTGCCGTGTTCATTGCAGCATTATTCACAATAGCCAAGGCATGGATACAAACTAGAAGTCCATTGATGGATGAACAGATTGTAAAAAATGTGGCATAAACATACAGTGGAATATTTTTCAGCCCTAAAAAAAGAAGGGAACGCTGCCATTGTGACCACGTGGATGAACCTGGAGGGCATCATGCTAAGCAAAATAAGCCAGATACAGCAGCCATGATGCCGTTTATATGAGGAATCTAAAATAGTCAAACTCATAAAAGCAGAGAATAGAATGGTGGTTGCTGGGGCTGAGGGGAGGCTGAAACAGAAAGGTATTAGTCAAAGGGCACAAAGTTTCAGCTATGCAATATGAATAAGTCCTACTAGAGATCTACTGTATGGCCAAGTGCTTATAGTTAATGATACCATATTGTATATTTAAAAATTTGCTAAGAGGGTAGCTATTAACTGTTGTTATCACCAAAAAAGAAGAGGGCAGGAGGAAACTTTTGGAGGTAATGGATATGTTTGTGGCATACATGGTGGTGATGGTCTCATGGATATGTACTTATCTCCAAAGTCATTATGTGGCATACATTAATTATAGACACCTCTTTGTGTGAAAACAGTGTATTATATTTTACCCTAGCAGGCATTGGCTGGACAGGTACACTCATCTGCAATATTCCAGTGGGTTTCTGAGGGAGGTAGAGGAGAAATGTGAGCAATCTTTCTAAGCTCTGTGGTTGTCCAAGCCAGGTGTTAGGACAAAAAGAAAGGGACAGTTGAACATACTCATTTTATTATGGAAAGTGGCTTAAATATGATAATAACCTGGATGTCAGAGAGTAGTAGACACAGGTGGAATGAGTTTCCTGCTTCCCAAGATTAAGCTTCCTCTCTCTCTCTCTCCCCTCCCTCCCTCCCCCCCCCCTCACTTCCATCGTACACACACACACATACACACACACACTGAGTTTATAGATATTGGCATGGCAGTGAGTTTGAGGTGGTCCTATGAGGTCTTGGGCCTGGCATCCCATTCTTGTATTTAACTGTGTCAACCTCCACAAACACCATGAGCAGCTAGTCTTCATTGAGTACTGGAGGGCCAGTCCTTATGTATAATCTTCAATTTATGTCGTTTGGTTTTCACAGTAATTCTAGGAAGAAATTTTATAAATGAGGAAACTGAAGCTTATAGAGGTCAGGTAATTTGCCTAAGGTCATACAGAGAGAAGAAATGACAAATCTAGCCTTGACCCTATTTCTTTTCTCACTCATTCTGTAGTTTATTTCCTTTAACATCTCCCAGTCACACTGAAGCAATAGCTGTCCCTCTAATACCCGATGCTGCATCACACCTCTGCACAAACTAAGTAGTTTTGCTTGGAACCTCTCTTTTGGATATTCACTTGTCAAAGCCCTACCTGATATTGTGTCAAAATCCTAGCTTGGAACCACTGTATCTATGAAGACTCCTGACTGGGTGCCCTACACATATTTCCCCTCTTGCGTGTGTCATGCTCCACTGCAATTACGTGTTTATACGTCCCTTCCTCTCTGCTGGCTGTGGACTCCTGAAGGATAGGACCATATCTTAGTGCTCTTCCCTCACTGTGTCTGATGCCCGTTACTGTCCAGTAAGGGCTTTTTAACTGATGTATACAGTTATTAGTGGGTTCTCAGTAAATTTTACTTGATGTTTATAGTGCCTGGGAAGTACAAACCAGTTTCTAAAGAAAGTAGACACTAGCGATGGGCAAAAAGGTGACTTAGAGAATCATAATCTCTCAACACATTATTTATGTATAAATTTTTAAATAAAATATGGGTTTCACAATGGATTTCCTCCTCCCTGTAATCCCTTACCATTAATATTAGACTTAATTATTTAGGGGAGCCTAGCTGGCTCAGTCAGAGCAGCATATGACTTTTGATATCCGGGTCATAAGTTGGAGCCCCACATTGGATGTAGAGATTACTAAAAAAAATATATAAATAAATAAATAAATGAACTTAAAAAATAGGTTTAATTATTTAAATTTAGTTTATTGAGATCTAATATTTAATTTAAAATCTAGTTTTTAATAGAGTTTTAATAAATAATAACATTCAGTAACTAAAAATGACACTTCATATAAAAACACTTTTTATCATAATTGATTTTTAAATACACTGTAGTGGAAAAATTATGCTAGCTACAATGCTATACCTTGACCAAGTTTTAGGTCTGATCCTCATCCTTGATTTTGTTTGTATTGCTCATGTTCTCAGCTTTTCTTCTTTTTCTTCCTATTATTTCTTCAGTGAGGTTTATATGAAAGAAGGTGGACTTTCTTCAGGCCTACAATAAAGTGGGGGCAATCAACACTGACTTAAGAAAAACAAGCAAAAATATAGTTACTTTCAATCTACAGAAAGATAAAAAAAATCAACAAATAAATATATTTGGGTTTGAACATTAAATTCAATTTTTCTATAGCATGTGTTTATTAAAAATTAACACGTATTTGAAACATCTAGAATATTGTCCATTCTGGCCTCTGTGAATAAGAAGAGGTTCTGGAATGGGACACACATACACACACACACACACACACACACACACACACACACACACACATTTGTATCTCCCTGAGACCAACCTCTGCAGTAGTTACAATCTTCAGGGAATACTCAGATAACCTCAACTAATGTAGGTTTATTGCAAGACCATGTTTCTCAAACTGAGGTAGCCATACCTCAGAAGATTACATGAGTCATCAGCCAGGAGTTACGGGAAGGAACTGAAAAAATAAAAAAGGGGTATATCTCTAAGTTGTTAATTTAAATCAATAGGCTAAACATTATTTTGGTATAGAAACTAGTGCAGATCTCTTAAGGAGGAGGATGGAAATTTCTCATGAAATTTTGAAGACAAAAATACCATGGGACTGCAAAGAAATGTTGAACTGATGATAAACTGCTTGGGCCATGTCCCAAACTACCAATAGCACACTTTCTTTTCTTTTTCCTTGGTAAAATGGAAAAGTCAGAGAGGTATTAAATAGGATTTACAGAGAAATAAGGACAATAGTCCTTAAGGACAATAGTAAGGACTGCAGAACAGACATTGTTGGAGACTGGAATGTTATTCTGAGAACAGAGTTAGCTAAACACACCCAAGATGGCTCTGGTGAATGATTTATCTGGACACCACTTCAGCAGTTCAATGTTTCTGCCTCTGCTCTTAGGAGAACTCTGGCAAGGGCCAGTATGTCTGCTTCAGTGGTTCCTACTCCCACCCGCCAACCACGGTCCTCACTCCTTGCCATAGTTTTTGGTTTCTGCTTCCCTATGGCTTTTGCCTACTAATAATTTAGGTATATCCAGTGGGCTTTCACAGCCTCTACATCTTTCTTTCTGTATATCTTTTGCCTCTGCTCCATCTTCCAAATGCCCAACCAGTTTGTGTATTATATATAAAACTCTCCAAAATAAGCAATATAATCCCTTCAGTTAATCACCATGATCTCTCTATTTTAACATAGATTTTGTGACAAGCCGCCTCTTAGAGCACCAGCCAACCTCCACGTTGTTTGCCCTCCAGTTCAGTTTCCACTTATGGTGAGGTTGTCTGTTGTTGACTAACACAGCGTAAGGTTTGAAATCCTGTCAGCTTAAGGATTCACCACGGTTGGGTTTCCTCTGTGGGATGGTGGAAGTATGTCATGGGCATTCTTGCCTTTTCCAAAACAGCCCCTCTAAAAGATGTCAGAAACAGATGACTTCAGAAGGATGAACAACCTGATATAACCAGATAAGGGTCTGAAGGCTTTTCATGGCATCCAAAATTCTGGATAAACTTATATAGAAATTTAAAGAATGGAATATTTGAAGGGACTGCCTATGTAAGGCAGGTGTCCTTTTTTATTTTTCTTTCACTTAATTTTTTTTTTTTGTATTTCGATTACAGAAGGTTGAGTTAAACATACTCCTTACTTTCTAGCCCACCATCACCACTGGTCCATGCTAGACCTCCCTTGATTGATTTATTAATTGGAATCCTCTGTTTTAACCAACTGCTGGAATTCATCTCTAAAGGGAACAACCCATACCATATTTAGAGCCCCCTAATTCTTAGATTAAGCCAAAAATAACTTTCCTATAATTTTGCCCCTATATTCTCAGGTCTGTCCTGTGGACCCACACAGAAAAATAAATTCCTTCTTCAACAACTCAATAGTTTCTCAGTCTCATATTGTCAGCTATCATGACATGTGAACATTCACTTTTCTATGTGAAATGTATTCTGTTCCTTAATTCTTCATAGGATGCGGGTTTAAGACTACTACCTGGTCACCTTCTCTTGGACACTTCTAGTCTGACAGTGTCTTTTAAAAAATTCAAATATTTTAAAATAGATGTGCTCTGCAATGCAAAATATGATGGGTGCAACCTTGCCTCTCTATTCCTTAATTTCAGTTTCTATTAATGCACCCTAAAATTTGTATGAGTTTTTTAAAAAATAATATCACATTTTTGACTCTCATTGAACTTTAAATCTTTTTCAAGTGAACTGCTGTCAGTCCAGAGCTTTCCTACCTTGTATTTAAGTAGTTGATTCTTTGAACTTAGAGGCAGAACTTAACATTTAACCCTATTAAGTTTTATACTGTTAATTTCATTCCATCATTCTCCTTTGTCAAGGTCTTTTTCCAGTTTGATTCTTTAATACAGTTTATCAGCTTTTCCTCCAACTATGAGTCACAAATTTGATAGGCAAAATTTATACTGGGGTTCACCTAATTCACTGATTAATATGTGTAAGATTTCAAAACAGAGGGTAGAGAACTTTAGTGTAGTTCTCAAACTTCAGTGTACCAAGAATTATCTGGGACATTATCTGGACATGGAGATTCCCAAGTCTCATTTCCAGAAATTTTGATTCAGTAAGGGTGTGATGGGGCTCTAGGAATGTGCATTTCTAACAAGTACCACATGTGATCCTGATGCATTTGGTCCTAGGTCAACTTTAGAAGCATCTTTAGAAATGTCCTTTGAGCCTACATGGACAGTAATGTGTTTGTTAATTCCAGTGGGGTGGTTGCCTAGCACAGTGCTGGATACATGATTGATAATGAATGAGTGAAGGGATGAAAGAATGATAGATAGAAAGGAAAGCTCAACTAACAACCCAACTAACATTTCTCCATTTTAATGACATACCCAATCTGATGGGCTTTTTCAACTACTTTGTTGTAATTAAGTTATATCTTTGATGTTCCCCACTGGGAAAGGTGTATTATGCATGACCTATTCTTCATGAACATATGTTGTCTCCTAGTGATCATTGCTTTCCTTCCTAAGTGCTCACAGATGATGTTTTTCTCTCCAGAATTTCATTGAGAATTAAAAAGTGTCTTATTTTAAAACCCACATGTCTGCCTCTATTACTTCCTGCTTGACTTATAAGAAATTAGGGCTTAGTATTAGTGTTGAACCTATTTACTGCCCTTCAGGCCATGTAGATTCTCTTTCCTGTTTTAACATGTTTGCAAATAAATAAGAACCCAAGCAACAGACATTTCAACAAGCAGACATTTCTTACTTTCCCCTGAATTTATATTTTTTGAAAATTTTCAAAATGCACAGAAAGACTCAAAGAAGAATACAGTGTTCTTGACCCAGACCAACAATCATTAGCATTTTGCCATATTGGTTTTTTATATCTATAGCTAGATAGATATTTTCCCCTTGAACCAGTTGGTCACCATATTTCTTTAGTCTCTTAGTCTAGAACAATTCCTCTACCCTGTTTCTGACTTTCAGGGTAGGCTTCTGAATTCTCTGAGAATATTTCTGCGTGTTTTGTTCATTTGTTTGTTTAAAAAAATTTTTTTAATGTTTATTTTTGAGAGACTCAGAGAGAGAGAGACAGAGCACAAGCAGGGGAGGGACAGAGAGAGAAGGAGACATGGAATCCAATGCAGGCTCCAGGCTCTGAGCTGTCAGCACAGAGCCTGATGCGGGGCTCGAATTCATGAACTGCAAGATCATGACCTGAGCAGAAGTTGGATGCTTCACCAACTGAGCCACCCAGGTGTCCATTTGTTTGTTTCTAGAAAGAGAAAGAGTGAGCACTCACATGCAAGCCAGGACTCTGGGAGAGGGGTGGGGGGTGAAGGCGGGGGGGGAGAGAATCTTAAGCAGGCTTTGTGCTGGGTGTGTAGCTCAATGCGGATCTCACAACTGTGAGAGCATGGCCTCAGCTGAAATCGAGTCAGACGCTTAACTGGCTGAGCCACCCAAGTGCACCTTCTTCTTGTTTTTGTGTGTTTACTATTTTTTTTTGAAATATTCAAAAAATAAAGAGGATTGGAAAAGGATAACTTTAACATTTGTTCCTAAAGGGAGGTTGGAGCACATCACAGTGTTCACCATAAATTTTAAGGAATCAGATCCTAAGTAAATGTGACAGAAACAGAAGGTGGAGTGGAAGCATCCTAGATCACTGTAAAATCTAAGGAAGTGAATGTTCTACAAAGCCAAGGGGGTTTTCTGCAGATAAGATAAACTATCGGATCAGCCCCTGTAGTATTTCAGGGGGGTTCAGATCCCTGGGGATTTAAGATCCTAGCACCTGGGTCTGTGGGAGGAAACCTGAGAGGCAATTCACAGCTGCCATACCCGGTTCATGACTCCCTCTCAGAGTGGTCACCATCTAATAGATTGCAGGGGTATCGAGGCCAAGCACCCACTGTCCCCAAATCAGGACACATCTGGGGCCATCCCCACTAAGGCTCTGTCAAGACTTCATCACAGCTCATCCTCTCCCTCTCCTCAGCTTCTTTCCTTCAGCTACCCCTGGTGCTGATTTTAGGAGTATTCTCTAGTAAACCACCTGTACACTCATCTCCCAGCACTGCTTCAAGCTTTTATTTGTGAACATATTTAATCCTCACAATGCTATGAGGTGGGTGCTATTGGCATCTCCATTTTATTTTTTTATTTATTTTTGAGAGAGAGAGAATGAGAATGAATGGGGAAGGGGTAGAGAGAGAAGGAGACATAGAATCTGAAGCAGACTCCAGGCTCTGAGTTGTCAGCACAGAGCCTGACTTGGGGCTCGAACTCATGAACTGTGAGATCATGACCTGAGCTAAAGTTGGACGCTTAACTGACTGAACCACCCAGGTGCCCCAGCATCCACATTTTATATGTGAGGAAACTGAGGCACAGAGAGTGGCTAAGTGACTGGCCAATGGTACTTACAGTGGCAAGGCTTGACACAGGCATCTGATATCCCCACAACCCCCTGATTAGCCACTGCAGCTCTCCTCCATGACGCAGAGATTGCTGCTAGCACATTGAGTATTGTAGTTCTATTATATTTTCAAGATATTTTCTGAGCAAAGATGTAGAAGAACTTCCTGTAGATTTAGCATGGGAGAGGATTTGTCCTGATTGTGTAAGAAAGGCAGGCAAAAAAAAGCATTTCAGACCCAATTCTTTGTTCTTCCATAGAGCTTTAGCCCTAACTGGCAAGTTCATTTCACCCTCTAAGCTGATTCCCCAGAGCTCACTTTTCCTCTGGTGACATGATACACCTGCCACTCCCTCTCTTGCAAAGGGAAAGAATATGTACAGCACAAACGAAATGAGAGATAAATAGGTTTCTTTTCCCAAAGACAAGAGATAGTTCTTGTTTCCTGACCTATTTGAACACACATTCAGAGCTCGTATAATGTCGCTTAACCAGCCTATTTAGCGTTAATGCAATCTGCTTTGCTTTCAACAAGCTCTTTAAGATGTGACTTATTTAAGGGGTGCCTGTGTGGCTCAGTCGGTTAAGCGTCCAGCTTCAGCTCAGGTCATGATCTCATGGTTCGTGAGTTTAAGCCCCACATCGGGCTCTGTGCTGCCAGCTCAGAGCCTGGAGCCTGTTTCAGATTCTGTGTCTCCCTCTCTCTCTGCCCCTCCCCTGCTCCTGCTCTTTCTCTGTCTCTCAAAAAATAAATGAATGTTAAAAAAAATTTTTTTTAAATAATAAAAAAAAAGATGTGACTTATTTAAAAAGCTTCATAGGGGCACCTGGGTGGCTCAAGTCAGTGAAGCCTCTGACTTTGGCTTAGGTCATGATCTCACGGTTTGTGGGTTTGAGCCCCGTGTCAGGCTCTGTGCTGACAGCTCAGAGCCTGGAGCCTGCTTCAGATTCTGTGTCTCCCTCTCTCTCTGACCCTCTCCCACTCATGATCTGTCTGTCTCTCAAAAATAAATGTTAAAAAATTTTTTTTAAAAGGCTTCATAAATCTGCAAGGTCAAAATAGCCAGTTCTATAGAGAGACTGAAGGAATTACCAAGACTACTGTTGCAGTTTACAGTTGGGAAAGCTTTTCACTTCAGTGATTCCTTTAGGCCAAATGGTAGAATGACCAACTATGCCTGCTTTATCTGTGGCTGAGAGGGTTCCCAGGATGTGACCCTTTCATTGCTGAAACTGGAAGAGTCCCATGCAAGCTGGACAAGGTGAGCGACCCACAATGCACACTTTGTGACCCAGCACCGCTGGATTCCAGGAAATGCCTGCCCCTCTATTGCAGATACTTCTTATTATCTGGAAAAATACTTATATTGTGTCATTAAATTTGAAAATTTAGGAATCGTGGAAGCTGATAAAGGAGAAACTAAAAACCACACATGAGCTCATATTGCACAGATCGCTATTTCATCCTTCTCTCTCGTGAGTTTTCCTTGATTTGTGTATATGTGTATGTGTGTGTATGCATATATTTTACAAATCTACAATTGTGCCATATAAATAACTTTGTATCCTGATTTTCCTTTAGTGTGAGCATTCTCTCATATCAGTAAATACTTTTTGAAAACACCATTGCTAATGGCTGCCTAATTTCCATTGAGGATGTACTGAACTTTATTTAACCGTTTTCCTATTGTTCAGCATTTAGGCTAATGTTTACTGTTAAAAATAATATGGTTAGGAACATCTTTGTGTTTCTAATTATTTCTTTTGGAAAAGTTTCCAAGATGTTATTAGGTGAAAAGTTATGGGCTTCACTAGAGCTACTGAATCCTATCTCCAAAATGCTTTTGGAAAAGGTTTATATATCAGCAGCATTTATGATGGTTTCATTGAACTGCCAGCACTGAGTATTTTTTTTATTAAATTTTTTTAATGTTTATTTAGTTTTGAGAGAGACAGAGACAGAGCATGAGCGGGAGAGGGGCAGAGAGAGAGAGAGGGAGACGCAGAATTTGAAACAGGCTCCAGGCTCTGAGCTGTCAGCACAGAGTCCAATGCAGGGCTCCAACAAACCGTGAGATCATGACCTGAGTTGAAGTTGGATGTTTAAGCCACCCAGGTATCCCACTGAATATATTTTTAATCTTTATCAATGTTATAGGTTAAAAAAAAAAGTTACTGTAAATAATTTGTATTTCTTTGTTTACTAATGAAGTTCAAACCTCTTTTAAGTCTTTCTCTTTTGAACTTTCCTATAAATTGTGTGTTCATATATTTTCCAGATTAAAAAAAAATTTTTTTTCAATGTTTATTTATTTTTGAAGGAGAGAGAGACAGAGTGTGGGGGAGGTAGTGGGCAGAGAGAGAGGTAGACACCGAATCTGAAGCAGGCTCCAGGCTCTGAGCTGTCAGCCCAGAGCCCGACGCAGGGCTCAAAACCCACAAACCTCGAGATCATGACCTGAGCCGAAGTCAGATGCTCAACTGACTGAGCCACCCAGACGTCCCTCCAGATTTTTTTAAAAGTGTATTTATTTGTTTTTGAGAGAGACAGAGACAGTGTGAGTTGGGGAGGGGCACAGAGAGAGGGAGAGAGAAATAATTCCAAACAGGCTGTGTGCAGTGAACACAGAGCCTGATGTAAGCCTCAAACTCTCAAACTGTGAGATCATGACCTGACCCAAAACCAAGAGTCAGGCACTCAACTGACTGAGCCACCCGGGAGCCCCATATTTTCCAGATTTTATATTGATTTTATATTTTATATATGAAAAGAATGTGTGTAACATGTATGTAATTTTGAAGAAAAATGGTAAAAAAAAAAAAAATCCTATGAATCTACCACCCAACGTAAGAATTAAAACATGCTAACTACTCTCTGTTCCTCCCTGTATGGCTCATTTTGTGTCAACCTGATTGTACTGTGGGGTGCCCTGGATTAAACATTATTCCTGAGTGTGTCTGTGAAGGTGTTTCTGGATGAGATTAGCATTTGAATTGGTGAACTCATTAAAGTAGATTGCCCTCCTCAATGTGGGTGGGCATCATCCAATCTGTTGAGGGCCTGAATAGAACAAAAAAGAAGAGAAAGGAAAAATTGGCCCATTTTGCTTCCTGCCTGCCTACTGAGCTGGGACATTGGTCTCCTGCCCTTGGCTGGGATTTGCACCATTGGCTCCCCTGGTTCTCAGACCTTTGGAATGGAATTACAGCACTGGCTTTCCTGGGCCTCCAGCTTGCAGATGGCACATCATGGGACTTCCCAGCCTTCCTAATCACACGAGCTTATTCCTTATCATCAATCTCTTCCTATACATATCTTATTGCTTCTGTTCTCTGCAGAATACTGACTAATATACTGCACAGTCTCTGATCTCTGCCTTTCCCAAGATGGAGCTCCCATCCTGCTTTTGCCTTTATCATTCCCTTGTTTTTTAAAAACCAATTTTATCCTGTATATGTTTGCACCTCTGAGCATATGTTTAGTTTTCATATTTTTTGAGCTTCACAAAAATAGATTAATCTTTTATCTCATCTTCTCAGTTGCTTTTTATTTCTAATGTTTATTTGTTTTTGAAAGAGAGAGAAAGACAGCGTGAGCAGGGGAGGGGCAGAGAGAAGGAGACAGAATCTGAAGCAGGATCCAGACTCTGAGCCCCTGATGGCGGGCTCAAACTCACAAACCGCAAGATCATGACCTGAGCCAAAGTCATTTGGCCAAAGTCAGCCAAAGACATTTAACCAACTGAGCCACCCAGAGACTTGCTTTTTTTATTAAGTACTATATATAAGATTTATCCATATTTTATGTGAAGATATAATCCATTAATGTCATCCCTGGATATATATATATATGTATATATATATATATATATATATATATATATATATATATACACACACACATATATATGCATATATACATATATATGCATATATATGTGTGTGTATACACACATGTATTATATGTATACATATATGTATTATACATATATATATCCCTAGATATATATATATATATATATATATATACACACACACACATATATATACGTATATACATATATATGCATATATGTGTGTATACACACATGTATTATATGTATACATATATGTATTATACATGTATATACATGGGAAAGGAGTCGCTAGGTTGAAGTCTATGTGCCCATTCAAATATACAAGCTATTGCTAAATTGTTTTCCTGAGTGGTTGTACTAATTACATTCCCAACTGCAGAATATAAGATTCCCATTGCTTGACTTTCTTGCCAATACTTTGATATTTTCAAGTTTTGAAATCTGGTAGCCATTTTTCATTCAGGAGATTTGCACTAAGTCGTTAGGCTTATTTGGCCAAGTTCTTAAAGTCTGAAAAGTAGTCCTCAAAAACAAGTCAAACCTTTTTATTTGGGCTTCTAGTTTCTCCTTGAGGTCAGTCAACTTGGCATGGTAGCTTTCCAGTAAAACACTTAACAAGCTGTTCTTAACGTGTCGTGCTGGGCCTAATGTTCAGCCCTTCGAAGAAGAGGCCACATCAGCTAGGACAGGTGAATAGTAGACTGAGTTAGGAATTAGGAAGCTTGGGCTCTAACCCGGTTCTGCCCCTGCAGCTCTGCATGGCAGGCATATGTCACATCACCTCTCGGCATCCCATCTGCTCACGAGGCATGATAGAGCTGACCTTCCTCCCTGGCCTGCAGTGAGGATGAAATCCTGTTGTGGAGCACTTTGAAATCTTTGGATGAAAAGCACGACAGAAGTGCCAAGTGTGATTGTTACCCGTGCCAGCAACACTATAAGACAGCATAAAAATAGGAAGCAAAGAAAATTTTATTTTACAAAAGCTTCAATGAGAAAATTGGCTGGTCAGAGTGTCATTCCCTGTTTTTGGTTCACATAGATGTTGGCTTCTATAAAATTAAAAAAAGAGTACACAGTTTTGTCTTTGCCAGGCAGAGACCCTTTGATCATCACTAGCCCTGTGACATTAGGTGAGTCACTGATGCAGAGGGAAGATCAATACCTTAGGAGACCCTGTGAAATCAGTTCTTTGTAGCTGCTCCCCCAAATAATGCCTCTCAATACAAGGCATGGAAGCCATAAAGTATAAGGGGATGTTGGAGGTTGAGGCTTAGGGAGAGGCTAAGCCTCAACATTGTTACGACATAGGATTGAAGAAGCTTCCAGCCCAAGTGGTGGCCTGGCCTCCAGTCAGTTGCTGGCAGATCCTCTGTCCTGCATCTAATATGAAAACATGAGAGATGCAGCTTTAAAATCTTACAGGGGGCCTTTGAAACACCCTTTGGTATATCAGGAACTTCAAAATAAGGTGAGTTGTACTGATTAATGTGAAAGTACATTCTAAAAATGATTTAGCGGGGCGCCTGGGTGGCTCGGTCGGTTAAGCATCCGACTTCGGCTCAGGTCATGATCTCGCGGTCTGTGAGTTCGAGCCCCGCGTCGGGCTCTGTGCTGACAGCTCAGAGCCTGGAGCCTGTTTCGGATTCTGTGTCTCCCTCTCTCTCTGCCCCTCCCCTGTTCACGCTCTGTCTCTCTCTGTCTCAAAAATAAATAAACGTTAAAAAAAATTAAAAAAAATAAAAATAAAAATGATTTAGCCATAGTTTTGGTAGCTTATACCCATCTAGGTATAAAGCTATAAATGAGTTGTAATAAGTTGTAATCAACTTTACGTATGAATTAAATGGGCTGTTGAGACAGTTCCAAGCCACAGAAAAGACATTTCAAACCCCAATGTTGCCACCTGACATGACCCCCAACGAATTTAGAATAGGAACTTTTGACTCTTGCCACATCTTTACCACCCAAGTTTTTTATACTGGAGTTTTACGAAGTCAGTCCCCCACACCGTGGTTTCTTTGCTATACCCCACTGAGAAGTTGAGAAAGTAAAAGGTAAGGAGGTGTAGCCTGGGTGTGAAGGGGGACGTGGGTGACTCGAGTCCACCCACAGCAATTGTTCCCTGAAGTTATGAATCACATTGTACTTGACTCCTAATTTCGACCCAGGAAGGCAAAACTACTGAGCACTATTGAAATGTTTTGTTCACAAGTTTCTCAGAGCAAGGGTCCACATCGTGTTTTGTGGAACAATTTGCATTCTAATTGGCATGATTAAATTATTTCCATAGAATTGGCATGTTGTGACTCCAGTAGGAATACTTTCCATTAGGAAATACTCCTTAGGGAAAAAAAATGTCCACTGTAGTACCCAGTCACATGGCAATCTCTATTTATTCTATTCAGTAACCCTGCAAGAAGGGTCATTCGCACTGGATTTTCAATTGCTTAACTGAAGAAATTAGTTGAAAAGTGGAAATCCAACCTGCTGCTAGTTTCTTTACCTGCCCACACCTAATAATTGGTTTGGCTGATTTTTTTTTTCTTTAGATTTACGCATCTGTGAATTGCAATGTGGCTAAATTCTCTGGTTTTTTTCTTTAATTTTTTTTTATGTGGTGGTTAGAACTGTCATAGTCAGTCTAAGATTCTGTTCCTATCTTCATAGTTCTCATTTACATAATACAAATTTCTAACATTGGCAGGATAGTGGATTATTATGCAGCCTTGAAATATCACATAGATTAAGACAATGGAACATCATAGAGAAATGGTAGCATGTTGAGTGAAAAAGAATATGAAATTGTGTCTATACCATGATTTCAAGTACATATATTATGTGTATATGAGCACAGACTGGAAAAGGAATATGGAAAAAGGAAATATGGAAAAAGGAAACAGGTAGTTGGTTAAAATGGTGGGATTATGGAAGCCTTCCCCTTTTTTTAGTTTTCCATTAATGGTATTTCAGTACTACTTGTGTAAGTGGCATAGTTGCAAATGCATTTAGGTGCAGGAAAGATATAGCATGAAGGTAATAAATTGTAAGCTGCAGTTCCCCTCACTTGCAGGGCCCCTGTGAGTGCCTGAATTACTGAGTTATAGAGGGTTCCAGGTGGGAAGAGAGGATTGTGTTACAATCAGAAACATTTCTATGTCAGCACTTCTGGTAAATCACTTGAGATCTCAGAAGAAAGGGACCTAATTCTTCAGCATTCCTGTAATCTGTCATGATCTGTTTTCTCATTCTAAGTAAATATTCACTTCCGTTCCTCCTTTTGTATTTGTATGTCTGCATCCTTTAAAAAAAAAAAAAAGTTGTATAAGCTTCATGCCTCACAAAACCTGAAGGTGCCTTTGATTAAGCAGGTCATCAGATCCCCACCTGAGTTCTGAGCAGTGTGAAATCTACCACAGGGTCTAATCCCAGACATTCCCTAAGAACTGCTATGAACGTGTTGGACAAACTACTGTTGTGCTCTGTGCTTTGCACATCACCACACTCCTCATTTCACTTCTGTCTCCTAAGCTATTCTCAGTTCTTTATCCTGAGAAAAGCAGCTTGAAATACCAGGTCAGGGGGCACCTGGGTGGCTCAGTTGGTTAAGTGTCAGACTTCAGCCCAGGTCATGATCTCACACTTCATGAGGTTGAGCCCCATGTCAGGCTCTGTGCTGACAGCTCAGAGCCTGGAGCCTGCTTCAGATTCGGTGTCTCCCTCTTTCTCTGCCTCTCCCCCACTTGTACTGTGTCTCTTTCTCTCTCTCAAAAATAGACATTAAAAAATTTTGAAAAAAAAAAAAAAAAAGGAATTCCAGTTCAGAATTTCAGGGTAAGAAGGGACTTACCTGATGGTGATGCCCAGCCATTCCTTGGACACTTGATTCTCTTCTTCAAGGCATTTGGGCCAAAATGTGAAATTAACTTGGGCCAAATGTCTTTGGAGAAGAGCTACCAAATTGTAATGCATTTTACATGACAACCTCATTATTTTTATTTATTTATTTTTAAATGTTTTTATTTATTTTTGAAGGAGAGAGAGAGAGAGACAGAGCATGAGTGGGGGAGGAGCAGAGAGAGAGGGAGACAGAATCCGAAGCAGGCTCCAGGCTCTGAGCCATCAGCACAGAGCCTGACGTGGGGCTCGAACTCATGAACCATGAGATCATGACCTGAGCCGAAGTCGGATGCTTAACCGACTGAGCCACCCAGTGCCCTGACAACCTCATTATTATGCCCATTTTGGAGCTAAGGAAATGAAAGTTCAGAGCCCGGCAGGTAGCAGCACTGGAATCCAAGCCCTGGCCTTTGACTTTATTTTTTATTTTATTTATTTTATTTTATTATATTTTATTAATTTAATTTAATTTAATTTTCATTTTAATTTTATTTTGAGAGAGAGTGAGAGAGAGAGCACACATGCATGTGAGCAGGGGAGGGGCAAAGAGAGAGGGAGGGACAGAATTCCAAGCAGACTCCATGCTGCAGGGCTCAACCTAACAAACCGTGAGATTGCGACCTGAGCCAAAGTCAAGAGTTAGATGCTCAACCGACTGAGCCACCTAGGTGCCCCCTGCACCCAATCTTTGACTTTAAAGCTCACTTTTCCCCTCACTATATGATACAATTATGTCATATCTCCCTCTAACCCAAGCAAAATGTGGAATTAATTTGTCTCTAGAGAAGAACTCCCAAAGCTATTCAAACAAACAAAACAAAACAAAAAAAAAACAAACACTCTCAGCTAAGGAGGAAATCCCCAGGACCTACTGGTCCATTCATTTGACATTGTAAGCAGAATTCCTGGTGAGAAACTAGCAAAAACTTTAGCCAAGAATGAACACTGGAGGTGTGAGGTGACCCTAAGAAAGGGACTAGAGCAGTGAACTGAAAGCCCCTTCCATTAAACAGCTATTTCCAAAAACCTCTGGAAAGCACCCTTCTTTGTCACAGCAGTGATGGGAAAAGGGAGGCTGGGACCCTGTTGCACACCTTTCCACCTGGGTGTCACCAAACCCTGTTGTCCTAATCATATTTCCCTGTCACCTCTCAGCACTGATTTACTTTCTCCTCCCATTCTACATGCTGCAGAACTAATTGCCTGCCTAATTGCCAAAACTAATTGCTGTGACATTCATTGTTCATCTGCTCTCTTCTCTGGCTTAAGCTCAGGCAGGTGGCTCATATGAAGGCGAGGATGAAATTATTCCTGGGTTGCTTCGGGGACAGTGATGTCCCAGCAGTTGTTTTTCTCATGGAGGTAGACCAAGGAACCAGCTTTCTCACTGCAAAGAGGATGGTAATTCTTGGCAGAGGTTCACCTTCTTCTGGCTTGAGATGGGGTTGCTTTGACTGGTTTTAAGTCTGTTAAGTTGAACTTCTCAGGAAGTCCCTCTTCCCCATTTAGATATTAGAATTAGATTTGCTGATTAAAAAATTGAGACCCAGAGAGATGAGCCTGCTTCCTGTTGGCCACAGAGCTCATTAGTGGAAGAGCTGGGTCTGATGCTCTGTTTTCCCAGTTCATAGCCTAGGATGATTTCTGCTGCATCACACTGCCAATGTTGGAGATGTGGTAAGTATTCTTCTACATTTCCTTATAAATTTTTATTAACACACTATCAAGTAGTAATCCTTATCGGTAGCTATAATAATAATCATTAGTATTTATTGAGTTGTTATGAATACCAAGCCCTTCCCATGCATTATCTCCTTTAATCCTCAAAAACAGCAGCATGGACAGGTGCTATCAGTATCCTTGTTTTGTATATGGGGAAACTGAGGCAGAGGGAAGTTAATAACTTGCATAGGTTTGATGCCAGAGCCCATCCTCTGGCCACCACAAGGTCACATGCATGATCCTGCTGACAACGTCTGGATTCTGATACATGAAAGAACTTTTTTTTTTTAATGTTTATTTATTTTTGAGACAATGCGAGAGACAGAGTGCAAGCAGTGGAGGGACAGACAGGGAGACACAGAATCTGAAGCAGGCTCCAGGCTCCGAGCTGTCAGACCAGAGCCCGATGTGGGGCTCAAACTCACGAACTTGAGATCATGACCTGATCTGAAGTCGGATACTTAAGGGACTAAGCCACCCAGGTGCCCCCATGAAAGAACTTTTGAAGACAGATTGGAGGTTGGAGTTGGAGAAACTTGAAACTAGTCAACCAGGCTATGTAAATTATTATGTAAATTCATGTTGCTGAGCCAGGAGTCATGACATTCTCTTTTCTCCATACTGCTGAGATAAACACAGATGGATTACATTTCTACTTTGGGATGAACCTGGGAAGTTCAGGAAGAATTCCTGGGACTTACTGGACAGTAGCAAAGACGGTGTGTTGGGAGGGAGGCCCAAGGTTTGGTTCTGGGTCTGCTGCTATGCCACTAGCTGGCTGTATGGTTCTGGGATGACCTGATTGCCTTGGATTCTTCTTCTGTGGAATGAAGGGAGTAGACTCTGTGGTCCTGAGGATCGCTGCCATTCTGTGCCTCTTGATAGCACTCCCAAGGTGAAGCACACAATGGCTGAGGCTTGCCATGACCTTCAGGACAGCTCTGCAGTGGCTGTATATAAAAGTCTTATTGTTTGGTTCTTGATCTTTACCCCCTCAGAGATAGGAATAAAAGCAATGGCACTATTGTGTGAATAAGGGTTTTCTCATTCAGAAGAAAACTGACACATACAATAGCAAACCATTTGGAAGCTGAAAAAATAAATGTGCAATTCATTGAATAGGATATGAAAAGTGATTTAGGAGATGGGAGAAGGACTAAGGGTTAAAAGATGATTAAAAAACAGTTTTGGAATTTTATTTGCTAAAAAGGGGAGTATAGTGTGATTAATACATACAAACTATTTTAAGGATGAAGGCCTAGGCACAATTAGAAGAAAACCAGGAAAGAAAAAGAAAATTATAATTTCATCTGAGTGGAAAAGCCATCTTCATGAAAAAACAGACATCTGTCAATTGCCTTTTCAATTCTTCTGGGTAATTTTATGAGGCTCTTGTGACCTTTCAACTTCTAAAAGCATGTTTGAGGGAAAGGTGGTAAGGCATGAATTTAAAAAATTAAGTTTCTCACTTTAATTTTCATTCCAGTATAGCTAACATACAGTGTTACTAGTTTCAGGTTAAAAAACCTTAATTTCTATTGTGTGGATTTTATAGTAGAAACCTCCTTAGCAGGTAGCAAGGGAGAGAGACCTCTGGAGGAGAAGGCAGGATTTGAGCCCCAGTCAGCTCCTTCCTGATGTGGGACTGTGGGCAAGTCCCATCTGCTCTCAGGGCTTCATAGTCCTATCTACATGACGTGGTAGGCTTGAATGCCTCCAAGGCCCTATTCTATATGTTTGCGTTTCTCATTGTAAAGCATGGTTTAAAAAAAAACAACACCCAAAGCCAAAGAACCCAACATTTTATAGTCACTGGTCTATGGGATACTAGACATTAGAATAAAAAAACCAGAAAATCTATTTTTAAAATTGTGAGTGTTGGATATAGTGAAAATGTTCATATTCTGGACCAAGAAGTTCTGTTGATAGAATGATTCTAGAGTAGTCTGACTTATTCTCATGCCAAAAAGGAAGTGGATGCAGGCTCTTCTTCCTCTTCTGCTTCCTTCTTTGTTCATGGGAGTGTGAAAATTGGGGGGGGGGGGAAACCACAGGAGTAAACCATTTGAGAAGGTACTGGCATAATTCATTACGGCAGTAACTATTTTTCCTCCCAGTACCCCCTTGCTGAGCTACTCTGGGTTGGGGTACGGTGTGTTCAGCAGGCCACTGTGACCCAAGTTAGAGCTGTAGCTGCAGGCTGGGAGTCCCTGAGTCCCTGCCTGGTGGTGGGAGGCAGAGACACCTATCAGAGGGAAATACCTGCCAGAAAAGGTTCACTGAAGAGGGAGAAAATAAAGATCAAGGGCTCTGGGCTGTCCCACCTCCAGCCTCTACCATTATTCTAGGGCAGACTGCACCTGTTGGATCACAGTGCTGGGAAGGAAACCACAAAAGCCACAATTGTGAGCACTGGCCTGTAGAGATAATGGCACCATTGCAATAGTTCTGAGACAGGGGCTGGAGGGGCAGGGACAGAGGGGGCAGAGAGTGTGGCTGGGGAGATCGAAGGGGCTGGACACAGTAGTCTAGTGCCTTATCTCATTCCAGATACATGACCTGAAGATCTGTATGTGTGCAGGGTAGTGGTCAGGGATGTGACTGGAGTGGGAGCATGGGGAAAGAGAGGAAAAATAACATTTAAATCAGGACATGATGATAAAGATCTAATTACCACAAAATGTTCTGAGGCTTTGTCCACGGCCATATTTTCCAAACCTCAGGTCCTGTCTTAGCAGTTGGTTGTGAAATCAATTTAGTCATGCAGGGTTTCTTAATCTGGGGTCCATGGACGTGGCTCCCTCTACCCCCAGAGGCTCAAGGATGGGACTGTATTTCAAAGTAATTAATTACGTTTGTAATCCTATGAGTTTTGTTTTATTCATTTAAAAACATTAGTCCAAGAGGGTGTCCTTTACCACATTTAGTACAAATGGCACCAAAAAATAAAAAAATCCTAGGGTCAAGACCAGCATTTTTAAAAAGCTATTATGATAGACTAAAAAATAGAACAATTTGAGCTCCACATGTAGTAAGGGTAAGTAGTGTTTTGTGAAAATTTTGTTTCAAATATTTAAATACGTGTGTGTACAAATATACATATGTATATATGTGCCATATATATATATATATATATATATATATATATATATATATATATTTCTAACAGTACAGCATGGTCAAAAAATTTGACAGCCACTGATCTATATAGGCTTCTAGACACTAAGTTAAAAATTAAAAAATCCATTTTATTTGTTTGTTTATTTTTAATGTTTAATTTGAGAGAGAGAGACAGAGAGCATGAGAGGGGGAAGGGGAGAGAGAGAGAATCCCAAGCACTAGATCTGTCAGCACACAGCCTGATGTGGGGCTCGATCTCATGAACAGTGAGATCATGACCTGAGCTGAAATCAAGACCTGACACTTAACTGACTGAGCCACCCAGGTGCCCCATAAAAAAATCCATTTTAAAAATAGTGGGTGTAGAATGTGATGACATATTCATACTTTGGACCAGAAGGTTCTGCTTTTATGCAGACATTTGACATTATACACTCAGCATAGCTACATTTCAGCCAGCCTCTCAGTGGATAGCAACCAGCTGGCCCTGACCACAGCCTGCAATGGATGGCCACATCCCTCTTTGCCTTGTTGAGCCCTGAGTTAATTTGAAGTGAACAGACCTCTCAGAGACACATGTTGATTCCTGTGGCTACAAGGCTCCAGGAAATGTTAGAAGCAGAGGTCTTGTTTACTGAGAGGTGTGTCTTCCTGTTTTTCTACCAGGAGATTTGCTCTCTAACCAAAGGACAAGGCCATCTGGAGAAACAGCTTCTCTCACTGAGGGTGACAGCAAAGGGGAAATGGGAAAGTGAAGAAAAGAGAAATAGGGGCCGAGAGGTGAGATGTAGCAAAAATTCAGGTGAAGGGGGTTAGGGTCATAAAAAAGAGAAAGACAAAGAGAAAAATAGTAAATGTAGAAAGCAAGTAGCTGGGCCAGCTGAGCCCTGGGTGTAGTAAGAAGCTATCCCTGGCCCATTAGTCTCCTGCAGGATTCACAGCATCAAGAGTGGTGAAACTAAGAGAAAGAAAGGCCGTTCAGCAGGAAACATTAACAAAGACAAGTCCTGGGACAAGACCAAACTGCAATTAGACTTGAACTGACACAGACATGGCCTTCTCTGTTTGTGAACTGTTGCTAACTTATTAGTATTTTAAAAATGAAATTTGTATGTACTTGGTTCATTTAGAAAATGTAAGCTTCACCAGAGCAGGGACTTTGCCCACCTCATCTCCTAGGTCAGCACCAGTGTCATGGTAAGGGCACAATAAAGATTTGTAAAAAAAAAAAAAAATGTTAATTGATCAGCTGGTAAGTGATATTTAAGATTACTTGGAATAATAATAACAATAGTGATAACTAAAATGTATGTACTGCTTAATGGTTTAGAAATCAATTTCATGTTATCATCTCATTTAGTCCTCACACAGTCCCATCAAGTATCACCATTAGCATCCTTATTTTAAAGATGAGGACATGGGGTACCTGGGTGGCTCAGTTGGTTAAGCGTCCAACTCTTGATTTTGGCTCAGGTCATGATTTCATAGTTCATGACAGTGCAGAGCCTGCTTGGGATTCTCTCTCTCCCTCTCTCTCTGCTCCTTCCCTGCACATGTGATCTCTTTCTCCCCCAAAATAAACAAACAAACTTAAAAAAATAAAAATGAGAACACTAATTTGATGTCACTTATTGATAAGTGTCTGGGATTTTAATCTGCACTCCCTAGTGCCAAAGCCAATAGAGCACATTGTGTCTTGTGGAATGTTGTACATTTAATATAAATGCCTGTAAATCTAAGTAGCCATATCCAGAGTAGGTGTGTGTATCAGCTTGGGTCCTTCAGGAAACACTGATGGAATTGGGTGTGTGTGAAGAGGACGGAGTACCACTTGTGAAAGATAAAGGGGGAAGGAGCAGAGTAGGGCAGGGATGCTGGAATGGCACTTGTGAAAGGAAAGGCAGAAAGAAGCAGAATCAAGTTAGGAATGTCTCAGACAGATGATATAATGACACAAATCTTATGAAGACTTAGCCAATACTACATGAGTTCCAGAACAGAGATTGCCTGTAGTGGAGCCCTGCATTGGCTATAAATGGCCAGGATGTAACCTCCCTATCTCCACCATGCTCAATGTCTGGGTCTGCCTAGACATGCACATGGCCTTGGCTTGAAAGTTGAGGTGAGTTGTGCAGGAACTGTATTGGATGTTGTCAGCTAATTGCACTTCTTACAGCTGAATTGCAAGCTCTTTCTTAAGAGAGAGGAAATGGTACACCCCCATGGCCAGCACAGTGTATATTAAATTTTTCTTAATTGGAATTTCTTTACAATTCCAACTTAAGTACCCTAGGTGGATATTGTTTTATTTAGGATACCTTCACTTTCTAGTTAGTAAACTATAGCCCACATAAGGACTATGAATGTCCCAGCTTGAAATGCTAAATTCCTATCAACAGGATTAAGAGAAGAGAAAGGATGGTAGTAGGTTGAGCAATTAAAATTTGATACCCTGGATCAGATCAACTATTAGAAAATACAGGTGCTGCCAGCCCATTTTTCACATTCATGGAAGACTTAGCCGATTGATCACAACACTCTTCCTCATGAGTTGTGTTGTCTGCCTCAAAATTATTCTCAGCATAGTGATCCAGACAGCCACTACCAATCTATCAATGTTGGTGCCTGAGATGAAACCAATTTATCATCCCAGCACTAGGTAATAGGGGCAAATATAGGTCTTTGAGCAGGTGTGTGTGCACAAATGTGTGTGTGAGTGCTAGCAAGAGCATGGAGGTAAGGGAGACATAATGAAAATGAACACTTGGACTTGTTTATCCTTTAAGGGAGTTATGCTCCAAATTTTTTATTTATAAGTCAGAACACTCCCCTCACCCAAAAGCAATGTTACAAATAAGAATTATACACAAAAGTCAACACCTAAATTCCTACTTGCTTGTGCATAAGCATTAGTGAAAATGCTTTTGAATCCTAACACAAAACAACACCCATTGGCCTTAATAAATAGGGGTTATTTTTTTCTTGCATAGTAAGAAATTTGTAGGTAGGCAACTGCCAGCATAGGTTCAGGGTTTTAACAATGCATCCCCATAATCCTGTTGCTATTTTCCTCATGGTTCCAGAATGGCTGTTGTAATTACAAGCATGTCATCAATGCCAGGGGAATGTGGAAATGGGGTACCCCCATTCAGCAGGAAAGTAAAGCTATTTAAGTAGCCTCCCCCAGAAGACTTCCATTTTCATCTCATGGGCAGACAAGATCATGTGCCTATCTCCAGCTTTAAGAAAAATGAAGAAAGCACATACTTCATTTTCCAACCTCTATGGTGGGAGGCAGCAGGGAAAAAGGGATTAGGAGCGGTTCTTGAACAGGTAGCCAGTAGTCAATGGCATTTATACTTAAAGGTTAGCAGTAATCATATTTTAGAGGTTAAAGTGATGCTCAGATGTTTTTGAGCAAAGGTGAAAATACTCTGTGTTCATTCTTCTGCTTTTTCCCACTTTCCAATAAAAAAAAAAACTTCATAAAAATAATAATGTGTCTCTTTACAAGTACTTTTGTTGAGTAAGGGTCGATTCTACATATAACAGCTTTAGCAAAATAAATTCTTATTTTGAGCTTCTGTGGACCTATGTCTTAAAATCTAGTCATTGGATAATTTTGACCCAAGATACTGTTAACACATTAGCACTCACGATAGGATTAACCCAACAACTCACCACAAACTAAAATGAGAATTCTAAAATTAAATGGACAATGAATTATACTTAAAGGTGCAAATGTCAGAAGTTGAAATCTCTAGGCTTCTCATGATTAACAACACTCAAAATGTACAGCATATTTACTACAAATTCCAGAAGTTCCAAACTATCTCTATGTCTTTAAGTAGGTCACATGCCAAAGTGACAATCCTTTGGTGCTATTCAGGCTTCTTATTAGAATAGAGAATTAAGTCCTTGGTAAACTCTAATAATGTGTTAATTTTAGATCATGATACCATATTTTAGTAACATACTTTGTGGGTTGCTAGAAAGTTTGTCTCATCATATGTAAAAAAAGATAATCTAGGGTGTTGAACACCATTTGCTTCTAGGAGCTAAAGGAGGGAAATTTGGGGAATTAGTTTTTGGTCCATCTATAGGATAGAATGTTCAACCATATTATAAAGAATTAAGATGAAGTAGAAGAGAACTCTGGTTTGAAGTCAACAGCTGAACTGAATTTTCATTCCACTTCTGACTTCTTAGAGCAAGTCTGTTTAACCTCTCCAAAACTCACTTTCCTCATCAGTAGACTAGAAATACTAATATAGAAACTCCTCTACTTACAATCAAGTTGTAAGTGAGTCTATTTGTTGAAAAGTCCAAAGTGACTAAGCTTGCAGTCCCAAATGCATTTCCAAGAATAGGAGCATGAATCAGTTTCTTAAAGCTTTTAATTAAGGCTAGTGTTCTTGTTCATACATCTCCTATGTCATGTGGGCCTAGCTAAGCGAATAATGCTTGGCACAAAGAAAGATTGAGTGAGTGACATGTTTTCCCCCAAATCATCCTAATTAGCATCTACTGGAAGTCTCTGGAGGAAGACAATTGCCTTCCTTGGGGGGTCTCCTAGTGTCTGGGGCTGCTTTAGCAGCCCAGCTTCCATTCTCACCACCTCACCCCTTGTGTAGATGGAAAACACATTGGAAGAGGCCAGAGACTAGAGTTTTAGCACCAGGGCCTCATCTGCTAATCCTTAAACTTCTCTGATGCGTGGCCCCTTCTGGAATTAACATGAGATTCCAACAGTGTCCCTATTCCATTCTCTTGTTGGTATTGCCCATTGGCATAGGAACAGCACTTTTGTACTTTCCATGATTTGTTCTTTGTCCTTCAGAATCATTTCTACTCTTGAATAATTCATTCAATATTCACGTGAAAAATTCTTCCTTTTCTGACCACTTTTAATTTTAAAAAATCTCTTCTGTTTCCATGGTAATTATATATCTTGACAAGGGCATCTAACACTACCACTGCTCTTGGACTGATTAGACCTGATGTGGTTAATGATGTTTGGAAAAAATGTCTCAAAATAAACACAAAAACAGCAAAATGTATTGATGGCAAAAAGTGCAGTTTTATAATCCAAAAGGCAGCAGCAAACATTATCTGCTGGTACCATGTAGTGTGTTCTCATAGGAGAGCTTTATTTTTATCTGTGAACATCCATAGGTTGAAAGTCTGTAAACAGAGAAGCATCTGTAACTAACCTCCTTTCCTCAGAGGTTTGATGTTTGGATAAAATAAAAGTGAAAGTGTAAAATGTTATTCAGATCTTTGTTATAATTTCTATGAAGCATGCCTCACTTCCACACTTTCATGTTGGAACACCAGGGACAGATCTTTGTCCCACAGCAAAAGTGGGAACTCTAAACTTAATCTCTCTTCATTCCAAACATAAGAGCATGTGTGCATGCATGCACTCACCTACACACACACACAAATGCACACACACACACACACACACACACACACACACACACC